>NC_137632.1:10653234-11333234 GCF_963383615.2 Lipophrys pholis
TTCATCACCACTTAGCAGTGTCAATATTAAAGGCAGCTTTCGTTTTCATCACTTTCTCAGGAGTGTTTCTTATATCTGCTAATATTTCTAAAATAACGTGGCTTAGAGTGGAAACATTACAAACAGCAGTTGCAAATTAAAGAAAAACAACAAAAAAAAGTAGTTTAAATAATTCTTTCCATTTTTAAACTTGCCGCGTCACCCCTCCCCCCTCCACCCGGGGTTTTGGCCCCAGTTCCAGCCCTCCTTTTAAGTCTTTATTAATGATCCACTTTCTGGATTTATTTACGGCACATGATCTCTTTTCAAATCCGACTTCACTTTAATTTATCTCGTCATCCTATCTGCGGACATCTGTAAGTTACATTTACCTCTCTAAAAAAGTGGACGGATGCTATCAAATGCTATTACGAACTTGAATCGGTGCTAAAACAAGCTGACATTCCTCTTGTGTTATGACAGCGAGAACTTTCTTAAACGTGTTTTATGGTTTGGGATATTTTTGGCACGGCGAGCTGAGAAGTCCATGGTCGTTTGTGTTGTGGAGGAGGCATGTTGCGAGCGACTTACTAGGAATCCAAGACCCAGAGTGCATTAGGAGGGGAGACACCGTGCCAAACACAACACTTTTACTGGGTTTCAAACAATGTAGCATGACAGGACCACTGAGAAGCAAAACTCTGTGTCCTTCAAAAAACGGAATTCCACGCATGTTGATATTTATGTATCAAAACAAGGGGAGGATGGCAAATTTGTATTTTCATTCCAAGCATTTAGGTTTGTTTTCGGCGGCCAAATACCCCTCGTTTGATGGAGCCTACAGAGCAGGAATGTGGATGGTAGCTCCGAGAGTGTATTTACTGTAATGAGAAGCAGACAGGACGAACTCTGTGCTGCTATTGTTGTGCGCAGGTTCGCTTTGGATTCCTCCCTCGGCCCTGCAGGCTACAGACCCATGAATATTTAAATAGGAAAGGGACTTCCTCTAAACATCAATCAAAACCCTATCTATTCAATTAGTGGCCTCAGATCTGAGATGTTCGACCAACAGCGGCTCATGATTGGAAGGAATTCTGCCCCGTGGCAACGCCTGAGTATATTCCAACCATGTGGATGATCGGTCAATTAAAACCAGCTTCTCAATGGTTGGCAGAGCTTCAAGAGGAGAAAAGTCGCTGGATATTTATTCGGTGACACTGCACTTGGAAGAAAGTTTTATTCTATTGAAAAGGGATCAGAATACAAAAGAGTATTTTCAATAAAGAAACATTACCCCCCCACCCCCACCTCCCTTCTTCCGCAAGGAAAAAAATAAAAATTTACCCAGTTTGAAATTTTTAACTCAATTCAATATTTTCTCGTAAAGCATGTTGACTACAACCAAATTCAAAGGCACTTTCACTCTCTGAACATATTTCATCCATGATAAATGCCAGAGGCCAACAGTATTTCTTTTTTATTTGAAAAGACCAGAGGAAAGTGGAGTGTGTGTGGTGTGTGGTGTGTGGTGTGTGTGTGTGTGTGTGTGTGTGTGTGTGTGTGTGTGTGTGTGTGTGTGTGTGTGTGTGTGTGTGTGTGTGTGTGTGTGTGTGTGTGTGTGTGTGCTAGAGAGAGAGAGCGATTGGGAGGGGTGGACCAAAGTGAAATCAGACACACAAACAGCACTGTAAAAAGCAAACGATGAGAAAAGAGTAATGAGGCAGATAAACAACAGCTTTGGACACCTGTTCAAAGACTTTTTTTCTTCTTCTTCTTCTTTTTTTTTTTTTTTTATCGGGCCTCTGCCATGAGACAAGAACATGACTCACACTGGCACAGGATCAGTTAATTGGAGGTGTGTCATTTAGAGCGGCCCTGACATCTCCGTCAGTGAGCGATTGCACAATGGACCCGTGATCTTCTTTAACCACAACAACAAGCCGCTCGGCCCGCGGAGAAGCTGTGCTTGACACAAACCTATCCCCTGCTAACGAGAGCCAGACACATCAGCCAAAGTGCTATTCTTGGCAGTTTGTGTTGGTCGTCCATGAAAGACAGATCGGGCAGGGGGGTGGGGGTGGGGGTGGGGGTGGGGGGGGAAGCCGCGGGACTCTTAAAGGGATATTTTAGCAACCGCTTCAGTGGTTAGTTAATATAATGTTTGCTTTTTATTATCATCATTATTATTATCATTACATATTGCGGCTTCCTCTTTCTCGATTTATTCGAGCTAATTCAGCCGATGGTGTATCGGAGTGTTGGAGCCTGCAGCAAGTGATTGATTCGAGTCCTTTGAGCACAGCAAACCGTTGAGAGGGACTGAATACAAGCAGCCGTGGGACCATTATCCACAGGATTTCTGCATTACATGGTACGGTGATTGAAGAAATTTCTCGTTGAGCGATAGATGAGAAGCTCAGAACCTTGAAAGCAGCAGACATTTTTTATTTTTTTTTCATCTACCAGCAAAGAGAGTGAACATGTTTGTTTTTTTTTTGCTGATGTCTATTCACTTTACAGTTTACAGTACACAAATAAACAAATACTGTGGCATTGATTAAATTGTACTCATTGTCCAGGGTGTACTGGGACTTTTCAGAACGTAGGATTACATCTTCACTCACGGCACATTTCTCAAACAATAAAGTACGTAACGACGACAGTAAACAGAAGTTTTCTCTGTTAATGGAGCGAACTCATAATATGTTATTGGTAACTTGACATTAAGTTGTGTGTAAAAGTAGCGAGGCAGAAAACACGGAATGAATTTCACTTACGTCTGACCAAAAATACCACCCAGCTCCAGTTATTTGCGTATTTACCTGTTGTTGCTTCCAGGATTCCATGTTAAGTTCAATGGTGAATTGCACGTCCATTGATTAATCACGTTACATTTGTTATCAGCCGGCGTGATGAACATTTATTTTGTAATGTGTCACACGATACACTAAATAGTCCGACTATTTTCCCGTCCCCCGCATCCATACGTTCTCCTTTTACTTTCAAACAACATCCAATCTGCTTGCTTTTCATTCAAGATTAATTGCAACGCAAAGCAGAACCGCTCTAAAGTAGACGATGGTAAAGGACTGTCCGGGCTGAGGAGAATCTGTAACGCATTAAAGCGCCTCGCTTGGAGGAGCAGATGAAAGGCGCTGCCCTTATATTAAAAGGACCGCTGGGGAGGTGAAGGATCCTCCTCAGGAGAAATCAGAAACACTCTTTTCCCACTGGCGCACTGACAGTAACTCACCGTGCTGTCAATCCATTTTAATCAAATTACTGTGATGTTTCAAACGCTCTATTTTAGAAGTGGAATGACATAAGTCTGAGCGATCGCTCGCCCCACGTTATGAAGGCTGTTTTCAATCAGATCTGCACAATATTTCATTGTCTTTGGGAGCTTTGCTTTAAAGGGCCGCATGTTTTTTTGCAGAGATGAATTGAGTACAGTGAGCTCTCCCCGGGTAACATCATATGTTCACAGATGTGCGAGGAGAACATCGTAGTGGACGTGGTGCAAGAAAGTACGAGGCCGTAAATTACTTTTGGACCTGGGAGAGGAAGACGAGGGGGGAAAAAAAGAAGAAGAAATGTTTGTTTTTTCTCGAGTACGGTTTGACGGTTTGAGAGGATCGATCTTTTCAGACAAGCACTCCGCAGTTCACGTGTCAAACTCCACGGCGGTTTTTCTGTCCTCCTGCGTCAGTGCTCACATTCTTTACTTGATTGGATACTTGTGGAGAAAAAAAAAAATTATTCTTTAGTAAAAAAAAAGACAGGTTCTGTACAGTAAAGTACAAGAGGTATTTTGAACACACACACACACACACACACACACACACACACACACACACACACACACACACACACACACACACACAGCCTTTCTGTGTAAAGGTTGCATGTTCCCCCTGTGCATACGTGGAATTTTCTTTCTCCGAACCCCCCCCCCAAAAAAAAAAAAAAAAAAACACATTGGAAGATAACTGGTGACTCTAAATAAACAGTTTGAACCGGCAGTGTGTGTCGGGTGTACCTTGCGTTTGTCTTTTAAGCCAATCGGGATAAAGGGTGGACGGATGTTTGTCAGCACGTATATAGCATTTCAATCATCAGCAATGACGTCATTATTCAGCATGTATCATAGTTTTCAGTTGGGAATCAAATGATCATGTTAATGAAAGAAGAAAAAGGGGAAAAAAAACAACAACCTGGCTGGACTTCATATAAAACATGATGAATTCCATTTAAAACATTCATTTTGGAAGTTGCTCTGGTTTTGAAACAAGAAATCTGAGCACTGAATCATTAGTAATCACTTTTGACTTCATCACTTTCCGTGTGGATAACCGTTATCATCAGCCGCTTTAATCCGTTCACCGCGGCGCTGAATTGACGTCACAGAGGTCAAAACATGTAACAGGCTGGTTTTGAGATCTTAAAGAAGACAATGTAGATGAAGTACAAGTACTTTTGTCACCGTAAATAACATATTTTTTTTTTTGAGGTGCTTACGCAAATGCCTCGCCCTGTATTTCACTTGAGTACAGTAATTTAACGTGAAGCCATTTTATTGCCAATATAAAAAGAAAAGGAGTAAAACAGACCAGAAAAATATGCTCCGGTGTGCCGTCACGTTGCGACAAAAAGCAGATTGTCCCCGGAAAAAGTACCAGATAAGTAGCTGATAATGTCATCTATCCCAAAGGTGGGACGTGGTTAACAGCCACTTAGCATCAAAGCGTGGCGAAGCAGAGAGCATCTCTTGTTAGGCTGCGCTGGGAAAGCCTCCTAACGCGTACGCCATCTGTTCCCCTGCTCCTCTTGAGTGTCTTAAACGTGTTACGGGGCTGCACGGGCACAGTGTAACCTGTCCTGACACTGAATCACAGGACTCCCTCTGCTCACCTAAATCTCGAGCTCCACTCAGCGCCTCAACGCAAACGGAACTGTTTATGTTGCCAACGGGCTTGAAAAAGCATCCTTGCAACGGCGCATTTAGACAAGGGATTTATGGTTCAGGATGTCGCAGCTCGATTTTATATTCTCCGGTGCCGGTCGGAGCGCGTTCGTGCCGAACTTTTCGGCGTGTGACATTGTCTGGCGTGGTCACTCCTGGTAAACGGGGGAAGGTCACCCACGGGGGCTTCGGGTGTTGAGACGGTGAAATACACCAGAGCTGCTCGCTACTGTCGTCACTCTCTGAGACAAACAAGACCAGGCTGCGCCTCCAGGAAGTGGTCAGCCATCACCGAGGCCATAAAGTGAAGCCGTGAAAAGTGTTTGGACGCTGCTTTACGCTTCACGCGCTTCGTTGATAAGGTTAAGTTCATGAAGATTTCACAAGTTGCAGGAAACGGCGTCATTCCGTCCTTTCATTGTTGACGTCAACGGATCCAGTGATTGTGCGGAATTAAAGGTTTATTGAAAACTTTATTCACGAGACTTTTTTTCGTCAGTAACTTGTTTAACGATTCTCACAGCCGAGCCTCTGGATCAAAGTGAAACAAAGATAAAAGTCAATTAGAATTACAATGAAAGTTTCCCTCTAAACCGATTTTATGCTGAAGGAGCATTTCCTGCTCCAACACCCCAAATTCTATTGTAAAGTGGTTTATTACTGATTCATAAAGAAGACGTAAAATATTCAGTGTTTATGAAGCAATACTAAAACATAACTACAGTCTCATTAAGTATGCTATACTACCCACTTTAATAAAACTCATATTTAAAAAAACTTTTTAGATGACATGGTCCATTAAATTGTGAGATTTATGGGGATTTTGTTGCAAACTGTTTGCATTGAGAAACCCTAACTGGTATGCTTGTTTGCAAAGTGTTTATTTGCAGTGTTGCGGGGGGAAAAAAAAACGAGTTATGACGGATGTAATCGTAAGGCCTCTCTGCGCTCGCGGTTACAGGATGTTGCTCCAGCAAATCATTGCAACGTGCATCGTTAACTTGACTAGTTTTCACGCTGGAAAACCGGTGGAATTCGACCCGCGGCCCCCCGGGGGGGAGGGGGGGGTGGGGGGGGGTGAAGATGTGAAATCAGTCGCACAGTCACAGTTAAGCGACGATTCAGGGGGCTTGATGGTTTTTGTCGTACAGTAAATGGTTTGTAGAGCAGCAGAGCAGCTGCTGCCTTCCCGGGCCTGACTGTAAACATTGAATCACCTTCAGAAGAGCTGCCTGCTGCTCGCTGCTCGCCGGTAGTTTATCGCAGCCGCTCTCTTAGTGTCTCTTTGAAGAACGCCCAGAGCCTCGCAAAAATATAGGAAAATGTCCAGTTCTCATCGTGTGCAAGTCACTATTAAACATACGTTTATATCAAATGCTCTGGCGCGTGTGAGCTCCCAGAGTTCGTCTCGCGGGCCTCATAATTAAAGAATTACCGTAGTTTGAAAGACGAGTGTCTTAAAGAGACTTTTTGCATTATGTATGACTTAATTGAAAAAAAAAAAATACACATAGATATTTATCAGATAGAATAGTTATTCAGAACATTACTTTGTACATACGTGCGTGGGAAAGATGTAATTCTGTCCTACAACTGAAATTTATATTCGTATCGATAAAAATATGAGTAAACTTCAAAGATCATTTCATTTCTTGAGGACAGATCAAATGTCGATTTTCGATAAAAGAATAATAACATCATTTAATTTAATAAATAATAAAGAAAGTTCACAACTTTCAACTGTGACCAAAGTGCTTCCTGCCTTTTTTTCATGAATATATTTCTTTCTTTTTTCTTCTTCTGTAAAGCTTCACTACCTGAGTGTGAAGCGCCCAGCTGGTGAAACGGCTCCCCGTGCGCCTGGCATTTACCGAACAACGCCGATGACCAGAGAGCCGCGGCACGGTTGACTTTCACCAGCCAGGCCCTCTGTTTGACATCATGTTTTCTTAATGAGAGCCAGCTGCCCACAGCATCAGCATTCGACTTCATACCAGCATGAACAAACATGAAAGTTAGAACTTTAAACAAGTCCAGATCCCCGCGTACGCCACGGGCAGAGCGAGCTGCTCGTCAGCATTACAATCAATGGTGTCTGTGATCATCGGGGGTGGAAATGAGCTCTTAGCCTTGGAGCACACACAAACACACACACACACACAAACACACACACACACACACACATACACACACAAACACACACATACATCCAGAGCACATTCATTATGTAAACACTGCTTTACTGAGCAATGTGCCAGATTTTTTTTTTTTTTCTGAAATGGTATTTTGGATCAACATCTTCATGTAAGCGAAATAACTAAGTAAATAATCCTTTTATCCTGCCGCTAATTCTTTTTGAAGAGTCGACTGCTGCTTTGTGTTTTCAGACACTCTGAAAAGCTTTTCCCTCCAAGTCCAGTGATTGCAAATATAAGCTGCTCTTTTTTTCTTTTTTTCTTTTTTTACAAAGAAATCAATTTCATGCTCCCTCTTCAGCTCATGCCTCATTTCAGATTTACTCAGTACGTCCAACGGGTTTACCAGAAATGCAGAAAAATATCCCAATGTTTAATTTGTGAGCAGAAATGATCTTTGATTTTTTTTATTTCTTTTTTTATTTCTTTTAAATATGTAAACAAACACACATTTATTGTTTTAACTAAGAAGCATATGTGGGTTCGGTCCGGTCTTTTCCACGTTGGGAGAGGAAACGCAGATGGATTGGCCGTGCAGAAGATAATTTGTCACAATCAAAAAGCAGGTTTTCCTTGGAGAAAGAAAAAACAGGTTTGAGCCGGAGTGAACTGCAGGTGTTGTTTTTGTAGAGAGAGCTAAGTTAGGGTGTGTGTATTTAGATTTCAGAGTAGGTTTGACAGTACTTTTTTTTTTTTTTTTCCCCCTCGCTGCTCTTTTCAGGTCACACGAGTTTATGTGGCGTGACGATGCAGACGTGCTGGTGCATCGTGTTTGCACACGAAATGAAGTTTCTCTCCGACAGACACTTTAGATAGCGGATGCGCCGTCTTATTAACACGCACGCTGTGTTTGTGGTGCCTGGCCTCTTTGTTCCAGCGGCTGCGGGATTCTTTTTTCTTTTTCTTTTTCTTTTTCTTGCGGGATAGGTGGAGGAAGCTCCGCTCTCCCCCGACAATATCTGTTTCAGCATCCTCCGAGTGGATTCCCTCTGAACTCAACCTCTGACCCCCTCCTTGTCCCTGAGCCTCACGCCGCCGTCCATCCTCCCGGGTACAGCTGACCTGTGAACTCCGCCTGGCCTCGGAGGCCCGGCTACCGACCCCGGCACAAAGACTTCACAGGGGAAAAGAACACAAGACGGAAAGTTTCCCTCATTGCAAAGTCTTCCCTCGGGCTGTATTGTGTTGCGACAAGCTGACACCAGCCACTGATCCAAAAGTTGAGCGTCAGCTGTTGCATTTGGTGCGATCGTCTTTCATTCGATTTTCTTTTTCTCTTTCTTTTTCAAGCAAATAAAATGTTCTCTTAACAAAAGATGATTGCACAACAAACCTCCTAACTTTATTAATTAGAAGTGGGTCAGTGGGGTCAACATGTGTTTATTCTCAGGAAGGAGCATTAAGGGGATTAACACTAATCGGGAGGGGGGGGATTATAAACAGCTATTACCCAGCTGGATGGTACTCTGCTGCCTGAGCTCCTCACTTTGTTCGCCTGTGGAGGAGGATGTTTGCTTTGGGAAAGAGGGGATCTAACATAATGGCTCTTCTGGTGGCGTTTTCTATGTAAACACAAACACAGTGAACCTCTTCTGACCTAAACGATCAAAGATCAAAACTCTTCGTCACTTCAGGAGTGAAGTTTCACTTCAGGGTGTGTCCAATTGAATGGGATGGGTTTTTCACACCAACTTATTCTAAAAGCATGTGTCTAATGTAACTGTAGGCGTGAATGAGAGTGTGTTTCCAGGCTGCGTCCTGCCTCCCCCCAATGGTCAGCTGGGCTCTGTTTCATCCAGCCTATCGGACGTAGATGGACCACAGCTCATTCTGCATGTGGCTCAGTTGGTGGAGGAGCTCGTCTCACGATCCAATATTTGATGATTCAATCGACCATCTTTGCCTCTCCATGTGTCGAAGTGTCCCTGGGCAACATACTCAACCCCAGAATGCTCCCGATGATGTGTGAGCACGGCTTCCAATGTGAGTGTGTGAGTGTGCGTACAAATGGTAGTTATGAAGTAAAGCACATTTAAACTGCTCGAGCATAAAATCCATCAGTTCAAGTAAAATCCATTCGCACCAATCGTAACGTTTCCTCTCACATCATGATGTAAATATCTGATAAAGTAAAATGAATTAATTAATTTTTTTTAAAATATATATTCAGGTATTGGAACGGGGTTTTACATTTTGCCTCTCACAACACATCCGGAACAGTTTTCAAAATGCTTCGGCTCCATCTATCACTCAATTTCCATTTCGCTAAATCAGCACCTCCCCGACACAAATGAACGCTGAAGAAGTGATGGACTGGAAAACATTTTATGGAACAAGCGTGCCATGAGATGATAACTTTGCAACTTCAATGCTCAAAAGGTTGGCAAATCGTGCAAAATTTTTTACATAAACAGGATATGATGAGTTTCACCTCTTATAAATACAAATTGTATCGCCAATAGGAGATTTTTAAAGTAAGACCATTTGCAATTTCACTAAAAGTGTTGACTCATTTTGATTCTATTGAACGTGTGATGAATAGCGGATGGCAAAAATCACAGCCCGGAAATGATTACCCTCATTCATTAACTACCATTAGCATTAACCCCAATGCCACACTATGAGGGTAAAGATCGTCAAAAACATGCAGAAGGATGCAGAAAACATGTACGAGGACAGGCGACGAGGTTTTGTCCACGTAAATCTGAGCGTAACGACTGTGGCCGGCAAGATTTCTGCTTTTTCAGTTGATTTGTTGCCAGATGTGACACAAAATGTGATTATCTGTTGTTTTCGAGGATGTAAGTGGAGAATTTTGCACATTTTGCTGTTTTAAAACAGGCGTCATTAAAATGTCGTCACTTGCATCACTTTGTACTGAAATATTTACAGTCCTCGTCATTTCTAGGTAATGCTACCTTTTTACTATTCAAGCCCGTTAAGAATTTAATTGGGCTTGTATGCGACTTTAACTGAAACGAGTTTGACGTGCTCACAACAAGACTAAGTATCCGATGGCGTCACGTGCCTGGAGCACAATAAGACTAAATCTTATGTTTGGCAAGAGGGTGGAACAGTGTCTGAAGTGTTTGAATCAAAGTTATGAGAAAAGATTACAGAGCATCCTTGACTGAGGAGGAGCCACATTCCTTCAACATATGTGCATATATCAGGTTTTGGCTTCAACGATTGGATTCAAACAATGGCAAGTATTGTCCGTATATCAGCTTTAAAAAAAAAAAAAAAACTTGTTGCAACAGCACGAGAGCGGAAAGAAAAACAAATGAGCTATCAGTATGTGTTCAGATGTGGCGGTGGTTTCACTTAAGGGTCCCGGCATTACAACTTTTTAATCACAGCACAGACATGCCTGTCAACTTTTCTTTGCTTTGTCGGCCTTTAAAGAACAGGAAAAGAACACCATGCTTGTCAACAGTGTTGTAGCCGGAGCTCTCGTCTAATGTGTGGCATGCATGTTCTCAGGTCGGGCCATGTGTTCTGGTCTTCATTAGACTTAGACTGAACATCTTTTGCGGCCTGACAGAGAGATCCTTTCATGTGTCCCCTGCCTGGTCCCACTCACCAGAGCCTAACCAGAAACATGCCACTGCCCGGGGCAAGGTCAGACTTCTCACCATGCCGCAGCATTAAAGCAACATTGCCTCTCCTAATGGAGGGGGGGGGGGGGGGGGGGGGGGGACACTCTGGTTATTTTTCATCAATCTCATAGACAATATATTCCATCTCATCATATTGAAGGAGTACCAGAGCATTAGTCCATGTGGAAGCAATCTTGAGCGAACGCCTGGTTCTGCTCGATGATCTCACTGACCTGAAACTCACATGAGAGTGAAATTTGGAGCTTTCAAATTGTTCAGGTTACGACGGGTGTCATCTCAAAAAAAAGGGGGGAACCTGAAGTCCATCCATTATAGTTCTCGCCTCATACTTCAAAGTCAAGCTTGGCTTGTGCCTATCATCAGAACCCAAATTCCACCGCATCCTTCAAGGGAGTAATGTTACAGCTGCTCTGTCGAGTATTGTAGGATGCACCACAAAAAAAAAAGAATGGCCTCGCCGATTTGATAAATAGTGATGCACGGCTCATTGCAATGTTAATCTGCAGAACGAGTGCGAAGAGGTCAGAGGAAATGTGTGTGAGAAACAGCCTATCTTTGTGCTCCCCTGAAAGGACTCGCTGTGTTATTCACGGCGCTAATAAAATAGGCACCAATGTCAACCAGGAGATGGGTAAATATTTAACTGACTGGGATTACTCAAGAGCCAAACGAATGACACTGTTTTCAGAAATGTATGTTTAAATGTGAAACCATTATCCCCTGCCCGACTTTCACAATAGGGACATAATGTCATGCAAAGTGTATAAGCCCTCGCAGGCCTTGTACCATCGGAGACAAAGCTTTTGTACCGACGACCGGCCTATTATTTAGTTGTTGCATTTTTTTTTTTCCCCTCTTTCTTTTATGTCCTTGGAGACTTGGACGTCTTGCAACATGCCTCAAAGAAAGCTGGAGGCCCTTTTGTTTTGAGGTTTTTCACACTTGAGGGCCAGTGTGTGTTTGTGTGTTTGTGTGTGTGCATGATTTGTGTGTGTGTGTGTGTGTGTGTGTGTGTAGAGGGACTGTGACAGCCTGAAAAGCGAGAGGGGCTGGGCTGGCGAACACAGAAAAGGAGCCTTCGCAAAACACTGGCCGGGCTCCTAGGAAAAGAAAGAGGGATTAGTGCGCACAGACCAAGGAACTAATCTCCTGTGACATAATAGAACTGTACATAAACAACAACCCTGAGAAGTGAGTGGCGAAGCATTGACTGGCTGAAGAGGCATGAGTGTGTGAAGACAAGAGCTCAGGATGATTTGTCGCTCGCCACAGAAAACGGTGACGAGAATGGGCTTCGACCACAGATTCAAACATCTGGACGTCTTTTCACAAGCATGCACATTAACGAAAAAAAAAAAAAACAAGCACATGCATAGACATAAATATGCAGCCGTCAAAGCCCCTTCTGCTCAGATACATAAAGTGTATGATTTCAGAATAAGCATAAACACATGCTCACATGCATGATCCTGAATGGAGGTTGATTAATCATAACAGCAGAATTGGAAAATGAGGCTTTGTTAGTGGCACATTCGGGTAATTTAAGCAGTCTGGGGAGAGTAATTGTCCTTTTATCGAATTAAGATGAATTATCGTGCAGCCCGAAGCAAAGACATGACTCACTGGTTATTTCTGAATGAGGATGTGTTTTATTACTTCTTCTTTTTTCTCATTTAAAATGATATTTAATTGCTCTCTCGCTCTCTCTCCCTCTCTCTTTTTTTTATAGGAAATACATGGGAAAAGTACTGGTGATCTCTAGTGTGCACGATGTTTGTCATGTGCCCAATCTGAAGGACATGTTGGTTTCACACAGCCACTTGAAAAGCAAACTTGCATCCCCGAATGCACCTAATACTCGGTAAAGAAAGAAAATGCTCCGAAACGCTGCGATCAAGATTCTGTAACTATCTGCTTAAAAGGCTTTCACTTCCACACACCAAGGGAAAACTTTGCCTGAGCTTTTAACAGAAATATCACACATACACAGCACATTAGTCCTCGCTCTCACAGTGTCACTTTTAGCTCTATTTTCTTGTAAACATTTCCTCTTTTCGTTTTTTTTTTTTTTTTTTATGAGGGTGGGAGACCGCTGAGCAGAAGTGGTATTTAATGCTTTTCAAACACACAAGTGCTCTGAGAAGCGGCGCATTATTGTTGACGAGTGCCCAACCTCACTGGAGCTGGCGAGCCCGCCGACCTGTTTATTTGGACTTGCGGAACACGTGTCTCCGGCTGCGGGACCCATCAGTGACTGTGCTGTACGCCGACTCTGCGAGGATGGATTTCACAGCCAAAATAAGCAACGGTTATTGCCAAATACTTGCGTACTGGAAGGAAAAGCACGTCTATCCACCCCTCACTGCAGCGCCAACCAAACAAGCAAACAAACAAACAGCAATGTGCTCAGGTTAAGGATTATTTTATTACTTAGCAGTTTGTACAGTTTCTACCATGGAAAAATAACATGTAACATAAGACTGTATTTACAATTCCATTTTTACAAAATGTCTTTACAAGATGTTTTTTTTGTTTGTTTTTTTTGCCAGTTCAAAAAAGTTGAGACTAAAACACACACGCACACAAAACAAAAAAACATTCACATTCACACACATCCAAACCCAAACTTTGTAATACACACATAAATAAATATAGACATTCACTGACTGTTCCACGACAAATATTTCTACAGCCAAGAACATGTACAATTCATCGTTTTTCCACACACGTAATAATTTCATTAATAAACATTACATACTTCCAATATATTTATGTGTTAATCTGTTAATGAAACGTTGCTAACATATCGAAAAGAAGTAACACAGACATCATTTCATGCCAACTGAACGCTAACGGTTGTCATGCAAAACCATTACAAGCTTACAATTTGAAGCAGGTAATTCATTTACAGTTCTAAAATCAAATGGGCTACATGCAACATACGAGGTGAAATATTCGGAGTTAGACAACAATGACTTTAGTTACATCCTCCATCAGTACTGACTGTGTGTGCCTAAGCGCCTCTTTCGTGGGTGACTCAAAAATAAATAAATGAAGTTCTACTTTTCTTTCTTCATGAATAAACACGTGTTTTACAGTTCTGGCCTTTCCTTGCGTTCGTGTTCAAAACATCCTCAGTCCACTTCCCAGAGAAAATGTGTCGCTTTTCAGATTTGACCGAATCAAACTAACTGTCTTTTTTTGTTGTGCACAATGACAGCTCGATCACAGTAATTCTGCTCGGGGGTGGGGGCGGGTGGGGGGCGGGGGGTGAGTCGGGAAGCTGTGTACTAACCAACGATAAATATGAGACCTTGCAGTATAAATTTGACTGCAAACCCGTCCGGTGAGAGGGGTTAAGAAGGAATAGCTGAGGTGTTGTGGAGCCTGGAGGAGATAGAGGGGGGGGGGGGGGTCAATTCATGGTCTGGTGCACTGTGTTTCTGTTTGGTTCCACACATTCCTCCGCTGACAGACAGGAGCGAGCAGAGGGCCACTGGTACTTCTCCCCGTTGGGTTCGCCTCAACTCGCAAACTCAGTGCCTCTCCACCGACGGCTTCTGGTGATGGGAGTGGTGCTGCCGCAGTCTGGGTCCTTGAAGACACACACACACAGTCAAAGAGATAAACGCCTGAGTTGGGTGTTAGATCTTAGTGGGAAAGCAGAGTGGATCACTCCCTTTATTCCCTCCCTTCATACTGATCAAAGCTCCTTCAACGGCAGACGAGGAGAAAAACAAATGTACTTGAATAAATAAATGTTAGTGACTCGCACGATATACATGCACTTCACAGTTTGGCTGCTTTTGTTTGTCTTGGTCTGTGGAATGTTTGCTCGCTGGAGCATTTTACTTCTTCTAAAAGTTACTATCAGTCTCTTCAATCAGATCCTGTAACCAGTCCGTTTTACTGAATCATAAAGATCTACAGCTTAAAAATAATATAAACCCAGATTATTTTCAACCGCTACTCTTTGACTTCCCACCTTCTGCTTTCATCACAAAACACACCTTGGTAATACTTGATAGGAATTCAATTCAATTCATATCACATCCTTTCTAATGCAAAACTAGTCACGTGTCACATATTGAACAAAGCCAGTTTTTTTACTTTATTTCATTTGGCTTTAAGCAAGTATATCCTTCAAATAAAACACTTTTCACAATAAGCAAGTTCAACAACAATTGTGTCAACAAACCTGAAACTCATAATTACTGGAAACTTTCGAAGTTAATTCAACCTTCGTGCCCGTGAAAGACTTGAAATGCACGAAGCATGAAAACGCTGACGTCTGAAGGTAAATTCTAATCAACAGGATAAAATGTTATGAATACAGTGAACATTACAAAGCATGTCCTCGGCTGACGATATAAGTATATAAAACAAATTCCTCCGGTTTGTGACTGTCTTTTGTTTGTAAAGAAACTCCCACCAACACACAAGAGGGTCGTAGAGGAGAGAATAAATCTGTTTGATGATTTTATAATGCCTCTAAATATTCAACGGTGTGCAGATGTGAAAAGACCACACAGTGATTAGTTTTAATTTCCAATCATAGCTGCACTGTCTCCTAATGTTATCCTGATCATTAACAGTATTATAACATTTAATATGTGTCACACTGACATCTGAGAGCTGAAGAAGTCAAACAATCTGAGGATCTTTAAATCTCGGAAACACACTTGTCATCTCCTCACCCAGGTTTCAAACTGATGTCATTTCCAGAGGACTGATGGGTGGAATGGTAAGAAGTAATCTTTTATCTTGCGGTCTGCTTCGTCTTAGGTTTGCAGCATAAGTCACCATGTTAATTTGGCCAAGTTAACATATTATACGCTTGCCATTCAAGTGAATGGATGGAGCTAAGAAAAGCTGCATCAACAATTCGAATGACACTGCACATAGAAGCAGCATCATTTCAGAATGTCTGCTTTAGGTTTACTGGGAATGTGACGGTAATCTCATGGTGTAAGACAACACTATTTGCTGTTTAGGTCATGCAGATGTCACTGAACAGATGTTTGACAGCTTTAAAGTCTTTAAAGGGGTCATATTATGTAAAAATTCACTTTCTGATGGATTTCCAACAGTAATATGCATCCCCATACCTGGGAATGACGCCCCAGAAGTAAAAAAAAATCTGTCATCTCTCATCTTGGCTTGTTTCATTTTATTTTTTTTTTTTTAAAGTGTGTTGCTCCAACAAGTGAATCAGAACTCAAACCCTATATCGTGTCATCGGGGGTTTAGCCAATCCCAATCAAGGTAGGCTCCTCTCTTTGACCCTCCCACAATTAGGCAGCTCTGCTCTGGCACATGGCACCACGAGAAGAAGTACTTCCTCCTCTTCCCAAGATGGGCATGCGTGGGTAAAGCCAGTCCAGCTCACAAAGACACAGACACATGCAGCTCATAAGATCAAATGGATGAAAATCAAGTAAAAGCTGCATTCGGGGCAATAAACTTTTAACGTTTTTGGACCAACAAGACCCATGTGAAATTGTTGAAAAGCTGTAAAAAAGGAGATCTTTAATCAAATACTCCACCCCTGCAGCCTACACAGCCAAACCTACCCCCCTTCCCCCCCACCGGCCCCGAAGCTTCACCCTGGACGAGCAGTGTCATCCATAATTCCCCAAAAATTGTTTGACATTTCAGAAAAGCTGGGTGTTTTCCAATTCCTATTCCATATTCCATACTGGAGACTTTTATTTATTGCAGTGACGTTAGAGTGGAATCTATTTTGTTATCCAGCTCTTGTCAAGAAGAATAAGCACAGTAACTAGAATGACAATTTGAAGCTTTGACTTAAGAGCTCAAGAAGAATGTGAGCTGACGTCAGAAACAGTAATGAAAAAAATGTCTCACAGAGGGTTTATTAGTCAAATTGCCCCCCCCCCCCCCCCCCCCCATCCCACTGTAATCACTAATAATGACACACTTCATCTCGTCCTCATCTTACCTCCCTGCAGGACCAAGCACTGGACTTGGGGGGGACAAAGCCCTTTCCATTGATGGCCCTCCCTATTGCTATTTCCCCCCAAACCCATCCGAAACTACTTACTACTAATATACGCATATGGTGCGTGTACTCAGGGTTCGTTCTAGTCTTTGCCTCTTTCTTTTTCATTCTGACCCTCGCCTTGGGTTATCCCTGTATGAACCAAACCAACGCTTCCCTTGGACAATGGACAGCCGCTTTGATTTGAATCCATCTGCTTTTGAGTCGTGTGTTTGCGTCCCGTGTCCTCACATCAGTATCACACATCATCACCTAAACTGAGCCCCTCGGCCGTGGGAGTTGTGTGACGAACCAATAGCCGGCAGTGACTTCAGTACTTACGATGTTGTATGACTGGTAATATGTTTGGGGTCTGGAAGGTCTTGACAGTGGCGGGACCCTCCCCACCAGTCGTAATGACTTGAACCTCCAGTCTGTAGTAGGTGGACGGCCGCAGATTTGACACCACGAGCAAGTTATGATCCTGCCAAAAGAGGGAGGGGAGCGGCGGAGAAGACACGCAATCAGCTGAAATACAACAGAGCACGCCTTTGCATTTGACAGAACTTTAATTTGAGTGAGCTGTAAAACAGGGGCGTGTGACTGTCTTTGCACAAGCCACAGACAAAAACAAAGACTTTGTTTTCATAAGGCTGTCTGCCTCTCTCTTCGCTGCCAGCTTGATAAAGTGTGCGGTGGGTGGTTTTATTTATAGACGAGCTCTAGAGGCTGGGAGGTGCAGATAGGCAGAACGTGTTGTTGATGGAGCAGATTATGTCAAAGAGCGGCTTTTTCAGAGCGTGCACGGAGGATGAAAGAGGGAAGACGTGAAGGCAGATGAAAAGGTAGGAGGAGGAGGAGAACTTGCAGCAGGACACAACACGGCCTCAGATCTATCCCAGTCTCTCTTTAGGTGCCTCTGCTTATCACAAGATTCATGCAAAGAGGCCACAACAGTGTTATCCTCAAATCACCGTCACCTCTGACAGCTGCCATAAAATGAAAAGCTCGAAGATAGAGAGTTTTATCCTGCTGCAGAGGATAAAAGGTTTCCTACTGTATGTGACAAAAAGAGATCCCCTGTGGTATGTAAAAAAAAAAAAACACAACCTTAAAAATGGCCTTTAGTGTGCTGCCGTTAAGGGAGTTGGCGCAGGGAAATCAAATCCTCTTTTACCGAAGAATCAACTTACTGGGGGCAGGATCTGGGACTGGGAGATGATGCTGTTTGGCAGGCTGTTTTGCCGACTTTCGGTGGTGATCTCAGCCCAGGTGACCTGGAAGCCTGTGATCCGCTGATGGGGAGCGACCCTTGACACTCGCCACAGGAAGTTGCCGGTGATGTTTCCCTCAGTGATGGAGAAGGAAGCCGTGAGGTTCTCGGGCTTCGCCAAAACCTTTGGAAGCCCCGGAGCTGTTGCGAGAAAGGTGGTATCAATACCAGTGGAGGCACAGCTTCACGTAATTGGGAAATACTTGATTTTTCTGTTCTTGCAGAGAGTCAGATGAGGAAACTGACACCACATCACATCTACACACTGAAATAAGAGGAAACACTCTTCATCGCTTTGCCAAAATGTTACAAAAAAAAACCTTGCATGTGCCCCTTGAACCACACAGTAATAATTGGCTTGTTATATTTCCTGGTGATTCATTTGTTTAAAAAAAAAAAATAAAAAAAATTTGACATTGACATGCTTCAGTTTTATGAGAATTTTGTGGCAGGATTTTCTTTTTTTAACTGGACATAGAGATGTTTGCTGCCAAGAATATCTCACAACCTGCATAGATTTTTATCCATCATCGTAATTATACTATGCTGGGGTATCTAATTACTGTGCTTGCACTGTTGTGGATCAATTCCAAACTGACCTCTGGGTGTCAAACAGCTGAACACTCACCTCCCTCCCCGGGGCAGGGGATGTGTTTGTGAGTCTTGCTCCGGATGGTGGCACAGGATGGGGTGAGGAAGGTGGTGCTCTCGTCCTTGGAGCGTCTCTTGGACTTCAGCATGTGAACGGTGACTTTGTACTTGCAGGAGAACAGCAGGCCCGGGAGGTTGATGTAGTTCTCCTGAGCAGAGAAACACATTATTCAGTCCTGATGACTTTGACGTGTCACCCAGGTCAGGTCCCATGGAGCTTCGGAGATAATTAAATACACGGTACTGGAGGAGATCGTGTTCCCGCTCAGGCTTCAGGAACATGCCCCACATTACAGAGCACTCACATGTTAGGGGTGATAGCCCCCAGTTCCCATATTCAGACTGCAATATAACGGCTTTCCATAGCTTCCAATTGGAGCATAAATACAAGATGAGTTTGAATGAGGAGAAACAGTGGAACCGTATTGATGTGTAATTTGCAATGAGAGCAGCGATAACGGCCATGTTAATGAATACTGTGCAGCAGTGATACACTTTACATTCGTTTTGAACTTGAATCATTTATTGATCTTAAGGAAAAAAAACGATTTTCTCATCTCTCTCTTCGAGGAAACAAAACAAAGAAAATCCAGCTGACTTGCCGATTCCGACCATGCAGTAATAGAGGGCTTACATTAATAGGCAGTCCCGTGGGTATGGGTGTGTGTATACTCTCTCTGATATGAAACAGCTTTGATTAAAAGTGAATGAGGCACTGCGCTCACATAAAAGCACCAGCCTGGAATCCTTTGTGGTAATCTATAGACATGGATGTATATTTCCTAGCAACCGCGGTGCTGCTTCCCTAAGAATGTGTTGATTGCCAGGTCTCTGCCGCCCCGTATCAGCCTGAGCCCAAACAGTTAACCTACCCCCACAAACCCAGACTCATGCACAGACACTATTGCGTCTGACAACAAAGCCCCGCGCAGTCGCACGGCTGGGGCCATTGGAGGTGAACGATCTCCCCCCCCCCCATTCCGGGAAACATTGTTTAAGTAAATGTGTTTTATTGGCCAACACACCACATGCCTGACCACACGACTGACTCATAATATTCAAAACAACAGCCAGTGATTTGCCCGGTGCAAATCCAATGCTACAGGGCTTCGGGTTCACTCGGTGGAGTTGTTTTCTTTAGCTGAGTTGTCCTTTCTAAGCATCAGACAAAAGGTTAGGCGCGTGCTTTGCATAGCACAGAGCTGCTGATCAAGTTGTAGCTCTGTGCACTGCTTTCTGCAAAGTGGACCCTGAGCTGGGAGTTGTATGCAACGGATGGTGGATACCAACCTGCGTGACGGATTTCTCTGGTCCCCGAGTTTCGTTATGGCTGCAGTACTCCGGCACCCACTGGACATGGTAGCGACTCACAGAGGGATCTGGAGACGAGGAAAAAGACGAATGATCGTACCGTTTGACTGGGGAGAAAAATACTGCTCAGATTTCTTGTGTGTGTGTGTGTGTGTTGTTTTTTTTCAATAAATGTAAATATACTCCATATGAGGGCCGCGCTGCAATTTAAGCTGAATTTGAAGTAGCAGTGCCAGACTTATATACATAAATCTATACAAGAACATACCTTTAATTCAAGCTTTGCACACAAAAAGCCGACATAATTTCGATTTGAAGTTATCACCACCAGGAACATTGTTACGTATGTTAAAATATGGGAAGATTTTAACTCCAGTGACACGTTTGACTTTCAACGGTGCTTTAAACATCAACTGCATTAGATGCAAAGCATGTACACCACTTTCTTTCACTGGCAGAGCCGGAAACCTTCCAGTTTAGCTATTTTCTTAACTATGCCTCTCTTTGTTGTAACAATGCTTCCTGGAGATGAATGTCATACCATTGCACAGCCGGATTACTTCCCTTTCAAATGAAGCCAAATGTTTTGGAGGAACGTGCTTTTGGGAGATGAACAGAAAAGCCGAGTGTGAGGGTGTTCCGCGCTTGGATAGTGGGGTCAAAGAGTAGAAAAGAAGTGGAGATCATATTGCTTAGTGCTGCTGCACTGATTAAAAAAAGAAACATCTTTCGGTGGAGACAGTGTGACGGTGAGGGGCGAAAAACAAGACCAGTCATCATCGGAGAACGTCGCAATGCAGAATGACATCTTAAAACTCAATAAGACTTTCACTTCCAACTGGTTACAAACTTTATCAATCAAATGAGAGTGAAACTAGGCAAAGCTTCATAGAGTTGTGACACTTCAAACCAGGGGGGCGTCGTGTCACATTCAGCCTCCTTTGATCACAGTCAGTCCAATGCATAGCCTCGCAATAACTACATTTGTTTTCCTTTTGTTTAAGTGCAAAGAAGCATGACCACCCTTTTCTTCACAAAACCTATTATGGACAAACTGAAACTGATCTTTTTTGCCATGATGATTTTCTTCAGGCTTATTTCTGTGCAAAAAAAAAAAGAAAGCTTTCACAGGCAGTGAGATTTCTGCAGCCTTCAGTGTGCAGCTTCTCAGAAACTCTCCCTCACAGTATAGATGCTAATGTAATCTTGCTGACAAAGAGGTAACTGGCTTTCACAGCAGCATCTTGCTGAAACTGGCTGTGCAGTTCTTGGTCTTACTGTTATACAAGGGCAGATAACCTATTCCAATGTTGGGTACAATACCCAGAAAAAGAAAATGAAATTTTCACAAAGAGTCCCATGTCTCCCAGTGATTTCCACCTGTGGTGTTGTATTAAGTCAAATATTATTAAAGCAGTGCAACTTATATAATGGACAACTACGTAACAGCAGTTACTTCGTCAAGAAAGTTCCACTTAATGTGGTCTTTATAATATTTACACATTACATTATCATGCTGCAGGATTAATTCAACCCTCTCTCTGGCCCCTTTTGGCAGTTTCTGCTTTAAACTATTTATTCACACCTCATAAGTACCAGCTGCAGCCATGCTTATAAAAAATAAAAAAATAAAAAATGTGTTGACAATGGTTCTGGAAATATTCTTACCAGCACAGGAAGGCACAAATGTTATTGAAAACAATCACCGCATCCATATATGGAGCAGAAACCACCATTACTGGTCC
Source organism: Lipophrys pholis (assembly GCF_963383615.2). Lineage (NCBI taxonomy): Eukaryota > Metazoa > Chordata > Actinopteri > Blenniiformes > Blenniidae > Lipophrys > Lipophrys pholis. The sequence continues at coordinate 10,674,973 of NC_137632.1, forward strand.
TGGCAACTGAAATGCGACAAGATTGCTGACCACCAAAAGCGGCCTATCTACGTGGGAATTTCTTTCTCCCTCTTTTCTTTTCTAAATTCGATGGGTTAACCCAAGAAGCCAAAACAATTCAGTTTAGTGTTCCCACGAGAAAAGTCTGAGGTTATTTTTACTACTTTATATAAGCCAGTGCAATGGGTTATTTAAGATTGTCAAAGTTCTGTGTCAATTACCTGTTAAGTAACTGGTAACAAGTAGCTGTAGCTTAGCTGGAACAGAGGTTTTAGCAGCTGATCTACTTTATGGTCCCAGAGCTTCTCTTCCACATACAAAATGTGCTGGAGGAGCACTCGCCAACTTGCTCCGAGAGTATTACTAAACATAAAAATGTGACTCTGTGGAAAAAATAAAATGTGCTGTCAAGTAAATGGGGTGTTTTTTAGTTTGTTAAACAAATGCAGCAGGGTAAAAAAATAAACAAACAAAAAAACTTGTGGGTGAAATTATACGTGAGTGGAGAATATAGAGTTTTGTTCCTTTGCTGCAGCATTAGTATGACATTAAAAGACAATCTGACCGGCTCAAGCGATTAACTGATTCACATCTCCCGGATTACAACACTCCAAATCTGATATCTCATATTAGCATTTCCACTTTTTCGGGTGCTCATGATAACACATACGTCTCGGGAAATAAACAGAAACCTAAAAGCCTTTTCTTTTTCGTCTTTATATTTGCTTATCATTTCTGAGCTTCCTGTTTTATAAAGCCTTTATTAAGCTGGTTGGCTCATTTCTGTGCGTTCACTTCAAGGCTGCGCATCCTCTCAGGCTTGGTCGCCCTGGACTCAGCAGCTCTGTGAAGTGCAGACTCAATCATCCAGGTTCACGTCATTACTGTACAGGAGCTTCTTGCACACTCATCAGCAGTGTTTATCAGCCCATCACCCTCGTCTTGTGTTACAAGATTTATTATTCATTCCACTGTGTGCAATACTTCGTTGATTAATAATTGAGTTGTGCTATGTTCACCCCTCGGCAGGGACCTGGCTTGTAGTGGGGAGATAAAAGGGGTCCTTTGAAGGCTTAGACACAGATCTGGCACTTGAAGCCCCTGAGCTCTTTGGAAGCAGAAGAGAGGAATTACAGGGAACCGGGAAATTGGGGAAAAAAATAAACAAGATATGCTTAGCCGAGTTTGACAGAGACGGGAAGTGCTATGTAAAACAAGAATTGGGACATGGAAATCAGGTAGAGAACAGAATCCTAGTGTTGTTCGATAAATCCAGACTGGAAGCGAGCCTCACAAGTCCCGCCACCGCTGCACTGCTGCCTATTGTCTGCAGTCAGACAGACAGCGATATTTTATCTGAGCTGGTGCACTGTACACTTCTCCTTCGTCTCCCGGAGACAACCCAGGGGCCGGGCTGCTTTGAATCACCGAGACAATGACTGAGAGTTTAATCATGGTTCAGTTAACCTGTCCCTTTCACTGTCACATAAACCAGATGTCCGGAGACTCCAGCTCTCCTGGCCATCTGCACGTCTACATGTTTACAGTAGTGGAACCCAGGTTGTTGGAGTCGAAGTCAGGGTCATCCCTCACTCTAATGAGTGGCACACACACACACACACACACACACACACACACACACACACACATACACACACACCGCAGACCAGGACCGCAAAAGGAGACACAGAAAGGGAAACTTGTCCAGGATTAACTCTACACTTGCAACATTGCGATTCCCCAGGCGGGCTTGATCCCCGTCAGCAACACTCAGCTTTCTGAGTCCAGGCCAGCCTCACTAACAGCTCCGGGCCAACTCTATCTACCCCTTCTCGCTCCTTCTCAGTCTGATTCAGCAGTTGGTGTCTCACCAGGCCTCTCCTTCAGCCAGGGTTTGCATTCTTGACTTCAAGATGTGGAGTTTGGCTTGGGCGATGACATATATTAGGAACATAACATAGACCAGTGAATGGGACTTGACAGGTTACCCTGAGAGCATGGCTTTCAAGGTTTCCATATTTTCACTTTGGTATTAACAGAAGGTTTTGGAGAATGGATGCTGCCGGGGCAGGCTATAGGCTTTAACCCCTTGCGGTGCAACAATCCAACAGCATGTCTGCTCCCCATGACATCAGGTCTTGTAAAACAAAATGCACCGCTTCGACACTGATGCAAGAATGAGAATCCATTAAATGCAGCTGTCAATAAATCCCATCGCAGGGCTCCGGCTCTGTGTATTTATGGTTCTCCACTAAACGGTGGCTCAGCTCGACCGGTCCGTGTGCAGGTTTACAGCATTTCGCTCGGCGCACACAAAGACACATTGTTCCATTCACACCATCGAATGTCACATTTCTCAAAGGAATCCTCAAAAGTTAATAAAAATCAATGATAACATTTTTCATACCGTACATTAGTTTTACTGTGACAGCCATAATGGCGTGTTATTCTGTAAGAGAGCTCACCTCCTCGGTTCTTCCAGTAGACGCGGACCTGCAGCTGGCCATCCTGGTAGAAGGGCGTGCCCACCTCGAGAGGGCCCGAAGGACGTTTGGCTAGGGTGGAACCGAGAGGGGATATCTCCTCCTTCTTTGACTTGAGTACTGATTTTGCTGAGAAGTGAAAGGAAAAAAATGTTTGCTGCTATTGCTCAGATATGACAGTTATTGTGAACGGTCCAACATGGTAACAGAAACACATAATAATTTCTGAGTAAGATCAGAGCAGCAAATAACGCAAAGAACAAAACGGTCACCATGAATTATTGTGCTTTAACTTGAAGCGTACACACACTGCAGGCACTTTCAAGGTTGGAGGTTCAACTTACTTTACAGCGACGCTTGCAGAAAAGAAAAAGAAAACACACATACACACACTCGGCCTGTGCTTCCTAAATAATCCTGAATACGAAAAGCTCCAAATGATTGCAGATGTGCTGTCATCATACCTTGGCCATTCATGCATTTTGCAATTCTCATGATGATTGTTTGCCTGGAGATTGTCAGCAATTTAGCTAAATTCAGCTCTTATGAAGAGCAAACAAACAAAAACAAAAGTGGATTCTGCTCAGCTGGTTCAGCCAATCTTGTATAGAACTGCAATCAGAAAGCCGCAGTTATGGCCAGCTTTTGTTTGACTTAGGGTTCTGTATGACCCTGCAAGGGACTCCAAATTTTGACCTTTCGTGCCAATTTGGTTGCCAGATAATCACAGTTACATCACCCTCTGAGTGTGTGGTTATTACTGATGGCTTCTACATAAACATGGCAACATTTCTATGAGCTACTATGAGGATATACTTGGGCAGGCTATTATTTCTTAACAAAACAGGATAGTTTTAATCCAATGTGGTGCATGATGATATTGCTGCATGAGGAAGTGGTTTGTCCTCTAAATGACACAAACATAAGGAGCCACATCAGGAAAATTAGGAAGCTCACCAAAAGTTTTTACTCAAAAATGGTACAGGCAGATTTCACTGACTGATTGACAAAGCCTCGCCAAAACTAAATCATCAATACTGAAAAAAAACCAACACAGGACTGTCAAAGCTGAAGGGACGGTGTGGTGAAATGGTTACCTGATTCATTATTCTGGTTGGTACTGAAGTGGAGGGAAGCTTTGGAGCTCTTCAGGCGCACCTGTCCCCAGTATGTGACAGCCTGCAGCTCCACAGTGTAACTGCTATTCTGTTGCAACCCCTCCAGCTCCACCCAGCTCTGGCCCTGTGACAGCAGAAAACACTTGCATGTTGGCATTTATACATTACCACACCGACACATGAGCCTCCTATTCAAAGCCCCCGTTACTGTACCAGCCATTGCTGCGGCTCAGCTCGGCCCCCGGCCAGCGCGGGCCTGTGGGAAAGCCCTGTTTATTGAGAACACATGTGGAGCTGAGGAACGGACGGTGGTGAAGAGATAGCCTTCGGGGCCTTATGAGAGAGCCGTGTTATCAGAGCCTCCCAGGGCTTCTTCGCTGTGTTTAACTTAGAGCATTCCTCCAGCAGCGTGAACTTGATGAGTTCTTGTTATTGACTATGCGTGTTTTGACATTCTTCGACCAGCAGGCCGCTTTCAAAGCCCCGAGGTGCCAAAGTGGAAACCAGTAGTACATGTGTCAATAGGTGTCTGGTGTCTCCCACCTCTATCTCCTCTGCACTACATCTGCAACGCATTTCCAAAGCTAATTCAGGAGAAGACTCCATAAAGGTGTGTGTGGACTGTCTAGACCAGGGTCTGCAACCTGCCGCTCTGGAGCCACATGTGGCTCCTCAGCTCCTCTGGGGCGGCTCCGTGAAGCTTTCAGAATATGGAATGCAAACAAACATTTGTTTTCGTCTTTATTGTATTTGCAGGCCACGCTGCTTTTCAAAAAGAAGAAGAAGAAGGAAAATGGGGAAAGAGATAAAAGGGAAAAAGTCAAAGAAAGAAAGAAGGAAAAAAGACAAAAAAAGGGAAGAAAAAAAATCAAAAGAAGAAAAATAAGGTAAAAAGAGAAAACATAACTGCTGGTATATCTGAAATTGTTCCAAACAAAAAATAGCTGAATAACTACAGAAGCTAAAGTAGCCAAGAAGTATAAAATAGTTAAAGCAGGAAAATCCATGGGAAAAAACCTTTAAAAATGGCCACAACAGTTAAAATGTAATAAAATATATCTAATCCGTACCTGTGACACTTAAACGCAACATGAGTACGACACAACATGAATGAGAGGAATCAAGACGGGTCGAATCAATAATCAATAATCATCCTTAAAACTAACAAACAAAACAATTCAAAAACAGGGCCACAATAAAACAAAACTGAAACCGAAAAAAATCGCTAAATTAAGTAAGAACATTTATTCCAAAAGAGCACAAGGAGACTACAATGGGGGAACGTAGTTTCAGCACATCAACACACAGTAATGTTTGGCGTAAACAGATGCTGTGACGACATTTTCTGTTGCTAAATTTGAAACCGGCATGGAAATATTACAGCACTGTGGCGCAATGGTTGTAAAGAAATCAGCGTCGCTGCAACAACCCACCGCAAGTTTGGCCGCGACAAGGAACACAGAAGGAGAATCAGGACTAATTAATGTAAACTTTATTAAAATTCACTGCGTGACAAAATAAATATAAATATATGCAATCTAAATATTTGTGAGTATGGCAATGTTTTTATGTTTAGTTTTTTTTCTTCTTTCAGATAATTTTATTTGGTGGAAAATTGTGAAATTGGCTATTTTGGCAATGAAGGTTGCAGACACTTGGTACAGGACCAGAATGTCCTTCTGCCGGAGTCTCTCATGTGGCCGTCACAGACACTTAGACACATGCCCTGTATGTGCAATTCTCTCACTTATTTCAAGAAGCCTTTTGCAAATCCTACAATTTTTAAACACCGAATGCATCCAGTTAGATGCATATGAGTGAATTTTGAGGACGATCGATGATTAATTCATACAAGCTTATGGACCCATTGCACCAGTTCAATCATGTTCTTTATTTCTACAGGAAAATAAAAAGTCTGTGAGTTTACGGATTTTCCAACTTGAGAATTGCATTGCTTATGTAACTAGTTTGTATGTTTCTTTGTGAGAGAAAGTAAGGCTTTTGTCAGTCACGTCAAATAAAAGGTTATAAACCCAGTTTTTCTGGCAGGAGCCAAGAGTTGTGAATATTCCAGTAAACTGCTTCGAGAAATAACACGGGCCTTGTTCACAGGAATCAGGGGACCCTCATTTAAGCACTATATTTATGTCACTATTACACGATGTTTCCTCAGGTTAGGAATTTTTAAGTACAGTTATGACACTCAATTTTTTTAAGCTACTGAGAATTGTGGTTGAAAAAAAATAAAAAATACTAATAAAAAACAACACCTCTGGAATAACTGCTTTACAATCAAAACCAAAGAAAGGGAAAATGAATGAGTACCTGAGCTTACTGGCTACAAACTGAGATTGTTCGGAAAAACAGTCCTGCAATGATTAATCGGCATAAACACGGCTATTCATCACACTTAATGTGTTTTCTTGAAAATCCTAACTATGTTTAACAGTTCTTTCATCAGTATAGGAAATGAAGTGCATGCTGTATCCATCTGTGTGTGACTGATAGCCTTGCAAGCACATACAAATAAATGCTACTCCTACGGCGTGGTTATCTTGTTTTCACTCCAGTCCTGCGTGCTTATTTAGAGAGACGTATTGAGGCTTGGAAAGCGGATAAAGAGAAGGAAAAGAACACATCACAAAGACGGCGTGAGAAGATTACCCCATTGGTGGTCTTTCTCCTTTTCTTCTTGGATGGCACCATGGACTTGGTGGGCACAGTCCAACTCCAGAACACTTTGTAATGATGGATGGGAATATCGGGCTCCTCTGGCAAGGTCCAGTTGAGTCGAGCAGTGACCGAGCCGTCTTCGCCCAGCGTCACATTGGTCACACGCAGACTGGCGGGACCGGGAGGGGCGGAGGGATCTGAAGACACAGCGACAACAAATGTGAGCATTTAGGGAGGAACATAACATAAAGAGCGTCTGCCTCTTGTCTGTGACAAATCTCAGGCCAGTACACTGCAGGTAGAGAGTTTTACAGGCCAGGACACCTTTCACCACTGCAGTCTGCATAGCAGCTGAGGAGGGACGGGACAAGTATGACACTGTGTAAAGTAATTAGTCCTCCTCTGACAATCTGCAATGAGATGTTATGACAGGTGTCATGTCACGTCTGTGACAGCGTTCTGCAGGGCCGTGAGCGTGGGTCGGGGGTTAACAAACACATGCTGCTCATGGAGGCTGGACACTCAACATTCCTCTGTGTGTGTGTGTGTGTGTATGTGTGTGTGTGTGTGTGTGTGTGTGTGTGTGTGTGTGTGTGTGTGTGTGTGTGTGTGTGTGTGTGTGTGTGTGTGTGTGTGTGTGTGTGTGTGTGTGTGTGTGTGTGTGTGTGTGTGTGTGTGTTGGTTCTGAACCTATCCATATGTGCTGTGACCCAGCCTACTGCTGGCTGCTGATGTCAGCCTGGTTGCAGGAGGACAGGGCAGGGCCACATGCCAGACACCAGACTACTGGGAATGATCCTGTAATGAGAAAATGATTCACGCCACAGTCCAGTTGGCTCTCGTCCTCTCCTCTGCCCTCTCCCACCTGAAACACATTTAATCCCATCCAAATACCAATTGGACACATGGGTTCACCATACCAGCTGATGTGGGCTGTGCAAGACAAATAAGCAGTCAGTTCCTACAAATTGCCCTAACAAAGTCGAGTAGTGCAAAATTGCATTCAGATGACTCAGCTGCACTGTGTAAATAACAACGGCATGACAGATCTGCCGGGAGTTCATCAAATCCATGACAGCGCTCATCAATCTATCAATGTTCTGGCTCTGATTGGCCTGATTGGAGATGGGTTTCCATCCATGCAGCAGGATTCTTTTCCCTCCTGGTGTCTGGCTCTGTCTGACAGCAGTCCAGATTGCTCTGGGGAGCAAATGTATGATGAAGGTTTGACAGGACGGGTCAACATGCTACCAAACACAAACATGCTCTGTATTTGGCACCAATTCTGGTTTCTGGCAGAACATAACAAGGTCATCTGCCGACACTTCACTCAGGAACGCCTTTGTGTATACGTGAATAAACGACATGCTCTACGTATTGAGAGCCAATCTGCAGTATATATTACATAAATCATAAAGTCATCCTCACAATGTAGACCCTGTGTGCTCAGGACATAACTGCCGGGCACATGGTTTTCTCTTTACACGCCAAACAAATGTTCACTATCTTGATTCGAATCAGATGAAATCTAGACACAATAATATATTTTCAAACCTGTAATTCCCAGGAACCGCAAAACAACTGTCCATAACAAATGCCATGTGCAGCACAAGGGGACTATTTAGAAAGTATAGTAATTGAGAGTGAAGCAGTAACACAGGATGCCATCGCAGCTTGTTCACTAATCTGTGGCTAAGATCTGAAATGCGCCTCAGTTACGTCACTTTCTCTGGGAGCAAGACAACACTTGCATTCATTTGAAACCTGCTATACACGGACTAATTCAGAGTTATTACATTTTATATGACTGTAAAGAGGGGAAACCCCTCCTTTGAAGACAGAACTGAGGATCCTCTTGTAGCACAGAAATGTGCCGACTCGGTTCCCTTTTCAGTTCTCGCAGCGGTCTGCTTGGCATCAGCATAAATTTTATGCTGTCCCCAGAGTGAATTCGTAGAAACTCTGGTGGGGAAGCCTGTAGTTACAAAAAAATTGTGGCTAACAAGGTACGTAAAATAATTTAGTGGTTTAATTTTGCAGTTGGGTTTTTGAAAGCATCAAAGCGGAGTAAAGACCATCCAACCTGTCAGAAGTGATTCATCTACATTTGGTTTCACCAATTACACTGCAGTCATAAACAATTGGCTGCTGTTTATTGAGTCATTGATTGAGTCACACCAGAAAAGGCGCACACACACACACACACACACACACACACACACACACACACACACACACACACACACACACACACACACACACACACACACACACACACACACACACACACACACACGAAGGGCCAGTCACTTGGTCAATAACGATTGTCGTACACTACCATAACATAAAAAGTGAAGATTAAAAAAAACAACCTTTCTTGAATAATTATTTCTTAGAATCAATAGTTAAGTACGCTTGGACGACATGTGAATATTTGTCGCATCAACATGCTCTTTGTGGCCATACAAGTCTTAAAACTCTTGCCCAGATTCCACCTGTTCGAAGGTCTTAACCAGAACAAATGGAGGGCAGCGACTGTCAAACAGGAACCTACACACAAAGCAAGGCCACACACTCACACCCACATGCATATGTGTGTGTACACACACACCCACACACACACAGACCTCTGGAGGAGCGGAAGTGTTTGCTGGGCGCTGTGAAGCCTCGGGTCCCGTGGACATTGACTGCTGCAACTCTGAACTGGTACCATCTGCTGGCTCTGATGTCAGCCAGTTGGATGCGCTCCTCTGCAGTCTGAGGGACAGATGGGGGGGGGGGAGAGAGAAAACCACAGGGGTCAGGGTTTACGCAGGGTCACAGCCCCATGTGAGTTTGCTGCCACATCAGTCATCTGCGTGTTTCTCTTTGCCAAAGTTTCAAAGACACTGCGACGGCGAGGAATGTGCAACCGTGTGCAACAGTCTGTCAGCCGGAGCACAGCTGCAGCATGTCGCATGCTGGGACATGTGAAACTGTACTTCAGCTGCGATTGAAGCCAATCTGATTAAAAAGAAACCTAAGAACACATCTGATTGGATTTGAAATGGGAAAAAAAAAAGGCTTAATAATGTCTTACATGCATTCCTTGATATTTTGCAAGTGTGGTGTACAGGTTTGTACCTGTGCCACTGTGTCCCACTCCGTGGCATCATCCTCACTGGGGTGGATGCCGTAGTTCCAGCGGCGCTGCACCACATAGAGGACGGGCTCCACAGAGATGTTGAACTTGGAAGACCAGCGAATCTCCAGCTGCCCTGACGGCTGCTCCAGGAACACCAGCTCCTTCCTTGGCTTCAGAGGGACTCCTAATAGTACAAAGCCAGGAAGTTGGTGCTGTGACAAAGTGTGGAACAATTCATCTGTTGCTTCACTCTTTTTTTGGGACAAATGTAAGTGGAAAGATGAATGTCATCATCAGAGCGAGACAGATACAGATTTGAAAAGGAGACATGACCTCATCGCAGTAGATTTAATGCATGCTGTGGGTCAACAGCATCATCTTTCTACCGTGACAGATTGTGATATTTCCTGTTTTCATAGCTGTACATCTCAGTGATGATACACGTAGTTTGCATCAAGGTATGCAAGATGGAAGACGTAAAATTTTTTGTCTCTCGTTTTTCTTTTTTTTCTCTTTTGAAACACACCTAAGACAAAAGTAACAGCATACATATCTGTACTGAAAGGTAATTTGCATCACTGATCTCTAAATTCAGCCTTTCAGGCAAAGTCGCTGTGGCCATGTGCAATAAATTTGAGATTTATTAAGTGCGGGACTGGGCCAAACACCGTGCCAAGTCAAACTGACTCTCTCCAGTGAATTTATTGCCTCTGAGACGTAGTGAGTTGTTGATTGAGCGTCGGGCACAGTGATAATGAGATGGAGATTGGAAAAGCAAGTTTGGTAGTACAGGAGAAGGCCGAACACATCCCACACTCCTCAATAAATCACCTAGCACTTCAGACCATTATGTTGGACCTCTAGTGCTGCCGAACGATCCGCTGCTGCCTCGCGTTTGTGAGCAGCATCACTGAAAGCTCAAGGAAACTGCCGCATGTCAGTGAACAACATAATCAAGAATGTGTTTTGTATGCATTTGAGCTCCTTATTTTTCCATTCAGCCTTCATACACGGCATGTAAAAATGACTGATCGAGTCACATCAAACTGTAGAAGGTGGAGGTGGATCCTGGAGCCACATGCATATAGAGCCTGCGCTTTGTTTTGGGTGTGTGTGCTATCAGGTTTTTGTTTTTGCCCACTAACAGCTGGGGGTCATTGTGCCGTGGTTTCACAGCTCTGCAGTGGAGCGTGTGCGTCCGTGCATGTGCGAGCAAATGTGTCGCGTTTCTTGCACAATGAGCAACACCGAGGTAACCACAGCATTCCTCCTCTCCCTCCGTCTCTGCTCATCTTCCCACAAAGTCACACAAGTACACACAGAAGCACGCACGTACCGAGATACGGAATGCACACGCCGCCGCCGCGCTCTTCGGTCATATGTGGGAGGATGAATGCACTTTTTCCCAGCCTGCTCCCTCCAAAGATAACTTCTAGGTCAGGTTTTGGTCCAAAAATCATAGAGCCTTCACTTTTCAATGCAGGCTTACTCCAAACCATGATGTCACGGCTGTCGAAGCATGATCCAGAGTGCAGCGTTCATTCATGTCTTAATCACACCAACAATTACACTCCAGGAATATAATTCTCAATACTCACGCACATACTGTCATAATGACTCCTCTAATTATAGGGTTTGAGCAAAAAACACAGCAGATTCTCTTTGCTGCACATTGACTTGCAATAAAGTGAGGATGCCTTATGGATTCAGGGATTGACTGACTGACTTGTTGTGACAGTGCAAACACGACTCGTACTAAATCTGATTTGATCTAATCTAATTCTGACACCCACATTTTTCTCACATTATGTTTCGGAGCGTTGCTCCTCTTTTGATCAGAAAACATGCAAAACAAGTTGAATGGCATCACGTGTGATGCCGCTTATTCCAAGGAGTGAAGAAGATGAGAGAACTGCCAACGTAAAAAAAATAAAGGCAATGGCGGCGTCTAATAAACTCCTTTTTTTTTTGTTTTTTTCCCATGTATGCGGAGCACGTTTGATCTCTGAGACTTTCACATAAATAAAACTTTGCGACAGCTTGACAGAGGAGCAAATTGTGTACAGCTTATTAAAGTAAGAAAAGAAGAAGCTTTGTTATAGATGAAAAGCTCAGTGGGGGTCCAATATCTCTGGGGTCCTGAAGTTTTTCTGTTAGGTACATGCTCATGGGCAGGGGATCCCAACCTACACACACACACACACACACACACACACACACACACACACACACACACACACACACACACACATCTGAGAGTGATCTCACATGGGGAAACGCTCCATTTCTGCCTGCCTGTGTTTGCTAATGGCTTCCAGCATCGTGGCTCATCGTAGTGAGGACTGCATACACACACACTTGTGCACACACAGAAACAATTACGCTCTTCAAACCATGAGCACCTAATTAGACCTTTAGCACTGAGGACCAGGACAGGAATTCCATACAGACTTTCACCAAAATGCCCGGTGTAATTCAGTGTAAATGCAGTGCTGACGGCGACCTGTCATGAGCTCAGTGTTTGGACTGAATCAGTGGGGAGGCTGTTTGATTTGAAGGTCTCGCAGTGTGGTGAATGTTTTTCATTGACTGGATCACTGTATTGAAACTTTCAAGGTTACGCCTGCTTTCATCCTTCCCAGATTAACGTGCTCTACACCTTTTGAGCATGACATTCACCATGAAGTCCCTCAGGACGTTTTCCGAATAAAGCGTAAATACTATCAGGCGTTTCTGTTTGCATAAGCTCAAACTGGCAAATCGCATGCTTTTGCCACTCAGTATTAAACACAGTACACACAGTGAAAACGTGGTGAGATTTACCGCAGTGTGCCTTAACTAGCTATAGTATATCACTGCAGCATTTCAAAGCTTCATTTAAACTCATCTTCCCACTTCAACATCTCCTCAACTTTGTTATGGCCCGAGGCTGCAAGCGATTGTGTGCTGACAGTGTACATAATGTAGTTCCATCTCCCATCTCCAAGTTCAGGGGCCCTGGATTCGCTCACATAACGACTCAGCACCCTCAGAACACCAAGTCGCCGTGGGCCGCACTATTACTCTATTTTACTGAAGCAAAGATTTCTGGGTACAAGCGTGTCCGCGAAGCCCTCCATATCCACTGCAGCAAATATAAGAGGAGATATATTTTCTAATTTACAATGGAGAACATATGAGGGATGTGGAGAGGAAGCTGAATGAGAAGAGATTAAAAACATTCATGGTCCCAAAATATGGAACTACGTCATTGGGAATGCAAATTTATGTTTAACACTGAGCGCTTAATTACCTTCACATCATTTCTGAAAATAATGCAAAGTGTAGCAGTTAATCGCTTTAAAAACAGGACGTCTGTGTTGGACCATTACAAAATATGCAATGCCGACTGTTGGATATGAAAAATAGAGGAGGAGGGTGTATCTATGATTAAACTGAAACCGCATGGAAAACAGTTCTGAGCAACAATTTGAAAAAAAAAGAGATGAATTCAGTGCGTGGGCAATTAAGCCCATTTATCTGTGGACAAGGTCTAATGTTGAACAGTTCACAACAACGCATATCGTCCTGGCTGGTGACACTATTTTCTATTTTCTGCAGTTAATAAATTATCATATTTTCTATCTGTTTTTCAGTATTTAGTTTATTTCTTCATCCCCACTGTTGTTTATACAGGGATGGTGAAATGCAGGAATTAACAAGTTGTTATAAGGACCAGTGTTTGTTTATGTGTTATCACTTTATGTTCATGTAATAGGATAATTAATGACAGCAAAAAAAACTTTGGTTTATAAGGAGTGAGACAAATAAAGTTATACTTAATTAGTCCTGCGTAATTCTTCGCATCATTCTTATTCTCATCATTAATGCATACATTATATTTCAGTTGTAGTGTAATTGAATTGAATTGAATTGAATTGAATTGAATTGAATCATTGATGGCTCAAAACCTTTGAGTATTATTGGTAATTATTCAGTGTGATAAAGCCTCAATAAGAAGCTGATACATAACACTACTTTGAAAAGAAAAAAAAAACACACAAAAACAATCAATGTAAGAAGGGGAAGTCAGCACTGTAGTAATTCTTTTCTACTTTTTGAATGTAATTCAAACTTAAAGTGACATTCACATGAGGAAAATGCTAAAGTTATAATGCTCAAGATGATCATTTTTGTGGTCTGTAGTTCCTGCATTACCCTCCTGGTGTACTCAAATATCAAATGCAAATTCATGTCTCTCATCTGTATAAGTGTATGTAACTCACTTTTTCTGATTTAAATAGTATCACGCTGATAACATTGTATTTGCTTTCTCCCTTTATGATGCTGCTTTACAGTACAAACCATGGAGGTTGTTTACTGTGAAACAGGCAAGTGCTGCGAGAGCTGGCAGCTACAATTCATAAAAAATGCATGAACAAAAATGAATGCTGGCATTTTTATTTTTTTTTTATCAGTGGATCAGCTTTCAATACTGCAATAATGAAATGGTTTAACCGGCTGTGCACCCCAACCTCTTCAAGGTACCAGACTCTGCTGTGAATGAAAGGTAACTTGTGCAACATGCATGAAAAAAAAATCAGGTCCAGCAGACTGATTTAGGTCTGCAATGTAAATTGGCACTTGGTTGCATTTTGCACAGTGGAGCTGCTTGTGAATGTTTGCTTTCATCTCAAACGAGTCAGATCATCGGTCCCACTGACTAGTGCTTTGACTCTCAGAGCACACAACCTATATCTGTAGTTGCAGAGTGGAACAATATGCAAGTTTATTTGTCATCAGTGTCACCTTTGTAGAGATTCTTGGGCAGCTGGCAGGTGTGGCCGCAGCCGTTGGAGCAGCACTTTTTGACCGCTGAACACTCTCCATCCTCCTCGCAGCTCTCCACACAGGCCGCGGCAAAGCCGCTGGCCTTCTCCGGCGCAGGGCAGTCACCTTGCTTCACTCCCTCCACTGACTTTAGGAACTCGCAGCTCGTAAGACACTCATAGTGCTTTTTGGGAAAGAGTGGCTGAAAAAGAAAAAAAGCATTACAAGGAGGGGGAGGGGGTAAATGTCAAATTGCTTTTAAGACCAACCTGCCTGGGTACAAGCAGGCACCTCTGTGAGCTAACAGTGACTGTCCTGTTTACGTTTCAGCTTATGAGTCAGTGGAGCTTTGAGTACATGAAACGGCTTTGATTCAGTGTTGTTGCAGGGCAGCAAGAGTTACTTCACACTCCTTTCAGACTTTCCCCCTTATTGAATTTTCCCACTGGGTCTGAAAAAGCTCTTACAGTCGAATCTGAGGTGACCACAGTATGCATGGTAGTGTCATACCTCACATAAATCTTGGCACTGGTTTTCCTTCAGGTCCCAGGATTCCTTGCAGGGCTGCAGGCACTGTGAAAAGGAGAAGGGGTGTCAATTCTTCAAAGGACCAGCCGCTTCAAAGCGGCCGCTGCTGTGGAGATGGTGCCTCCTGAGCTCATGTGCTGGCTGCCTGACAGACACCTCTCCCCTACCACACTCATATACCAACCAAGTCACGCCCACTTTTGTTACAGATGCCAGGCATACCTTCTATAGGCATAAACATTCTTCTCGAAAAGCAAACACGGGGCAATGGGGTTGTCTGTTATGAGAAGACAGGCACAAGCTGTCCCTGAAATATCTGCTCATGCCCGGGTTTCGGTTAGTGTGGGTCCTGACAGATTCTCTCTTCACGCCTTAACACTACCAGCCTCCCATACTGTCTCATTCTCATCCAGCCTCTTCTCCCGCTCATGTCTGGGCTTGATACACTCTGGTACTGGCACTAAACTCCCTTCTCTTTGCCATGCTGAACAGAGTGCGTTTAATAAATGATACACTTGGTTTAATGTGCTTGGGATTCCCTTTCTTTCTTTTCTTTTTTTTTTTTTTTTTTAACCACGTGGAACAAATTTACTGAATGCTAAGAATAGGCGTAGGATAAAAGAAAAACCTCAGCATGAGAGCAACTCATTTTGCCAAACATAATAGGATGATAAAACCTGAAATGAAAGTTTACCAATCTAGTCAAACCCCTCTTGCTTTAAATACAGCCACTCACCCTGAACGAATCAAATTCAATAAAAGCGGGTGTAATGTAACACAAAGGGTCCATGCATGTCCAATAAAATCAGGCACATCGTGCCGCAGAAAAGAGAATGTATTCGGACTTGGAGGGAGAGGAGCGTCGGGGTCTTGTGCGCTCCTGCTGCTGGCCACTGAGAGGTAGTGTAAAAGAGGAGAGCGAGCGCCGTCAAACTGCTGCCAGGCTGCTTCTGTACGGCTCTGGGAACAGCCCAAACCGCACCAGCCAACGACCTGCCAAAGTCAGTCATTCAACCCTATTTAATTTAGACTCCTTCACCAGCTACAGCACCAAGATAGACACATAAATTTTCAACACATTCCTCGACATTCCTGATCCGGCACTGACTAATATCTTTAGTCAGTGGGAAGGGGAAATGTGATATGGAGATCTGCTATCAGGCACGATGGTCCGCTGGAGACTAGAAAAACGGTTCATAAGAACAGCATGCAGTTACGTAAGGTACAGTACAGAGTACCCGCTAAATGAGGGCACCTCCTGTTGAAATGGCAACACGAGAGTTGATGCAAGGGATCTCAGTCACACGGCCCGAGTTGCAGTTTAATTCGCTCATTAGGCAGCTCTGCCATTATTACGCCTCTGCCAGTGAAAAGTTTATTTGCATTTTATGGAGAGTGGTGGACGAGTGCATGATGAAACATAAACCTTGCTTCTGGAGGAACATGCTGTAATCAGGACTGCGCATAAGCCTGCCAGTGCAATTACACACAGCTTTCTCGGTCGAGTCTTTGCTTTTGCTCTGCGTTGTCTCAGGACGGCGGCAAACTCTGGTAGCGTGTTAAGTCCTAAAAAGAGCAGATCAGGTTGGGAGGGGGGGTATTTTTTTAATTACATCACAGCAATATAGATATCACACCAGTAATGTGAAATAAAAGGTGCCAGGAAGAAAAATGGACAGCTTGGATGATTGTGACAGCGCGGGGCTCCAAAAGAAACTAACGTGGTTTCTACAGAGCTGATCAGGTGAAACCACTGTAACACCTCGGAGAATTAAGATGACATACGAGCTCACTCTCACTGTCCAAGTTAGGCCTCGGTCTATGCTGCTTTAAAATCATCTGCTATTAATAATAAGGTGACCCTATATCATTAATTCTGCTCTCGATTGCGTCCTCTGGGAGCAGAGCCTGCAGCGCGGCAGCAGCAACCTCAGCATCCCAGACCCATGCGAGCGCCACGCTGGAACAATGAGGTGTTGAGGCAATAACCGTGTGCTGCATCAGTGTTTGAAGGACACGCTGCCAGTAGACGCACATGTTAAAGCCCCCAAATCCCCTCTACAAATCACTGAACATACACACATAAGCCCGGGGATCAAGCTCATTTTACTCATTGAAAGATCTTGTGTGTGAGGCCTGAATGCATTCCACTGGCTTTACTTGACGATCAATCCTTTCACCGCTTTTGCCACAAACACAAGTGAAAAGTAGAATCATCGTTACCTCGAGATGCTCGGACTTGAGTGCCAAACAGCATGAATTAACACAGCACATTGCGCGCTGAGGATATTGCAACACAGATCAGAATGCTGGCTGTGGGCTCAGTGATGTCTCACCATCACGGGCCAAGATAAAAAAAAATAAAAAATTTTGTTGTTGTTGTAAATCTTCAGGACAAAAGTTCTCAACTAACAAAAACTTGATTCTTCCAGGAATTTGTATTTTGTGAATGTATCAGGACGGGGTGGTTGTTTCTGGTGAATGAAACAATACGTCGTAATCGAAACTCTTTAAGACAAAAAAAAAAAAAAAAAGGGAGATAGATAAGAATCTGTGTTGAAGCAGAGATCTCCCTGCAGGTGTGCTGAAAACTGACAATCTGTCAGCGTTTCTTCCCAGACACACCCACAATCTGACATTTAAGTAGGGAAGCAGAGGGCTGACGACAGATGTCTTGCCAAAGCAAATAGGGATGGCTGGATATAATTACAAAGGTGCTCTCATCAATCAATTGCCTGATTCCTATTTATACAATTTTTTTTTATTTTTTTTTGCTCAACCTAAAACATGTTACAGATGCAGCCAAAAACATGCTTGGGATGGCGCCATCACATATTTTCGATAAGCTCTTATGAGGAATATTTGGGGATGTGCCAACTTCCACCACATCGTCTGCAGATCTCCACCCTCATCCTTGTCAAATCTTGCTTTCTGCGTCTATATGTCTGGAGTTTTAAAAATGTGTTACATTGAGATCCCCAATGGCCTCGCACCCGCAAAGTGTTGAACCAAAAATATCCTCTATGCATTAAATCTAGATCTATTATGTTAATGGGATCAGAGCGATAGCTGTGGTTAGTAATAACGGGTTCCCTGGAGTTTTTGGCGCCATCAAACATTGACACAACTCACACCGATAGCCGGTGTTTGACTTCCGAAACGCAATCTGGGAAAATACGCCATGGGACTGGAGCAGAGAGCATAATCGAGCCGGACATAGTGTATCTCTTGGGCTTGGGCGCCAGCATTAGGTCCGCCTCAAGCAAATCTCACAGGCTGGCAATACAACTGCCATCTGTTTGAGTAGCATAAGGAATGCATGTAATTATTCTATGCGATGTTAACATATTCCAGGACAAATTTCACCCCCCCCCCCCCCCCCCCCCCCCAAAAAAAAAAAAACCCAAAATGCTTTGCTCTGAGTTGTAAACAAGACTACGGGGGTTGTTTCTATGGACCTGAGCTGTTGCTCTTAACAAAAGCATTTGAGTGGCTGATTTCCCCTTTGTGCTCTTATCACCGGACCCAATGGTGACACATTCTGCATGGTTAAGTAGGAACATCCATAGCGGTCTTTCACTCCCCATTTCACGCTGTAATAAAACGCAGCAGTTGTTACTCTGGGGGACCCTGAAAAGCATTCTGTGGGGCCGACGAGAGAGTCAGGCTGAATGGCAGCCAATGCCCCAGCCCATCTTCACTTCTTCTCTTTTTTTTTTTTTCACGCCTGGGATGAGGCGACAGAGGGTGGGGGGGGGGTGGGGGGTGGTGGAGTGAAAAGCGAGGAGCGATACGTTTAAGGTGGGAAGAGGAGAAGCTTTTCTGCATCACCCATTGGTTATCACTATCCATCATATAAACACTTTCTGCCCCAAGTGGGCGACGAGAATAACCCAAACTACAGAAAGACGTACATGAGATGTCATGCAAGCATTTCGTGTTTGCTAATGATGCATGAACTGCTACCAAACAAGGTCGCCCCGGGCTCGACAATACACTGTGTGCACAAAATATTAGACGGGCCGTATTTCAAAACGGTGCGGACAATTTCCCCACATTGGTGGAAACATAATTGCAAAAATCACACGGAGACGTGCAGGACGGCCGTGACTGACTCTGATATTTTGTAAATGCAACTCAGCAGACACACATCATCTGTGTTCTCCATTTTTCCTGATAGCAGGAGGACCTCAGCATGCTTACGCTGTCATCCCCAAAAAGCGCACATGTAGCATCTGGGAGATGAAAGTATTGATCCCCGCACTGATAGGGAGTATCAAGCTCGAGAGGTGCCAGCGAGTATTTACAAGGTGCCGTTGCTGGCCCTTCAAAGATGAAGCCACAAAGCGCTCGGCTTCTCTGGGAAACTCAAGAAATGGAGGAATCTCTGTTGTTGATCACACACGTTGTAAATCTCACCTCCCAATCTCATTGAGTTATGGCTATTTTTTTGCTGCCCTGGCGCTTTTCACACTGCCGATGACCGGACTCAATTATTCCAGCGGCTTTCAGCTCCCTGCTCATATCTATCGACCCATCCAAGAGCCAGTGGCTTGGTTCCGCTCTCTCCCTCGGTGAAGCAGGCACTTTACTCCACATATTCACTCACTTCTCACTCTATTTCACTTTTATTTGGCTGTCGTCTCCCCTCGGCTTCCTCGGCTTCTTCTCAGTTCTTATGTCTTCCCCGCTTTTGCCTTTTGTTTTCTCTCTGGCTCTCTCTCTCTCTCTCTCTCTCGCTCTCTCTCGCCCTCCAAAGACCGTGTCCACTCAAATCCAGATCCAGATACATTTTGAAACTTTTCATCTCTCTTTCTCCTGCTCTTCCATCTGCACTAAGCCCGTGTGTTCCTCTCGACGTGTTCCCGAATTCTCTCCAGAGCGGATAAATCTGGAGCACACCAGGCTCACACTGCAGTGCAGACGAAGAATTAGCTTTTCATCATTTTATCATGTGATATATCTTTAACAGATACAACCAGCCAGCCAGAACACTTTCACTTGCCAGCTATGTTATGAGGCCATGTTTTTGGAGCCTGCAACATTTTTCTCCTGTTACGCGCGAGCGTGCGTACGTACGTGTGTGTGTGTGTGTATGTGTGTGTGTGCGTGTGTGTGTGTGTGTGTGTGTGATGTATTTATTATCTAGTATTAAAGCTCAATGTCACCTACACATTTTGCATCCCTTATGGGAAACCAGTATGCTGAATATTTGAGCACTCTGATACACAAAATGAGCAACTGTGTGGAGCTTTAAAGTAGGGCTGTAGCGGGGAAGACTACATGTATTATTCATTGATATGATAATCATATTCTCATATAAATGCGTCAAGAAATTAATTTAAAAACTTTAGTAAAAAGTTGAATTAATAAAAAAGAAAACACTCTTTCCATCTGGGATATAAAACTCAATCCGTGTTTGGCATTTTTGAATATATGAGCCAAACTTTTTTCTTTTTTCTGGTCAGTCAGCTAATTTATTAATTTATTAATCTAGCTTTATTTGGAAAATGGAGAATAACTATGCAGTCAACCCATTTCTTTGCTAAACAATAATCTTTGATTACATAGAATCTATTAATTTAAAATTGTGCAAGATTTAAACTTTTTTTTTACATTTTTCTATCAGTGGCCATTGCAGCCACAGTCCCTGTGTCAGTTCTTTTCTCTTTACAAGAAAGAAGCGTACTTTAATGATTACATTTCTTAGACGCATTTAATCCATTCCATTCAGATTTCAAAATAATTACACATACTGGAAGCTGCGGGCCGCAACAGCCGCTGTGGGATTCAAACCTGCAAACCTCCAAACACAAGCTCGCCCCTCTGACCTCGTTCATGCTTCGCGGCGGGTTGGTGCGCTGAGCACACACGTTTTATCAGAAGGTTAACTGGTCCGAAACATATTTCACATGGTGCCAAAGCTGTGATGTGACTGACTGTAAAATCAGATGCTGGTAAGACTTTCCAATACATCGCATGGCGTGTCATTAGGTTTCAAGGGACTGTAAAAATATAGGGAGTAAATCAAGAAGAAGATATCCTCGTTCCGGGCTGTTATTAAGTCTAGACGCAGTATTTCCTCAACCTAACATGACCCTAATGGTGCATTAAGTCCAAGAGATATTGTGTATTTGATTTCTGCGCGGCAGTAAATCAGCGCAGGTGTGTGCGTGGAGCAGACACAGGGTGGATCAGGTAGATCAAAAAGATTAACAGCGTGCTGACTCGAGATGTGAGTTTGCCGCGCCAACTCACACAAGCGGTGATGAATATGAGACGAGAGTTTTCCATAAGATGGGGCGCGCTTATCTAAAAGTCAAACCGAGGGTTTTCAGAAAAGGGAGATTTGATGAGAATTTCATCAAGTAATTGTATTAAAGTTTCACATGCGACACAAAAGCCTCGCGCAGAAATTTGATGTGCATATTTGATATTCACGCAGACTTTTGGGCCGTTATTTGATGAGGGAACCGATAAAATTAAACCACAGCGGTTGTATAAGTTTCCTAGTCCCGAAATTACATAAGTTTCTCCAAACGGGGAAACCCACAGAGCTCGGGGTGTCAGTGGAGGATTGCTGCAGTTGGAAAAAGACAACAATTACAGCATGTTGGTGCTTCGCCGCTTCATTTGTGCCAAAAAAAACCAGGTAACGTCTGTGTGGAGCAAATTGGTATCCGTCTGCTGTCTTCTGTCTGAAGATGCATCCAAACCATACTGGAACTTGGAATCAGATCCAATATAACCTTTTGTTTGTTTATAATCATCGTAGCTGGTTTTTGGGGGGGAAGGACAAGCTGTCAGCTGGTGACATCCGACAGCACCTGAGAGATACAAAAGTTTCTCAATGTGTTTTTTGGCGATTCCTCTGGAAATAGGAGTAGCTTGCACTATTTCTATTATCGCAGCAGCCCATCGATTGTATTTCATGATTATAAATAACAAGAGAGGCCGTTATGATAACTCTGTTTTTTCACGTGGACTAGAGATTGACACAGGGTTCTTCAAATTTCCCTTGCACAAACAAGGACATACTTTCCAAATCTCCAAGTGTTTTACAGCTCTGACAAGGACATATGCTGTGAGCATTTCCACTGTCATAATTCCTTCATCTTTACAACCAACTAAAACAAGGCAGTTGTCCAGCTCCAGCGGTCTGAAACCAAAAGCATAGGTTTCAAGACTTTTTAGATTTTGTTTGTCAAACCAGAAATGGAGACGGTGAGTAACCTAGCAGGTGGTGTCATAGACACTCTTCGAGCATCACTTTAATTATTAATTTAAATGCAGTTGAGGGTGCAGACAACAAAGAGCTGAAAAGGAATAGCTTGGCAGAAAGTGAGAAGAAGAAAAAAAAAAAAGAAAAAAAAAAAGCCGGTGCGGGAGGGGCATGCATGAATTATACATTTAGCCCACAATCAGAGGTGCCTGCACTATTTATGAGCAAAAAGCCCACACTTAGCCAGAATTGTGCTTTGTCTGCTGTGGAATGCAATAGCAGTTCACTTAATACTTAATGACTCTGAAGTTTCACCCAGACTCACTCACACACACAGACACACACACACACAGACACACACACACACACACTGACGCACCGCTCTGGACAGGCTCCTTCTCTTACAGGTCCTCTGCCATCTCAAGTTGTTATGTTCTGCAGTGACAACGCTCAAAATTACAGTGGCTGTAACCAGAGCCTCAGTTATCACCTACCTCTGAGCTCAGTTTACATTTCATGACAATTAGACTCAACAGGATGTATCCATCATGTGGGGTCAGATTGGTGATAAAGAGGCCAGAGAGCCTTTCACTGTGACATGGCATGGGAAAGCCAAACCCACTCCGCTGTTCCCTGAAACGCATGTCAGATCTGCCCGAGGCATGATTTACTGTATTTACTCCCACAGCATCGCACTGAATAATGCTATGATGACTGATGCATCGAGGCAGAGTTGAAAATGGGATCACATGATAAAACACTTCCACAGAGCCGACGTCATTTATTCTACATGTCTATACAGTTGATTTACAGCAACAATAATGAACTCACATTTTCCATGAAGGGGGGGATGAAAAATGCATT
The DNA here is from genome assembly GCF_963383615.2 of Lipophrys pholis. Taxonomy (NCBI): domain Eukaryota; kingdom Metazoa; phylum Chordata; class Actinopteri; order Blenniiformes; family Blenniidae; genus Lipophrys; species Lipophrys pholis. The sequence goes on from NC_137632.1 coordinate 10,697,794, forward strand.
TCTGCCATGGTAATATCAGTCACTGTCCAACGGGAAGATAGTAAACAAGATAAAGGAGGGCAGCCCTGCTATGACCACTCAAGCCGTGTCAATCCCCACCTCATCTCCGATCGAATCACACCAGACCTGGAGATTCTGCCCCAATGTAGGCCAACAACATGTAAAGCACAACAGGCTGCAGAGGGGAGGAAAGCCGTCCTAATCCTCTCTTTGCAGTCACATTCCACCACTATCTCTGCTTGTTTATTTGAGTTTCAGAAACATTTGAATTTCATTAATCCTACTTGGCCTCTCCAGCTTCCACTCACAGGCCCCTTACCCCTTCCTTTCATCTCAGTGTCTTTAAAAAGATAAAATATCAAGTCTTGTGAAATAATCCGCATCTAAAAAAAAAACCTAAACAAACGAATTGCGTTTGCTGGAGGTGATGATTGAGTTCTCTTTCATACTGCCTTCAAAATGAACAACAAAGACTTCACTGGTGCGGGGAAACCTGGGCATGTTGAGTCAGAAGACTTTTGGATTCATATGGTTGCATAAAAAGCAAACAAAAGAACAAAAAGCATGTAGTGCCCTTCATCTCTCCTGCATGCTCAGTCTGGAAATGTTCTGGATTCATCTCTCCGCTAAAGTAGTCCTATCCAAGTCAAAGGTTAAGAGAGCTGTTGATCAGTCAGTCTCTGCCATGCGTCCTGGTTTCTGTTGTTGTGAAACTGTCGCACACAATCTCTGGGATTTATCTCTGGGATGTGACAGCACTGAGTGGCGCTGGAATACACTGATAAGACCCACCATCTACTAAGCACAGCAGCTTTAAGATTCTTGCCCTTTAATCTTCCTTTGACCAATTTAACTCTTGGATCAGTTTGGTGGCAAAGTTTTCACTACGACCAGCCATAAAAGCCGCATTACAGTTTTTTTGCATCAACAAATCACGACACGCGAGCCTGTTGATGAAACAGTGTCAAAGTCAATGTGGTTGTGATTTGTATTTCTCAGCCAATGCGTCCTCAGATTGAGAATAAACACATGGATGACAGCAGATTGTCTCAGTGTGACTGGTCATTACTGCTACAAGAGGATTTCACAGCAGCTTTGATGACATTAATCCTTCATGAGAACGAAATCCCCTCTGACAGGGAGAACATGGGAAATCGGGCTATCTGTGAAAGGTTGATTATCTTACAAAATAAATGGCCACTGTTTAAAAGGCCTCGATGCTCTGTGGGATCAATAAAAACACAGGCTGGTATGTTTTTTTTTTTTTTTGGTGTTGTTTTTTTCACAGAGGATTTCCTGGAGTGCTTGTCGCTCAGAAATTAAAGTCACAGCATTGCAGAGAGGAGCTTTGGGTTTGAGCTTGCTTTGCTGACGAAGACTAAACTGCATATCTACAGCCACAGTCTCTTCACCTCCTCTCTTGTGGTCATGTCTTTTGGGGGTTTTTTTCTTTCTTTTTTTTTTTTTTGCTGTGGGGGTTTTCATTCCCTGCCACCCACCATGTGAATAATGAGCTCCACAGATAGCAGCCAATGAAGCAACCCCCCCCGTTAACCAATGAAACTTAACAACCATGTCCAGATCAGGTCCTTCCTGCTGGGACTGACCAGCCCTGCTTCACACTCCTCTGCCACCCACACACACACACACACACACACCAACACTCACACTGCCTCGAACGAGATGAAACGCAAGCAGAGACGATTCTGGAAAAACTACAGGGCCTTTTCTTTTTTGCACAATCTCCACCAATCTCCAAATTCTCATCCTTGCATTTAAAACTGTAAAATGAATGAAGTCGGACTGACTGGGAGCGTTTCTGAGAACTCTGCTTGGACGCACACCGGCCATCCAGACACAGTCGACCTGACAGATTGATTTCCAGCACAGCTTGCTTTGAGGTGTTGCTGCTGGTAATGTGACTAACACAGAGAGGTGCGATGAATGTCTGGCCTCAACATGACCAAAAGGTGCTTTGAAGTCCGTCTAAGCACCAAACCATTCCAGCCATGCCCAGCTGTAAAACTACCAGCCAGCACCCCTTTATCGGAGCACCTCGGAAAATACAACACGACTCTGAAGAAAGGATGAACACACGAAACACTTTAGATTGAAACGAATCCTAAAAAGTTCAAGTTAAAGTGGTTTTTAATGAAGATTAATGCAACAAGGTAAATAAGTTAGTGCTTCTGAATGAATTTTCTAGGTTCAAGTGACCCGGAAAGAAAGAACAGCTGATGGGGTAGATTGACCATTTTATTTTGGCGTGAGAAAGTGTCTGGGTTGGAACGGGGGGGGGGGGGGTTGACAGTGGGCTTTGAAAGACACTTTTGAATGTGACATAGTAGCATTCCACTGATTGTTATTCAAGGAAAAAAACGCTCCAAAGCTTCCAACATGTGAAGACGATGGCGCATGTAATCCAAAAGAGTAAACACTTCCTATTCTTGTGCTGGAATTTGCAGCTTAGGGTGTGATTGATAGAGAAAGAGTGCTCAAAAGAGCCACCTGGGATATGTGAGACATCTATGAAAGACATGTACGACTCATTGCCATCAAATGGAGATGAGACAATGTGGCTTTCTAAGCTTTTCCTCTGCACATGCTCGATAAGTGAATGCAGGGAAAAAAAAAAAAAAAAGGCGAGATCACAGACAAATGTGGAGCCAAGTCAATGTCTCCCTGCCAAAAGATGTTATATTTCAGCCTGCAGTTCCCATTACAAATCAGTTCTGAGTCACTTAGGTGTTGCTCTCAACAGGGGGAAAGTACACAAATAAGAAAAAATAATATTCGTCGCGTTGGAGAGGACTTATATTGCACTTTCTTGCTCAGGAATTACAAGCGATTGGCACTTTCCAATGACTCACTGCAGGCCAACTTAATGCACATGTCCTTTCTTCTCGGCCCTCCCTGGGAGAGGTTTGAGTAATGAAGCGCACAACTTTGTTGCCGACCGGCATTTAGCCGCCTTAAGTCAATCCTAGCATTTGATGTGGAGCCTGGATCACACCCATGAGGAAAGCAAGCCCGGCTAATATCAGCTATGCTCTGGAAGGGGAAAGCTTCACACACACACACACACACACACACACACACACACACACACACACACACACACACACACACACACACACACACACACACACACACACACACACACACACACACACACACACGCACACACGCACACACGCACACACACACACACACACACACACACACACACACACACACACACACACACACACACACACGCACACACGCACACACACACACACACGCACACACACACACACAAACACAAGTCTATTTTCTTTGCCCCGGCAGAAAAAGCGAACACCCTGGAGCTTTAAAAACTTTCAGGGAACACATCCAAACTTCTCAAGAGGGGAGCTCTAACAGTAGGGAGACCAAATGACAATAGCTCATAGAAACGCCTGCTGTCTGCTTTCCTGGCGTCTCCCCGCTGAATGGAGTTTGTCTGCTGGTCCAGTGTTATGGCACGATAATGACTCCCCGGCTCTTCAAATGCCACTTCGCTCCGCTCTGGAGAGAGGGCAAGCAGGTTAATTACCATGACAATGGGGACACTGAGAGCGAGGCGGACTCTGGACACCGCATTCGAGATGACCGGGATGACTTTCTCATCACGAATGGAAACAGGAGGCTTTGATTTGCTCAAATGCAGACAGATGGACGGGGTCATAGCATCTTTGTCTAAACTATTAGGGAACTCTTCCTCGCATTTTCCTCACAGGCAGGGAGCTCTTAGTGGGTCTTTAAAAAAAAAAAAAAAAAACCCCTCCTGGGTGGACAGGCCTTCTGCCCTAACGTACTCCCCCAGAGCCGCTGCCTTTGTCTCTGTGGTTGACTGTGTGCTGTTCATGAAGTGAAGAGGCTAATCAGTGGCTGTCGAGCTATTCACAGGGAACCACTGTACAGCCTGGGCTCATTTGGTACGATTGTTAGAGTGTCCACAATAGCTCTGTGTTTTGACACAGTAAACACATGCCCTGAGTGTGCACTCCAGTCATTGATGTGGATGTGTAGCAGGGCGATGTTTTCTACCAAAACATTGACTTTTTTTTGGGTGCCAAATTAAGTTTAAGCACCGCTCCCTGGCACGCGTCCCGAATGGCTGAGCAGAAACCTAGGATTCATTTAAATGAATTAAATCTGGAGAGCTCTTGAGACCAAAATGCCAAAGTAGCATGTAGAACAGCAACACGGGCATGTCATTATTTTTAAGGGCTCACATCAAATCCAGCCTCATGTATTCTCAGCCACCGAGCAGGATAAAGAAGTGCTAACTGGCATGCTTGTTACGGCAGAGAGAACAAGAAGTCCATTAAAGAGTGTTTGGACGTTTGCAGAGTTTCAGCAGTGTTAGCTGGTTGATTATGAAAACAGTATGCTGTCCTCAGACTCACAGCCAGCAAAAGCCTTTTTCAAACATAAAACTCGGCTGTATGACTGGGGAACGACTCGTGCCAAGAGCTGATGTTGGCTATCACAGTGGAAAGGAGAGAAACATCTCGCACAGAACCGTGGTGAAAACAAAAGCGGTTCGCTTTCTTCACTGCCTGTTACACAAGTTTCAAAACATGACTGCATTTTTTTTAATCACACGTTTCAAAGGGGAATTAGACAAAGTTGACTACAAAGAAAAGTTTGAAGTTGTTCCTTTTGTTTGTGCTCAAGACCTCAGTTATTTCTTCTTAACCTTTTTTTATTATGAAATTACATTAATCTCATCTGGATTTATTTTTGTTTTAATGGCACACGAACATTGTTGTTATATTGAAGTCCTGGGGGTGTTGGTGGGGGGTGGGGGGGGGGCATGCAAAACTCTCTTACTTCTCTGTTTTTTTTTTATTATTATTATTTCTATATTTTGTGATAGTTATTATGACAAGTTTCCATGCAAAATCCAATTATCACCTCAAGCTCAGAAATATCGGGGTTAACAATTTGCCAGCTGTTAACTCCATAGTTATCACACAAAGTAAGACAAAAAGTCAAGTAAAAAAGTAAAATTGTTATGTGACGCAGAGCAGCATGTAAAACAAGCAGAGGGCTGCAGTACCCGGACTGGACGCCACAGTCACAAACTTATTTTTTGACTGATGTGTCTTCAGGTGTAGTAGAAAGCACAGAGCACAAAAGCTCTGTTGTATCCAAGGCAAATGCAAATTGCTTAGGAAACCATTTAAAATTCAAAAGGGGAGTTTTGGAAACGAAACGCGAGGGGAGACCCTGCAAAGCAGCTGATACTAGACACTGATTGTGATTAATATGAACGCCACATGTGAGATCATATTAAGTAAGCATAACTAGCTGCAGAGAGTCTGTATTTCAAGGACTTTTCAATTAATCACCGTTAATGTTGTAATAATACACTTTGAACAAATTCCCAACTCGCATTCCTCTATAAGTTCACCGACGTCTTTGGACGAGGGTGATAGACGCTTATAAGGACTACATCTAGTAAAATTAGTCATCTCCTTTACAATAACATCCTCCTCGTCTCGATATGCTATTTTGACAAGTTTTTACAGCACTGAAGCAAAATCGGGAAGAGAGGAAAAACAGATGCACAGAAAAAAAAGTGTCCATCAGTGAATATGTGTTGCATATGAACTATTTTAAATCCTAACGGGCCTGCGGCATTGCATTTGGTTTCACCGACTGTGTGAGGCGATGGACGCCTCGGACAGCTCAGAAAAGCACCGTGGAGCATTTTGCTCGGACCAGGCTCCGCTCGAGTCTCCTCCTTCTTCTGTGAGTTTCTGTCTGCAGCCTCTATAGCACATCTCTGAGGGCCTTGTCAACAGCTCCAGGAGAGTCTGATAGAATTTGTCAGCACTATCTTTTCGGCGGGGCTGTCAACGCCAGCTTTGTCTCAACCGTCTTTGGGACAGGATACAAAACACAAACAGGCCCTGTGGGAGACATGCCACACAGCATCCAAGTGAACTGCCAAATGACAACAGGAAACAAAAACAATCACGCTTTGCCTTTTTTTAGAAATCGACACACGTTTAGACTCTTCAATATTTCAAGTAATTGTAGAACAATTACAATGGCAACTGATTTTCTATGAAGGCAGAAGCAATTTAAGCGAGCGCAAGCTGAAAAGAAAACTATTTTACTTGGAATTCCTGGCAGGCTTGGATAAAAAAAACAAACTTGTCCTGTCTTGACTTGTGCACTTTACATTGTATTATCTTGTATGTGGCGTGTGTCCTATTCATGAAAGAAATGAAACCCCCGCTACCTTGGAGCACTGCTTGTGATTCTGGCACCACACCAACGATCCATTATTCTGCGAAAGAGAAGAGAAAACATCATCAGTCATTCGGGATACTGTTGAAAATACATTTACAATAATCTATTTATCAAGTGAGCATGTAACTTTGAATCTTTCCCCCCCTCTCCATCGCAATATACCGTCATACTGATTTCCTAAAGACAAGGCCCTCTTGATTAACCATCGTGCTGGGAGCAGAGAAATGTCAAAAGCTGGCCTGGAGTCAGCTTTTTTGCATGGTGAGTTGATATAGCCAAAGCAGGAAGGCCGGGTCACCATAGCAAAGCGAGGGCAAACCTCTGGTCAGTTTCAGCAGAGCATGGCGACCTCAGCCTGTCTGAGGAGTTCTCTGATCTCTCAACACGCCCGTCCCGGAGGTCACAGAGGCAAAAACTGATGTCAGCACTCCCGTGTAGACAGCACACACGGCCAATTTCCTCTAATTGCTGTGGAAGTGCCACCTTCTGCACTCAAACAAGGCCAACATTTGGTCTTAATGGGGCCGTGTATTTATAGACTCTCAATGCATAAATGCGGCGGACCACTGGGGGTAAATGTCCTGCGTGAGTGGCCATTTCCTGTTTTTCATTAGGAAGAAGAATTATGTCGTATTTCTGTAAACACAATTGCGCTTGAAAAACAAGTGCTTCTAAATAAACGACCAGCTGGTCATGACAAAGAAAATAAAATATTTTACGGAGCTCTTTATCGCAAAATTAGAAATTAAGCTCATTGTTTGACTGCTGCTATATGTTTTTCTTTCTTTAAGCTGATATTTAACAACAGCAAACAATAAACAAACATTGATTAAGTCCTTAATCCCTTCTTGAACATACGCGACTGCAGCAAATAGCTATTACGCCTTCTGCAGAGCTTCAACAAACAAACAAATTCATCATATTCAAGTGCTTTAGAGTAGATAGACATTGAAGGTATGCAGTATTATGGTCATTCAGGACGGTGATTACCAATATTTGAAAATAATTCTGTACAGACTGTGAGATCTTCGCCATATTATAAGTTTACTACTGGCTACACAGTGTTAAGTGGATTCCTCAAACTTGGGCATGAGAAAAAATTTGACTGCATAATATCACTCTCCACTATGACTTCAGTATGTAAGAACAGCCATGTTAACCTGTACGTCATTTACATGCAGCAATGGTATCCTCGGGAAATAAACAATAAATGAGGTGCTCAGTATAGACAGAATATTCTATGCATGTGGCTGTCGGGTGCAATCAGATGGCAATCTCCACATTGTCAGAAGATTATGTGGGACTAACTGTGTCCTAAACCCTGACAACGCCAACAAAAGTCCTGAAAGTGAAGTAAAAGAAAGTGAAGTTAAACCATTGGCTTGGTTTTAGCATTAAAAAGAAGAAAGGACCTGAATCAATTCAACGGTTGCAAATAGTAGAGAGGAGCAGCAATGTCAGGTGATTTCATCGTCACTACATTTTGGATCGATTGTCACAGCAAACATTTCAGTTTTGACCTTGTTCGCTCTTCTTCTGGACATCTGAAGGGCTGCCAATAAATCAAATGTAAAAAAAAATAATAATAAATTCTCAGTGGAGACTCAGTGGTTAGTCACTTTAATGGAATCCATTCAATTCGATGACCTGGCTCTGGGCTTGAGTGTTGGATGTTCCCTCTGATTCGTCCTGAAAGCTATGAAGCAGTGAGAAGCAGCCAAACGTTAAGGGTCTGCAGGCAAAAGGTCTGCTTCAGTTCAATGTCAAGTTCAAAGCTTTTTTTTCCAACAATGTAATCCAGAAGAAATTTCCCATGAGACATTAGGAGAGGAGTTATCATTAAAGGGTTTAATTTGACATCCAGTACCAGTAAGTGCAGTGTTTTCAGTGTCAAGGATAATGGTCGGAAGACTTCAAAGAACTTCGTGATTGGGCGTCTTCAGAGGATCACATGCACAAAACACTGTAGATAAGGATGAAAATATGTAGGTTTAAGCACCAAAGAGACCGAAAATTATAGTATCACGTTGAAATTTTGGGATGATTTTGTTCACATCAGCAGATTTTGTTCTTTTAAGTGAGAAAAACATCTTCTCAGTACCCAAATGATTGATCTATTATCTACAAGTCGCCAGTTGTGTATAATCTTGTCCCACGTTGACCGATCAAAAACTGTATGACGTTAATTCATCTAAATCTGAAATTATCTATCCCACCAGGCCAACCTCCTCTGGTGACACCACATAAATAAGGCTTTGACATTTCCCCTGGCAGGCAATGCCTCCAGATAATTTACACAGATTGTCACTACTCTAGACCCTGTCCTAAATCATCAATCTGTTTTTGACACCTTTCGTTGCCCATCCATCAGTGGAGACAGGGCCAGATCCACCGAGGAGCTAATTTTGCTGTGTGACAGCATCCCTGTAGCAGAGAAGCTCAGCAGGATGTTGCTCCAGCTGTCCAGGTTTGACCCCACCATTTCAGGGACCAACAGGGGAATAATTATAGGTCAGGACTTCATCCCTCTGACTCACCATGACATTCCTCTGCAGTCTGAACATTATGCAGTGCTGAGGACTGTCAAGGACTCCAGTGAATGAATTTTTTCCAGATATGCTCCAGTGTGACTGGGGTCGAGGAAGGAGAGGCCAGAGAGTGGTCTATGAATATGTGGCCGGGGTGAACCCTGCATTGTAGGCGACAGTGGATTGACTAACTGAGTCGTGTAAACAGGGCATTTATCACAGCGATACATTACCGCCGCTGTCAGCTGAAAAGTCAGAGCAGGTGGCCAGGGGCGTGTTGTATTGTCTAGACAACTAAGAGGAACATGGACAAAACCCCTTTTATCTCGGAGGATACCGTTCCACCTTTTGCAAATGTTTCCTGTTGGCCTCTGATTTGGATTAAATGGATCTCAGTTTACATTGATGTCTTGTTTCCAAATTGTGTTTAATCCTCTTTACTCCAGCGTTTTATTACCGGGAAACACTGGTTGAGGAGACCTCGCAGCCTCCATTTGTAGACGAGTTAACAGCAGACATGACTTCAAAGAGCAGACTGGCGTCTCTGTCTTTGCATTGACAGCTCAGGAGGACCTCAGGCATCCCCAAAATAACTTCTCCTTCAGGGCACATGCTACACATGGAATAAAAGGCCTAAAGATTTAGGTATTGACTTGAGCGTGTGTGTGAGCGCTGTGGTCATTCTGCTCATCAATTATTCACTTCATATGAATAATTTGACAAACGCCCTGAAAGTGAGCTAACGTGTTCAGCGCATGTCCACTGTGAACATGAAAGAGAGTTTCAGAGATCTCAAACAACACTGGTGTAAAGTTGTCTCCACTTAGGAATGAGGGCTATTTGTCAAATGAGGTAACGCAGGGTATAGCAGTGCCGGCTGCCCGAGATTTACAGACAGGACTGTCATGGTTTAAAAGCATTTACAGAGAGGTGAGGCCAAGCGGCATAGACCCCTATTCATCCGCTGTCTTCACTAATGAAAAACTCCACACATGAGAGGAGCACTGGCTGAGGCTTGATTCCACCGCAGGTTATTTAATATCAAAGGCAAAAACAAGGGGACACGGAAAAACTACTTTCCGATGTTTTTTCTTCCCGTCGACCATTAAACACAAATCTCTCAAGCAGGATGCCTAGCTTTTACTATGCAGCGCATAAGAAATGAATGACTGAATTTAAAACGTTACATTTTTATTGCTTTGAATGTAATAACAAGACCTCATGGACACACCTTGTTTTTGGCTGCACAGGTCTCCACATAAATAATCCACTACAAGGCTGATGCTTTCAGAATACATTATTGCACAGGGCTCCCAGAACGCTCTTAATATTTTAAAGTGTCCGGGGCTAATATTTACGGCTGGGTGTTCCCCTTTGTCTATTGTACTTAGGGTGACAAGTTCCCCAAACGTGGAGTAAAATGTCGATAAATCTGTATTTGGAAATACTATTACATCAATAAATCTGGAAAGGCAATACATCTGACTACCAAAGGACTTCCCATGAGGTTCCGTAACTTTGTCACTCCACGCTTGTTTCCATTTCACACTAATTCAGAAGAACTGCGGCAATTAAAGCAAAGTCTCTGATTTGTATTCTGATTCTGCCACATGAAAAGGAAAGACGTGTGGGTGTTCACAACATCTGTAATAACATCAAATTGCTCCAAGTTGCATTCCGGTTTTCACAGAATGATCAAATTGAGGTTCAAAAATGTTTTATTTTCCAGCTCCAAAACGTGTTAAGGGAACAAAATTGACTCTTGAACCGTGACCAAGAATAAGTAGCCGTCCTTATAGATTACTAGATATTGAGTAGAAACAGTAAGATATAAGGGAATAGTCGCCGCGCTGACATACAGCTGGGGCATTTCACTCCCATTAAGATGGAAAGCGCCGCACGTCTTGGTTTTCCTATCGAGTATTAAATGACCCCTGAAGGATGTCCGCATTGAATTGAGAGGTCTGTCGTCTCAATCACTGGAGTGGAGCTCTGAGGCTGCCTGTCGACCCGTTGCTGTAATAAGATCTGGCAGCGGAAGCAGATCCACCTGTAGGTTGTGCTGACTGAGCATGCTCCACTGTTGTGGCAACATCACATTAGGGCTTATCACATTTAGCCCAATTGGGCGCCAGCATTTAGCAGGAAGGTGACCTCCGCCGAGCAGCATTGGTAGCTCGGCGAGTATCTTGTACATACCGAGTTGGTGTGATGCTGGCATTTATTGGCAGGGCATAGGGGGTAGAGGGCAACGGGGTGGGGGTGGGGTTGGGGGAGCCATATGTTTTTGCAGCTGACCAGACCCCCCATTCTCACATGAAAGGACTGTGGAGAACACTGCAATAGACAGCCTTCGCAGATTATCAACAATAGCCGCCTATTCTTAGACTCACAGGCTTGCTCAAGCAACCTTGCTTATCACTAAACCACAAAAATGCCCCTCTCTTTGGACAAACGCCTCCCTCTCATTTTCCCCTCACCCAGGACCCAGCCAGACTCTGAGGCTCTGTGGTCAATTATATTGACTATTAGCTGCTCATTAGGGGCGAGACTCCTTCAGTAATTTGACTTCTGAGCGAGTGACTAATTTCATTCTCCAACTTTGCAACCCCTGGGCTGCAGTGCACTCCTGGAATCCTCTCAAAACAAATACCTGACACGGCTTGCCAGGTTGCACGTTAAGAAGCCCTGTTTCTAATCATTCAGATGCATCACACAGCTATTTTCTGTCCCAACAGGATGTTCACTGCAGTTAAGTACATTCATTCTTTAACCCAGTTGTAGCGTATCCCTTATTAAAACTGCTGGAATGAACCACAGTGGCTCTGTGTCTCGTGAACCTGCATTAAGAGCTACTACACGAGATCAATAAGTGCTCTTAAAGTAAAATTAACTGGCAACGAACAAACAAGCAATGCGTTCTGCTCGATCTTTAAACTTAATTACGAATTTGCCCTGCTCCACAACGTTTCCTGACAATTAGGGATTCACTAATGCACCTTGAGAAAGACAAGCCTTGCAAATGCAAATGAAGTCAGCATAAAGGCAGTGGCCAGAGAGATAGCTGGTGAAAAGGAGCAGAGGGAAGGAGGATCAGTGACCACTCTTTTCTCTCTCTCTCTCTCTCTCTCTCTCTCTCTCTCTCTCTCTCTCTCTCTCTAGAGTCCAGTGAGAGAACAGTGTGTCCAGTGGAGGGTGAAAAACAACTTCTGACACCACGCACCAAATCATCCAAAGCACACAGCCAATTTGGCTTCAGACAGCTTCTGCATCACAACATCAGGGGGGCAAACGAGGAAAATCCTCACAACAAGAGAAAAGTTGCCCTCTTACATGGAGCGAGCAGCAGCAGTTCACTACGTTTATATTGAGAGAAGATGGGGGGGGGGGGGGGGGGGGGGTATCTGATTTTCCAGTAATTAGCAAGTAATGAATGGAAACTGGCTCCACTGAGAGCCACTCATCATGACTCAGTCTCAAAAACACAACAAACGTGTCAATTAAGACTCGATTTGTTTTAAAGCACCATTCTCAACACTTGCACGTGACAACTTTGCAAGCAACTCGAAACTATCAGATTGATGCCTGCAACTGGTGCTCTCTATTTTCTACTGTGCTCAGAAATGTCTATCCCCCCCACCCCACCCCACCCCACCCCCTTGGTAAAACTGCCCGGTCCTCCCAGCACCGGCAGTGATGAAGACCTGCTCCTGTGCTCTTTACAATGGACTCAACACAAACGCGTCTGTTTGACGTTTGTATTGCATGAAGCAGGTTTTTTGCGGTTCCCCACTTCTTCTTCTTCCTCCTCCTCCTCCTCCTTCTCCTCCTTCTCCTCCTCTTCCTCTTCCTCCTTCACATCCGACGGCTCTCGTACCTGGGAGTGCTTGAAGAAGGCAGAGATGCGAGTGATGTGCAGACTGAGGCATCTCGAGGCGCATCTCGCTCGATAAATGCTGGCAGTGAAGAAAGAGTCGTCCTGCTTCCTCGCGCACACGCTCCCCGGGCTCGTTAGCGCTGTAATCCACAAGCACAGGCTCACGCACACGTTCAGGCTCCTGGAAAACATTTTATTTTATTTTTTTTTTAATTTATTTTTTTTTTTAACTCCCCGCCGATGTGTATTTAATCCCTCCACGGATCGGACAACACTGCGTGCAGGGCTCCGCCGAAAGAAACTAAAGAAACTTCAATTATACACCGGGGAGGAGTCACGGGCTCGCGCTCCTCGCCATTGGAGGATCCCGCGGTGAGTGACAGGCACGAGGAGCGTAGAGGCAGGTAGACTGGCTGCTGCTGCTGCTGCTGCTGCTGCTGCAGTCTTGCACGTTATTCCCAGTGTACACACTGTTTATTATACAGGCTGCACGCAGAGCAGCGAGACACGGACTGCAATCACAACTTGTTTATACAGAAACAGATAGGAGATTGTTTTATTATCATTTTTTCACTCAAGGTTCATCCACCATAATAAACTGCATAATAAACAATTACACGCAGCCGCATAACTCATAAACAGGCTTACATCAAAGGTGCGTATAATATAAACACCCCCAATTAAATAAATACATGCGGCTTAGTTGGTTTTGGAGCTCATTTTCCATTTCCAAAGTTGGAGATCAACCTATGTTACACTGTCCTTCAGCAGCACACTGAACCATACGTTGGTGTGTGTGTGTGTGTGTGTGTGTGTGTGTGTGTGTGTGTGTGTGTGTGTGTGTGTGTGTGTGTGTGTGTGTGTGTGTGTGTGTGTGTGTGTGTGTGTGTGTGTGTGTGTGTGAAAGAACCTTGCATGTCCGCTTTAACCGTGAGTGTGTGAGTGTGTGGATGAATGAATGTGACGGATAACCTAAAGTGCCGCGAGACTACTCAAGCGGTAAAATGAGCTACATATGTAAAGTCCATTTACAGACGCACCACGCTGCCCAAGGACATTTTCACTCAAAGGGAAGATGGAGATGAGAGATTTATCTACAAGACTTGGGACTGGAGGAGAACTGAATCAAATAACAAGAAAAAAATTTTTTTCTGATAAACCAATGATAATTTACAATTTAGCTTATGTGTCTCTGCCATGATATCAGTGTTGCGGGGAACTGCATACAGCTGCACAGTCAAATATTATATTGAAGGAAATCTCCCATGCACACACTGAAATAAGATAAAAATGAAAAGAGTCATTGTTAGAGCCTGAAGTGGAGCAACGTCTTTGCTTTTGTTCCTCCAAGAGGGTATTGTTTTCACGAGGAATCTCAATTGAGCCCAACTTGATAACACCGTCTATCTATTAAAGTCTATAGCTTCATTGGAATTCTCAAGGCAAAACCCAGATAATATAGCTTAATCAAGGTTAAACAGTTTCAAAGACTTTTACTCTCTGCGCTTGGCAAGTTGAGCTCGTGTGTGCAAAGTGGGCAGAGGCCCATTAAAAGACATCCAACTGTAAATAAACTGTCTCCATATCTACATTTCTTAGATAATGTTTTCATTCAGTGAATTTTGCATTGAAATGAATCCTCAAAAATTATTATAGCCAATATACAAACCCTGTGCCTAATCAAATAATGCTGTGCTTGTGTCATGGAGCATGCAAATCCACGCACACACCTGTCTACACAGAAGAGTTAAGCCTGCCGCCAGTTCCTGATGATACAACTCGACTGAAATGTGGCACAGGCAGGTTTTCTGTATCAGCCCCTCACATATGGCCTTGGAGACGCTTGCCAGCAGCCCAGGGAAGCCCTCTCGCCTCCCCCGTTTCACAGTAGCTTGGAAAAACAATTCTACATGGAAAACTATTAAAACCATCCTGACTAAATTCCGCAAGATGGACTCCCAATTTCTGGCACCGTTTCATCGCCCAAGGTGCAGAGAAAATATGACATGTAGGAAAAGCTTGAAATCCCTGCTATTTATTGGACTTATGGAGTAAGTATTTAATTAGAAAGTTCCCTCGGGGGTTTACAAGACACTCCTGCTTTTGTCAGCTCCTGGAGTACTTTCCTGAACCCCATTACAGCAGCAGCATAATGAAGTTTTATAGGTGTTGCTCTTAAACTGGGATGCAGAATGGGAGTGAACGCACACTCGCACATCATCCGATCTGGCCTAAGTCACCTTCGTGCCTACATCGATTCCAAAGAGTTTGACCGGTGTGTCTCCCTGGAAATGTAAAAAAAAATAATGAGAAGAATTTTTAAATGCCCATATTAACACATCCTAAACAGCGAACTCTCCCTCCAGCAAACATTGGGGACCATAAAACAAGCTAGAAATTTCCAGCATACTTAAATTTCCTCATAATTGATTAAAAAAAAAAAAAGTCAGTGTTGTGTTCCGTGGGGTGTGAGCAGGCCACATAATTGATAACGCTTGCCTGTTGAGAATCATACAAATCCTCTCACAGCTCTGTGATGATACGAATGATGTGCATTTGTTTCCCTGGTGGTCTCAGATGTGCAATGGAACTCGGGGTGAGCGATCCCTTGCCACTCTTAAAATATTTAAACACGGATGTCTGTGTACCTTGAAAACAATATAATGGCTTAATTTGTTGGCTTATTACAGCCATGTGTGGTGGAGGGTTTTTATAGTGAGCGGTGAAGGAAACACACTGTCTGTGTGCGGTCTTGATGTCTCCTGCAGCCTGTGGGACACGTATCTCTCTGACGCCATGCTCTCATTGACTGGGAAAAGCCTCTCCCAGCTGTGAACTCAGACTATAAAGTCATGTAAAGAGGGCACGGTTGTCTGACTGGATTTCGTCTCCGAACTCATGTCCCAGCATTAATCCACACACCTATAATTACAAGGAGTCTCCAATAGCCACATGTGTTTACTTCCATAAACAGATCTGAACATGGATAATAGCATTGCATGAGTCAATAAGGTGTAACATACCATTCGGTACCGTGTGGATTGTTTCCTGCAAGGTGCAAAAGGCATGTGAAAAGCCATGTGTGTTCAAGAAAACACCAGAAATAAGATATGGATCGTTTTATCAAAAATGAGTTATAAAGTGGATCACAAGCAACGTGCAGGCATTTAGAAAAGCCAACTAACCATTTGGATTAAAAGTTAAATAATGGAATCTCATCAATGTCAATAGAGGCTGTCAGACCGAGCAGAAAGGCCCAAACGAATATGAAATACAATACAAGATTTAAGAAGTGTCCTTGATATCACAACATTTTGAAATCTAAAGAGAAAAAGCGTTTTTGATTATCATTTTAAGCCGGATGAAGAGGCAGCCAGTGAGAGCTCTCTGAGGATGGAGTTGCCCTCAGCTGCCAGATTAGCACCAGTACAGTATATTTACACTATCTATCGTACTACTGTATTTAATTTGAGCTCTTAATCATCTTGATATCATCCTTTCCCCTCCAAAACAATAACATCACCGTTATCCTTGCCAGAGAGCCATTCACTGTCTCCATGCTCAAGTTTAAGCAAAGAGGATATTTTTGGTTCACATAGAAATCTATATGATTTCTCCTCGTTCTGTGGGGCCCTTTGTTCACAAACACTCATCGGAGCCTCTTTGCTCTCTTTTTCAGATCTTATTCTGACAGACGGCTGGATGTACCGACGTGAGAGGGTCTGGCACAGACAAAGAACGAGAAAAGAAAAATGCGGGCTTCTGTCACATGATCTCACAGAAGCATCTTAAAAGATAGCACAGCGCGCTTCGTTTTTTTCAGCCTGCGTGCTCTTGACAAAGAGGCTCAGCCGCCATCAAACACTTGTGTATCTTTGATGCTTAAAGTGGACTCATCGTTTGCACCTTTGAAGAGAGGCCACTCGGATCAGAGGAGAGCAGCTCTTGTTGTGAACACCAGCAAACAAAAGAGAAGCAGATTAAGTCAGATTAGATGTGGCGTTCGAATATGAGCCCGAAGTGCAGTAATGCTTGAGATGTTCCATTTTCGATTGCGTGTTTGCGTGATTGCGTTCATAATCTAGGAACGCTGATTGCGTGTGTCCGTTATAGCAGCGTGTTCCAAAATGGCATGCAACACAAGTGGAAAAAGTGTTGTTTCGTTGGTGGGTTTAAATGTGAGATTATCTCCTTTAACCCTCGTCAATACAGGGATGACTGCAAAGAAAAAGAAAAAAGTATGACTTCATATTGTTTCCATTATCACTGTTCGATCCGGATGGCTGGAAACTAATCTAAATCAGGTTTTCTAAGTGATACTTGTTTTAAGTAAACACCTTGAGGCAAATCGGCAGCCGCCACCAATCAAAAAAGTGATTTCTATCTGACAGAGCGAGCTACAACAATGACGTCATCACAGGCAAACAAAGCAGTGACAGATAATACTCATATAGAGGTTGATTAAAGAGCTTTCATCGCACGCCAAGTTAACCAAAGCAGTCATTATCTTTGGAGCAGCAGAAAGGAGGAAAAATAAAATGTATTTTTTGAATTTTGTTTGGTCTATTGAGCTTGTTTTTCTCCTAACAAGTCAACTAGCCAAGAGACAGTGTTGCTATCACACAGTATATTAAGTGAAAGTTCATTACATTACTGTCATTTCATTTGAGGTAACTGGAGCGAGCTAATGTGCAGTGGGAACAGGTTAATTATTCCACTCCACCGGCCGAGTTGTTGCAGTGAGTATTGATATGATATGTCATTTAATATAAGAGCTGTGTGCATGTTTGGCTGATTAGAGAGGGGCCAGTAGCGATTCATGGCGTGCGTTATCGCTTGGATTTGGTTGTGGAATCTGTACGTCGAGTCTCATCAAGCCTCTTTTCTGTGAGACTTCATATCAATATGCTTTCAGGTGAATCATGGGCGGCAGGTTATGATAAAATATATGATGTGGAAAATGTCCCTTCCCTCTGAATAGACGTTCTCCTTCAAGCTGTACAGCCAGGCTTTTGTCTATTCACAATTTTCAAGTGTGACGACTCGTGTGTTCGCAAGAATTTTTTAACATCCCCAGTGAAAATATTTTTCTTGTATATGCGGTTGGAAAAAACGACTTCGCGTACAGGCGTGTGTATAATATCTCCCCTCCTTCACCCCATCGCAAAACAATGCGGCGTTGTGCAATCAAGAGGGCACGATAGTGCTGCACAAGCTCTTATTCACGTGCAGAGCCACCCACGAGGGCTACACTTTGTCCTCAGTTTAGATAGTGATGGTTGACTGACAGCTGGGTGTCCCGCTGTGGTTGTTAGGAGGCTGTGTGATAATAACTGCACCCGGTGGACTGGTGTTTATTTTCAGACTAAATATAATAAATAGGCTGAGAGGACACCAGGAGGACAGAGCCATGAAGCAGCACTGATTTAAAAACCCACGTTATCTGGATGAGGACCCTCCTAATGTGCGTTCATGGGTACAGTACCGCTTATGTACCACTAGATGGCAATGTGACCACAGACAAGTTTCAGGCACAGAGAAAAGTCTTGTGAGTCTCTCTCTCTCTCTCTGTCGCTCCCCTTCTTTTTATCACAGTATTTTCCAGGAGACGATCCAACCCTCACATCCAACAATAGAGAATTTATCAGGAGGGGTTCTGCTCTCGTGTCTGAGGGAAACAATTATCAGATATGATGGGAAACGGAACACAATTTTGGAACTCAATGTAATCTGTCCTTTTCCGGATTCATTCATTGACTAATACATTTAAATGCTTTTGCACAAAAACACACACAATTATGACACCGAGTAGCTTGATTTATCAAAGCTTTATGACCTAATTTGGTAGGGTAATGTTAACAGTCATTTTCTCTTACGTATCTTTTGACAAGGTGCTTGACATCCCCAAATGAATGACTTTAATGTATGCGATAAGTGCTTCCTATTCTTCATCGGGCCAGTCACTCTCAGCCACCAAGTAAATCTCTCTGGTTCTCATTCTGGCCGTGGTTTTATTTCCGGGAGGAACAGCGGCAACCAGCTCTGACAGCCACAGTCTACTGTTATCTGCTAAACCTGCAGGTCAGGAGAGGATTTATGGAGCGTGACAAGTCATAATGCTGTATTGGGTGACGAACTGAGTGGTTGCTCATTACACACCATTATGCTGCTGTGACAAAGCAGGAGTCTGAAACCAGCAAAGCTCTGCACACCAGATATGCCCATCCCCAACCTCCAAATCAACACATACAGTGTTGCCACAAAAACACATCTCCTGTGAGATTCTCCCAGCAAGAAATCATACAAATACTTTACAATTCTCCCAGGCAGTCCACGGAGAATTATTTTTTATTTTTTTTTAAAGGTACACAACTCTGGTTCATAAAGAGCAGTTTAAACTAGCTGAAGACCAATGGATGGATGGATGGATGGATGGATGGATGGATGGATGGATGGATGGACAATGAATCTGCACAGTGAAGTGGTTTGCCCTCGCAACAGCAATGTCCATTGTTTGATTCCAGGATGGGATTGGGGAACTTTCAATGTGCCGTTTACTTGGTCTGACTTCCAGTTTCCCAAAACACGACTTCAAGGTTTTTCGGTGAGACTGAATTGCACAAGGTTTGAAATTGAGTGATTGTTTTTATCTCTCTCTCAGGACTGGTGACTTGACCGGCGGATACAAATCAATGTCTTCAGCCATGGTCATTTGGGATCGGCTCCCTGCAACCCCAAGCTGGATAAAGTGGTGTAAAACATGGAAGAATGAACAACATAGTAACGTTGGCATCTTTAGCTAGCAGGGATGAAGAAATACATGAAAAAAATATAAGAATTGGGGGTGGGGGTTGTGGTCATTTTAATTGTTTAGGCCCTACAAAATATATGTACAGGTGGGGGTATGACGCTGCTCCAATATGTAATATGTATCAATCATTGAGTTCCAGAGAGCATTCTATGTCTTTTTTGAGTGCTTCAGACCAAGCCAACTGCCATAAGTTGGTGTTTCCAAAGCTAATATGGGGCAGACTGCAGCGAAGCCAGAGTAGGGTCTCATTTAACTTAAAAAGTGATTTTTCATTATGCTTTAGTAATTGATTAGCAAGAGGCCTTTATTTAGAACAATGCTCACAACAAGCTAAAAAAGTTAAATGCAACGAAACTGCAGAACTAAATAACATTTTGTCCTAAGGGCAGTCTACATATTAACAGGGAATTTCTGAAAGATTTATACGTCACTGTAAGAGGGAAGCATTGTAAAGTCATTGACTGCTATTGTGCAGAGGGGGAGGAAAGGAAAGGCGAATGTGTTGGTTGCCCAGGTCACCAACCCTTGACCTCTGTCCTCGACCCTTGAAGCTCTGACATCTGTCTGCTTTCCCGCCTTCTTTTCCTCCCCCCCCCCCACCCTTCTGCACTGTCACAGGAATGTGATTATGGCGGGGGAAGGAATGTGGTTTCCTAAAGAAGCACAAACGCGTCTTAAACAGTCTTGAGAAAATGATCACGGTCCAGAAAACAAGTGTGATGCATTAAAAAAAAAAGCCTGTTTACGTGATGCACACATATTGTGAGGTTCAGTTGAAGCTCCCCTTTCTCATACGCTTCCCTGTGGTTATATGAAACGAACGATTTGCCGCTGAAAATAGAGACGTTTGTTCCTGTAGTCTGCTTTGCTTTGTCTGAAAAAATAGGTCTGTAGGCTATGACATAACAGTGTACCACAGAAAGCCTTCTGCCTCCTCGAGCTGGTGTAGATGGCTGCAGAGGGGGAGGGGAGGCAGATAGTGGGGGAGGTGTTGTACAGTGCACTCCATACACAAGGCTTGTGTGTGTGTTTTTTGTTTCTTTTCTGTCTCATCCCACAAGCTTACACACACACACACACACGCACACACACACACGCACACGCACACACACACGAATAAAGACGCCTTTTCTCCCAGCCTGGCCCTACGCTCCTATTCTCTTTACAGTGTAAATAAAGCAGCAGGGTTTAAAGAAACCAAATCCAATATGTCAATGGACACCGTGCACAATGAGAAATAGATAGCCGACTGGATATTCCCCCGCTGCAGACAGAGCTTTCCCCACGCTTCCCCAGCCTAATAACGACACAACAACAGTCGTGTGTGACTACCAGCACCCTTCCCCCACCCATACATATTACCATTGCTCCTCAGTGCTGTCTAGAAAGGTCATGTGACCCTCATCAGCTTCCCCAGTTGGGGGAGGGGAGGCAGATTGAACCTGTTCTTTGTTAGGAGGTCAGACCCAGCTCTATGGCAGGAAACACTGCTACCGTAAATCCTGTAGTAGAGGGGCGGGGGACAGAAATAGCAGGGAGGAGGGAGTTTCAGCAGAGAGAGCAAGACAGAGAATCACACCAGTATGATATAACAGCATTCATTTTATCTCTAACAAGCAAAATAGGACCTCTTTATTGTTTTTTGTTTTGTTTTGTATTTTACTTTAGTGGCATCTGAGATTCAGAAAAAAAACCCCACAATTATATACACTGAAAAAAAGTTAAGTAAAATTAAACATTTTTAATATCTTATTCCTGGTGTGACTTTGTTTGGATGCATTGAATGTTTGCTTCAGCATGGACATACATGCATATCATAGTGAACCGCAGTGTCCTGAAAGTTATATTTTTGTGAGAAGCGCAAAGCAGAAGTGTTGGCAATTTCTATAATTCAGTACCTGTTCCTGACTCAGTGTCCACCGCATCTTTATTAACTCGATCGTTGTTGGTGTTAGAGCATCAGGACGGAAGGTGGTCGCTACCAAATATGATCACTAGCCTTACAAAGGGTTAAAATGGCACCAGCTGATGTAACAGTTTGAAAAGATTAGAAATGTGCTCTAGAAATTGTGTCCATTCCCGTTTGTGTTGTATTGTATAACTACACTGTCAAAGAAAGAACAGCTAATAAATGCACGAGTGGGAAGAAGCATCATTGTGAACAGCAGGAGAAGGCCACGGAACGTGCTCCTTTTCAGCTCTGCAACATGCAGTATTTCTTTAGTAGGACCCGACCACAAAGCTTCACAGCCATTCATAAGTCTCTGAGTGTGACTGTAGTCTTTGCAGATGATGTTGTCCTTCCAGCTCCATCAGACCGTGACCCGAGGCAGGTTGCAGCAGAGTGTGACAGCGCTTGGTATGAGGATCAGCACTTCTGAATTCCTGGAGGGACGGTTGTTTTTTTGAGAAAGAGTGGAATGTTTCATGGAAGTGAAGTGGGGCAGCTGGATTAGGTGAAAGAATTCAGGCATCTGGGGATGTTGTGTGAATTCAGGTAGTGGGTCTGGCCGTGGTGGGTAATATAATCTGCTGTGCAAAGGGCTATGAGAGGGAAAAAACACTGAGATCCAGGAAGAAGTCTCACTTCACTGCCCAGTCTTCAATTGTCCCATTCCATATTGTGCCAGGCATTGACCGGCAACGGAACAGATAAACCAAGCTGACAAATACTTTAAAGCTGGTTGATGAAACAATTTCAGTGAAGCTTGAAATGCAAATATATAAACAACAATAAACTAAACCTATTAGGCGATATTCAACATCTATTGTTGCATTTGTCTGGTGAAGTGACAGAAAATACTTTTCAGACCTTGATTGAAAAGTGAATCAAAAAAAGCTGTGTTTAATGGTCTGTTATTTACTTTTTATTACTGCTTTGGATCTGACAAATACCATTTGTCGAAATGTACTAACCAGTGGCTTCAAATGCATGATTATCTAGTTACAAATGCAGAATATGTATACATAGCTTCGCATTAACTGTTGACTTCATATATTATTCAACATCCGGCTCAGTGGGGTCCGTTTGTATGTTGCAGTTCAACCACTGCAATATTGTAATTCTCAGTACGGGTATATCTATTTTTGGCAAACCGTCAAACTCTTACTATAGGGTCTTTAGAAAAATGTAGCAATTTTGAAATGCAAAGCACAAATCAGGGCCGTATAGTGGTCAGCGCTCTCGCCTCATAGTGTGAGGTTTACACGCTCGGCTTGCTTCTATATGTTTTCCACGTACTCCAGAGTTCTTGTGCTGCAAATAGATGTGAATGTACTGTATATGTGTGTGACTGTATTTGTCCTGACAACAACTGGCCACATCAACAGGACTGTCTCCAGCAGTCACAAATCCTATGTGGGATAAAGAGACGTAAATGACAGAAGGGTCTGAAACGTTAACCATCAAGCCACAGGTGAGAACAAAAAACTTCCTATTGAGATGATGAGATTAGGATTGAGGAACATGGAATTCTGGATCAGTCACAATTTATTATGGAGCCATAATGCATGAATGCAACAAAATTATTATTTCCCAGTTTCCACACTGAATTCGGTGGCGGAAGATCTGCATGCCCTCCGTGAATTCCTGTTATTCTCTTGTGATCATAACTGTTCAAAAATGTGATAACGACATCCTGTGATAGGCAGGATCCTGAGCTGCACTCATATGTAACCGTTTGAACGAGGCTTTGCATTACATGCCTGAAACGATCGGAGAGAGAGAGCCAGTGAAGTGTGTGGTCTGTGTCGTCGTAGCTCGACAGAGACGCTTCTTCTGTACCACAGAGACTTGTTGGCCAAACACATAAAGAAAACATCAATGAACCTCATTACTACAGTAACTGACATGATTCTTTATTACAATGGGCACTATACTGTTCTTCGAATCGATACCTCAGATACAACATTCGCACCATCCGGGGACGTAAACTCTCTCCAGAGCATCAAATGTTTGTCTGGAGTCTGAGAAACAACCGCGTAATTGAATTATTAAAAAAAAACAACTAAGTAGTTTAAATATTTATGTTTTCAGTCAGAATGAACCTGCTCAAGACTACAACTGCCACCTTCCCCATCTCGTATAGTATGACAATAAAATAGTTGACTTTAGTCTTTTCATTACATAAAGACATCAGCATATAAATGCCTTTTAAATTGCTGCTCACAAGCAACAGCGAGCGCCGAGCAGTCTCTGTTTTGAATATAGACGTGACTAATAATTGGTATCTTGGATGAGGTGGAGTGATGTTGGTGGTCACGTTTGGTCCATTAAGGCACCAGAGTCGGCCACTGCTGCACTTTGTCTTATTTTACAAGCTTTTTTGGTCGATCCTGAGCCACAATTCCAACATCCACCGCTGTACGAAGGAGTTCACATCATTAGTACCACCTACAGCAGTTTCCTCATTTAGCTTTGACACACCCAGACAGAGCGGATGAATAATTAGATAATATCCATAGCCTTAGGTGTGATTATAAAGGAGATCTTCTCTCCCGGAGGAAACATTTATCAGGTGTTTCGATCATACTTGCGTGAATTGTAAATTCTGAAAGAAACAATCCTTTCATATTTTATAGAGGGACTCGCATTTCTCTGGTGCTCAGTGCTGACTTCAAAGACACCATTAAAATTTCATGTTTTATCTCTTTTGGTGTCGTCAAGAGATAGCAATTTCAATTCGGTTGATTATCATTTTTGAAAGATTTGCTCTGATGCAGTGAGGATAAGAAGCTGCATGCAGCTTATTGAGTGTGTTGTCTTTGGGTATAGTAATAAAGCGTCTCCAAACACTTTATTGTGCTTGTAGATGTGAAACTGGCACTCGTAGATTTCGTTTTAATATAGCACAAAAAAATAAAGTAAGGAAATCTGCATGCGGGTGATCAATCCTTTTCCGCAGCAATGCTTTTTGGCAATAAATCTTCCACTGTTTAAGAGCTTGTTTATTCCTCCTTTAAATGACCGCGCCAGAGCGAACAACAACACCACCACGTTGGCTGACTTGCGACAAATGCTGCCTGCACTGAAAAGGATGCCATCCCCCAGCAGTGTGTGAGCGGGCTGCAGATCGGCACGGGGGCGGGGGGTGGGGGGTGGGGGGGGAGGAGGTGCCGGGCTGTTGTGGCTGTGCATGGCTCATCCACACGCTACCAGGGCTCCTGTTTGTTCAATAAATGCATTGTTAAATTGCCAGTATGTCTTGTTTCTTTAGACTTCAATCATCCAAACCACACCAAACAAGAGCGGTGACAAAATGAGCTGCTTGTCATTGGCAGAAAAGGTTGGGAACACTGTTGACGGTTACAGCGGTATTGCCCATTGCAAAAGGTATTGTGACAACAACTCCCTGAGGTCGCGGTTAGAATAGAATAGAATAGAATACACTACAATAGAATAGAATAGAGTAATTCCAGAAGGACAATCTTAACAGCGTTGATTAATTTCTTGATTGTGCGAGCATTAGCATTAGCCCAAATTAGCCTGCCTGTATGTACTTGCAGCCATCAAATGACCTTAATGAGCTGTTTGCTGCTGTCTATGTCAGTAGTTTTGGTTGCTGATTCTTTTTTGTCTTTCATCTATTAATAGAGTTCTTCGAAGAAAAAGTGGCTTTTGCTGTTGCGTTGACCCTTCTGGGCCACCGCACAAACCGACTAAAACAACATATGTAAATGCCCAGGTGATTTCCAGCTCACTGATACAGCTGAACTTGAGTAAGTAAATCAGTCGAAGCTGCGACCAACTGTAAATGTAAATAGTGTTGACCATGAAGATACTTGTAGCTTATTTCTTGACCGTTGCCCTGCTGGAACATTAACGTTTCCAATGTTCAATGTTATGCAATCTTATCTTGAAATAATTCACATTTTGTGGCGTGAGTCTAGATGAAAAATGTTAACGTCTTCTTGTTATTTCCTTAAAGGATTCCTCCCCTGATATTCTCAAAGACTCTTTTTCATACTGCAACTTTCTCTCGGGAGAGTACACGCTAGATTTTGACTGGTATGGACGTTAGGAGTCTACAAACATCCATGCCGCAGAGCAACGCACCTTGGAGATTTAAAATGAAATACAAGAGTCACTTGTGAAGCACATGGGGTTCAAAGTTTATGGCAGGCGGGGCTAAAATTAACAGTGGTGGGTTTATGATATTAGCCTCCTGCGTTGACGACAATACAGGAGCACATTCAAAATCCCCTGTTTTGGGATGCAGGCCCGTGTGGGCGATTCTGGTTTGAATGAAGAGCCCAAACAAAAAAAGTCCTCCACTTTCAAACTCCAAAAAGTTTCAACTCAGGCCCAACACCAATATATGTTCTAACAACTAAAAAAATGTGACGACTCCTTGAAAAAAGAAAAATAAGAATGCACATTCTCTTTAACCTTAACAACATCCCAAACTCTATTTTTAAAGAATATTTCGAACCAGATGTTTTTTTTGATACCCCTGCAATCCCTAACACATCTGAAAGCCTAACACAGTGCTGGTGCAGTTTGTGGCTGCAGCAGGCAATATGCGCCCGCGCGGCTACTACTGTGTGTACGGTAACCAAAGGAATGTGTCACACTGATGTCAACTTGTTATTTACTTTCCAAATCTGAATGACTGAGCAAGGCGAAAGGAGAATTAATCAACCGCTGTGTGACCAGGCAGGCGAAAAAGAGTCGGGCTGTGGGGGAGGGGAGCGGCCTGAGAGGCAACACGCTAAACTGTAGTCTCAGCACACTGTGTTTCACACCCAAATATCCCCGTGGTTACACATTCTACCACCAATTTATCATTTTTTTTTTTTTTTTAAATTTACTAACTGGCTTTATTGAGCATTTATATTTGTGTATTTTTTTTTTTTTTTTAAAGGGGTGAAAATATACAAGGTAGATCTGTGGATTTGTTTAGTTAGTTGAGATGGTTAGTTGTATTCGATGTGAGGTGTTTGAGGGTTTATTAGTTAATCTATAGGCGGTGTTTCCAGAATTCAGGTTTAAGGTCAGTTAGCCTTGCACCCCCCCCCCCCCCCCTCTCCCTCCTTGTCTTTCTCTACCTCTCTCTTCCTCTCTCTCTCTCTCTCCCCGCCTCGCCGCTGTCTCCTTCACGTTGCAGCTTCTCAGTGAACGATAAAACTCCTCCAGAGTAAAAACCTGCAGCCTCCCCACCGCCACAAACCCCGGGCCTATTCCAACTTTTTCTCCCCCCTTCCTTTTTCGTTTTTTTTTTTGTCCTCTTCCCCCCCCCCTTCCCCTTCCCCTTACACCCCCCATCCACCCGAGCACGGCGGGGGGATTTAGCCGACAGTGAGTCACAGAGCCGCGGTCGGAACTTGAAATATGACGGTAATCAAAATGGGAGGAAAGTCGCTGCGAGCCTGCTGAAGTTGGAGGTTTCTCCTTGTGGAAGAGGAAGAGGTGGCGGCGGCGGACACCACGAGTTCACTCTGACAACAAAAGGTAAAAAAAAAAAGCCCGGGGAGGGTCGGTGTGGGGGCGGCCGGGTCGGACCGCACCGGGTCGGTCCGGGTGTGTTTGTTTCGTTCATGTGGACAGAGAGGATAACGATTTAGTAGAAACGGGTGATTACTGTGTAGATTACGGCGTTAGATTAGGAGGTTGCCGGGTACGTAGCTTAGTCACCCATTGACTCCACACGTGTGCTGATTCCCCTGCCCCGCGTCCTTTAATCTCCTTTTTGTTTTATTTCAGCTTGTTGCTTTTTTCTTTTCCTAAACATCCACTCCTGCTATCGTGTGTGTGTGTGTGTTTTAAGGCTCGCGCTGAAGCTGAGCTACTTTAACACATGCAATAACTTTAAAAGGTGTGATTTTTTACAATTTGTATTTGTTTGCCTTATTCTAGGGGGGGAATAAATACCCTGCTGCTTCTTCTTCAGCACACATGAGAGAATTGAAGACAATAAGCCTGAGTTTGAGTCAATGATACATATTTATATTGCCATGCAGACCCAGGAGACGCATGTGTGGGGGAGGGGAGAGACATTCAACTGTACTAGACACTGCCACCAGTTTCAAGGGACAGTTCATGTTACTGTAGAACTCCAGTGTTTACTGCTGACTTTGTCTCAGCCTTTAACTGTCTTCAAGCATTTGAAACAGTCATCAGAGACCATGTTTAATGTAAAGCTCATTAAATAAAGCATCCACACAATGAAATCAGATCATAAGGGGGGGGGGGGGGGCAGAAAGCTTGTGTGATTTGTACAGTAGCCTTATTTCCTTCCAGTAGTCCTTGGCTGTTCCTCCTGTACTTCAACGCAATATTGGGATCCAGCATGCAGACTCAGAATTAAGATGTCTGGCTTGACCTCAGAGAATCAAAGTGTTTATTATCTCTATTATAGCAAGGCATGAGGGGGATTCAGATGAGCTGAAATACTCCTCCTATTCCAATTGCTGTCAAACCTTATTCTATTTCAGTGGCCCCAATTGATTGATGCCAAATCGGTGGCCCCGGCTTTCCTATTACCTAGTGGTTGTAATTGTGTGTTGTTTACTCACTGTATCTGTCATTGTTGAGTCAGTGACTTCCAGAAGAGGTCTGTTTTACACAGGGGATGTACTGAAGAGACCCTCTGGTGAAAAGACAGACTATTTGGCTGTTGTGTCCTCTTTTTCTTTTTCTTTTTTAACATTTCCTGTTGTCAGTTGTAGATTTCAGGCTCAATCCCACCTTCAATAGTGTCATTACCACAAAAATACCAATGGGTTCATACGCTGGGCGTGCATGGGCTGTGGTAATAATTCTAGATTATTGTTTATTGCCCTCGCCTGAGGATGTATCATGGCGCTGTGGTTATGCAACAAGGCAGTCATTTAAAAAATAAATAAATAAATAAAAAATCAAGACAAAATGAACTGGGACAATCATGGATATGTAAACTGTTGTAATAAATCTGATAGCATAGCCTGTTACCTAATCCTTAAGCACCTTTCAGTTTTCTTGTTGGCATTGTAAGCGAAGAGGTATCTGTAATAGTCGTGGTTTTCCTTACATTTCATTTTGGAAAGTCAACATGCAGCTGTAACCTAATCCCCATTATGAATTAGGTTAAACTGTTTGTTTATAAATAGTGGCTCTCTGTTGTTTCATCCTGGACATGTCGGCACAGTTTTATTCTATAAAATCCCCATGTTTTGGTAATAACACTAACGTTTAATGTATAGTTAATGAAGATGGCAGCTAAAATAACACGCGCGCGTGTTTTGAGAGATTTTATGACGCAACGTGAAGAAATGGAACACAATTGATCACTTGCTTTACTAATATTCCACATATCCCACTAACAAGTCAAGTGTTGTGGCTCCTCTCGCGATTTTGTCCCTTGACATGAGGACTTGCTCTGAACTCTAATTGCTGTCATTAGAAAAACAGGTTTAGTGCGGCCAGTTAAATGAACAATAGCAGTTTGAGTTATGACATCCTAACCTTTTACGTTTATTGATTTCTAAATATGTTCAGCTTAACGTCCCATTGCTCGCTCAGCAAGATGATCCATATTAGATAAGATATTTAAATGCTTGCGGTTAGATTAGGAATACCGAAGCGTTTATTGTCTTCTGATTGATCTGGTGTTTTTGGTAGATGGACGCAGTTACCTTTTGTACTGTATCCTCGGAGGGCATTGGCTGGATAATGTTGTTAGCTCACAGGTTATTGTTTGTCTGCCTCTTCCTCCGTGACAGAGTCCGAGATGAAATGTATTGTCTTTTTCACCACTTGTGTGGTCTCAGCTTTAGAAGAAAAAAAACAAAACCCAACCTGACGGCTTACAATATGCGAAGGATCATATCTGATTTACGTGATCGCTCTTCCTTCTGCCTTTTAAATTGATTTCTGATAACCCACTTTAAACTTAACTACTGTGGAGAGCTGATGCACAGAAGAGACCGAAGCGGATCCATACCACATTGTGTTTGATTGTGTTCAAAACAGAAATGTTTCCCCTGCTCAATAAGTAGGGCAAGGAAGTCCCTGAGAAAGCCCGTTGTCAGCTTTGTGTTGCTGCATCGTGGTCTCCGTATCGGGCTGTCCAAATATTTCTGTAGCAGTATTTATTTATGATAGGCCATGGGGGGAGGTGAGCCATTCTCTCCCTCCAAAAGAGACATGGAGTGTTCATGGGCTGCCAGCCAACTGGCAGACTAGTGGTTACTCTGAAATAACACCCATACAAGTACTGGCGAGCTGAAGGCTGCAGCTATTTATTTGGGTATATTTTGGAGTAAGGGCGGCGCTGTTTATCATTGAACTAGTGTCTGTGGTCCTCGGATTCTGTGCTCTTGTATATTTGAATTTAAGAAGCAGACCACATTCACACGCCTCAGAGGATGTGTTGAGCAATTACTTATCTGGGGTTTCACTCAGTTGTGTCTGATTTCTCTTATATGTGGAAGTACTTTCAATAGAAAATGGCCATTTGAACACACTCGCTAACAAGTAACATAGTAAAACTTACAATTTCCGTGTCTTACAGTCTTCAGGTGTGTCTGTCGACTGTAAGTAGTTTGTGTGGACGAAGTTGCATAGGGACATTGTTACAGCTGGTGGATGACTGTTCAGGAAGTTGTGCAAGCACTCACATGCCAGAGCGAGAAACGTCTTTACTTAAGGTTATATTGTGTTATCGCTCAGTTCTAATCTTCTTACCCCATCCTGGTTCAGCCATGTAACCTTATCTGGTGTTTTGTGGAGCAATGAAGATAAATACGGGCTCATAAAGCATACCTCTATAACCTTGCATGCTGAGACCACTATGTAGAAGTATGACTTTCGCCCATTTTTGCGTCGGAACTGTAAAAATCTGTGGATAGGAGTGGTATTGCTGAGGTTTGTGATGCAAACTAGATGGTGCAGGTGTGACCGAGATCTCAAACTCAGAAAAATCACCAAATAAACAAGGATTTGATCGTATACATTTTACTGATGTAGTATATCTCAGCCAAACGCTGAAGTTTTAGATTTAGGGGAATTTCAAACGTTTTTCATCGAGCGTCTGTAATTTGATTGGCCATCTTTTGGTTGTTAGGCTTTTCCATAAAACGAGCTACAGAAATATCTACTGTTCACCAACAGCATTGCACTTGTAGATTTAAGATTTTGGATTTTAGAACCAAGTAACGCCAATATGGTCGGTAGTGTGCAATGCATAGGCACGAGTCCATGTTTCCTGTATGTGTCAGTATCAACTGATTTTTCCACGTTTCCTCCATCTCGTTTATAGTAGGGCTGGGTCTTATGGTGTTATCAAACGTTTGCATATATGGAAAATGTAGTTTTGCAGATTGTCATCTTAATCCTCACAAAAAGACTCATTGCTAACAGTGTGCACACTTGTGTGATGTTAATTTTGGTGGACTGAATGATATTGTCACTTTATATATATATATATATATATATATATATATATGGTCTGCCACCATTACCTGTGTGAACACAATGTGAAGTGTTTCTACAGTATATGCCAGCTATTATATCTTAGTTACATAACATGGTTTAATGTGCCTTAAGGTGTAACGTTGCCATTAAATTCGACTCACAAATCCAGATGTAAACATTTGCTTACAGTGGCTTTCTCCTCCAGAAATGTTATTTTAAAACGAATCTTCAAAACGGGCCATTATTTAACATCAACTATTCAAATGAATGAATAGGACAAATATAGCAGTGTTGCTTTAATACGATTTTGTATCAAATTATGATGTACTTAGGCTGGTCATTTAAATTCACTGAGTCAGAACAGAACTGGCTTTTTATCTGTAATTTTCTCCTCAGGATAGCAAATGTCTCCTCACACCTTCAAGCCTCGCTGCATATTACCAAACTGACATTTTCTGTCAGTCTCGACTTGAGCTTGTTTTTCTTTCCTTTTTTTTCTTTTCTGCCTGTTCTTGTTGCATTCAATGGTTATCTGTACGTCGTGTTATGCTTCCAGCTTCTAGCGCAGGTTTCCGCTACAGAAAAATGTGAATGGTGGCTTTGAGCACAGTGCCGTGGAAACAAATCGACCTTCTGTGAAATGACAGTGAAAGTTTCGGGTTTGCAGCAGCACAGTTTGTAATTTTCTCCTCCTTGTAGTTTGAAACCAGTCGGCGTCATACCGCAGACTTGCCCTGCCAGTTGGTGAACAATGGGGTTCTACATGAGTGTAATCCTGCCACTATAAAGACCTGTTCTACACTTAGTCACAGTTGCATATAATTACTTGGTGTTAATTAAAACGTTCTTGGTTCCCAAGTGAAATATTAGCCCGTAAAGAGGCCTATATTTTTGCTCCTTTTTACTTAACAATGGCAGCAAGAGGTCTCAGAAAGATGGTGCTATTGGAAAGAAACAAAACAAATCCAAATATCGGCGGTCTTTTGAAATGAATATACACACTTGGAGGTATCGCTACTTGGGAGAGGAAATTAGAATTAATCCTACACTTTCATTCAGTCAATTGGTGACCGAGGTAAAGGAAACACGGTCGCTAAGAAGGGAAATATTTGGTGTGTCGTATTAGTGTGGCATTGTGTAAAGACAGAGCGGAGGGGAGGCTCAGAATGGAGATCAGTATTTCAGCACACTTGTCTGCCTTTTTTGTTTGACCCTGATGTCAGATGGAAGGAAAGCTCAAGGAGAGCGGGGGGTATTTAGGGTGGCATGAGCAGCTGTTGACAGAGAAGCGAGATCTTCTGGTCTCCATAGCAACACTTGTATTGCCCACACTGGTTTGTCTCTGTGTTTACAGCTTATTTGTGCAATCCTCGTCTCGATGAAGAAAAAAAAAGAAATTGCCTAGCTGAGGTCTCTCTGTTGACTGTTGTAGTGGCAAGAACGCCTAATTCCTTGTTCCACTATTGAACATACGAATCAGTTGCTCAATATTCACACAAAAAGTGACACGATACTTCCTTTTTTTTTTTCATGTAGTGGAACTGTTATTTTGTAAAAAGCGTGCTAAAATGGATTGGAGCGTACAGTCCCGCCACGATGGAATACTTTCAGTTCCTGTCAGTGCTGGAGACAATAGCCATTTTAGTATGTCAACACAGCCAGACGAAGGCCAAACGTTCCCTTCATTATTCAGCAGTTGTTTTTGATCAGATGCACAGATCATTTACTCTCAAATTCTAACACGGCACATAGGGACTTGTGGCTTTTTTCTATCATGCCAAGCAAGATAAAGTTAGTATGCACTGGCCTAGATTTGAAGCTCCTGCCTTTTAGAAACTGTAGTGAATATAATTCATTGTGTTGCTGCGTATTCATTGTCCCCGATGAGCCAAAATGGAGGAATGCATTATCCTGTAGTATTCCAGCACACGAGTGCAAGTTCGCCCAGTGAATAGAGGCTTGTTATTTATTGTTAAAAGAAAAATGCTAAATCTGACATATAGAAGTCTTTCAATGTGGGCTCCTGCTGTATGCTTTACATAAGCCATAAAGATGCAGAAAGTGGCTCGTATATATGTATGCTGCCCTTTGCATCTAAAAAAACCTTCTGTGTTCCAGTCTCCTCCACACAAAGTACTTATGTGCCACCCACCCCCACACAGCCGTATACACATGCATGCCCCACAGCGGCGGGTTCCCTGTGTGCTCGCATGCATATATGAAACCAGGTTATTTGGTGGAACCGAAATGAAATGAACAGTGTTGACTCGCAATAACCCACTTCCTGGGTCTTTACGTGGAGCTTCGCAAGGCTTTTATTCATCTCCCACTTCACTCAGATTATTGTTAATGAAGACCAGCATGTTAAAGGTTTAATGTAATAATTTGTCATAGTTGCATGACTAAATGAGGCGTCTGGCTCTGCCAGAATGACCGATGTAACCATTCCAGCACGAGCTCTAACCAGTGTATTATAAACTGCGACATCTGCGATTAAGGTTGGCATGTGTTGACACCAAAAATATGACTGAGGCAGAAAAAAAAAAGAAGAGACAAAAATCTACATTTGTGTAGGCAGGGAGCTACGCACATACACACCGATGAATGGACACGACGGTGCGCCCACTTCTTTCTAAACACCAGTTGTACAATTACTGCATGTTTGCATGGATACACTCATTTACATATATTTAATTTCATGTCACTTCAGTCTTGACTTTGAATTAAATTATTTTGGATATAAGAATACAGGAGGATCAATCATTTCAGCTCCTTTTTCTTCCACGTTAGAGAATTACAACAGTCAGACCCTGACTGTCTTCCTTTTTCTTTGTTTTAGCATTGTTTTGTTCCTTTTTATGCCCGTAATGTCCACATGAAAAGAGGTTTGGGGGAAGAAGAAAAAAAGCCCCGGTGCTCTCCTTTTTGAAGAATTTCACACCGCTGCTGCAATGCTGTTTATACGAAAAATACAAAGTGGCGGCAATATGCAAGTGGGAGTTGTCATTTTCGCTTGATGTTAATGAGTTCGGCATAAGGGACGATTGTAGTTCCTGACGCTCCCAATGGGGAAGCGATCGTGACGAATCCCTCAGCGATCGCGGGCATCTGTCACCACCCTTCGTTCGGTATCTGGGTGAGAAAAGAGCATGCACACTTATTGTCTGTTTTGCTGCAATCTATCAGCCTGTGACAGATCTGGCCCATTGGAGTCTGTAACCGTCGTGGGATCAAGGTGTGTTCGCAGGAGCTGCAGTAACAATAAATGTGCTCGGTAATCCTCTGCCCCGACGACCTTTTCTATTGTAAACTAATGAAAGACACAGTAGGCTAGGCCTACTGATTCCAGCGGTGGCCCGTCATGTGCCACAGAGAGGCGTCAGTCTGCGGATTCTCATTCCGACCGATTACCTCAGCAGGTGATTTCACGTGTCAGTTATTCTCGTCTAAGAAAGGCGTATTAATCAGAGGGTGGAGTCTTCCGTTTGGAATGAAAAACCTGCACACCGTTGCCTTTCTTGGCACACGGCTAGCCACCACCGCTGGTAAGCATTAACAGTGTTACCACCCATAGGAGGCGTGGGAGAGGTGTTTCCCCTGGAGACCGGCGGCTACCATCCCCCACCTCTCGCTGACCTACATCGGCTGTCGCTAAATGACTCACTAAGAGAGGCAAAGGACAATACACAAATGGTTGTTGTGATTACCTGTGTGGGGATCATTATTTATCACCCCGCTCCCCATCCACCATCCCCCCACTCCGGTTTCCCTTCCCCCACACTCAGGCTCCCTCTTTTTCTCTCACACTCCCCTCCCCCCACCAAGACTGCAGCCCAACCAGAAGCTTCAAAGGCGGGTTTTACTCAGCAGAGCAGTTCAAGAGAAAATGGCTGCTGTTTCCAGGTCTTGTTTGCACATCTGTCAGAAGGTGACCGTTCAGGAGAAAATGGGCTTCGTGGTATGCAGGCTTTCAGCTTCTGTTCTTCTCAAACCTGCATGTGAAGGAAATTACTGGATCTGTTATTATTTTTTGTTTGTACTTGAGTGTGTACGTTCACAGAGCGTTTTGTCTTTATTTTCACAATTATTTCATATAACAGTTCCCCGTCGTCTGTTATGCATCAATTCACAGTGGCACGGTTGCTTTAAGCAGAAGCCTATGAATCCAACACATTCAGTTTGCCTCTGTTTTTTTTTTTTTTTCTTCTTTCTATTCCAGTCACATGCTTTATTTTTTTTTGGGGTGTATTTGTATATGGTAAATTAGTGCTGTGCTGTTGGGTCCTGTTTTTCTTTTATATTTAGCTCCAATACCACAAACCAGCAGATACCTGAACTAGTTCTCCTCCCACAGATTGTCCTAGCTTGAACTAAATATTTCACAACCAAACAAGCGTGTATACAATAGGTTTCAACAACACACACGCCCTGTCGCTTTCATTAGAATGATATTTATGATTCCTTGTTGCTCGACGTTAGTTTATTATGATATTTTTTCATTGATATTAAGCTCTTTGTAATTTGATATGTGAAATGTACTATACAAATGAAGGACCTTCATGTGTATTAAAAAAAAAAATCCTTTGGATTGGTTGTGAGATTTCCTACCACATGCTGTGTGTGGTAGAGATCTAACTCTCTTGTACAGCCTCTGTGCCTGAAAGTGCTTTACTTTCATCTCTGGAAACATTCAGTCAAAATACACAAAATGATTAAATAAGTAAGTTTGGAACACGCACTGTTAACTGTTTAGGGCTTGTTGTTTTTGCTGTTCCAATCAATTGTTCTTCTGTTTACAGACTAAGGCTCTGTCCACATGGGCCAAAATGATCTTTTTGCATGTAGTCCGCCATCGTTGTGGTTATTAAGTGACGCCTGTGCATCACGGAGAGGGTCATGGCGGGGGAGGAGAGGGGGGCGAGGACATCATAACCCTAACCCTAACCCAACTGTGCGTCTTTGCCCATCCACACCTCAAGGCTGAGTCGGCGTTTTAGAATTTCCCCTCTGGAACCCGTGTTTTCGGGCTCCTAAAACGCCACGCCGTGTGGATGATCGGCCAGAAACGACGCCTTTACGTGAAACGGTGTTCTCGTGTGGACAGGCCTCAATGGTGCCATGTTGTTAACACCTTTTTAACAAGATTTAATAATGCTTCATTTTATGTATCTTTCACCCTAGGTACTATCTTTGCACCTAAATGATAATATACCAACTCATTACAATAGTGTATGCCATTAACAAAAAATTGTCCAGCTATTGCTTTTTTCTTCTTTTGTGTCGGAAAGCAGACTAGATTAGTGGTCCTGTGTAAATGCTTCAACATATTTAGCTTGATTTCTAAAGGTTAGTAAATCTTATCTTCACAACTCCTTCATCAACTCATGTCGTCGCTTTATCTAAATATTTTACAAATGACGAAGTATGCATTGGACCTGTTCCCTCATCAGATGTATGTTTGTGATCCAAGTTTAGAAACATGGTTTATCTTGTATGCTTCATTTATTTTCATGTGCAAGTAAATCTTAAGTTTGGTTGTGAGACTACCGACTGAATAATATGTTGTATGTCGGTGGTATAAAACACCCTTCATTGAAGGTTATTTGTATGAAAGAAGTGAAGAAATGGTGAAATCCATTGACCAATGGTGACGTGACTTCTTGTTGTTCAACACAAGTCTTTTACAAACGTGTATACTTTTGGTTGGAGTTGTTTCAGAGCTCACATTGACCGTATTGATTAAAATTTAATTGTGTTTGTGAGACGCAGTTTGCATGCAGGACTAAAAACAGTCTAAACACATTTGGGACTACAGCTGGAAGATATTTTATTATTTGGGTTAGACTTTGGCCATGGGCCATTATGTATTCAGGTGCAGATTGGAGTGGAGCTCATGCAAGCTTGCTGGTGCAGTTAAGTAATTGTCACAAGAGTGCAGTAAACATCCTGGAGTTAACCCTAATGATGCTGATGTCCCCAGCAGGGGTTCTCATCAATGACCCATGAGGTGTGTTTTGTCTGTTGGCTCCTGGTTTTATCATTGTTCTCTGCAGTTAGCCCGTGGGAAACATTATTACCGATATCAATGTGAACTGGTTGGCTTGAGAAATGTTTTTGTCATTTGGTCATGCATGCACTGAATATGTAGTGTAACATTATGACTCCGTTGTGATGAGTCCAAGACACCATGAATCTGAAGTATTGGAAGCTACCAAAACAGTAAGTTCACAACATATGGAGAAATACAAAATAGGTAGTGCGTTGGTATATTCTTTAGGTTTTGTTTCTTCGAATAGAAGGGCATCATGGTGATGTTTTATCACACAGAAAACTGCAGTTCTCTTTTTGATTCTATTATATGACTGATTGTGATTGACGGCGCGTTTATTTAATCTGCTCGTTGACAGCTGTGAAAGGGCTGTTGGAGAGATGTGTTTATTTGCTGTGATCCTTCAGCAGCAAACAAATATATTTGTATTCTGTGCAAATTTCATGCAGACCTGAATTGAAAACAAATTGAACTGTTAAACATGTGGTGCAGAACGTCACAGAAAGACTCTGTTTTGTGGAGCTCGGCAGCATGCAAATCTCTGCAGCGATACCGAGATTCAGCCCCTGTTCACGCAACGTTTCAAGTGAAAAAATATTGTTTTTGCGTTTTCGCTTTAAAGACGTTTCACGTTTTCACAGCAACGTTTTGAAAAAAAAAAAACCCCAAAAAACCAGCGTTTACACGGAAACAGCAGAAGCCCGGAAAAAGATGTGATTAGCCTGCCAGGCCAAGGGTTGGCGCTGTTTGTTGTGTTTGTAATGAAAGAGAACAATGTGCTTTAAACATTAACAGTGGAGAGTACCCGACATTCGTATGGACAGATGACAAATTAGATGCGGTTGGTGTGGAATCTCAACTATAAAGCTACCCCATATCGATTATAAAACTAGAATATGGATTGGAAGTCATGCCACTCCAGAGGCTGCCATGTTTGTTATTGTCCATCAACTCATGCATGAGCAGATGAACTATTTACCACGGCCATGGTGCACATGCACAGTAGCTCTCGCACCGTCGACTCGGGGCAGATCTTGAGCATTTTCAGAAATTTTCCACCTAATGAGCCATTTTCAAAACGCTGTGTTTTCTGTGGCAATGACCGCTGATGTAAGCGGCCTCCAAAAACAAACTAGAACTAGAACAAAATTTTTGTGTTTTCACTTGTTTTCATTGTCACATAAAAAGAGCGTCAAATGTGGCCGTGCGACTGTACTTTTGGGGTATGCCAGTGATGATTATCGATGCCTTTCCTCATGGACATCATGTTGCTTGGTTTCCAACTGCACCCAAAATGCTCTAATGGCCTTTCAGCTGGTGTGGCATGTTTGTGGCTTTGTGATTCTGTGACACCAGTTGTGCCAGCACACAAAAACTGATTTGACGCAGCTACAGTCACAGTTATTCCATTTTGCAAACTGTTGGGGAAAAACAAATCTTTTGACAAGGGAGGTTTTACTCGTATTCAAAGTAGATTCAGCTGTTTTGATGATGCCGTAACATTGAATGCTTGTCATTAATCCATCGCAGTCTTCCCAAACTAATGCTGCAGTTAGATTTATCTTATAATCAGAAAATATTGCCCAACTGACTAAATCATTGGAACACTGTCACATGATACTATATTGTTGATTATAATCAAAAAGATTGATTTTCAGTGATGAATTGATCATTTTTCTCCAGTACTGTACAACTTCAGTGTGTTAACGGTTAACACCTTGTTGACCTTGTTCAATGAATGACATTCAAATCATTCTGTGCGTGCACGTACATTGGCTTCTCACTCCTCCAAGGCACTTATTATTTGTATTCAACTCATTTCCAGCTGGTGCCTTGTTTGGCTGAATGCAGAGAAGATGAATGGTCTTTCTAAATTGCGGCATACGTGGCTGGAGCGTGTAGGTTGTGGATTTCTACTTAAGACTTCACAACGTGGCATGATTCATATTGCTATAGCAACCCAAGCAATGTGAATTAGTTACTGTGTTGTCCTTGGAGCTCGCCTGTGGTATGGCCATGATGATTTCATTGGCTTCCAACTGAATCACTTGGCCCCATAGTGACATGTAAACTCGTCATTTAGATGCAACAATTGCAGGCAGAGCTCTGCTATGTTGCCAATTTTTTTTTTTTTTTCAGATGTCCAAGTATACTTGGTTAAAAGTAGATAATTAGACCTAAAATAATGAGTTTATGTGATTTTTTTTTTTCTTTTCCATTTAGAGGCTGTACTTTGATGATAACTTGAGTAGCGAAACCTTAAACCCATTGCTGAGGTCAGCATATTGTGTGTTTTCCTGTAAGGCCCATTGTTTGGTCAGTGGAGACCTGAATGCCCAGGGAGTTGTGTAATGGATGGTGGCATCATGGGCCCATCTGATAGAGGGATTACTGTTTCTGCCCCGTGCTGACGGGACCCGAGCCCCTCCAGGCTGTCTGTTAATTACGTTTCCAGTTGTTTGGTATGTAGCTGTTGCAGCCCTGGGCGCAGTGGCGGCCACGCTTTGATGTGGCGAGACCTTCCTAATCCCACATGTAGGCTAATGAGCTAAAGAGAAACATGTTCGCCGTGGTCAGATGAGGGTACAGTGGCAAAAGTAGACCGGCTTAGTGTTGTTTTGTCTTTGAAGGGGCTTTCATCTTTGAGTCAGATTCGGGCGCTTATGCAACTGATAAGCAAAATTACAAAACCATGTTTTATGGTCGATGTTATTCCAGTGACTGTTCTGTTGTTTATGGTGATGCCGCTCTCGCTCCACCTGAGCAGTAACATTATTTTGTCCATAAACATAAAGAAACATCATTTCATGGTTGCACGTCCAGCCCTCGACATATACGCGGCAGTACAATAGAGGTGGACTCCATCTGAAAGAATATACCAAGGTGAAACTGTGAATAATTCATGTTGAGTAACATGTTCAACCCCTCTGGCTCTATGCCCACTTGTAATTGGGACAACACCATCCTCTGTCTATTTTGCTCGATCTCTCTTGTTGCTACGATACCGAAGGGATTCTTGAGTGGGTCTGGACAGTGTTTGGAATGAAAGTTGGATCGCCACGCAGGCTTCATACCTGACGCCGCCCCTTTATTTCTCTTTGTGTTCTCAGCAAAATTCCCGTCCCCGCACCTCTCAGTGGGAGAGCAGGAAATGATAATATACGTCTTGTCTTGACTCATTCCTCGGTTTCAGTATTGCACTCCGCTGTCGGTGTGGCTCTATCATTGCTTCCCATTATGCACTGTACGTTTGTGCTTATTTTCATTAGGCTCGTGGGTGTATGTTCTTCCAGCACCATTTACGTAAGACGGACAAAACATATGTGTGAGCCATTGGGACACGATCAAGTCGGCACTATTTCTATCGTATTCAGTGGACAAAAAATGTAATTGGCTTCTTATTTCTGTATGAAATGGTAACAAAGCAGGGCTGAAACACCTGTTTCTTAAAGAAATACCTCAGAGGAGAAGATGAGGTTGGCTGTTGTGACTAATTAGCCTCCTGCTCCCTTTTGTAATTTATTACATGGGCAGCAAGCTAGCGTTTAATATCCTTACTGCTTCATCAGGGCTCCCTCCATCTCGAGCTGGCCGGGTCACCAAAGCAAAGACACCATTCAGATCACAGTGGAAGCCAAATGAATATAGACAATCCCATTAGGACTGAGAACTGAGCCTGTAAATACTCAAATTCACCATTAAACATGTTTCAAAGGTTAAGTATCCTCGCCATCGACATTAGAAAAGCAGGGAATCATGCAGCAGTGAGCGAGAACTAACTGAGGCTGAAATCCAGGGCTGCCCTGCCTGCGTGTTTGTGTGTCTTCACATGACCGCATCACTGGGCAAACATCGGTCAGACTGCTTCTGTGTGCAGAATTGGTTTCTATTTTTATTCTGAATATGAGGGAGATCATGTTTGTTGAATACCATATGGTTAAGAAGAAAGACGCGTGCCGAGACCGCAAGCCTGAATGTTAATGTGTGCTCTTGTTTTTGATTATTTTTCAGGAGTGAGCTCAACCTTCCAACAGTCCTCCTCCTCCCTTTCATTGGGCTAAGATGAGTATTACCAGTGACGAGGTCAACTTCTTGGTGTACAGATACCTCCAAGAATCAGGTTTGTCTCTCAAGTGTTTTCTAAACACCGCATTGCTCTTTATTGTGAATTTAAATGAATGTACTTGGCCTCGCATGTTACATAATGTTCTGTTTTGTTTTCCACTTAAAACTGCAATGGTTTATTTTTTGATATCTTTGTTTGATTACCATGCATAAACCAATCACACTTAACACCAAATAATATAATCCAAGCCTTTCGCCACTGGAATGTGAGCACATTGTGGCCACAAAGATTATTACTTATTACTGTTCATTCTTCTGGGTCCTCTGGATTTGGAGTTGGTGATTGACATGTTAGCTGCTGTGTTTTATGACTGTTTATTGAGACTGTCTGAATCCATCTGGCAGAGTTCAAGCTCCTCGCAGCTCTGAGGGGGTCAACATTGACATTGGCATACGTTATAATGCTCTCAAATGTCATACTTGTTATGCCATTTGGTTGTTCTGTTCAATTACTGTTGGCTTTGTTTGGATCGGACGAGACTTTTCCTTTTTGAATATTTTGAGTTGTGTTTGTGCACATCTTACGCCCGGCACTCCTAATGAATGTGAATGATGTTTTGTTTTCAGGTTTCTCCCACTCAGCATTCACCTTTGGCATCGAAAGCCACATCAGCCAGTCCAACATCAATGGAACGCTAGTGCCCCCTGCAGCCCTCATCTCCATCCTGCAGAAAGGGCTTCAATATGTGGAGGCAGAAATCAGCATTAATGAGGTGAGGGGCCAGGGACATGCTGTTACCGACTCCCCCAGATGTCTTCCATTGCCTAATGATACAAAGACAGACTTTGATCTCCGAGTCACCACATCTGAGCAACTGTAAATGCTTTTCACATTGTAGACATCCTCACACTGGAGGAAACGCCGAGGCCTGATTGTGAAATATAATTAGGGAAACCACTCCCCGCCTCTATGATTGACCATTGTCTGGGAATGTAATTGAAGAGGTACTAATGAAAAATCCCACCCGCTCCTCCCGACAGGATGGCACAGTCTTCGATGGACGGCCGATTGAGTCGCTGTCGCTCATCGACGCGGTGATGCCAGACGTGGTGCAGACGCGGCAGCAGGCTTTCCGTGATAAGCTCGCCCAACAACAGGCTGCCTGTACGCTAGGTCCTTCGACCTCTGGACACCAGCCCAATGCACCAAAGAACGGAGAGGCCACGGTCAACGGGGAGGAGAACGGTACTCACAACATGAGTAAGTCGAAACTTTTCACTCTTTCCTAACCGCGCGGCTGTTGTTTTCAGATCTGCACACGCCGCAGTCCAAAGTCACGGCGGACAACAAGCCGCTCTTCTGAACTACGTTTATGGCGCTGTGCTGCCATGACACGCCAACCAGCTTTTTCTACCCTTGATAACAAGTCAAAAAAATGTTGCCGTCTCAGGCAGGGAAACAAAAAACTGCCTTATTGGTTTTTCAGCAGGATGAGATAACAGTAGTAGTTGTTGTTCTTGTTTGGAGTGAAACTGGAGAGGTGTAGATCGGGTGGAGCTCCAGACAAGAGGAGTAGGTGTTCATGTCCCTGAGGAATTGAATCCAAATCCTGTGGACGACAAAAGAGCTGAATGTGATGAAGGTTAGAGAGTTGGTGTTACATCTCAAGGCTTGGTCCATTACTCTAAGCACATTTTTTTTAAACTAAACTTGATTGTAAGCTTTTTAACGGCTGAGATATAGAATAATCGTACATGATCATGTAAGAAGCATTTGCCCTTTTTAAAATGTCTGCATAAAGAAAAGGAAGAAGTAAGACATCCATATTGCCTCACCTCTCTCACCGTTATGTTAAATATATTTGTGGTCTTATTCAGTCTCTTTTACCACATTTATTTACAATCCAAAATTAACTTTATAGAATTATTATTCTAAAAATATGTATACAACAAAATAGATGTGTACAATAACTGCTCTCTCAAGCTGTAACACAATCAGTATATAGTAAGCTATTCAGGTTTGAGAAGGCGATCACTGCTAACGATGAAGAAAAGCAGGGTCCACCCTGGACATCAGAGAGACGCAGTAACACACATTAAGGTCACCGATTAGCCTCACATGCATGTTTTTGGTCTGTGGGAGGAACCTGGGGTACGCATGCATAGGGAGGTCATGCAATCTTCAAACAGAAAGGCCTCGTCTGGACTCCAAACAAGACAATCTATGACGTTTATCTATTCATGTTTATGCTTTGTTTCATTTGCTCATTCAAGTCAATCCACGTAAATAATACCAACGGGAAGACTACTCATTTTCTCTAAAGCTCCAATTTGTTCCGCTGCAGAGTTATTAAAATCTACCTCCAGCGTAAAGCGGGACAAAGGTCCTGGAAATGATGGTTTTTCCCTCCAGATGGAAGGATCTGAACCACAGTGCGTCCACAGATCCCAGCTGAGTTCTCCAAGATGTTTTTTTAACCAACATCTGTGCGAGTTCTTTAAAACCCTTCTGCGGGCGTGCTGATCGTATCTGATGCGTCACAAAATTCACGT
Source organism: Lipophrys pholis (assembly GCF_963383615.2). Lineage (NCBI taxonomy): Eukaryota > Metazoa > Chordata > Actinopteri > Blenniiformes > Blenniidae > Lipophrys > Lipophrys pholis. The sequence continues at coordinate 10,741,360 of NC_137632.1, forward strand.
TGCGTTCTGGAGTCATGTGATGAAAAGTAAAGTAATAGCAAATCTGTTTCCCGCCTCCACGCCGGCGTAAAACTTGTCCAGCGTGTTGCATGTTGTGCGTTTGTGTCTGAACCGCCTGCCTCCTCCTCTTTCAGATAACCACAGTGAGGCCATGGAGATGGATGTAGATGTTGAGATACCAGCCAGCAAAGCCACAGTGCTGCGAGGCCACGAGTCTGAGGTGTTCATCTGTGCCTGGAACCCTGTCAGCGATCTGCTGGCCTCGGGGTGAGTTTCTGTCTGCGCTGAAACCGATCTTAATTCATTTCGAGATGAGTCACGCAGTGTTGTACGCGCACTGTGGCGTGTGATCCCAAGATATATGGCTCCGTATGAACCAAAGCCGACAGTTCAGATTCCAACAATCTTTTGACCCCCTCTCACCGCCTCCTTGGTATTCTGCTCAGCTCGGGGGACTCCACCGCCAGGATCTGGAACCTCAACGAGAACAATAACTCCAACTCCACCCAACTGGTGCTGCGCCACTGCATCCGAGAAGGTGGCCAGGATGTCCCCAGCAACAAAGACGTCACCTCACTAGACTGGAATGTAGGTTTCACATCATCCGTCTGTTACTCTCCTCTTCTACCTTTTACCACACGGCGAGCAGAGCGAGCAGCGGCGGACAGTAAAGTAATGCTGCGGTTATCTTTTCCGTCCAACAGAGCGACGGGACTCTGCTGGCAACAGGCTCATACGATGGATTTGCCAGGATATGGACAAAGGATGGTATGTCCAACAATTGTCACACGTTGTTGGTTCCCTGGTCATTGAGTTTATGGCGCTGTTATTGTGAAAAATACAGCCTCTGTGTCAGCTTTTTTTTCCTAAGAGTATATGACTGTTGTCCATCAGGAAATCTGGCGAGCACCTTGGGGCAGCACAAAGGGCCCATATTTGCACTCAAGTGGAACAAGAAGGGGAACTGTATTCTCAGCGCTGGCGTAGATAAGGTACTTCACAGAGATCCCCGAAGCACGGATCTATATCCTCTACTAATAAAATCCTCATGTTTTATCTCGTTCTTGGGTTTGCTTTGATCACCAGCCAGAGGCTCACTCTGTGACATATTGTTTCCGTGGCATGAACACACTCCGATATAAACTCCACTGCTATCAGTCGATCTTCAGAGTGGTCAATCCAATACGAAAAACATGGAGACTAGAGTTCAACATATCGTATCATATCCGAATATATATTCATTTAGATATTTATTTTACAAGGCTCATATTTGGAAAAGGGTTTTGCCCAACAAATCTTATTTGTAAAGAGAACGTTATTTTTATTTATAGTTTTTTTATATGTATAGTTATCTACATTCACATCATTACACAAGTGATATTCATGCTGTTTAATATGTTTGTCGTAAGCATCCCCATCTTTGCGAAGTAGAAGTTGTGTGCCTGTAAATTAGAACCAACCATCCCAAAATATTAGATATATTAATGTGAATAAATATTTAATTCTCAGATTAAGGCAAATTAAGGCCCAGACTGTGATTTGAAGTTTTACATCAGGAAACCCGTCACAAATGTGATTATCATTGAATAATAGTTTTATTTCCACACTCGTAACATATAAACCAAAAAGTTCTTTTTTACATCTCAATAGGAATAATTACAGCACTTTGTTTTTTTTTTAATTGCTACACTTTTAATTGTCGTGAATTAGAAGCTAAAATTATAAAGAACGTTTAGAGTATTTCTGAGTACTAAATATAAATGATCGAAGTTTCTTTGTTTGAAGTCGTAGACAAAAAAACGAAACCTTTTCCCTTTTAATATTTTGAGATGCAAACCAGATATTGTACTTTGCATATATCCTTTTTGTTTCCATATTTTCTAAAATAAGAATTTGTTTGTAAATCACAAATGCGATTTCATTTTCCAGACGACAATCATTTGGGACGCGCACACAGGAGAAGCCAAGCAGCAGTTCCCGTTCCACTCGGGTAGAAAAAGAATTCCCCTCAACATATCGACATGGCTCAACATGGCTCCCTGTTCGTTTGTGGGTTTAATGAGCGCGAATCTGTGCATTGGAATGTGTCCCCACAGCTCCAGCACTGGATGTGGACTGGCAGAACAACACCACGTTTGCCTCCTGCAGCACAGACATGTGCATCCACGTATGTCGCCTCGGCAGCGACCGGCCCCTCAAGACCTTCCAAGGCCACACAGTGAGCAGCTTCGCCGTCTCGTTGCCTTGTCAGGGCCTCCTCCCTCGACAGTGACGCTAATGACTATTGTGTTTTTACAGAATGAAGTTAATGCAATTAAGTGGGATCCGTCGGGTATGCTGCTCGCCTCCTGCTCGGATGACATGACCTTGAAGGTAAGACGGGCCCTCATTATCAGAGCCGGCTCCTGGGCTGAACTGGGTTCATTCATACTTTGGTTTCGTTTTCTTTCTTTTTTCCTCCCCCCCACACACACAGATTTGGAGTATGAAGCAGGAGTCCTGTGTCCACGACCTCCAGGCTCATAGCAAAGAAATCTACACTATCAAGTGGAGCCCCACAGGCCCCAGCACAAATAACCCCAACTCCAACATCATGCTCGCCAGGTAAGAAATGAGTTCCACATAAAGAGCAGCCACCCACATGGATTATCCCAGGTTTGTGTGTTAAGGACCGATCGTGTACGCGTGAGACTGCACGCCGGTTTAAGAAGGCGATATTGTTTGACTTTCAAAATAAATCATGCAGGAACACTCCCAGCGCTGTGTGGTCCAGACCATGAATTCAATGTCCCTGCAGAATAGCGCTGGACTGACAAACACGTGTGACAGAATTTACCTCTCAAAGTGAAATTCTCTTTCCTGTCTCGTATAAAGCCCTCGGAGGAAGAAGAGTTCACACAGAAACAGACTTAATTGACATTTGCACTGCCAATGATTAGTTAGCTCTGCGTCTATTTATATTTTAGTAAAGAAGAAGTGCTAATTGAACCTTTTTTGGTGTTACAGTCACGATTTCCACTTCTTTAATCGACACGTTTTTTTTCCCCGCCGTGTGAAAGCGTGACCTTTTTATCGGCGTTTCGTCAGCGAGAAGACACGATTCCAATGAAGATAATTCGCACTTAAAACGCGGGATGATAAAGCCTGTGACTGTTGCTGCTGACGAGATGTAGCTGAAATCGGTGCCTCTTGTGTTTTTCCAGTGCGTCATTTGACTCGACGGTGCGACTGTGGGACGTCGAGCGAGGAGTTTGTATTCATACACTGACCAAACACCAGGAACCCGTGTACAGCGTGGCCTTCAGCCCCGACGGCAAACATCTAGCGAGCGGCTCCTTTGACAAGTGTGTCCACATCTGGAACACCACGGTGAGACCTCTGCGATCCGAATCATCAATCCCGACGAGCGGAGGACGATTCCGTGGCGTTTGACATTCATTTGTCGGCGGCGTTTCTGTTTTGTTCCAGACCGGAGCGTTGGTGCACAGCTACAGGGGTACTGGGGGCATTTTCGAGGTGTGCTGGAACAGCACCGGGGACAAAGTCGGTGCCAGCGCGTCGGACGGCTCGGTAAGCCAGATGTGCGATGTGTCCTGAAGATCTCGCCACGTAAAGTAGCGCCCCCCCCCGTCGCTCGATTAGATGAGATATGATTAATCCCGTCTCATTCTTCTCTGTCCAGGTGTGTGTTCTTGATCTCCGAAAATAGCCGACTTGAGACTTTGATGAATCCTGGAATGTGTAGAAATTGCCTTCTTCTGACATCAGCGCACACGCTCATCGCTCAAGAAGGGCTGCAGAGGTGAACTGGAAGAGAATCGTCCCGGGGGAAGCGACACAAGACGACCGCAGCGGCTGGAACACCGGCAGAATTCAGTGCACCTTACAGTTTGTCCACGTGTGTTTTTAACGACGCGCCTATTTGAGACATGGCGGGAAGGCGGCCGCAGAGTCATGGAGACCGGACACAACTCCCCCGGGTGCATCCAAGTTGTCAAAGGTTTCTAATGAGGAAGTGCAGCGATGCCCGCGGGGCCGCTGGTCCAGCTGTTATCAGGCTGCGAGGGGCGAGAACACGGAGACCAGTTGAGTGAAATAGAGGAGCGTTAACGAGATACGGGCGTGTCGAGTGTGAGAGGCAAAAAAAAAAAAAAAAAAAAAGAATTGTGACGGAAGAGTTGTGGATTTAGATTTCCTGGGGAAATGTTACTTCATGTCCAAGTGAACTGTCTGACAACACAATGAAAGTAACGGGGTGCTGCACTTCTCAGTGGAGAATCGTTTGTGTCAAGAGTACGTCTTGCTTTTTCCTTTTTTTTTTTCTTTTTTTTTCCCACAGATGGACTTTTGAGAGTCAAACTGAATGTGCCGCTACGAGGTAGTTCTTAGCTCATTTTAACATCAGGTCAGCAAAAAGGAAAACCTGCCAAGAAAAACAGTCCTAACCCTCGAAAATGACCTGCTCAATTCACTCGAGATTTAAAAAAAACAACAAACAAACAAACAAACAAACAAACAAAAAAAAGAAAGAAAAAAGTCATTTTGTGGACAAGATGTGAAAAGTGCGGTTTACAAAGAGAATTTTCTCCCTTTCTGGATGTAAATTTAAAGAATGTAAAGATATGTAAATTAGATTAATACACAGACTTATATACTGTGTATATATGTTTATATACAGTACACTTTATTGCCATCCTGTAGGGGCTCTGAAGTGGCTAGAGCTGTCACATCTTTCCTGTTAATTCTTGACAAGACCACTTTTTAAGTGAAGTGCATGTCTCATCAGCTTCTGTTGATAGTCTTTTTGAACTTTGATCATTTCTGTTGCATCAACCTGTTATTTTTTTTTATTTTTTTTGTGTGTGTGTGTGTGTTTTTTTATTTTTTTTTTCAAACAAGTCACAAATGGCAGCAAAACAAATGTGTTTCGCAGACCTTGCTTTTCTCTATTGATCACTGGAAGTCATGGAAGCAGGCGCGCGCCAGGTTACCCGCGTTCAGGGAATCCTCTCGTCTACAGCTCTGGGTGTCGGCGCCCGCTCCTCTCCTGCTTTGGCCTCTTCTGCCAGTTCATTCTGTTCGTGGAGCAGGACGCCGGAAGGCGCAGGAGGAGAAGGATCAGCCCAGCTCGGCACTTTCACCGCGATCGTTCTTCAGGAAAATGACCCTCTCATTTTGACCAGAAGGTGGCAGAAGTCGCGCTCCGTGTCGCCGCCAGGGGTGTCTGACGTTGTGGGCTGGGCTTTCAACAGTGAAACGGCACGCTTGACTGTCACGAGATAAAGTGGATGATACTTTCTACTTCAACCAACCTGCCACCACTTCTATTCGCCTTGTTCTCCGGCCCTTCTCACCTTTAGTCAACCACAGCAACATAAAGTGCACTTTTTGTGTTCGGAAGTTCAGCAAATGTTCAGGTTTAGCTGAAAGTTGAAGGTCCAATGGTTAATTTCTGTCTTTTTTTTTTTTTTCTTCTTTTTTTTTTTAAACGTTACAATTGGATGCTGTTGGGTGTTGCATTGTTTCCTGATCTTGTTCTGGTTTTTTTTTTTTGTTTTTTTTTTTAGTTTTTTTTTAATAATTTGCTGAGAGCCATTATTGTCTGTGTCAGACTGAGAATTGGGCTGTGGGTTGGTGGCCGTTCTTGGCATGCTACGGAGCTCAATATGGAACAAGTGCTGTGACAGCTACCTATCTATCTCTTTTTGCGCCCAGTTGGAGGGCGCTTTCACCTGTTTTCAAGACGAAATGTTGAAGTCATTCAGTGTCTCAAAATAAATTACTCTATTTTGATATCAGAAAACACACGCTCGTGTCATGATTTCACGCGGCGTGTAGTCGTCGTCGTGGTGGTGCTTGGCTGTGCGTCGTTTGCATTTTCAGAGTTCAGTCACATCGCGACCGTGAAAACGTCTGGATTGGGATTACAGCAGAAACAAATCTCACGAGCAGGATTCAACAGAAATTCTGTTTGTTTAATAACACAAAATACAAGTGTGCAAAAATACAAGAAAGATGGTAGGAAGTGAAACAACTGTTTCAAAAAAGAAAAAGAAAAAAAACTACACTAGCTTATTACATTCTGTTTTCAGCTTGATGTCAAAAGTGCATTTCACAAATCCAGTGCAACCGATTGAAAGACGAGGCCTGGAGAAATCTTTCCTTTAAGCTCGACAAGTACTTTTAAAGGTCAGACCGTGAATTGTTAATTGGAAAATGTCATGTTTGCTCTGTTGGCTGACTATTATAAAAAAGGAGCAGTCGCTCCGGGGCCTCCTCAGGTGATGAGTCTGTAACGGAGCGCCACACTGAACTGCAGACAGATTTTTTTTAAAAAAAATGCTCCGTCGGGATAAACAAAGCTTGAAATCAAGACTCCAACCGACTCCGTCAAGCCAGCTACTGAGACCCTGTGACCGGGTCAAACCTAAACAAGATAATAGAGGCAATAAGGAGACAAACTATGACAAAAAGTGACTAAGGAGGGGAAAGAAAAAAAATGGCGCCGTGCTGCATAAGACGACAGAGGTGGACTGACGACGGCCCCGGCTAGTGCCTCACAGAGTTCTCCAGGGATTCTCCGTCAGCGTCTACATCCTCATAGTCTCGCAGCTCGCTGGAAATGTGGATTTCAACTGTACTAGACTCTGAACCTAGCAAGACAAAATAAGGTTAGATTACTTAAGGATGCCCGAACACGACAAATTCAGTTCACCAAACTACATCTGTGCTGGGATCTTACACGTAGAACAAATGTACGGCGTATATGTGTGTCGCGCAGTGGCAAGGTTTAAGCCTTTGTTTTATATATCTAGATTTTTTTTTTTTTTCCAACATGCACCAGCATTGTGTGAAAATAAGAACTCATAAAAAATCTTATTTTGTTATTTCCCCAACACTACGATTCGGACCAAAAAAAAGTGGGTGAGGAGCTCTGCAAAATAAATGATAAACCAAATAAAAAAAGTCATTAAAAAAAAAAGTTACTTTTATTTCTAGATACTTTTCACATTCAAGACACCAAAGATACAAAACAATGAATGTCCTTTTTGTACAGGAGCTACATTTGTGCACAAACAAGCAGATCTTGAAAACGTGTCGCAGACGTGAGAGAATAAATATTCCCAATAATATTACAGAACGAAGAGTCGCATTATGGAGAGACATCCGGACGTATTCAGCCTGTTGATTGTCTTATTTAGCAGCTCAGTGACGGTGGGAAACCAAAACACAGAACGAGAGCAGCGATGTTCGTTTCACCTCCTCAGTTCAGAGGAAAAGCGGGCAGATCTGTAACTTCCCATGCTGTGCACTTCCCCACTCTTCCCTGCACTCTTCAGTACAGACAGAAACAGACAGTTCTGCAGTGTGTTACATAACGCTCCAACACTCTTCATCTTTACCTCAGCAGGACTCGGCTACAGCACCAATGTAAAAAAGAAAAAGAAAAAAAAAGCTACTTAACATCATTCACTGCTTGAATTTGGTCCCGGTCAGCGATTTTTGATATTAAACCGTGTAGATAATTTAATTTAATTTAATTTAAAAAAAAAAAAAGAAAAAGGCTTCTAAGTTAGGAAAAGACATTTTATATGAAAATAACAGTTCATCAAGCTCACCAGCCCTGGTACACCGGCGAGCCGTGTTCGCCACCCCGAGGCCAATTACCTTCTGAGAGGACACTGATGGCGTCGGAGTGGGGCTGTCCGTTCCCCATCATGTTTTTCTGGGCTCCCTGAACGTGACTCTGGTAGAGCAGAGTCGTCCCCACTACGGGGTTGTGGCTGCCCGCGTTGGGCACCGACGTAGAGACGGAGTCCCAGGCCAGCTCCCTCCTCCGATGCAGGCTGAAGTCCACGCCGAGGCCCGTCCAGCCGTGGAAGGCCAGAGTGTTGAGGAACGCCTGCATGGGGTTCAGGATGCCCTGAGCGAGGAAGACACAGGTAAATCCTCCCCAGAGCCTTGGCGGTAAGAGAGGGGGTTCAGGAGTGATTTAGGTTAGTGTTTTGGAGCTCACCATGATAAACCAGGTGATGAGCGCCGCGTTCCTGATGTCCCTCAACCCGCCGTCATTGATGTCCCTCTGCATCTCCAGATAGAAGAGGAGGCTCTCATTGATGATGTTGGGAATCCAACTAAAGCGTGAAACAAATTTATTCCCTATTAAAGATAATGCAATTTACTGCGTGCAGGAACTTGTTTCTTGCGCTCTTCTTGTGCTGGTTTTAATAATTTCACGTTCACTAATAAATCTCAGGAGATTTTAGTTAATGCCAGAGAGTCAGACGTCGGGACAGGGACCAGCGGGTCTTCCCACTCCATTCAGTCTGGCCAGACTTGTGTCAAATCCTGCAGATCGCATGATCCACAAACCCTTGTCCAGTTTTATTCGATATAAAACTAATAAAAACTGAAATCAGATGATGGGCTTTTTGCTTGAATAACCTGAATATCAGACTTTCTGAGGATTTTCCCATCATGAGACTTTGTTGTTATCTGCTGCTCAACTCTTTAGTTTTATTCCTGAGATGTGGTTAATCTTTTTATATAGTGGCCTACTGCCATGATCATTTCTTTTTCAAGTTTATTATCTTCATTCAGATCAACAGTTGTGTTGTAATTCAATATATTGGAGTTTTACCCTCAACATCTTTTCATAAGGATTTCTTTAAAAAGAAATAGATCTTAAACACAACATGCTGGGACAAGGCATTCCCCTGACCCTCATATTTTCTTCCTGCCACTGCACACGCCACACAGGGAAAGAAATACAATCAGTCTATTGGTGGACCTGCGAGGTGTATTTATCAAACCTACTTAATCCTCGTGAGGTAATTCAACACATACTTTTCACAATATTCTTTTATGACCATGGATGATTTTATAAACATGTCCCAAAATAAGGCTGACTTAAACACAAACAAACCCTCAAGTCCAAGTTATTTCTTAATAGAATTTGGAAATGAATTTAAACTGGCTGCATAAACACACGAGGAAAAAGACATTAAAGGCAATTTGTACAAACTTCATTCAAATTAGTCAGGGAAATAAACAACCCACAAAACGTCGTACAACATTTTGTGGAAGTAAGCTTATTAAAGTTAACGCGGTATAATAATGATATTTGCTTTTATATGGGGGCATTTGCGACATTATTTCCTGACCAGGTGCAATAACTTTGTGCAGGAAACCAGAAAAGACTCCAATACTTTGCTTTCTCTGGCAAAAATGATTGTGGCCCATCAGCCACCCATAAAACCCACAACTTATATTGTTTTATACATTCTGGGGTTTTAAACAGATTCAAATAAAAGTGATGTGAGAGCATCATTATTGACTTTTGACAGCACCTCCTGTTTTCCCTCTTTATGCAGAGCAGTACATTTGATGCGTCTCATAGATGAAGAATAGTAACATACCAGATAAAGAACACCAACATTATTTTAAAGAAGCGTATTTTGATCTCGTTGGCCAGCCGTCTCTCGTTCTCCGTGTAGATTCCCTGTCGTCCCTTCAGCAGTGATGTCACTGGATTGGAAAAGACGAGAGGGTTTATTTTCTCTGTTATCACACACACACACACACACACACACACACACACACACACACACACACACACACACACACACACACACACACACACACACACACACACACACACACACACACACGCACACATAAACCGATGTACTTCTTCACCGTGAGCATGAGGAACCGACCTGCAGACACGGTCCGACTGAAGAAGACGGGGTTCGCTATGAGGACAAGCAGCATGGGGGCATACGTGGTCACATAGTGAGGGATGGCGTGCTGGAGGCCCTGCTCACAGCTGCACAAAACAAAATGTGACAAATAATTCAATCGGCACTGGAAAGCACAAGTTTGTGGAGCTTAACAAAATTATTGTGTTTACTTCGAATGGCAGTGGGAAAAGTCAAAAGGGACAAAAGTAAAAAAAATAAATAAATAAAACACTCCGACAAATAACTGTTGACGGTCAATGTTACACTTTGTGATCACAGGCAATGTTAAAAGTATGCCGTTCTTGTTTTGCTCCACTTAAGCTGCTTAAGATTGTTTTGAATAAACAGCACCGTAGAAGCAGACGGAACAACATAACTGAAGAGACTTGATGTTCACTGTAACCTATCTCATAAAAGCAAGAATTTGTAGTCTAAATATGAAATACAGCTGTCAGTATTGGATTTCTTTTACATCACTGTTGGGTCTTTTCTCAAATTCCTCCTCGGGAGCCCCTGTGCTCTCACGCTATAAATGATCTGAAGAGAAAACCTGCAAAAATATGCAAGAAAAGAAAGGATACTATGACTGTGTAGAGTTCATCAGGAAGTTTGAGCAAACCACAAGCTCTGCTTTAGAAAACCCAAAAATAAGAACAAAGGAGCATTTTCCCTCTTTCACTGATATGAATACTGGGAGGGATGATACTGCTTGTATGAAGTATCATCTGTTTGTGTTAAACTTAGTGAGTGTCGTAGGAGTCAATGTATCAAACAGATTAAAAAACAACAACGTGATACATGTCGTTAGTTCGGTCTTACATACAAAACAAAGTTTGAGTTTTCTTACGGGCAAAGATTTCAAAGTGTCTTACTCAGAGATGGAGGGGTAGTAGAGCATGGCCACTCCTTCAATACAGAGCAGCACTGCCAGACCCCATGTAATCATGTGGTAGAGGACAATGGTGCTGATAGGGAAAGAAACAAGTCATGAGACAGAGATCACAACACGTGCCGCAGCTCTGCATCTTCAGGATGAGGTTTTTTTTTTTCTTTTCTCCCAACGCTCACAGACCACATGTGCTACATGGGCTGTGGCGGCCACGCATAGAACAACACAAGAAAGTCATTTTGAATGACAGAATCGAAGCGGATTTAGATGAAGCAGGGGAAAATGGAGTAAAACGCAGCAAAGAAAAGTGAGGGAAAGATGTCTTATTCGTTTGGCTGGATATGAAGGTTCAGGATGAAGCGGGGGGAGATGTAGAGGTGTTAATGAACTGCAGAAGGAAGGTGATGATGGAACAACCTGATTCCTGCAGATGTCTTAACCACCAGGAAGACGTCAACAGCATAACAGAAGGTCCACCAAAACGAGGCGCTGAAAAACAACTGGATCCACATCTGTAACACACACACAAACACACACACACATGTGATCAAATTTTAAAAAATGTGTGGCAGACATGTATTAAAAGCATGCATCGGGTTTATTTAAATGGTTCCTTTGCTCTTATAACTCTGAGAAGGATAAAGTAATGTAGAAGATGGCTGGATTGGAACCAGGCTGAAGGCGCCTCATAATGTCTAGAACATGAGTATTAAAAGATTCTGGATCTGAACTCTGCAAAAAAAAGAAATCCATACATTCACTGACATGTAATATTTTATAAAGGTGCACTACATCTCGATCTTTTGTTTGAAAAGATCTGCAATGAAATTATGTTAAATCAACAAGGGAACAAGATTTTGATGAACTCAATTCATTGCTTTTGAAATAAGTCGGAGCTCAAGGGGACTCACAGTTGATGAAATCCTGTCAGAAGACACACTGTGACGGCTGTGACAGGATTGTATTGAATTAAAGCAAATGACCCCTTCTGTCCATAAAATCTGGATTTTCCGAGGTCCTGCATGAGATCTGTTTGCACAAACTCTCTCTTTTACGGCTGCACTCTCCTTCCTGTCATCCGTCAAGTCTTGTGCAAAGACGCGGCCGTATCACGTCAAAGTGTAACTGAAGTGTTGAACAATGCGACGCTTTGACAAAACCCATACGTACCGCGCTGCCCACGCAGAAGACCTCTGGCCAGACGTCAGTGTTGTTGGCCACAGAGATGCTGTCAACAATGTTTGGCAGGCCGAGCCACACGGATGATCTCACCATGATACCTGGAGGAGGGAAGCATCACATAGTTTAGAATTGTCAGAGGGGAACAGATTCCACAACTTCGAGAGTGAACAGAAAAAGAGAAGCAATAAACACACGCATACAAATACAGGAAGTCCACAAACTCTATTTCCACACGATTGGCACATAATATCTAATAACAGAAACCTATTAAATTTAAGAATATTGAATTGTGATGACTGAAAGCATTTGTGCTTGATTATATGAGCACACAAAATAGTGATTTTGTAAAAGTTTGAAAATATATGAATCAATCTCTGGTCTCTGACATAGTGGACCCGCCCATCAGCCCCCAGCAATGACACGCCCAAACGTGATTTTCCACATTTGGACATGAATAAGCAAACTTTAGAAAATGCTGTGAAAATGGTCTGTTTTTAATTAACATTTTAGAATCACACCCGATGTCCTTGTTCAACTTGTATTAATTAGATTCAGTCATGGAGTCTTTTAAATGACATAATGGAAATCTGAGCCTCCCCCAGGTGTGTTTTTATAAGGGTGTTTCCATTTCCTATTTATAAAGCTCCCCTGCTCCTCTGTGGAAAAAAACAAATGGGAGCTCTCCAGGAATGTTTATGTGAGGCAGACTCCACGCTGTTCTGCACTAAAAAAAAACAAAAAACGACATTCAGCTTCGAGCTGTTAAGATTGCAGAAGAGAAGGAAAAGCTCAGAGAGAAATGCATGACTTCATCTGTCTTCATTCTCACTGGAAGCAGGAGTTGGATGAGGAGTTCAAATGTCACCTAACTTTTTTTTTTTGCACAGCAGAATAACCTGCAGTGCTCGTTTTTTGTGTGGAAGCGCTCGGTTTGAGAATTCCGTTGCATTTCGCCTGTGAGTCACTTCTATGAGTCATACCCATAGGTCACGATTCACTCTTCGGCTTTAAATGAAGCGCAGGATCTTCTATAAATCAGGATCAAAAATAGACCAAACAAATTTCTCTTCGGCAGCCACAAAAGGGTTAAAGTATGCGTGCGTAATGCGTGCGTAATTGGAACCAGAAAGCAGCAACAGGCGGATAAAGCAGACCGTTCTTTCTTTTAGTAAACATGAAAAATACCAAGTGAGTTCCGGCACTTTTTGGTTTTACCTGCACAACCCAGAATGTCACATATAGTGATGATGAACAGTATCCGCGAGGAGGACGCGGGCCTGGGCAGAGGATACTGCCCCAGTCTACGGTATCCTTTGCGCTTGGGCAGAATTTGGAGAGTCGCAAACAAGAAGCTCAAAGCGGCGCTGCCCAGGCTCAGAGCCCCGAACAGGACCGGCTGGAAGGACACGACGAACTCGGTGGCTGCGTCTCGGTTCGGGCAGCAGAAGGTCTCCAGGCGCGGGGATGCCATCGGGGAAGAGCAGAGAGAGGGACGGAGGGAGAGAGGGGGAGTGAGAGGGGCAGAGAGAAGCGGGCTCCGGTGTGTGGGGAGAACGAAGAAAAGGGAAAAGAAAGGGAGAGGAAATGACTGAGTCCATGACCCAACTCTCAGAAATCACGGGGTTGAATCATCATGTGCTTCCATTTAATCCCCCTCTAGTTGTAAGCTTAAAGTGTGCCACACAATACTAGAAACCCACAAAGAACTGTTGTGTGAAAGATTCAGGTCTGACATTCAGTGAGTTGAGTTCAATAGGCGACTGTAGGTTTATTTGGGAGGGGATAGAAGGAATTTTATGTACACAGTTTATTGATTTCTTTATTTTGCTGCACTGTCTGATTCAGACATTCAGATTTGTTGTTATGATTTGGATTAATTATGAAGTATGTCAGTTGACCATGATATGAAAACATCAACACATCAACTCGACAGTCTAAATATAACAAGAAAACATGAACACACAATATATCTTTTGAATTACAAATGAGTAAAAGCCACATGGAAGCACTTCTATGCACCATATTACGTTTTATACAGACACATAGTTTTGGTTAGAAGGACTCCAGACAGAGTCATACCACAAACACCACATGACAGATGCTGGGAGGTGGGGTGGGGGGTGGGGGGGGGGGGGTCCTCCATTACTCAGTGGCTGAACTAATAAGCAGGCTCCTTAAAGGCAGAAGGTTCACTCATTCATCCCGTTAGCCTCAAAGTGTCTGTAAGGAATCTACAAGACCTCAACATTAAAGTGACTCTTCAGGAGGTGATGTGGGCCACACACACACACACACACACACACACACACACACACACACACACACACACACACACACACACACACACACACACACACACACACACACACACCCACACACACCACACACACACACACACACACACACACACACACACACACACACACACACACACACACACACACACACACACACACACACACACACACACACACACAGGACTCTCAGCAGATCTGCGAATGATGTTTCACGGCAATTTCCCATGCAAATATTTACATACATATACCATTACCACAGACAACATGTGTGTCCTTCACAAATAGGTTTCCTTTTACTGGTTTAAAGTCTGTAAGATTGTCCTCTTGTACCACAAAACCCAATGTTTGATAAAGTTAACTGCATTTTCTGCCATTAGCTTTGATTATTTCACACGTATTAGTGAACGCCGCCATGCGGGATCTGTGCTGGTTCATATACTGAGAGAGATACGAGGATCTATAGAGCCAAATCATGTGGAATATTTCATACAAATCATGTTCATGTACATATGCTATATTTATGCAGGACTGCCAGGCCTGTGCACTTTGAAATATCAACATATTGTATCACTGTCTGTATAACAATGGCTTCAGTGTGCAAAAGATGCACAATTGACAATCAATTTAATGTATTTATGAGAGACGAGCTGCATTAAGATATTCCTCACAACTCCAAACCCAACTATTTTACTTGAATTATTCATTCAATAATGAAAGGCAGACTTTTTTATTTCTTATTTATAGGAGACCAAAGAAAACTTCTTCCCGCATTCTGCTGGCTCATTTATCTGTGTCCTGCATGCATGGCGCAGACACTGACCCAGTGTCGGTGCAGGAGAGGTCACGGCGGCTGTTTGATCTTTCTCGCTTTGGCCTGAGATCTGAGAACACTGGTGGACATTTGGATGAGATTTATTTTTGGGGAGAACAACCCGTCAAGGGCTCTCATTATTCAGAACAACAGAGAGGGCATTCATTCAGTTTGTACAATGGTATTCTAATCCACATGCACCTTCCTTGACAAGGCACAAAGTCAATTGCATGGCAAGCTTGTAGCCTGCTGCCAGGGATTAACGGCTCCCCGGAGGAATACAGTCCGAGTGTCGACTCGCTTTCAACATCTGCTCTGTGCGGCTGCCCTCTGCTGGTCTTCATATAATGTGATTGAAGCTCCAAACGCGGGAGATATTGCTGCTGCTGCACCACACTTGGGAATGTGTTGTGAAAAACGACTTAGCTGCTCCTATAACCTACAATTGTATTGTAGTTATAGTGGATCACCACCAGCAACCTAAACTAATCACCTCAGCGTTCAGAAACACGTGGCACAACTGTTTTTTTTTTTTTTTAGAGTCACACAAGATTTACTAGGAAAAATAAATAAAAAAATACAGATACTCTATAGGCAATTGATGTGCTGTTGTGAAGAAATTAGCTCCTATAGCGGCTCCCTTTAGTGAGGTCAGAGGTCAATTTATCTTTTCTCAGGAGATCTTATGGACTGGACGCTGAAGCAGAGCAGATTCTTAATCAGTCTTTATTTGTTAGAATAACATAAGCACCAGTGTTTGGCTCTTTTGCTGTGGAAAAACATCTTCTGCTCCCAATTAGTGTGCACCTGATTGATGCATTTATCTTGAAATACCAGAAAACACTGTTAAACATATGCCCTGTACACAGAAAGCTACTGAAACCGAAAGCAACTATTAAAAACACTCAATAAGGCATATTTAGAGTAAATGTCTGGAACTAAAATATGGCTGGTTTTGATCAGTTTCGCTCTACTTTGCAAAATATATGATTGTATAATTGTCATGTGCATCTATATATTGACATAAAGTATATATTTTAACAAGTTATGGTTAAAATGAGTTAGTAACAGAGGTATAAGAGCATGTGCAGGACTGCATCTATGATTATTTGATTATTAGAATAACTTGAACACTGACTGGCACCCACTGCGCCCATTATAAGATAAAATCATCATTCGTGTGCACAAATCCATAATGAAACATTTATTTAAACTTATTTTTTATGTGATTACAATAGGTGCTTTGATTTTTTTTAGGGGATTTTAGGTCTTTGTTTTATTCCAGGTGTATTCCAGTCCATTGTAACTGATCGGCTTTGTGCAACATGAAGTGATGCTTTTGTGACATTCTAACCTCAGTTTATGGATTATTATTATGTCTTGAACAAATATTATTAATACCAAACTTTTAGACGTTTTGACAAATGAACAAAAACCTTTTCACATCGCAGAGGAGGTACGATTGAAGTATGATTTCAAATGAATTACAAAAAAAAACCCCACTTAAACTCAGAACACATTGTGTATTCGTGTTCGGCTCCAACTTCCCACATGTAAGATGAACAAATGACTCTTGTTTCTATTCACCACCTCAACAAACACCTTCGCCGCTGCCCCGCAGGATGGGCGTGGATGTACCGAGTCAAATTACAGACCTGCTCAACAAGCCCTCTCGCCTCCTCGTGCTCCTCCCTCATTGGCAGAGGACCAACTGTAACATTCAACCAGCCTGTTTCCTGCAGGGCAAATACTTTGTTTTCAGGGGAAGTGACATCACGACACCAAGAAGGTCTGTCACAGCTTGCCTAAAAGCAAAGATAATCTATCCGAAATATCTGCAGAACGAAAAACAATCAGGTACACTCCCACGCCCCCCCCCCCCTTAAGAAACACCAACAAAAAACTATTTGTTTTGGAGCAACACTGTGAAGTATGTCTGCTGGACGCAAAGAGCCTCAGAAAGACGCGGCATGTCAAAGGGGAGCCGTCGTTTTTCCCTCAAACCCTTTGATGGGTGGTGAGTATACGCCTGGCAGCCCCAGCTCTCCCTGCAGCTGCAGACACTTTTTTTTGGGGATTTACAGTTTGAGCAAGTGATTGTAATGAACACGTGTAATATCTGGAGGCTGGATGGTGAGCAGCTGTTTATTGTTGGTGTTTGCTCGAAGATGTGGAATCGGTTTGGTCTCCCCTTCATGACGCAGCCTACAATGGGAGGATCCTGGCTCTGAGAAAGCTCCTCGCACAGGTAGAATCTATTTATTTACATTATTTATTATACAGAGTCATTATAGAAAACATTACTTCAACACACAAGCGGTTAATTCAGGTTTTTCAAGCTTAACATTGAATGTTCTTCGCCAACGTGTTAAAACAATTCTGATGTATTTCAGTGGATAAATGTGTTTTGTGTTTTCCTTTCTTTTTTGTTTTTTGCTCGCAGGGTGCATGTGTGAACGTCAACACGCTGGATAAATTCACGCCCCTGCATGGAGCATGCATGCGAGGCCACGCTG
The DNA here is from genome assembly GCF_963383615.2 of Lipophrys pholis. Taxonomy (NCBI): domain Eukaryota; kingdom Metazoa; phylum Chordata; class Actinopteri; order Blenniiformes; family Blenniidae; genus Lipophrys; species Lipophrys pholis. The sequence continues at coordinate 10,758,798 of NC_137632.1, forward strand.
CATGCGCCAAGTTTTTGATGGAAAGCGGGGCAAACGTCAGTCAGGCGCTTATGATTTTGTTTTATTTGTGTGAAACGGACCGCTCGGACGATGATGTCAAATCATGTGTTTTCTGTTAAGCTCGAAGACTCAAGTCTATAACAGCGCGATCAATTATTGTTAGAGTGGAACTGACGGAGGGCACATCTTAGTAAGGAATTAACCCAACGAGCAGCTCTGTGCGACACGAAAACTCATTATTTAGCACAAATCTTGAGGAAGACTTGTGTATTCAGTGTCAGGCACTGCACACCCGATGGTACACAAACTATCAATGGGTCACTTCTGGCACGTTTTCTGATCATTTCATTTATTTTGCATTTATATTTCAACACTTGTGATTAAGTCTTGTAGACATTCCCAGAAAATATAACGACAGATATATTCATGTCTCCCCCCCCCCCCCCCCCCCCCAATGTAAGGTGAACAGTTCCACCATTGATGGCCAGACCGCCCTTACAGAAGCCTGTTCCTGGGGTCATGTGACCTGCGTGTCGCTGCTTCTTCAGCACGGCGCCACCCCCTGGGGAACCGGCCTGTCTGGCTCTCCTATCCACAGCGCCGCAGCCAAAGGTCAGAGGTCACATTCCTTCTGCACACGCATAGATGATCTACTCTGATCAGGTTGAAACAAAATACGCAGAATGTGCGAAAACCTAAAACCTTCCCAGAGAAATCTTTTTTTAGTCTGCAAAGTGAAACACGAGCGAGAGCGGACTCTTTCAAGTACACCACCTCTCATTGTGACGGTGCTGGTAACTCCCCGGCAGGTCACGCCGAGTGCATTGACCCTCTTGTGGAGTGCGGCGCGGACGTGGATCAGCATATCGACGTATTAGGATCCCCTCTCCAGGTGGCCTGCTCCAGTCGGCGCCTCGGTGCGGCGAAGACGCTGCTTCGACTCGGTAAATCCTACGTCACTGCTCTCATCTTATTCACCAGTGTTTTACGTTAAAAGGAAGCAGAGGCTTTACTTTTACTTACACGACAAGACCTTTTTCTTAGACGTCGCGATGATGCCGTGTTCAGCGAAAGACGTGTGTTTAGAATTTACAGCGGGAATCTAACATTTTACCACCGAATACTGCGTACCTTACTAGAACACACTGCATATAAGAGAGGAGTTCATCTAAATGTCAATCTCTTTACAGAATGTTTATTTGTCTTTTAATTGCAGTAAACTGATCAATAAATCGAACATCTGAATTGTTTGGGCATTTCTCCGCTTTTTAAAAGGATTTTTCAAACATTCAATGACACATTTCATCCTGTGCTTTTACACCTTACATTTCCCCGTCCTTCTTCGAAGCAAACTTGCATGTTTGAAGTCGTCCCTTTTGTTTTTAGCCTCTCGTGTGTTGCCGGTGTTTGTGAAAACAATAGCTGTCAGTTAATTCCCCATTCTTGTCTATATAAATAAGTGCATTAAAAAGGGATTGTCACAGCGAGTCATTGCGGACTCGGCTAGTTTTCAACATAACATTTTACACAATGACTTTATCCTGTGCGCCATGACTTCATCTTCAACGACGGAAACAATTTCTCCTGAAAAGAAAAGAAAAAAAAAAAAACAGAAAAACTCCAACACAAAGATGCAAGTGCGTTTTGAAGGGCATCATGTTTGGTGAACAGTAATGAAACGTCTGAACTCCATACCGACCTTACTGATGTCTGTTTATCTTGTTATTCATTGATGTGGTGTAGAAAAGATTCGCCAGCTCTGTCAGCGAGGCTGGGCATTAGTGGGGACGGAGGAACCTTTGACCCCCCCCCCCCACCTCTCCTCCCCCTTCAGGTGCCAGTGTGAACAGGAGCGTGTGCGGCGACCCCCCCCTGCACATCGCTGCTCGTCTGTCCAGCCCCGAGCTGCTGTCGGTCCTGCTGGACCACGGGGCAGACCGCTTCCTCCTGAACTGGGAGGGGAAAAGGCCCCTGGAGCTCTCGCCTCCCGGCAGCGGAGCGGAGGAGCTGCTAAGACAAGCAGGAGGTATTCAAAGCCAGCAGCCTCGCCGAGGACGGCTATCAGGATCTTTTTCACTGGCATGTTGCTGTCGGCACCGGCTGGTAATCAAAACATCTCTCTGGAATGACTCCTGCTTCTCCCCTGAATGTCCCCAGGAGTGTTTCCTCTAATGCAGCTGTGCCGGATACACATCAGGAGGACTGTGGGCAAGCAGAGGCTGGGTGGGATCCGTGACCTTCACCTCCCCACAGAGCTCATTCACTATCTTCTCTTCCAATCGGACCCCAGAGGAGCTCTTATGCCCTGAAAGCCCCGTTCAACGGAACGTTTCAGATATTGCTCAGCAGGGGGCGCACTTGTTCAACCCTGCGAGGACCAGACTTCACACTGGCTCAAGGTTGTGACGACAATCAATTGTTTCTCCTTTGTGCTCAGACCTTCGGCATCAATCTGGGCTCCTGGATGAAGACACAATGACGCAATGACGAAGTCTCAAACAATAACATATGTAATTCAAGAGGGAATAAAAAAAGGGTGACATTAGTTATTTATGTGACACAAGCATTCGCGTGTCGTTATTTATAACAAATATACCACATGTCTTGCATTTCTCAAGCTGGATTAAAAAACAAACAAACACACAAACACACAAACAAAAGGAGCAGATCTGATTTTATGAAATATTTTTTTTTCAATATTTTTTTCTCTTTCATTTAATAAAAACTGGATCGCACAGTGAGTGATGGTTAAGACTCGTGCCTCATTAACCGGTTTGTTGTTTGCGTGGAGATTGCATGTTCTCCCATTTGAGGCTAACTGTTTATTCTGTAGGTGCGAATGTGAGTGTCTGTGTTTGGCCTAGAACGATTTATGGATGATAAAGGACAAGAAACCCCAAAAAACTCATATATATACTGATATTTCAGTCTGTTCTAAATCTGAAATATGTGAAAGTTCCGCCATTCGAATTAGATTATGGGAAAGATTACATATTGAGATGTAGACGTAAACCAGTATTATACACGCTCTATTCCAAATGTTGCTTTTATTGACTTAACCGTCGAATTTCAAATGCACCGAGTTAATATTAATCCCATTTTGTATAAGCCACGGTTTAAGCTGCTGGTCTGCGTAGAGGCTGAGAAAACACACGTGTAAAATTGCCACGCTAATAACTTGCCGTACAAACAAAGACTCCTGCGTCATCGCCCTATGATTCCACCCCAGACGGGTTGTCATAATGCACGGAATAATCTGAGGAAAGTCAGCTGTTTTGCCAGCGTCTAGAGTGCACACTTCAAAAGGATCACGACGTCAGGAGGAGGACGCACAACGGAAAAAAAACAGACAGAGCAATGACGGAGAAAAAAAAGAAAAGAAAAAAAGATGGAAAAAACATCCGTGATGAAAGTGACACTTAAATATCCATTGTAAGGTCTGGTTATATAATGAGCTCTAGCCCAGTTAGACTCTTACATATTATTCCACCCGGATGCTGTTTCATTGTTCCCTTTCTTCCCTCGCCTTGTAACTCGTCTGGAAACTGGAGCTCGGCAGCAGTTAAAGTGAAGAATCAGGAGTTCGGGAGCTTGTCGTTTTCCTCCTGGTGGAACTTTTTTACTAACGTTAATAAAAGGAGGAGGAGATGGGGACTCTTCTGCCCGGAGAGAGAGAGCGAGAGAGAGCGGCAATTCACGTCCTTCGTGCTTGCGACTTCCATCTCTCCACGAGCATTTTATTTAGGCCACTGCTTCCGTGGAGCGCCTCAATCCAGTATTTGCAAAGATTTTTCTATGGTAATCGTTTGTACACAGCTTCGAGCAGGAGTATATGCGGCGCACAACAGACCGCTCCGTCTTATTCTCATTCCCTCAGTGGTTTTTATTCACACTGTTTGTAAAGTTGACTCGGAGCAGCCTGCGACCTTTGTTGACCTCTCGCTCATGTCTTTAAGGCCTCGCTGGCCTCTGATGTGTGGGCTTTCCAATGAATCCAGCCAATCAGTGGCGTTCACAGAGAGAGAGGGAGAGAGAGAGAGAGAGAGAGAGAGAGAGAGAGAGAGAGAGAGAGAGAGACAGAGAGAGGGAAAGCATTACTGGAATCTGGATTCTTGGTATGCAGCTATTGCTTTTCTTGTAAATGAGTCATGTTTACCACCACCGTGTTGTGAGCATTGATTTTAGTAGGTCGTTTAGGGAGATGATTGAAAAGGCCTGTGCATGTGTGTGTGTGTGTGTGTGTGTGTGAGATACTAGTTCACCTGTGGACATTCAACCGCAGCTGTCACTCACACACTGCTAGTTAAATCCAGCTCTCATTAACTTTTTATTGATCCCCTCTTGCCCAGTTTGCAGGCCAAACTAAATCATCATCCTCTCAGACACAGGATCGCCCGAGGGGGGGCCGGGTGCACACGCACACACACACACACACACACACACACACACACACTTTCGATTTAACCTGAATTTAATGTAAAATCAATACAGCGGAGGAGCTTCAGACTCGTAGTGTCCATGTGATACTGTGATTAGTGAAACCCAGACAATCAAGGGGAACAACTCTGTCCGTGTAGCCCCGGGGCGCCACGTGATCGCTTCAATATTCCTCCACGTTGTGGCTTCTCAGACGGTCCCCGCGCTTTGCTCGGTGCAGCGTGTGTGAACGAATTTCCCGGGTTTATTCAGGTACCGCGTGGCACTTAGGTGCACTTAAAAATCAAACCATCTATGTGTGATACCGAAGCTTTTTGCTTTTTGCCCCCAGAGGCATGCACTCCATTAACCCCTATCACCCGCTCCACACTTTTTCCGGCACTTTTCTACCCAAATACTGCCAAGTGCATTTTTCAGTGAAAAACACATTTGACATCCGGTGCACACGCTTGCTTAAAATAAGTCTCCGTACAAACAACTTTTAACTGAGTGCTTTTACACCAGGTGTTGGATGAAGAGGCCCAACCTGCCGCTTTAATGGGAAACCAGCACCGTTGAAGGCGTGCTACAAGATCATTGAGTTCAGCAGTTCTCAGCAGTAACAAACCCGTTACTCCAAATCGCTTTCCTGTTGGACTGGTTAACAAACACAAAACCCATTTTAAATATGCTCATGGACGCATTGGGTGTTTCTTCTTTTCATCATTCCTATGTTGTTTCATTGTGTGCTCACTTCACAAGCTATAAATATGCATTTTCCCCCATTTTAAAATCAATGCAACTGATGAGTTACTCTTTCCTCACAGCGAGAAGTCCACTGGTTCGAGTCGCAGTCAACTAATCAGCATTTCTATAATCAGGACAAGTTGAATGTAATTAGCACCTGGTTTTCTCTCTCAGTTAAAAACAAACAAGCACTCAAGGTTATTTATTATCTTGAAGCTGCAGCGTGGTGAAGGGCCACTTTTGCCCGATGGCTCCGGGACCAATGCTCGGCCTTCCTGTGTGGGAGTTTGCATGTTCTCCCGGCGTGTTGGTTTTTCTCCCACGCCACAAAAACGCGAGTTCCACACTAACTGGCGATCGCAAATTGCCCGATGGCGTGAATCCAGAGCGTTTCTGTCTCTCCGTTGCGTGTCCGGCGACGTGCCGCATGGCGACAGCGTGCGCTCGGCCGGTGTGACCCCGGCGACCCCGATGAAGCGATACATAAGATGGATGGATTCAACCCGACCGGCAGTCGGTTGTCGCTTCCAGTTCATGCACCTAATCCTCGCAAACTATTTCTTCCCGGCGGCGATGAAGCCCGCACGAACCGCACCGATCCGAAATGGAGACGCTCCACTCGAGGCACTCTCCGGGGAGAAAACAGTGCGCGTCGCACAAAGACGCCTCCGTGTTTGTAATCAGAGCGGGATTAGTTCATTCATTATTGCGGGAATCATTCTAATGATCCCTCGGATGTGAGCCGCCACCACCTACTGAGAACAAACTGCTAATGTTACTGCCAGAACTGCACATCTAATACCCAGACTGGGATCCGTCCCCGCGCAGCCGCGCGCATCCCGATTGCTCGGGGGCAGGATCTCGTTTTAGATACCGGAGCTTTTCCGCTAAGCTACAAGTGGGCTGTGCCGTGTCCTTGCCATTAATTGCTTTGGTGTTTTAAGTTCGACTGGGCGTTGGGGTAATTAAAAACAAATTGAGGCAAACGGTGGCGACCGGGAGCTCCTGTGGCTCCCCCGTGGTCTCGGCGAGGAGAACTTGAGAGAGGTCGTGTGCTGTAACGTTTTCAATTAGACATCTTGGTGCTAATGAGGGTTTAAGGAGGGCGAATATTTATGCAAAACAGCGTCTTTAACTGGAGGAGGTTTCTAAATCTGACAAGGGAGGCGAGTTTGTAAAAGCAGTTTTATTTTGGAGGTTTATTTTCTTCCTCTTTTATCCCTCCTTGACCCGATTACCGTCATGCCTTATTGACAGCTCTACTAAAACAACCACCGACTGACGACAGCTCTTTCAAAGTACAGCGACGAGAAAACGATAAAACACCCGTTTCCATATCCTGACTTTTAAAATTCTTACCTTTCTGACTGGCGAAACATCCACTTTAAGATGATCACAGGCTTATTTGTTGAATATTCATGTCGTGAAACAAAAGAAATCTTGTTTTAGAACAAGAATTATTTCATTCTTTATTCTATTCTCATTACTTTTTTGTTTGTATAAGCTTGTTCTTATGCCTCTGATGTATTTCTTGGTTTCAAGTTGAATTCCAAGCATTGCAATGTTCAAAACAGCCGGTGGCAAAATGTGTTTATTTCATACTGTATAGATTTGTCATATAAAAATTATACATTATGTTCAAAAAAATAACTAATCTTTCCTACACATTGTGTCTGATGCAATAAATACACTTTTTTTTTTTATCTGGATCAGTCAAAAAAGAAAAAAAAAAAAAAAAGATTTGATGTTCCACTATTAACATCTTTGTTAAATTGACTCTCGAGTTGCAGGAGAATCTTTCTTTCTTGTACGAACTCCACAGTGTTGCACCGCTGGTCCTCTCCATGAGAAGAGTCTGTCGGAAGGTGGAGGAGGAACGGCGCAGGGCCGTCTCGCCCTCTGCGGGACCAGCCTGTGTGTTCAGTGTCCAGTGGAGACGGGCGGGTGTCAGGACGGCCGCCCGGCCGTGCCCAGCAGGTAGAGACACTGCAGGTTCAGCACCATGAGGACGAACACCAAGCCCACCAGGACCTTCTGCATCCACACGCACGCGTTCACCTTCTGCTCCAGCCGAGAGTTGCAGGCCATCACTCGCATGAGCTGCGGAGACAAAAAAAACCGGTTCGGTGAAACTGGTCGATCCTCGCGTGCCGAACGTTATGGAGACCGCTCTGGCAGGCGCCGTGTTGTGATAAACACAAGAGATGGGCGGGACTGAAACTTCTGAATTCTTCAGTAATGAGTTTGATATCTTTGCCTCTCATGAATCGGGAAGCAGGAAACTGCAAGCCTGATTTCCTCCACTTTACAAACGCAAAAGTATATCTTGTCTAAAATATACGGGTTCACACCATTTAGCTGGGCACATGTTAATATAAAATATCATGTTGAACTTTATTATGAGTAGAACATACAAGCTGAACTTAATTATTGAGCCGGAGTTTTATAACAACGCTATAGAATTACCCACGACCCATGCGATATTAAAAATAAATAAGAAAATAAGTTACGGTGTCCAGTATGTGAATGAAGCATTATAGTGTTAAAAAGAAAAAAGGGAACAGGTAGTATAAAGCTGCACTCCGGCTCACCGCTGTGTTGAGTTCCTCCTGCCCGCTGGTTCCCGTCTCCACAAAACTGTCCCGCAGAGGACCCGCCAGCGCTTTGCCACTCTCCAGAACGTTACAACGCAACCTGCCGGAAAGAGCAGAGCACATGAGGGGGGGGGAGACACACCGGAGTCCTGCAAACAGGCCGAGCAACACAAGCGAACAACTTCATGATATGTTGACCCGCCGGTCAGGGAACCGACTTCAAAACACTACGAGTCAAAGCTCGGCGTGGTTTAGGCTCGGCTGTGCAGAACATTCTTTAACATCTGGTGCATTATGAACCCGAATCTTTACGTCCAGCGTCGGAACCAAACGTGCAGAAGCTGCATTTATGTGTCGCGTATTCCCAGAAAACTGCAGAATGGCTCCAAGGCAAGGCCAAATATAGTTCATTTCCTACTGCTTTTCCAGCAGATAAATAATGTGAATTAAGCTGCACTGTGTCTTGGACTCTTATTCTCCTCCTCCTATTCTGTAAAGTACTTTGAGTTGCCTTGTTGTTCAAATGTGCAATAAAAAAAAAAATATTGAGGAAATGATTGGTCAGTTTATCTTCATAAAACAAAGATTTTAATAAGTGGCTTAAATTAAATTAAGAATTGTCCACCAGTACAACAGGGAATGAGATGGGGCAAATTTGAGGTGGATAAAGGATGCAAATGAGGACCTTCACACCCCCCCCCCCCCCCCCACTTCCCCGGTATTGACATCAGCATTGCATTTGTTCATAAATTGAGCTATCGGCTCTCCTCACACTCTTCTCTAAAGCCTGGTACAAGTGTCTGAACAGTCTGTTCCTGACGGCTCATCTGTGGCACCTTGACTTTTCATTAGAAAATTTATTTTAAAGAGGCTTTTCACTGTCTGCTGAAGGTTCCTGTAATTGGAGCACATTGATTGGATTATTGGCATTATACACCTGTCTGCATGCCGATGAGCTCAATATCAGGGATTTGGCACTGGTTGGCCACCGCTCTCAAACTTGGGTTCCTTTCACCTCAACGGTTTGTCAAAAACACTTTCAGTGTCCTCCCATGCGTCGTCCTTTTTAGTTTAGTGCTTCGTAAAGGAGCAATAATAAACACACCTGTGCTCCATAATCTTGGCTTTTGGTACTTCCTTCCAGAACTGAGCGAGATCTTGTGATCCAGCGTTGTCCATCTCGGCCGCCATCACCAGGAAGCGGTCCTGTGGGGAGGCCTGATAACCTGCAGGACGATCACCCACCAAACCATAAAGCTATCTGCGGTTGACATCAATCAGAAGAACAATGCGATGGGGCATGTTCAAAGAATCTGGCGTTAAGACATGACGGGATAAGAGAGTAAAGAAAAAAAAACATCACAGCATAAAAGCTGGGAGGAGGAAAAAAGAAAGAAAGAAGGAGCTCTAAAATAGGCTGCGCCGATTCGTCTGAGCTGTGCTGAGCGCATCACAACCTACAGCTGACATCTCAGCGCTTGAAGGCCACAAAGCGTTTCAACTGTCAGTTGTCTGATGGTTTGTTTTAGGGAGACGATTCTTTTATCACTCTTGAAATATGCATGTCGGGGGGGAAAAAAAAAAAAAAAGCGGGCCGCCTGCACTTTGCGATGGTAATAGACTGACGCCACTTGATTATTCCGAGGTTCAGCGTTTGCGAGCGGCGGCTGTCGAGCGCAGCGCAAGGGGCTCGACAGTAAGTGGCGTACGTACTTCCGTGCAGGGACACCACGATCTCCACCGAGGCTCCCGGTTCACAGCTGCTGCTGCTGGGCTTCACCCGGTACTTCTCAGGTGCTGTGGTCCGAACCTGAGGACGGGGCGGCAGCAATACGTTCCGACATTGGACTGGGATAACGTGTCCGACATGGAGATTCTACTGTGACCCGAGCAGCGGCTCAGCCACACTCCTGAAAGCTGCAGGCTCACCTTGTAGGCCACCTGGTTTTTGGTCACATTGCACAGGATAATGAGGCATTTCTTCTCCGTCTCTCCAGAGCCGAAGCTGAGCTCCTCCGCAGGGCTGGAGAAAGGGAAGGAGGGAAGGAGGAGGAGAGGAAAGCCCAAGTCATTAAGACGCCGTCTGCGGCCAAAATCCTGACCTTCAGACTTTAGAAAAATTGGCAATCAGAGACAAAAGTTTCCACTTGTTATCAATCCAAACGGCGCCGCTATATTTACCATCTGTGTGGCGTCATTCTCCAGACACAAGTCACTCGTCCCGTTCAAAATGCTGACACACCGTGTTTCTGAGTTTTCTATTGTTTTGCATCTATTTCTGCAGAAGAGTTTTCTTCTGTTTCTTCACATTCAATACGAGTGATTAACAGGAAACAGCAGGAGCTGGTAGTCCGATCTGTGGCAGTGGAGTGAGACAAAGTAAATAAACTTGTGCCCAAGTCCTAACTGTGGTCTGTCCCACTGTGGTGTCTTCACGGTGCCTGGGACCCCCTTGGGGTGGGAGCAGCAGAGACCGATAGGCCAGCCGGGTGCTCCAAGTGGAATTTTTAAGGATCTCGAACCAACTCGGGGAAACTGGGGTACGTTTGACTTCACTGTAGTTCTTTCTCGAGGAAACCCATCAATTAGATCCCCGGTAGATGAAATTTGAGGTTATAGTTAAATGTTTACTGTGCAGCTTTGATCAGTTTGTTGACTATCAAATGCTATGAATTATGCCCACAATGCACTGCTGCTTAATCCAAGCCAGATGACTCGTTCAGTACAAGTTAACCATATGTTTGGTGAAAAGAAAACCCAAAGTAGCTTTGACTATCTATGTAATTATCTGCAAAGGAAAAGCTGCTGGTGACGCTGTGGATCAGGAGAGTCAAACTCTGTTTAGCTCCGGAGTCCAAAAAATACCAAAATTGGCCATAATTGGGCCAAACTGGTAAAAAGATAGGGCTGCATTTTGAAAACACCACCTGTAGTCAAAGTAACTAGCGGCATGTGAACAAGCTCCCCATGTAAGTGGAAAGACAGCAAGTTACATTTTGACAGAATGGAAAAAAAAAAAAAAAAAAGGATGTTCTTGCTGAATCAGGGAGATTATTCCAAATGCAAAAAAAACCCCAAAGCTTGCAGCAGCACCGAGGTCGCGGCTGCAAAACCGAGAAAACCAAAGTAAAGCTGGCTTAAAAACCCAGCCATGAAGCACTACAATGAAGCACTACAACCCTAACTTGGCTACAAACAGTAGCGACTGTGATGATTTTGACCTCGGCACACAGTGAACACTTATGAGATTCAAACCCTGCCAAGAAGGCACAAGTACAGCCTTTAATATCTGCTCTGCATGTGTGAAGTTGCCCCACTGACGCGGCTTTGGGTTTCTGTTTCATATTGAGCACAAAGATTTGTCTCTTTCCCTTTTCATGTGCTGCTGCGTTGTGTTTCACAGTAAACCAGCTGTAGCGTCAGCCATTAGCCGGAGCTCAGAGCGAGTCTCCTGGCTGTGGGAACCTCTGGCAAACACAAGATCAAAGACCCTCGCTCGCCTCCAAAAGCCCCCAGCCTCGAATTGAGGCGAACGCAGCACTGAAATATAATTGCATTTAAGGCTCATTTGAATCTGTTTATCACTGTAATTCATAGCCCAGAGCTGCCAAAAATCTCACATCAAAGACAACGCTCTGTAACAAAAAGAAGAAAAACAACACACAACTCAACTGACATTCACAAAAATGAAAGTATATGATTGTGTAAACACTCTGCTGTGTATTTCCTCGGAGAACCAACCTGATCATTGTGTGGTGGCTACATTTTGAAGTCAATAATTCATTTTCAGCTCAGTGACGGTTCAATTAAAATAACGAGATCCATGACAACATGAACAACAAGTGAAGGGTGCCCCTCTCGTTTATAGGCAATTGATCACTGGACGGTATTCCTCACTAATTAGTGTGGCACCGTTATAAATAATTAACTACTCCAACTCTTTTCTGCGCAACGAACAATTGATTGGAGGCATCCTTAATTCTTGTCCACGTGTGGTGGGATCAATTGGCATATAAAAGGGTACAAACACATCAATAATGACTGCAGGCGTCCAGTCAATACGGGAAAACTACATTTTTTGTCAATATGTATCAGGCAATTTTAATTATTTTTGCAGGTGGAATACACCAACATACACCGAGGTCCCGGTTAACGCATGTATGATAATAGTCCGCAACACTAATTGTGTACAAAAGCTTGGATTCACTAGTGGTCTTCTATTAATCGGCATTTTTTCCCCTCCTTCAGGAGCCGTCCCTAATAAAGTGGGAGTTTAATGTCAAGCCATTTCAAAAGGGTAGAGAGTGAATCTGCTGAACAAGCTTGTGAGAGTCTCGCCAAAGGGGAATCGGCAGAAATGTTGAGAGCAGATGATGGATTAGTAGATAAACTCCTCATATACTCGTGGCGGCCGGGCATCAAACCAGCAGTGCTTTGGTGACCGGCTGACCTCTCTGGGTATAAGTCCACAAAGCACAAACCAGTTGTAGTAGAGGGACAAAGGAGTCAGTCTGTCTGCAGATTAATGCCACGGAGGTAAAAGGCGCAGAAGAGCAACCGCGGGAGACCATCTCTCGCGTCTTCTGTTTGTAAATACAGCTCGGTTTGAGGAAAATGAGGCGAAAGGCTGAGCCAGCAGGTAGAAACAGCCTGAAAAGAGGGTCTCCCTTTGCTTTCAGGGGGACTCGTTTGAGAAAATACATTTAAATGACGCTCAAAATTATACATTTTGGATTTTATCCCGTGAGGAAATGAACAATTAAAACTAACTGTTCAAAGGCAGAAGTGTATTCTGGTGCCATTTGAATTTCGGGAGCCCATACATGCAAGGCCACCATTATCTCCAAATGGTAATATCCATCTGCTGAGGCACCAATTTAGGCATTTATGCAAATAGTCCGGTCGCCATGGAAACAGGCACACATGTCAACATGAGCGTCCAGGACTTTCCCCTCTGGTCAGCGAGATAAAACCGAATCTGCTGTGCATTTAGATTTCATCTTACTTCCTGTGTTTCCTTCCAGTCTGATAAAGAGTTCTTGGCTGTAGTTTACGCTTCAAGACCTTACAAGAATATATCTATAGTTAGATTTGTTGGTTTTCTTTTGGATATTTATGTTCTTTGTTGCATCAGAGGAGACATGGGAGGTGTTCAAGTGGTGACACTTCTTCAGATTCAGCTGAATATATTACAGCCTTTTCCTCCTCTGGGGTCCGTTGGTGAACGTGTCATGGAGCTAAAGTGACCAACACTTTCTGATTATGGACAAAACATGTCACGGCAATCCATTCATGGCGAGACCTTTCATTGCGGCTGCTCAAACCCACCTGACATCTAGTAGAGGGCCTTTGAAAGTGGTCAGAGGCTTCCTCGCGCCTCTGGTCCGTACATTCGAGTCGCCTTTATCGTTGTCCTCTGCCCTGAAACTGTCATCCAGGAAATTCACCTGCAACAACAAAGAGCACTTAATTAGAAAGACTCCCCGCAGTGCCGATAGTGTAATCACATGACCCTTATCTGGTTCCTCTTCTGAATATGGAAGTTTAACCTTTGCCCTTCATACAGAGAAAGCTATCAGTTAATGAAAGCCCCGAGTCATCAGGAATGACCGCTGCTCTTGTGAAATAATGGTGAAAGGTTACATCATGAAAAGGCCGTCTTCCTTTGGAAAAAAGAAAAAGCTATTTTACCAAAAGGGACCGTTCCCATGACTCGTGACCTTTGACTCTTGCGGTTACACAGCGTTTGTGAAAATGCAGAACCAACAAAAAAAAGCAAGCTCATGACTTTTGACACAGACACAAACCCCCCCCCTCAAAGAGTAAAAAACTAATTTGGGGCTAAAGCAGTTCAGCTGGGACGAATGCTGTGGTATTACTCACACATGAACATTGATCTCAAAACGCTCGAACTTTGTCCTTGATGATCTCGAGACCAATCACAAGACCATCCATCAGATGACATATATTGAATTATAAATAGTGTGAGGCAGCTGAGGAGATGGGTGCTTTCAAATGGGGGGGGGGGGGGGGGGGGGGGGTAAAATAAGACAGGACTGTGAGCACATCAGGTGGGGGGGGGTGGGGTGGGATAGAGTAAGAAGAGGGGGATTGTGGGTTGGGGCCATGGTCAGCGGAAACGACACGTGATAGAAACATGTATGACTCAGTGGGGACGTGTGTCATTCGCTGTGATAAGGAACAAAAGGTGTAATTTGGATGTAATGGCTGACGGTCATGAAACTGCCACAAAGAAGACATCAAGAGATAATGAGGCGCTGATGAAATGTCTATTTATTCATCATTTTAAAAGAAGCAATCGCAACACAATTGGGTAATCATGGGAGCAAAAAAATTGGAAAACACTGGCAATTTTGAATTAAAACGGACATTTTGAAATTGTACATTGATCTGTGCAGATGTTAGGATTTAACCTACAGTACCGTGTTAAGGGTATCAGCAGCAATGCTTCTGCAGTTAATACAAGAGGTTTGTATAGATCACCAAGGAACAATCAAGCACCAGAATATATCATTCAAAAGAAAACTAAACACAAAAACACTATAAAAATAAAACAATTAGCAAAGAAATGAGAGACCATTAAAACAGGAATCTAAAATTACAGAGTTGTGATTTCTACACGTAGTGTAAGATATAAACATTGAAAGACACAAATTGTTGACTAGAAATGTTCAAAATGAGCTGCAATTCTTTTCTTACAGTACAAATTAAGGCACAAATCACAATCGTCTGACTCATTAACTCTCAAGTCAAATACTTAGTAAATGATAGTGTTGGAGGAGAAAGCACAGATGGCTTTTGTTGAAAAGTCGCCTCAAAGGCAGGCGCGGTTTAGTAGTCAGTGCTACGGATTAATAACATGGTCTACTGCAATATTACAGTAATTATCTAAGTAGTTCATAAAATGAGGTTAGAAGATGCAAATAATGTGAAATCGGTAATGGACACAAGTGACTGTTAGTCTTTCTCTCGGAGATAATTAAACTGTGAAATGAGTGCCGGGTGCTCGGTTCATCATTCGCACGACTTTGTGTGAATGATAAGCGAGCCGTTTCTCAGCCTCCATCCCCCCCGATAACAGGGTCAGAAGTTTGGTGGGTGTTTCTACAGGGGGTCAAATGGAAACGTCAAAGTCCAGGGACAGATCGTGAGCATGTCCAATTGTGGTGACCAAGTCGACTGCGAGGCAGGTGTACCCGCAACAATTTAGAGTCACGCGACGTACACCTGCCTTCCCAGCACTGCAGGAGAAATCTTCCAGAGCTCCGCCTGTGTGCGTGTGTGGCCGTGACCTTACACTGCCTTACCACCAGCCCTTGTTTCAAGAGAGAAAGAAAGGCAATTAACTTCCCGAAGCCATCAAGTTATCAGTGCAGCGCTTCCTGGAACCCAGAAGAATTCAGATGGGGGGTTGGGGGAGGGCCGTGATGATGGCGGGGATGATTGGGGTGGGGTCGGGGAGGGGAAACGTTCTCTTTATTTATTTAGACAAGCTGCATCAGAAATAGAAAGCTCGGCATAAGCGCTGTGGAAAAACACTCAAGTCCTCAAGCACGTTTTACACACCGGCAACGAAATCACATCGAACACAGAGTCCTGATGGAAGCTCCCCTACTTTTGAGGAAAAGGAGAGACTACTAATTAACCCGTTATTAAAGCCTTCAGAAGGAGTTATTAACCTCTCATTACGGGCCTGCTTTCATCTAAATTTCAGTATTTAACCTCACTTTTCATTCCACCATCATGCAACAGCGAAGAGCTTCCAGACTAAACTCTGGCTTTGTGAGGACGTTAACGTGGTCTCATCCATTAGGTAACATGAGTCATGTGACTTTAAGCCAGCATGAGAAGCTACATAAATATCCAATAATGTCAATTTTAATCATCATTTGAGTTCGCCCCTTCAGTTTCGACCGAAAGCGATGAAACGCTGTTGTCCCAACATGAATATGTTGTTTACCCACATACATCCCTGCGTTATGCACAGTGACATTTTTGCGGTCGTGAATATTCACCCCAGAGAGACGTCACAACTTTCATTTGTCAAGCTGGCCTGAAAAATATCTCCTCCGTTTCCCACAGGGCTGACGCGAGGGTTTTGATACGTAGTCACCTCACAGGACTGCAGCGCCAGGAATAAGTTTGTGAAATCAAATTAAGCCAATAATGCGCTAAAAAAAAACCAAAAAAAAAACAAAAAACGAGCCGTGCACCATTTCTCCGGGGTTACACAGAGCAGGCTCGTGTTACTTGTTTCCAAAAATATACCAGAATGAGTGTGGAGTGAGTTCATGCTTTACAGTAAGAGCATTAACGGAGTCTAACTTGTGCCTGTAGATTAATGTTGAGGCAACGACTGATTTGCATATATTCTCTTTTGAAATCTAAATCTGTTGTGCATATCCAATGTGGTATTTATTAACAATAGGAGCACTGTTTGTTTGATGAGGCTTAGAAAGCTCATGGGAGTAGCTTTGGGTGACATAGCAGAGCTCGGTCCCTCAGGTAGATACTGTGCGTTTCCTATAGGCGGAAAGCCGGGGAAAAGAAAACAGGGAAAAAAACAAAACACCACAACTGCAGAAAAGTGAGATCCTAGTGCAGCAAACCAAATGTAGGTTAACCTCAAGTCTGAAGAAATATCAGCCACAACAATACATAGCAAAGAGAATTAACGACCACGAATGTAGGACTTTTCTTCAACAGGCATTTTTTTTTTTTTTGATCCCGAAAATACCCTGAAATTAACCCCCTTAATACCTTCCCCTCCGTTACCACTGCCAGCTGGAAAAGAATAACTAGATCATGGGGTAAAGAC
Source organism: Lipophrys pholis (assembly GCF_963383615.2). NCBI lineage: Eukaryota > Metazoa > Chordata > Actinopteri > Blenniiformes > Blenniidae > Lipophrys > Lipophrys pholis. Next base: position 10,775,394 of record NC_137632.1, read on the forward strand.
CGGATAGTCCAGCGGAGGGCGAGTAAAATCTATAGCAAATTTGAGTCCCAGCATTAACCAGGGCGCAATATGTTGACACCGGAGTACAATCAGCCTGTGGGGCGTCTCAGCGACGCTGCTGGAGAGCAGGAATCCAGCAACGGCACTGGAAGCTCTTAAGTAACTGACGTGATAAACCTCTGTGGGCCGTTTGAGGATTTGGGAGGGGGAGGCGGCGCGCCGTTTGTGAAGCAAAGGCTTTTGTTTGTCGGATTTAACTGCAGCCAAATACATCAGGAGTCACCTTCACAGAGACAATGAGCAAGAGCTTAATGTTGTCTAAATCAGAACATTAGTTCCCACAAAACAGCCCGATTACACGCTGCAACGTCAGGCGCAACTTGAAGAACGTGAGAGCAAAGACAAAGAGCCGGTGTTCCGTTTGATCTGATAAGGAGCAAATTCTAGTGAACGAGGACGAGACGCAACTGCAATGCTGAAAATGAAAACAATGAAGGAAATATACATTACAAGAGTAGCAGGAATATTTTTTACTAAAAATCAAACTTACCTTGTGTCCCGTCAATAAGGGGACTCCGCAATACAAAAGGAGCAGCAATGTTTCTCGACATATCTCATCTTTTCCCTTCAACAATAATGACATATATATATGTATATTATAAACCTAAAAGGAAAGTACCTTCTTCGTCTTTGTCACAATCTCGGAGTTGAAGCTGGACTCCAGAGTTTCTCTGCTCTCCAGTTCACACTCTTTACTCTCGGTATCGTCCTCACTGACGATCGGACCGTTGTCACAGATTGGCGTTTGGAACTCATCGTCGGGCAGAGGCGGGTAGCTGTACTTGAAGGGATCCTGGCGTGCAAACAGATGTCAGAGCATGGGTCTTACAGCTACATGCAGCATCACATAAAGTTATATTTGGTAAAGTAGCAACGTGGTATGCGGTAGACAAAAAGAAAAAATGACAGAGTGATCGAGTTAAATTCCTGTACTGTATTTCTATTTGTAAAGCCTTGACAGATTGAAGTCTGAACCTATTGTGCCATATTTCTTTATACAAAATTTGTTTTTATTGAATTAATAATCATAATGCAATCAATGTAGCACAATCAACAGAACGGGATTCCCGATAACATATTCAATATAATTACAGCTTACAACACAATAGCATAATAAAATAAACCCTTCTTTCCAATTGCAATCACAGCTTTTGTAACTGCAGGAGAAAAAAAAAAAACCAAAAAACCCCATCAATGCATCATATGAACTCTTTTCTTAAAGACACGGTGGACGTAACGTACCATTCCACCCATGTGAGGCGGGAGGTACTCGGGGCCGATGTAGGTCTGCACCTCACTTCTGGATGCAAACCGGAGCTTGCTGATGGCTTCTGGGCCCAACCACGTCTTCACAATCTTCCATGCAGCTGCAATGACAAGATTTCACACTTCAAAATGTCAACCCATTGATATATAAATAAACAATTCGACAACAAACAAAACTTTGTTTGGTACTGTTAGAAGGAGGCAGCTCAAGTCTCACCGTTCATGATCCAAGGCATTTCCACGATAATCATTTTGGCTGAAACAAAAAAAAATAAGTGCAACATTTTTGCTTTAATGTCGCTGTAGAGCTCAGATAAATAAATGGGCGTAACATAATGCAAATGTGAATAAATACTGATTTTACTTTCATGTTTGTTACTCACATAAAAACTTTGGGTAATATACTTTAAAGCAATTTATCACATACTTCACAAAGTCCATGTCCTGAAAGTGAGAGAGAAAAAAAAAAAAAAAAGAAAAAATTACAAAGCGGAATCACACAAAAGCTTTGTGTAAAATATGCTTGACCAAATAATTTTCACTGGGGAGAATGCTTGTTCTCTACTTTACTGCCTCCGGATTGGAAGTGACCTACTTATCTTGAAATAAAAATTCATTACAAGCTCCTCCGAATGATTTGCCACTCAGTCCCTCTCAAATAATTTGAGTAAAAGTCTGGAGGATGTTATTTTGCAAATATGGTGTGCTGCATTCTGTCACCATTTTACAAAGCAAGTAATTATCTCATTTGTTTTAATGTCATATTTTCTCAGAATCATTTTGTTAAACCGTCCAAAAAAAAAAAAAAAAAACAAAGTTCGTGATTTGAAAGCGTTCCAATCCAAACACATCAGCATGTTGCGTGATCATACAAAAAAAAAGTCATTTTAAGGCGACTGATAATCGTCCACCTTACTGTTCGGTTAATCAAAATGATCAAACAGCCAATATGTCAACGGACACGGCCCCCATGTCCCGGCGAGGCTCCATAATTGGACAGAAGCTTCATTGCTATGCAGGAGACTCACCCTCAAGCCTTAATGAGATCATACTGGCTCCTCTTCTCCGGCTCATCCTGCCACCCACCATGACTCAATACGGCGGCGTTCCAACCTGGTATACTTATTTTTTATTTGGATTGCAAAGCCGTTTATTTTTGCCCAGCTATTTCTTGCCTTGCTTTATTTGGCTTTAATTGAACCGTTTCTCCAACAGAGACGATGACGCGCGCGCTTGCAGACGGGAGACGTCTCCATCAAGGAACTACCGCCGGCGAGGCACACGGCGAGGCCGCGGATTAGACAGCCCACTCCAAGTGACCATCAGGATTTAAAGGTTACTTTAATCTCCAAAGTGTTAAAACCCATTGAAGAGCATCAGTCTGTGCAAGTGCACGGCTCAAACAGACAGAAATATGAAGACGCTCAACAGCACTCAAGAGACAGCCACAGTAAACAGGTGGCCTTTAAAAAAAATAAATAAAAAAAAAAGATTTTAAATTATGACTCACGAGTGAATCCTTTTTTCGGCATTAAAGTACAAACATTGTAACTTTAGATTTGGAGACCTGTGTTTTGAGCACAAGAAGCAGTGAGGATGTGAACTTGTAGCACAGAACAACATCTAAACAAGAGTTTATTGACACGGTGATAAAACCTCCTGAAATAGCACCTCTTGGTACTTACTATATTGCTGAGGCCAGACTCGGCCATATCAAACACGACAGTGAGCGGCATCCCCGGTTCTTTCTTGGCGTACCGCTCCAGCCAGAAGGCGACATATTTTTTCTTGTCCATGGTGGTTTTTGTATCCTTCACGTGTAGTTTGACCTTAAACCAGACTAAACACGAAAAAAGAAAAGAAAAGAAATGGTCTTGTCTTTTTATTCCATTCAAGTGTTGTTGTGTTAAGTGTTAAAAGAATCATGGAGAACACGTTTACATACAGATCTTGTTGCCCTCTTTGTCGTAGCCGTGGAGGTAGACCGCCCCGGACTCAAACATCCATCTGGGAATGACGCTCTCATTAAGATCTGAAACACACGTCAAGTCATGCAGGACACTGGTAAGTGGAGCTCCTCCTCTTTTATTCCAAACAGTGCACACATACACGCAGCTTAACACAACATACTGAGGACAAATCAGGTTTCCCTGCATTGTGAGTTTTCAGTGGGCCAAAGGCACCTGGAGGCCTGCAGGGATCGTGTGAATGTTCAGTGAAAAACAACAACACGACTCGAAACTTTAAACTCTCCCTGAAAGCTTGCAAGAAGTAACTTTTAATATTACTTGAAGTGGAACTCAATTTCAAGGAGGTTGCTGATCCCTGCATTAGAACGTTTAGTTCCCTGCGGGGGTAAATAGAAACAAACTAGACGACATGGCAAGTATCATCTGACTTTTCAGAGGAAGTCACTTCGTTCACTTTATAGCAGTGAACTGGAGGGAAATCCTGTTTCCCCAAAGTGGGTCTTCCTGAAATTACTCTAGTTGACAGAAAATAGCACACCCAACTGTCACTAAACATTTTCCGTAAATGAAATAAAGAACCAATAGCACACAGGCAAGATCTTACACCCTACTGATTGAACTACCCACGCAAATAAACTACATTTCAGAAAAACAACTCCTCGAAAAATTTACATTTGCTGCAATAAGGGCAGATAAATAGCGGCTCTGTGAAATCCCTCTAAAGAAACAGAGGGGATTGTTCTGTGCGCCGATGTATGGAAATTTGGGCGTTTAACACACAAAGGCACTTTGTTTGGATTCTTCCCAAAGAAGCACAAAGATCACGACTGATGAGCGCTGCAGCCATGTCAACATCTAAATATGGCAATGCCAATGCTTTTAGACAGGACTGGACATTGAACTCCAATAATTACGCAGTACTGCATAAATGTTTTCTGTAGCACAAGCGACCAAATACTTTTCAGGATTAATACATACACTGCACTGAAGGAAAGAGTGGCTGTCAAATGTTTTAACACTTGAGCAAGGCCATTACATTTAGTCTTACCATTCACACTAAAGTCTTTTCTCCACTGTAGACTTTCGTCAATCATTTTCAAGGCATCATCAACCACGTAGAGCCTCCAGGTCAGGTATCCCTCCACCAGAGCATTGTCTGTTTGAAGCCTTTCCACGTCCCTGGAGTCATATTTACCTGAGGAATCTGCAAACACAACATGAAGAATCAAAAAGGCACAAGACAACCAGACTTCACTTTCAATCATTTTCCACAACACACTCAGAGATACACCGATGTGTCGTTTTTCTTGGGTTTGAACTCAAATAAAAGACAAAAGGAGGTGATAGGTGGGTCTGTAGTTTGTTGATTTAAACTACAACAGTACAACGCTAATGTTAGCTGCTCATCTGTTGGAGCTTATCCAGGCTCTGAGCATTTAGGTCAACATGTTACCAACCTGGTGCAAAGTAACAGCAACAGCTAGAGGACACCTGACCTGGAATATTTGAATTAATTTGAATAATCTACTCAAAAGCAGACGGCTGAACCGGTGAGTAAAGTTTAATGCCAGCTTTTCCAAACTGACCACATTACCTTGAAGCAACTCATTTTTGAATCTCTGCCGGGTCTCCTCGATTTTCCTCTCCAGGTCCTGTCAGGGGAAGAGTTTGTTCAAGTCTTTAAGGGAACAATGAACAGAACTGTCAGGCGAGAGCGCGAAAACACGACCGTTAACGATACCTGCTCTGCTTCTTGTGGATCAAGTTCAGCCATATTCAGCTCTGAGTCAGTTCCGTGTTGCAGTCAGCTAGCTAACTAATGTCTGGATGAATCAGTGCGAAGTGAGAAACCGGCGTCCTGTCACCGCCATTTTGGCTCCTGCCGTGGCCACTCCCCTCTGCCGGGCTGTTTTGTTTTCACCAAACAAGTAGGGGAGAAGTCACACTGCTCTAAATGTCACCGCACACGCTACTTAATAAAACAGCTGGTGTTTTCAAAAACAGGACACGCGCTGTTTTTGTTTAATGCAAACTCAGGTTTGTTTACACACTCTGACCCACAATGCACCTGTCCTGGAATAACCGGAAGCGTTCGGCTTCAGTTGGCGCGCGCTGCTTCAAGTATGAAACTTTCGCCACGCTTCCTCTCTCCTAGTTTAATGTATTCGCTACTGTTCTGTATATCTACATTGACAACACGTATGTCATGAAAGTGACCGTTCCCCGCGCGACAATAACTCAAGCCGCCACTAAGAAGGAATCGGTTCTGGTAAGAACCCGAAGCTTTTCTGTTACATAATGGAAGATCTGTATAGAAATCCCCACTGGCTCTCCTTCAGTGGGAAGATAATCTCATTTCACTGCAAAGGGACTCCAGCGATAGATGACGGAGAGACAAGCGAATTGGTATTCCGCAGCTTTTCGTACGACCGGGAACACAACGCGTTGGTGGAGGCATGTGAAGGAGCAGCTGTCATCAGCAGGAAAACACCGGCTCATGTTGTGAAATGTGACTTCGCAGCTGACTGCCGGAGCAGAGTCACAGCGCCCTGTGTTTTAGTCAACAAGACATGCTCGAAAAGGGGCAACTTCCAGTACAGCCTCTTCACCGTGAACAGCTCAAACCAATTTCAGCCATGCCTTGACTTTAAACTACATTATGAAATAAGAGAGCCGGTGTCCATCCTGCAGGGACCCACGGTGTTGTGGAGCCACGAGGACAGTGTGTTTTATATTTCTCTGCAGACAGGAGGAGTGAGACAGATCCCCCTTCAGCTGTCCCACACCCTCATTGCAGAACTACCTCTTCACAAAGCACAGATATTTATTCTTGGGGTGCAAAAGTCCTCCGATCAGTGCTCAGAACAGCAGACCACAAGCCAAAGCCTTGGCTATATGATTGAGGATGGACAAGTCTTTGATGGCAGTGTGGTTGTACCTCATCCCTACATGAGCATCGCACAGTGCATCCTAGTGCTCTCTGCGGACAGTGTGGACAGTGTGCTGGAATGTGCAGCGGTTGCAGCAACTTCTAATCAGCAGCTTGTCTATTTTGAAAACGCAGCGGTGAAAGACACATGTGAACTGCCGTATGAGCAACCTGAAAATATCCAGGTCGTTCACACGGGAAGAAATGGCTGCCTGTATGCCATATCTTTCCGCCAGGGCCATGTGTGCACTGTATGGAAGGAATCGTTTCAGGTATGTAAACCTGGAGAATCATGATCGGTTACTTCTGCACATCAAAATGTTTTTGAATGTGTACATCAGAAAGGTAAAAGTTGTGTAAGACTTTCATTGTATTACACAAAAAAACACTTTGTTTTATTCTTTAGAACTGTGAAACCTTGAAAAGCAACATTACAATTTCTTAAATTGTGATACATTTTTATAAGAGCTGATTCTTATTTTATTAAGTGAAGCCTATAACCATCTTAATTTTTTTTTAAAAGTTTTTAAGACTTTCTTACTTTATATATTGAGTCTAAAAATAACTTACTTTCTCGTCATATTCTATTTCTTTAGCTCCGCCTGTAGGTCTAAACAAGCTTGATCTTTTCTAAATACTTTCCCAGATTGCCTCCTGCTGGTCCGGAGTGAGCTCCTTCCACGTGGACGACTTCCTGGGATGTGGAACAGATCAGATGTTGCTCTTTTTTCCAGATGAAAGTGGAGGTGGACAGCCATTGGAAAAATTTCTCATCACTGACCTTTGCGGCATTGCATTTTCTGTAAGGACTATTTTTTACTTGACACGAGCTACACTATGTTCTTCACTGTTGCATTGGCTTCTGTCTATAACGAGAGCAGCATGTCTTATTGATGATCCATGTTTCAGCGTGGCCAGGATGCTGAAGCTCACAAAACACCCGCTCCCACACCAGAGAACTACCTCCTCACTCTTCAGGCTTTACAGTCACGACTACAGGTGAGCTCTTATGGTACATTAGAGGAGTGGGTGAATAATTCATTGTATTTACAACTCAGTGGGCAGCACAGTGGTATAGTGGTTCGCACATTTGCGTCACAGCAAAAGGCCCAAGTCGCTTACTTTCTCTGTGCTTCGGAAGGAGGCTAAGAGGTGCAGATGCAAACACTCAACAAGTTGATGAGGAAAGCCAGCGATGTTGTTGGGGGTGAGCTGGAGCCTCTGGTAGAAGGTTTGGAGAAGAGCACAGCGTGTAACTTGCATCCTGTCTCGAAGAAGGACGTACATTGTTTATCATGAGATTCTTACGAAGCGTAAACATAGCCCCGGGAAGTCATTCCTGCCTGTGGCCTTCACACTTCAATCGGACTGAATTAAGGCTATTTGGGGCATCATGCAACCTCCATGTCGGGGGTTGCATGGTGCTGGAAACATTCCCAGCTGATTCAGGTCAAAAGGAAGGGTACACCCTGGACAAAATGCCACTACATCACAGAGAGACTAATGGTGACTTTTACACAGCAAAGTGGGATTTACTGACTAATCTCAAATGCACCTTTTTGAACATGCAGAGGGAGAACATGTAAACGCCACACAGGAAGTCCCGGACTTGAACCGGGGACATTCTTCCCATGAGGCTGGAGTGCTAACTCTTACACCACCGTTTGTAGAAATGTTCAAAATTTTGAATTTAAAACTTAAAACAAGAAGAAGAATAAAACCTTTTTTAATGATAATCATGTTTGATCTATATTGTCCAGTGATGTGATGCTAATTAAATACTTTACGTATTTGTATCAGATATATAAATGCATGAAAATGAACGCGATCCCATTCTCTTAACTGTGTGTCCAGGTTCTATTGTCACTTAACTATGGTGTGTGATTTAGAGTGGGATGACCGTTCTTCGAGAGCTGCAGGAAGAACTGCGGGTGAAGGAGCGAGTTCTGCAGCAGGCGGTCCAAACGCTCACCGACATGGTCTCAGACAGAGACACTGTCGTGACCCAGCATGAGCAGGTAACGCTTGTGGGAGGCTCAATCCGGCCAACAAACTCCGTCTTTATAACAATCAAATATTTTGGATTGAATTAGAAAGGAAATGAGGACATTGGATTTGGAACAGCGATTGTTCAGGTTTTGTCTTTTGGCCAGCGGTTGTTATATTAGCCAACAAAGCAAAATATTATCATACCGCCGGAGAGTTGGTTTATTGGGATGATAACTATGGGTTCAGTTTTGAATTTGTAGTCAGTGTGTCTAGTCGGTGCAATAAAGGGGCACACATTTAGACAGCATTTCTACATTTCAATAAATTTCATGAAAAAAAAAAAGATCCCACTGTATTTTTAATACTGCTATTACACCATCAGGGTTTTCTAAATCTCATCCTGGGGGCTTCTTTACACCACCACACATGATTGTAATTATTAGCACGTTACGGTTTCTGCAGAGTTTGATGGTGATGCGTCGATCACATTCAGGTGTTTTGAAGCGGCGGGGATCAGACGACCTTTCATCACAGCGTCGCTCATTGTTTTCGAATGGCGCTGCAAAAGTCCTCTGCGCCTAAATGGCTGTTGCACAAATTGAAACGTCTGACACAAGCTGCTATTGCTGTCAGTTCTGTCACACACTTGTCGCTGCTGATTACAGTCTTTGCGCTTTCTCTCCAGGAAGGCCTCTTCGCTCTGTGGGAAAGTGATGACGAGTCAAAGACTGAGGCCTCGGATGACAAGATGCAAGACACACCAGCAGTGTCTTCAAAACCTCACGTTGACAAGCTGTGGCATCGCCTCACTGTGGACCAACTGGTTGTTGGAGTGACGCTAAATGCTGACAGCTCCCAGTAAGCAGAATTTAGATTTGATTCAACTCGACCGTGTTTACTTTTCGTGTGTGGAGATTATGTTGGCAATATGGCCCGAGGCGACAGCATACTGATCACGCCGTTATGAAAACACTTAGTGATTTCCTTTCTACCTGAAGCGAGGCTTAATAAGTTCATCAGGTTGAGAGGATTTGTGTGTGCATAATAAATACACGGGAGATTTGAATATGATATTTGAATAATCTGAGCAGTCATGCTGCTGTCCAGTTCTGGGTCCACGTCGTTACCTCCTGATCAGAGCTAAATGGTTTGTCAAAACGCAAATTTCATGATGAGTAAATTGTCAGAAGTCAAATACCCCATGTCCTCTTTTCTCATGTTGCGTCTAAAGAATACTTTGAGGCATAAATATGGGAGCATGCAGAAATACAGTAGCACTCAGACATCATTTAATGGGGTCTTTAAACTAATTAGACACCGAAGGAAAGAAACTTCACACCTGATGTCCTTGAACAAGCAGCGCTCGCTCTCTTTTTTTTTTTTTTTCTCCTCTTGATTTGCCCCCGACTTCAAGGCAGATGCTGTATGACTAGGAGGTCACCATGGCAACACGTTTTTAATAACTCTCTATTCTGAGGGAACAAGATGCTATCAGATTCCTCCATTCACCAGTTCTTTTTTTTTTCCCCCCCATCTGAAAGCTTGTGCAAGAAAACCACACCTGGCAGGAAAATCCTCAGGAGCCCCGGCACTGCTCTTTCAAACAGTGTGCCTGATGTAATCTCACCACCTGGAAATATTGCTGTTAATCACTTCACAAGCAGCCACATGTAGTTGTTTTTGTGTTCGACCTGTAGCTTTATCGCCTACATCCACGATTGTATGTAACGTGCAATTAATGAATTTTTCCGGTTGCAGACTAGTGACCAGCGTGAGTTTATCCATCCTGACAGAGAAGGGCCAGAACTCTGCACCCGCCGTCATCCAGACCCAGAGCCAAGTGTTCCACCTCCCCGTGGCCCACCTCCCCTCCTCTCCCTCCTCCCCCTCCTCCTCCTCCTCGGCGTTCACGTTCCCAGAGCCCGAGGCCAAAAGAAGCAGGCATCACGCTGCCAGCAGACCCAATGATCTCAACACATGCCGACTGGCTGTGACCGCGGCGACCGAGCTGACACCTCTGTTGAACTCTGCCTGTGTCAAGTGCAGTGTCATGCTCCATTACACCCAGAGGAAAGACGCTTTGGCCCTTGCGAGCAACTCAACGCCAGCTGTCGTGTTTTGTGGTCAACTTGATCTCGACATTCGTAGTGATTTTCAAACTCTGCTGCTGAAAACTCCCGAGCTCAAAACAGGTAAAAACACAAATGTCTGTGCCTCGAGATCGTGATCCTGACACACGCGTGTTCATCATTATCGTCTTGTCTTTCCACCCAGACGAGGTTAGAGAAGACCTGTTGAGTCTGTTGGCAGTGCTGGATCGCTGGGTCTTCCACATAAACTCCCCTGAAAACAGCTTAGGTGACATAAATGGCTGGATTCTGAAAAGAGCAGGTTGTAAGAAGATTGAAGTGAGCCCTCAGTATCTACTCTCTAATTCTTCTGGACCATCTGCTGTCATGGTGCTCCACTGGCATCAGATCACCCCGTTCCAGGGAGAATTGTCCATCCATTCCAGGTAATTATCATTTACTGACTGATATTACTAACATAGTTGTAACTTGGAATTTTGAGTACTGCAAACTTTCAGCTGTAAAAAATACTAAAAAGAACAAAAAAAACCTCAAAAATGCTCTTTGCACTACTCTGAAAAACTCCACAGTGGAATCAATCAATACATTTAGACTTTGCGACCGGTTATTTTCATTATTTCATTGCTTGAGCTGAAACGCTGCTGTTTTGACAGTTATGTAGAGTTAGAAAGAAACCCTGAATAAAGAGTTTTAGTTGAACTACTCGTGCTCGGTGCGTGAGTTAAGACATGACCACCAGGGAGTTATTCAGTTTTCTGTGAACAGAAAAAAAGGAAGGTGGTTTAAGGAGAGGTTGGCCCCACTCAATTTTAATTAAAAGATTCAAAGTTGACAAGGCTTTGAAGTTGACTTAAGATGTATGTCAGCCAGATATTCCTCTGAATATCAAAGAGATTAGAATTCTCTGGCAAGCAGAGCTCTTAAAATTACAAATCCTGCAAATAAACTCTGAACAGGTAGGCGGCTGTGAATTGACTGACAAATGGTAAAATGATAAATAAATTTAAAAAAAAGACTTCAAAGCGCTTCAATCTTTGTTGAATTTATTGCACCATATTTGATGTAATAACTGCCACTGGCTCTATTGTTGCTTTGCAGCAAGTTACAGATGCTCCGGTTCTTGGACTCGCTGTTGGCACGTCTCCCGGCGTCCTGCACCGTCCGGCCCGTGAGCGGCGTCGGAGGTCACGGCACAGCCCGCATGTTTGCTTTAGCCCTGGAAAAAGAGTTGGTGTCACTCAAGGAGGGCGTGGCATCGGCACTCTGCGAAGAAGATGGAGCGGAAACAAAGAGGCACGAGGAAACCCCCGAGACCGGCACCGCTGAGGGGCTCCAGAGGTGCAGAGAGGCGTGGCAGCAGCACACGGAGAGGAGCAAGAGCAGGTTGAGCCCTCTGGTGGATGTCGGGAGGTATCGTAGTCTGATTCAAAGTATGTCCGAAGCCCAGCTGGACGTGGATTTGGCAGCTCTTTTAGACAACCAGAGGACTCCGCTCGGTTAATATTCTGCAGACATGAACTATTACTACTGTATGTGGCCTGAGGATAAATGAGGTAAAACAAATAGAAAATATTCCCACTTGTCAATATTCATGAGAATCTACTCGTACTGCTGGTTTGCTCATGTTTAAAGTTAAAACTGCTCGTCTGCTCACCCAGACAGCCTTTCGGGAGTTTCTATCTCCTCAGTGTCTGTTGCTGTGTGGAGCCTTAACCTATTTCCATTGGATCACCTCCTGGGTTTCACAGCCTTAATCTGATACTGTTGTCATGCTGCTCCAGCTCAGCCTATTCTTCTGTCCGTGTCTCTTTAGACCCTGTGTGTTTCAAAAACGCCCTTTTATGTGTGCTGTCGCCACTGCTGCATGACATTCAGTGAGACAGAGATCACTTTCATCCTGGAGTGAGAGAGAGTCTGTGCTGTGTATGAAGACAGAAGAGGAGTGTAGTGCAAAGCCTCGTCTCCACGGTGTGTGGATGTCGTTAACTGAAAGCTTTTAGTGCCACTTTTCGCCCATGGTTCAGTTACTTTGCTGTAAAATTATGTAAAGAGAAGAACTTTGATGCTTGCAGTCCGCCGTGATGCCACCGAGCTCGTCGGTGCTGCGGTTATAATGCCATTCAGCCAAATAAGCATCAGATCATACTTGAAACGACCGCAGCTTTGCGGGATTCATAAGGTCTGTGTCGGCTTGACCAGTAGTGATGGCTAAAAGGGACGACAACTGAAGTGTTTTTCCCCTCAGTGGGAGCCACATTTAGTTTTTTGTGGGAGGGGGGGTTTACTCCATCTGTTCGTACTTCTCAGTTAAAGAGGAATAAATTGTCCTTTTTTTTTTTAATACATCTACTTCAGTACATGCTCTATTTTTCCTGAACTCACTGCCACAGCGCTTATTTCGAGACCAGAAAATAATTTCGCACATGTTTTTTTCTGAGTGATTCCTACTGTGTTACTCATGCAATTTTACAGAGGAAATCTATTTTTGTCGTGTCACAGTATAAATAAGAGCTCCGGTATGGAGCTAACTCGGCTTCAGCGACTATGCAAGCTGATCACACACATGAGCACTTTCTTTTGCTCCTTTAATCCCTCACATAGAGAAAACACCCGCAGCCCTTTTGGCTGTGACACAAACACCTCTGTCACTTCGAGCCATGAAGAAGAATTCTGAATCCTCTACAGTAAATAACACCAGCAAATGGCCAGGAGGGAATGGATCACACATGGAAAGCAAAATTCGATTGTATTTGTGTTCCCTCAGAGTTCCAGCTGCTATCCAAATAAAATATATGGTTTGTCATCCCATTATTGCCTGTTAAGTTGTATTCATTTTGAGTGGTGAAAGAACACTGCAGGGTTTCTTACCCTCACCTTGAGATGGAAATGAATAATGTCTCGTAATGTTTCTGCTCTTTGGAAACATCTCAGACGTAGAAAAACTAAAAATACGCCGTATTTAATTACTGCTGCGACTTAGTGGTAAATTAATAATGAAACCATCTGCTATTTTTCTTTCACAAAAATTTCAAGAAGCATTTATTGAGCTACTCCATTTTATTACTGGGGTCCCCACAGCAAGTCAATGTAACTGGCACCATAGAGTTAGATGATTTGTATGCTAGATATCTTTCCCGCTGCAACCGGGATTCAAACCCAAGCCCCTCCGGCACTCAAGGTAAAGACCTAACCTGTGCACTACCGGCAGAAAACCATAAGCTGTTAAAAAATTTACGATTTTTGCAGTAATTGTCGGGAACCTTTTTATTTCTTGTTAGTTAAAAATACAAGTTATAATGTGAACGGTTAAATTAATTTAGCTTTACCTGAAATATTGTTGACAATTGTAAATAGGAAGACTCACCCATCTCGGGTGCAACCTGCTTTTCATGCCGTGGGGCTGACTATCGGCAAAATGTATGAAAGTGTCCAGTCCATCACAGGACACCCGCGCGCACATTTTAGAGTCGCCATTTGCTAACTCACCATGAGGCAAATGTGCATACAACTACATCACTGTGCAGCCTCTTTTAATCAATCAAACATTTTAAGTCACACATTGAGACTCTGCATTATATGTCTTTGGAAGCTCGATACAAATCCCCCCGTTTGGTTGGTTTTTGCTTGAATGGATTTTCTTTTTATATTCCAAACACATTCATGTGCAGTTGATAGTATCCCGGTTGTGAAGAACGCATGGGGCACCACTGCAGTCGGCGGGTATCGATCCAGATTTCACCAGGAATTCCTCTTTGTTAGACTCTGAATCTTACTGGGTCAACCAAACCCAGTGGGTGGACATTGATTTTATCTGCAACATAAAGTGTGGAGCACAGCCCACGTTCAGCAGCGTCCACGAGTCTGTATACAGACAGCTCCCATGTGAGACAACGCTCCGGCTCAAAAGAGTAACAATCCTCATGTATTTGCAACCTTTAGATTTGATGTTGTGAGGATCTGCCGACCTGTCCAGAGTGTATCCTGCCTTCATCCACAGTCAGCTGGGATCAGCACCTTGTGAATCTTAGTTTCGCAATAGAAGAGGTGATAAATGAATAGATGGCTGGCTGGACGCTCTACTTTTACAGCATTTCTTCAGTAAGTGCAAATGCAGTCAGGGGTATCAGACAGATGTGAATAACAAGATAATGTGGCTTTTTAGGTCCTATGGTGTACACATCAAGATGTACACATGGAATGAACAACAATTCTTCAACATGCAGGGTCTACAATGAAAAAAGACCACAAAAAAAAGTCCTTTCTTTTTTTGAATCAAAATGTAGATAATTTTTGAAATAGTCTCTTTGATCCTTCTAGATGTCAATAATATAGTGTTTCTTTTTTCACACACTTTGCCTTTGCTGTAGTCTGACTGTTTTCATGGTATAATAAAACCCTTACACTCTCACTCACAGAATATGCTGCTGGCATCTTTATTACCATAAAATCGGAGGCATTTTTGCTTTAGTTTGATGCAGCATTTATGCTCACGCATAAAGGACAACATAGGCAAAACCAAGTGTTCTTAACTTCATTAGTTTCCTGCTTTTCTCTCATACTGGCCCTATCAACTCGCTGTGCAGTTGCTATGGCAACCCTCATTTCTCGCCTCTCTCAGACCTCGCAATCCAGCCTCAATAAACCTCATGTATGATGGAAAGTTATTTTCCTCCTAAAGTGAATTATAAGCTGCAAATAATTTTTCTTTTCGTAAATCATTACGTCGCCGTTGATTGCATGGAGGCTATTGCATTCTTGCATATTTTAAACAGTGATATTACTGTTGGCCACTGGTAGTGAAATGGATGGTGTTTTCCATGCGAGGATTAGTATGACTGATTAGTTTATAATCCTTTTTGTTTTGCACATTAAAAAAAAAAAAGCAGTGGGGGTAATTAATGTAACCTCCTCGGTAAACCTGCCACAGTCCATATATTCATATCTGAACAAATAACAGCTGACGGATCCTTGCATTACTCACACTATGGCAATAACAGGCATTATTGTCAGATAATGCAGTAATAGGATATCATCATGTGTATTGAAAGCTGTTGTGGTCACCGTCTTTTTACTGCTGATATATTTATGTTTCTCTGAGTATTTGATTGAGCTCACATGCAGCAACAACAGGTGGAAACCTGTTTATTGGTCTGTTTATGTTTCTTATACAATTGTCCTCCTGTGACTTTGAATCAATTTTTTTTTTTTTTACTCAGCTGGTAGGCAAGCGCCAACTGATGGAATCAATGTACTACAGTGTGAAGTCCATTATCATGCATTAATGGAAACCCACTGTCACATCATATCTGTGTCACCCCAGGCCACCAAGTGATCCGTGGCACATGTCACCACCCTGACTTATCGGCTCCGGGAGGAGAAGAGACTGCGTTTGTCGATCTGATCTGCAGCCGCTTGCAAAAAGCATTTTAATGCCTTTGTTCCTTCTTTCATCATTTTCTTGAAAAATGTCGTCTTATCTTTTTTCTTTTTTTTTTTTTTATTACATGAGAAGAAAGCAAAACAGATGTTTACATTATTAAACAATACAGACATTAGTCACTACTTTATAAGAGATGACAGATAGAAATAGAGTAAATATGCGCACAGTCAATTTTATTGATGTACAGGCCAGTAAATAACATTTCTTTTTTTTTTTCCCCATAAATAGCATTCAAGAAAAGAGTTCTTCACCACAGTATATTGGGAGTGCAAGAGCCATCCAGTGCTCAGTGCCATGGATGTTATGAAGAACTGTCCCTCACTGTTGAGTCTAACTACAAGCAAATGTCACCATCCAGCAACAAACACATCGAGTGACGGGAAACAGTCCACGGCAGAGGTTGAAAACGTTTACAGAAAGATAGTACTTTATAAACATAAGAGAATCCCCTGTACAATAAATATTTCATCAGACTAAATCTACAAAAACAGCCTCCAAGTCTAAGATCATTCCTAAGATACCTGGAGTATTTACCTTGAATATGAATGAGTTTGTGTGGATTTTGGGCTTTTGAGAGCACTGAATAATGTAGTGCATGTTCACAGTCTGTGGGCTTACACATACACCTGCTCAGATTTAGCCATCATACTTGCATGAACCAGTTTATTCCATAAATTACCTCAGCATGAAAGCTAAATTTAGAATACCTATATATATATATAAAAAAAAAAAAAGTACAATATTTTTATTTGACATAAAAAGTCCATGAATACTATTTAGAATTTATCATAGAGAAGAAACTTTGATTGTGTGGCCACAGCTAGAAAGGATCAGAGGATGCATTTGGCTGTGGCAGATCACAAGAGGAGATGCTTGGAAAAGAAAGAATGGACAAGCGCGACACTTCACCTCTCTAAATCTTTGATATCTAAGGCCTCAGGGATTTCATCAAAATGCAGGATCCAATTTCCGATTCTCATCTACTCTGTTCTCACTCGTGCCTGAGACGTGTGCGCCGCTACTCCATGTTTGAGAGACGCTTCGGTGTGTACGCAACCTGTGTAGTTTGGAGGTTTCCTCTGGATGTGGTATAAAGACAGAGGAGGTGCCATGACCACAGTGCACTATAAAACAGTCCCGAGAATCCTTGATAGGAAGTTTTGCAATCACAAAAGGTCTTTGTAGGTGCCACCAAGTTACTCTAAGATACGAATCAGTGGAATGTTACATTGTTACAAACGCCAAGGCAGGAAAAAAATTGATTCACAAAGATTTTGGTCCATCTTCTCCAGCATGTAATTACGTCTTGAGTTGACAGTGATTCACTCTAGATTAGAGGGTTTCAAAGGGTAGGGCGGGTCTTCCCTGGATGAGGGGGGGGGGGGGGGGGGGGGCAACAGCGGAAAAAAGGTTTCACTATCAATAAAAAAAAGTCTAATGTCTTTATAATTTTAGGAATAACCTGAATTTATTATAAGAGAAATACAGATAAATTAACTGTAACAGGCAAGACAGTTGCAGACTATATTTAAGGACTTACCAGATAGAGTTGCCTCTGGACCTCTGATCAGAAGCCCGGCATTTAACCAAAACTTTCAGCATGGCTGCCACTCAGCCTGTGCTGTCAGGGTTATGGGGGGGGCGCAATATGGAGGGATTCATCCTCCCACTCTTTGAAAACCCCATGCTCTAGATCCATCAGAGAATGCTATGCAGCAGTACAAAAACAAACAAAGCATCCGTGTCTCCAGAGCTGTTCACATCATCAGAACATGAGCGTCACTGTATCAACACTGTACAATATCCCTGAAAAAACACCCACGTTCGCAGCCGCGGTGCCTCTCAATGCACAGTTTTCCCATCACATTTCTGTGTGCTTTCCGGGCATTTCTCAATCCGAGAAATGGAAAAATATTGTGTCATATGTCGAAGGTAGAAGTCTTTACTTTTTGTGGATATCCTCGTGCCGGATGATCTTGTAGGTGACCCAGTAGAAGACGTTGAAGATGAGGAAAGCCAGGGGGAAGGCAGCTCTGGAGATTGTGTCTATCCTCTTTGCTCTGTCCACAAACTTTTTCTTCATTGTGTCCGTGTCCTTGGGGACTGTGGGCTGAGGGTTTGGAGCTGGAGCAGCATTCTTTACAGCTGAGCCATCCTTTGTTGGCAGACATTGACTCATATTGTAGCCAGCAAAATTAAAGCGGCCTTCATGCATATCATCGTCCTAAAAAAAAAAAAAAAAAACACAAGCACATATGGATTAATTTGATCCTTTCAGAATAAAGCGACACAAACTGCTAATGGCCACTGGCTTGTGTGTATGTAGCTTAAATGAACATCAATCACAATATATTACACACATTATTCAATCAATCCAAACAAATTGCCATGATAACCTAATGCGCTATGATGGAACACCACGACTGCTTCAGGCAACAATAATGATCACACAGCTCAGTGTCTGTCCACAACCACCTCAGCAAGTTATAGCTGATGGATGTCCCAGTAAACTCACAGAATATGTTGTTTTATTTGCTGGTTCCCTGCCTTTTCCTTTCCTTGGAAGAGTTTTTCTTTTCTTTTTTTTTTAAGCTGATCACTGCAGACCGGAAGCACCCCACAAGAGCTTGGAGAAGCTCTGACACAGTTGTTCAGCCGTCACAATTTGGCTCTCGTCAAACTCACTAGAATTTGCGTCCTGTGCATAAGGTATTCATGGATGTCTCACGTCACTATTTCTTTGATGAAGATTGGTTGGAGTTGATTTGTTTATCATAAAATCCATCTCCCCCTTGAAGTGATCGATGCTTCTTCACCAGCAGATCGGAGAAAACATTAACATTTTATGTCCTTCAAAATCACATCCTTGGGCCAAATCTTAATTTTCTGTCAAACGCTGGTTTTCCCAGTGCATTAAAGATTAAAAGATGTTGTTTATGGCTGATAGCAGTTAGTATTAGCTGATTCAAGTATTGATATACAGCCTGCGACGGTCACACCTGGTTCATCTATGGTTTTATTGTTTATTTTATTATGTTCCAATTAGATTTATTTCAATGTTTTTTCTTCAAATATTCATTTTTGCACATTTCAGCTGCCATATTAATTTCTTTGTTGAAAATGAGTAGGAAGGAAAGAGTAACTATGCTCCCTCTCTGTTGGAAACAACTTTTTTGTCACAAATGAAACACCCTGCAGCTAACAGACACTGATACTTTTTCTTTAGGAAATCACAACTCTGACACACGTTGTCAACAATCCTAAACAACGTCTTATCCAAATCCTGAACAGGTGGAAACTTGGGCAGAAAATGTCGCCAATTATTTTGTGAAGTTTTCACATTCTGAGCTGAAGTGGTGACACTGACCGACCCGTCCTGCTCTGCTGTTGAAGCAGTAAAGTTTGACACCCAAGCAGCCTTCATGCAAAGACTTTGAGAGCTTACCTTGTGATTCCTCCTTTGTCTTCGCCTCAGGCGGAGGAACTCTTTCTGTTGCCTGGAGACAAAATTAACCCCGGCATATTCTAGCAGTGCAGCAAACACAAAGAGCAGACACACAGCCATCCAGATATCAATGGCTTTCACGTAAGAGACCTGGGGGAGAAAACACATTTTCTTTTGTCAATTTCTTCAAGGTCACATTGTAAGCCAACAATTCAAAAACAGCATGAATTTGTTCCTTGACTTTCAATATTGCTTTTTCCATTATCACTGGACAATCAACCTGTTGACCTACAGCTATTTTTTGGTTTGTTTGTTTTTGTTTTCCTCCTTGCTTTTTTTGTCATTATGTCAAGTAACAGTGACTTGTAAGTCTAACTGATTGATAGCAGAGTGTGAGAACTGACAGAAATATGATGTATTGTATAGTGGCTATATTGAAATAGACAGCAGGAAATAATCAGTGCCTTAATCACCAACAGTAGGACACTTCTTGTATTAGTTTGTACTTTTAGCACCAGCCATGAGCCGCCTCTTTGCTTATTTATTTTTACTGCTCATCAGCATCACCTCATCTCCTCATGACAGCTGATTACCATCTGGAGAAAACAAGACAGCTTATTGAGGGTTTATAAGGCACACTGAGATATTGTTTACGTGGCTCTGAAAGCCTTCCCTTTAAATATTTATCAGTATACGTGTCTTTCATGTGTGAGGCTCTTGACGTGGCCGAGGCTTTCGCTGCATGTGAAGGCTGGTGATTATTGATTAATCATCAAGGCTCTCGCGGCGCCCTTCACAATGTGTGCATGCCAATTTCCCCTGATTGTAAATACACTCCGACGGACCACCAGTCCCGCAGATTACTCATACTTTAGACGATTGCAGCTTCCCTATTCCGACAAGTATTATATGCCGTAGAGACCTCGTCAAAGGGTCTGTGCAGTTATACATTTATTGTTAGCTTAAGGCTGTTTTTGTTTTAATCCTCTGATGTATTATAGTAACTATAACACAGCAGATGAACTTCAAGCAGTACACCGTGCAGATTTTTCAGCTTTGTCTTTATCCGTTTGGAGGAAGTTTTTTTTGCTTATTTCTGAGTAGTAAGTTTGTCTTTATAACGCTGCTGCTTGAGTTTTACATTATGAGGCAACCCTAAATGGTTGCTCATCTGGGACTTGGCATCCTTATAGCTGCATATATTAGAGACTTTTAAGTAGACCAAGGATGCATGCGAACAAATCCTTACAAAGAAATTATGCAAATACCTCATTTACACACGCCGTTTTAAAGTCTATTTTGTCTCATGAGATTAAGAGAAATGTACAGGTTGATAAAATGCAAATATGTCTTTTGTGCTCGAGCAAACAAAAAATTGTAATGTATACATTGTGCACTCGAGGAAAGACATGACAGCTTTTCAAGGAAGTTTATCTTTTCTAGCTAAAGTTTTATGTTAAGTGATAAGTGGCATTCACATATATGTGAGAACAGATACTCATTCTTCTAACGTTTATATTCCAAACTTTTGGACACTGACAAGATTTTACATTCATTCTTATCGTACATATAATGCCTAGACCACGTGTGTCAAACTCATAGCAACATTCCAAATGTTTTAGTGCTAACAGGTATGAGTATGTCATTAAAAAAGAAAAATCAACATTTGATCAAATATCTTTTAACAAAACCTCAACAAGTTGAAAGTTGTAAAGAAAAATATGATTACAAATCTGCAGCTTTCAGCCTGGATATTTTTCACAAATTCACCTTCACAGCCTTTGATGCTAATGCAGCTTCGCTCACAGTATTAATATGAGCGATATATCTGGGCTCAGGCTGCAGATGTCAGTGTTATTGTGACCCCTGCCCACACTGAAACAGTGTGAACCCAGAGCGATTGAATTACAAACAGCAGTTGCATTTGGAGGATAATGATACTAATACAATAATAAATCTGTTTCGGGTCATCCTGATCTGCAGGAATAAACCCTCAGTTGGGCATCCCTGTTCATAATATATCTATATGAAACAACCAAACAAAAACGTGAGGCAGAGAAAAACAGGTTTGTACCCATATAGTAATCATCGTGGTAATGCCCGAGACGTCCACAGTTCAACCATCCGGTCACAGACAAGATTCATCAGCATGTCACACGTGTAACAATCATCTTCTCAGTGCCATCAAAAATTCACTCTGTGATATTTAGATCTTGAAAGCTGGTGTTTTCTTGTTCGAAGGTGGCAGACACTCTTATTCACTGCACATTTCTCCATAATTCTACAGCCACAAATTTAGTATGAAGCCAAGAGTCCCAGTCAGAACAGGATTATATTCAGACCAATTATGAATCTGCTTTGTTTTTAGATTCTCACTACAAAGCACATTTCTATTTGAATGGCCACTCATCATCAAGGCTCTGATACTTTAATAGTCTGACAAAGATTTCTCCTTCAAAACCAAACTTCTGAGGAAACAAGTGACACTTTGTTCCAGATGCATCCAGCTGTGCCGTAAAGGTTCGCTGTGAACAATGGGCTTTTAGGCTGTGTGCTATATGGGACATGACATTATGGGGCTAAAAGAAACAGTCGGGTTTTACCTTTGGAAGTGAAGCTCTGGATCCTGAGCTTTGGGTGGTCATGGTAAGTACAGTGGTGATCCCCAGCGCCACTCGAGCAGGAGCAGCGTCCATGTTGATCCAGAACGACACCCAGGAGAGGATGACAATGAGGAGAGAGGGGATGTACATCTGGATCAGGTAGTAGCCCATCTGGCGCTCCAGGTGGAATTTAACCTCGATGCAGGTGAATTTACCTGTTAAGAAACCATAAATGAGTCCATTTCTATGGGAATGGGCGTATGAGACATAACCAGCGTGGATGTGCTCATCTGACCAGTGTTGTAGTGTTTGGTGCAGTATCCCAGCTCCTTCTCCTCCCTCATGATGAACTGAGGCAAGGTGAGTCCGTCGGAAACCTGCACCGCGCCTGTCTCCATCCACTCGAACACCAAGTCATTCATGGTGTAACCGACTGTAAACAGAGGGGTAAAAATGGTTTAGGCAGTCTCCCCTGTGAAAGAAAGTAAGAAAGAGATCTGATAAGGTCAATACGTACAACTTTCCAGTTGCATTGTGCAGGTTTGGACGTCCATGGGAAAGTTCTTCAGATCCATTGGACATGACAGAATGAGAGTCAACCTGAAAGGAGAGACAGAGTCAATCAGTCAAATGCAGTGAGCTCAATCTCATATGATATTCACAGAGAAATGTATCTATCACACTTTGGCGTGACACACAAGTTGAAGCTTGTAAAATAAAATTACGGCTGGATTTTTTATTTAATTTTTTTCCCCCTGCTCCTGTGTGATAACCTCGAACATACCATGTAAGATTCCCTCCAGCAGGTTCCTATCACACTTTCATTACTGTAACTTATTGTCTCTGCGATGCGCTCTGGTCCTTGGTCTGCCCACTCTGTCGTTCCCTTTTTTTTTTTTTTCCCCCATGAATGGAGAAAACCACTAACCACCTTCCATCTCTCCCGTTGACCCACTCTCCCTCCACACCTGAGCACCGCTCAGCTCGGAGCTGCTCTCTAAATGGACTCAAAATTGATCCGCTTCATATCCCATCATCGCTGTGAAAATTGAATACTGTTTGTGACTGAAGTCATATTTTCACATCTTGTACCTGTATGTTAAGCAGATGTTCATGTTTCAAAGACTCCTGCATTGTTTTTAAGGAGCTGAAAGTATTCATAGACTCGCATGGCACTTTTCTCTTTTTTTTTTTTTTTCTCCTCGCTTTGCTTTTGGTTCTGCATTTGCTTTTGATTCTCAACAATGCCCCCTGAGATAAGCCTGCCCTCTCGCAGTCTGTGTCTCCTTATTAAAAATCTACATTGCACACAGGGATGTACAGACGTTCAGTAAATTTTACCATTTCAAAGGAGTGATCATAATGAGATAAAAATCAATTTAAATGTGTATGCTTTAGATTGACAGTCTTTGATGTTTCAGAGGAAATGTAAGAAAAGCAATAAGTGAGCATGTCCTCGGGCAAACTGTGCATCAGAGCTTTTGATTCTCTGCAGTATCATCTTTCGCTCAGCACAGCAGCTTCCCACCTCAGCCGCACCACCACAACATCGACTGAAGTTAACTTTAGCTGCAGCTCACAATAATTATTCAACACGCACTAATCTCGCATTTATTTTCGCAATCAATCACCTGGTCTGGAGATCAGCGGTCATGACGAATTACCAAGAGAAGGTCACTTTGCGCAGGGACGGACATGTCAAGGGCTACATTTTTCAGCATTTCCACCACAAGGTTACATGAGAATTATTGCTGCTAATTTCAAGGCGAAGAACTAACAGCCCTGTAAATTACATATATTAGTAAGAATTTGATATTTTCACATTAAAATATTTCACATTTCATATCCTGTCTTGTGTTCAAATGACTTTATTCCCCTCATCACCATTTCTAAAAATAAAATGCAGTATGTGTATGGGGTTGCATTCAGCCTGTGGGCTGCCGTTGCATGTCTGAGTTAACATATTCAGCTTTGTTGGTTAATTGACTTTCAAAACATACCCAATGAATTTTCTGTTGACAGATTAAATGAATAGCAACTAGTTCATTTGGTTTCAACCTCCGCTGCATGATGGATTACTGGTTAAATTTCAAGTGAGAGGGAACCGATTTTCAGTTTGAACTTTTGGGCCGTTCTGTGTGGAGTTTGCATGTTCTGTACTTTGGTTTCCACATACAATTCAAAAACAGTTTGTTTGAGCTTACTTAGTGACTCCGTCTTTCTCTGTTTATTTTGCATTCATCTCTATCTAATTATATTGACATATTTGCATATGCAACGTCCATCTATGACATGTCCAGTCGTTCACCTGATGCTGTAGAGGACCGTCCCGTCCTTGAAGATCCGCAGCAACTTGTTGTCCGTGGTGACATCGTGGAAGTTGGCTCCCTTTTCGTTGGCGAAGAAGAGATCGGGTTTCCATATGGAGTCCAGCATGGAGGGGTCCAGGTCGAGCGAGGAGTCGGGGTATTTGCTGTATGCCAGCCGAGGGTCGTTCCACTTTTGCCGTAGGAAGATGTTCACTCTGTAGTCCTGCAGAGACGATGAGTGGTGATGCATATTTTATAATGCAGTGATTTTTGTGGTGGAACACAAGATAGTGATGCAGCAACAAATACAGATATCAATGTTAATAAAATCCTTGTTGTTTTTAGGTAATAAAGGATTTTGCATCAGAATCCCTACAAGAAGGAACCATTGATGTATTTACACTCAAGCATATCTACATCACGATACGATACACTATACTACAGCAAAAAACAAACAAATACATGTTACTTTTACATGACGGATTTATGTAGTTACATAGATACAAAATAATAATCTTCCTCAAATTGTGACAGTAACACAATAAAAGGTAGTTCATAGTTTGGTTAACTGCCACATTTAAGTAATGTTGTCCATAGCTGAACATGTTAAAGGCATTTAACATTTAGTAGTATGAGTATTTTCACTTAAAGATTATACCTGAGTTTTTATCTGTAATGATGCAAAACGTTTAGCAAATAAGGGCTGTATAATCATTTACACTACATGAGAAATAAACAAATGGATGATCCATGAAATGATACTAATTGCACACTAGGCAAAATTTACATCATCGAGCATCATTATCACCATCGAGGTGGCAATTCAATCTTGAGAATCAAACACATGTTCACACTACCTTTCTGATGATTAGATATTCTTGCAAGCCTCTGTTGCAAAACACTGACCTTATAATAATGTTTCTTGTTGATCAGAATTATGTAAGAGCCGTCATGCGAGCTAAATGAAGCATTTAAAAGATGTAGTGCCTGATGAGGGAAACTCTGACAGTGCAGTTAGTGGTACACTGAGTGTCACAAAGCTCAGTTGCTCAGAGTAATTGATATGTCATGATGATGAGACGCCCTTATGTTGTTTGACATTTCATCAGCATATTGGCGGTTCCAAATCTTTGCATGCCTGTCTGAGACTGTGTAATTCCCTGGCATTCTTACACATTCCATTTCCTGCACAAATCACATTTTCCATTCAGAATCTAAGTAGTTATTATCGCTCATTATGAAATCTTTGATCCTGATTAGTTTCAATGCAGCCTTGCAGGTTTGATATTTTTACTTCTTCACAGATGGATGTCTCCACATATTAAACATAAGCTTGTTTGAAAGCGCCAGCTCCCCACTATTGATTACTGCCTGCTGCTAAAGCAACTTCAAAGGTGGGACTGGTTGTATTATTAAACCTGAGTTAACACATGTGAGAAGGGCATCAAGGGATAGATAACTGGATAGCCCGCCAATAAACTCCGTGATGGAAAAGAAAATATTCTTATGGAGGTAAATGCAAACAAGGCACAAAAATAAAAAGCAAGCGAAGGGAAAAATCTGGGGGGGAAAAAGGCTGGATGAGTCACTTTTAACTCCGGAGGAGAGGTCAGGGCTTTAAAACATGTCCAAGCACAACACTCAACTCACCATTGTAGTTTCTGCTATAGAACCAAAGCTGTTGATAAATATGTTGCAGGTAACATTAACTGGTGGACCTGCAGGTTGAGGGGATAGATAACACATTGACACATTGTACATGGCAGAAATCAACCGAAATACCAGAAGAACTCACCATAGTTGTCTCTGTGACAGAGCCGAAACTGTTGATAAAAATATTGCATGTAACATTTACAGGGGGACCTGTGAAATGCAATGACAATGATATGAAAGGAGGAAGCCGTACACCATAGGTATCATCAAGGACAGCAGCCGTTTGAAGTGCGGGACGTGTTTAATCAGGAAATATTGGGTCTGCTGTTTCTCTTTGTATATAAACATGCATTATACAAGAAGCAGCATTTTTCATGGGAGGAATGGTGACAATGTTACATGCTTTAGTGAACTGGAAAAAATAAGATCACATAGAACATAAGAGGACACACATTTGGAGACCCAAATAATGATTGGTAGATTTCTCCAAATGTTGTAATAGTGTGATTAAAATCAAATAAATAAATGAATGAAAACAATAACTGGTGATAACATCTTGTTGGTTTCATTGGGTAGCGACATCTTGTGTTCTGATGATGGTGATATGGTGTATTTTCGCCTTCATTAATTTAAGTGGCACACATGAAAAAGCACATAGAAGTAAAACACACACACACACACACACACACACACACACACACACACACACACACACACACACACACACACACACTGGCAGCAATCTGGAGCTGCAATAATAATAATAATAATAATAATAATAATAATAATAATAATAATAATAATAATGCACAGGTTTCTTATAGTGCTCGTCTTGACACTTAAAGACACTTTACATTACAATATTCATTCACCCCATGCTGGATGGTGGAAAACTACGTATGTTGCCACTGGGGCAGACTGACGGAAGCGAGACTGCCAATCTGCACCATCGGCCATTCCGACTACCACCAACCACTCACTCCCACACTGCATACACACAGGCAGTTCTGTGTTCAGTGTCTTGCCCAAGGACACTTCAGCATGTAGGCAGGCAGAGATGGGGATCGAACCTGCAACCTTCCCGATTGAGAGACGACCGCTGGTGAGCAGCAGAATCAATTTCCTTAAACAGCAGAAATCTCCGGAAGGTTAAATGATGGCTATTCTGCAGAGTGGTCATTACATCACAGGTACCAACCTCTGAAATGTGAATGCTTGCTCAAATTCTCTGTGATATTAAATTAAACGTCCTCAGGTCTTTGAGGTAATCATTAAGAAACAAACAAATTGAGCCATTGAATAATCTTTCCAGCATTTTAAAGCTGCCTGGAAACAGTTTTCTATAACGCATGTATCATACATAATTCATTAAAACATAAACT
Organism: Lipophrys pholis; assembly: GCF_963383615.2. Lineage (NCBI taxonomy): Eukaryota > Metazoa > Chordata > Actinopteri > Blenniiformes > Blenniidae > Lipophrys > Lipophrys pholis. The sequence goes on from NC_137632.1 coordinate 10,802,530, forward strand.
CTGAGATGTTTTCGAGAGTAAAAAATGATTTAGCTCTACAATATATTGGACTGTGTATCACTGTTAAACAATTTATCTCAAACAATTTGAATAGAAAGTCCCCAGTATGCTCAAATGGCATTTTACACTTAACGGAGTGGTCTGAACTGAAATGACTGTGAGATATGATGGGTAGCAGCACATGTTTTTCTTGTTGCTATCTGATATGTTAAGTAATAAGCACTTCGCAGGGCCTTTCCCTTATGTTTTCCCCATCAATATTTCATGACACCAGGTATTAATATTTGCCTCAGTTTGTCGTCTGGGAGCTACACATTTAACAGCGGAGGCAGAAGTGGAAAAGAAAAAGGCAGTACCTCCCCACAAACTCAGCAAGGAAATCTAGGTCATCCTTCAGAAATACAGTTCAATTCACTTCAAAGTACATCTGGCAGGTTCACAACCAAAAATCATCTGTTTACGTCACAGTAGGTTCATGCAGAAGTGTTTGTTTTCTAGCTGTGCATTGTGAGGGTATGTGTGTGTAATTTTGATATCTGGAGCCTTTACATTTTTATCTTAAAATAAAAAAGTCATATTTAACCAGCATCAATCAAATTAGCCTTCATGGCTTTGATAATCCCGTTTTTATTGGCTATAAACAGCATATATTTTCCTTTGAAATTGCCAGCGCGTGTTAAACAGGCCACCCGTCTCTCATCTTAAAGTCCATCTCAGCAAGCTTATTGACATGTTTTCTTTCACCCAAAAGGGGAGGAAATATCTCAGCCATGTGTTTCTGAGTCCTGCTGATCAGTCCCTGTGCTGTGCTGTCTTGGCTGCTTGGACGACTGGATGCCCCCAACCCCATCAAATCCCAGCCCACCTGAGTGGAGCCTGGAGTGGGCCTGAGCCCCAGCGGGCCAGCCTCTTCTCACGCAGCTCCATTCCAGTGACAGATGCTGTGTCTGTCCTCAGCATCACAGCAACAACAACAGAGGAAGGCAGTAGCCTGCAGCCATGCCACAGGGGCACCATCCATCATTTGGCCTGTCATGGTGGCATCCCTGTCTGCCACAAGAACCAATCTGTTTGTAATATTTCCAAGCGCCCCCTCTTTCCACCCCTTATTTTTAAAGCATTATTTAACGGAGATGAGGTCTCTATCAGGCACAATTGCTCAAAGTGAAAACAAGCATGCTGTGTGGATGGTGAAGAGGAGTTACTTCATGATTCATTTCCAGCAGGACAGCCTTATTATTGTTAAGCAAGGTGATTTACTGTTATTACCAAAAGGCCAGCTCCACAGTATCTTGGCAACAGATGTGAGTCAGTGGATCTCTTCATAACTGAAATATCAAACTTTGTGTTGCTGTGACAGTCTTATGTCTATCTACACTACTTTTGGGCTGGAAGTGATATGTGCACGGATTTCAATGAGATAAGAAATGATAAACAAACCTTTGAAATTGGGTCTAATTCGTGCATCATACCCGGAGGTACGACCCATTAATGAGTCCAGAAAATCTGAGGGAGACAGGTTGGAGGAGGATCTGGAATCATGCTCCTTGGCATCCACAGCTCTGGAGCGCACACATGGTGATGGGAAGAGAGAAAAAATCAGCACTTGATCAGACAGGAGTCAGCGCTCAGAAGCAGGAGTTACAGCTTATCTGCCGCCTCGCAGCTTCCAGCGAGTGATGGACACGCACAGGGGAAACGCGTCAATGCGCACACACGTATCGGATGTGATTTGGACGTCGTGGACAAAAGCGACAATCCACTTTATAAAGCAGGGCTGCTTACACAATGTCACAATATGCCGCTGTCTATTTTATTGGCAGCATAAGAATATTGTTTCTATATCGCAGCGTTAAAGAAACACCATAGCGCGCGTAAAATGTCTCCATAAAGTCTTCGTGGTAAGAATTAAATGTATCCACACATTTCGGCAGCCAAGCAGTACTCATAGAAAGTTGATATGTTAAACATAAATGAAGAAATGGCCACGAACTTTGCTAAGTTATAATTAGATCACATGTCATTTAACTACTAACAGTGCAGAAAACAGTGGCACATTTTTTTCACCAAAAATATACTTCCATTTTGAAAACTTTAGAAATGCTTAGAAAATATACTGCCTCACCTGAAGTTGTTTGTCTCCGTGAAGTACGTGAATAAAGCTGCCAAAACCTTGATAAATGAGCGATTCATTCCTGGTGGTTTCCCCATGTGCTCACGTTTCTATTTCACCCATATGTTTACATTAGTCAAAAACATAATCCAAATAGGAGTGCCGCTTTCTTCCTGACCAAGTCGTGGGCGTTTGGGTGTTCTTTTGTCACACAAAAATACAGGAGACATTCCTCAACGTAGCCACGGATCATAGTTTAGTTTCATGAAACTCTCACTCCCAGAAGCCGATATCGCGCAGCGAAGGTGTGAAGAAACATCAGTTCGGCGAACAGACGTCGAGAGGATGAAACTCCAAGACGCGTCGGCTGGACACTCTGCTCTGGCGCCGACTGATCAATGTGAAAGCTCGCTGTGTAGAGAGCAACCCGTTGGCCTGTGTTGTGACTTATGAAGTAGAGTCTTTCTCAGGTGGGGGGCCGTCAAGGAATGGGAGAGAAAACGCCTTGTCTCGTTTCAGCACTTGGACAGCTCCCGGCTCCGTTACGCGCAAGCGCAAGACTTAAAAAGTGGTGGACGTGTGTGGGTTTTCAATAAGTCCAGTAAACAAGGGAGGTAATCACTGCGAGGGGATTCAAAAACTGTCCTCGGTGTGTGTTTCATGACGATATTTGTCAGTTTTGAATGACAGTTTGTCTCATAGAATCAGCGTGGCGGGGAAACTCCCAATGCGCACTGCTGCGCACCAGGATTAACCGGCTTTAGGAATTTGGGTATTTTCCAGAGGCGTATAAGTACAAAGAAAAATGACGTTAGTAGAGTGAGGATGTATTGTGCAAAAGTATATATGAACAAAGACAGCAAATAAAAAAAATGAAGCCTTCATTTGCAAGGGCTTCTTTTAGAATGATTATTTATACCTTGAGAACAGGCAGAAATCACAGAGGGGGAAACGACGTTTACCACCTCTCACACAGTCCGCTTTCATTTGGAAATACATTTAATTGTCAACACCAATATGCTGTGTCATATGAATTACCTATACAAGTTTTAATAAAGCGTTTTTTCCAATACACAAAGTAATGCATTTGTAAAGCCACACAACTCTATGGGTTGAACTATGAATGAAACTATATCGATTAAGTCTCCAGCAGTCCATGGGAGGACCCCCCCCCCCCAAAAAAAAGCAGTTCAGTTGAGGATTTTCTTTTCTTTGTAGCTCCTCTCTCAAAAAAGAATTACATGAATTTTACACTCACAGTCTGTATCAAGATTGACTGGGTTCATCTGAAACAATCCCTGGCAGTATTTCTAAGCAATGTGCTATTTTTGCTCTGTTTCGAACAACCTACATCTTCACAGATATGAAAAGTGTAAACAAAGGACGCACCAGTGAGAAGCCGCTGCATGGGAGAGTATTTGGTACCCCGGTTGCCCTGGAAACAGATTTCCGAGGCACATCGTTGGAGATGCTGAAAGGTTGGCCTCCCAGAGCGAGACCGAAAAGAGCTGACTGACAGACACAGGCTGAGACCAAGACATACTACAGTGTGGCCAAAGCCCTGGGGAGGAGGGACTGAGGTGTAGAAGACCTCCTGTCTAATATAGTATCATTGCTCATTATAAATACATCCTAGCTCTGGGTATTGATACAGACAAGATAGGACCCTGGCAGCTCAGGATATGAGTGGGCTGTAAAGCTTCGTGGACCACAGGCATGAATGACTCATTGCACATGAACACACAGACATGTGCTGTGGAGGGAGCAGCGAAACTTAGTGAGAAAAAAAAAAAAGAACGAAAATTCATTCACATGAAGCCAACTACAGGCAATGCATTGTAAGACTACTCTCAGCACATCACATGCTCGAGCGCTGTGACATGCTTGGGGCCATGTTGCACTTTATTCTGACACTTGGTTACTGACCAGTTAACAGATCATCTTGGCCCGTCTCAGCCTGAGGTGGTCTCGCCCTGCTCCCCTCCTCCGTTAAAGCTGCACTCCAAATTAGAAGTGTCACATTGTATCTCATGCTTGCGATTGTATGGCTTGCTCCGGTTTAGGGATTTAACAGTTTTGTGTCATCAGAGGTGGTGTGCATGCACTGCACTACATTGTGTTCTCCACCATAAATACTAAATGTCCATGTAAATTATTCAGCAAATTGCACATGTATAGTGTGTTCATGTAATGTTTATAGTTAACAAATACATTTGTCATTGCATTGCAGGTACTTTGTAAGCAACATATCTTCTACATCTATGCAGATGACAAGTGTCACTGCATCATGAACAATAAAATAGTGTCTTTCTTTAAGGAATGCCTTTCGTACTAGTAAGAGCAAAATCCTCTTTGCACTGAGGTCATTTATTTCTCATCCCCGAGACAGCTGCAGTTGGCATGTCTGTGTGAAGACAAGCATTCAGAGCTTCAATTGGCCATTAGTTTCTATAAGGAAAGACTTTGGGTCGGGTCGGTCACGTAATTAAAGGAGAACAAGTCAAATCTCTGTGTCATGAAGGAGAGACAGAGAGAGAGAGAGAGAGAGAGAGAGAGTATTTTTTAGAAAATATGCCTGTCTCATTTATCCACACAGTTATTTAACTGTCTTAAGATGAACAAACATACTATCTTTTGAAGCTGCCCACACACATAAATAAATAAATCTAACCCTAACCCTTTCAATGATCTTGTTTGTTGTGTTGTCCAAAAGCATTTGCAGCACAATTTTCATATTTTGAAGTCAATTAAACTGATATTTCTGTCTTAATCATTCTGCTATTATACTGTAATTTCATGTATATTTTTTTAAAATCCAGTTGTGTACACAGAATTATTTGTAAAGATATAGCATCGCTGAAGCAGAAAATGGCACACACACACACACACACACACACACACACACACACACACACACACACACACACACACACACACACACACACACACACACACACACACACACACACACACACACACACACATTCTGGGGTGGTGGTTGTCAATGATCGCCCCCACTCGCCCAGGAGTTGTGGACTAGCTGGAGATCTCACCTGGAAACAACAAGCAGGCTTTATCACCCCAATGTTCATGTGCACTGGACTGGAGACAATTGAGAGCTGCAGAGTATCCATTGCCCCATCGATTCTTTGTATCTTTATCCTACTTAATGACTTTTTCGCCCTATAATTCAACTCATGGAGCTCATCTCAGGCCTAGCGGGGATACAGAGAAGTAACCTGTATTGGGAGCTATTTTGATGAGGCAACGTAACATGCCAGAGGAGAAATGCAAAGGATTTAATGAGAGGATTCTTGAAGAGAAGGAAGGATTTGAGAATCCTCTAGTGCAAAAACTGCCAACACAATTATCATAAGCTCTCTGTCATGGCAAAATGAAGCTATTTTGAGGCTCCCAGTATGTGGCACACGAGAGAATGATAAACTTCTATAAATCACACAGCACACATACTGGCAGCCGCACTGTGTTTAAGACATACGCTTTGAAAATGTAGCATAGGATCCACATGGGTAGGTGAGGCAGGGGGTAAAGGAATAGGATGAATGTACACGAGGATGATGCTCCTCATAGGTTGCGTTCTCCCTCAGGCAAAGTGAGGAGAACTGCTGTGGTCTTCTGTAAGACTGATCTGTCAATCACCGCTCTCCTTCATCAGCAGGAGCACACTGACAGCCACAGAGCCTTTCTCCATCACTGGGCACTGAAAACCCACTGATCCCCGGTCTAGACCTCCATACATCCTCTGCTGCCCCCCCCCCCCCCCCCCCCCCCCCCCCCCCTACACATTCACATAGCCTCTAAAAGAAAACCTACAACACTTTAACAGGATGCGTACATCATATTGAACACTAACAAATGTTTTCTGTTTGTTAGGCAATTACTCTTCCGGCAACAGTGAGTCCATCATGTCTTCTCTCAGATCGGCATGTCAGGATGTCTCCCCTGAGCTCCGGCTTGTGTGCACTCACCCAAACCCTAAACAGCACACTCGCAAAGATACTGTTTTTTTCGTTCTCTCTCTCCTGGCCGATGTCTGCTCCGTGTTGACACTGGCTCACAATTCGTCTATTTCTAGCTCGCAGGCTTGTCTCGCTGAGCGTTGTCACTGGGGCTGTGCAGCTGTCAAAGTGATGCAAGAATAGATTGAAGATTGAATGCAGTTTCAATTGCTTAACTGGTTTCCATCAGCTTTTCCTTTCAGCGGAGCTTAGATGTATGTTATGGGACCAATTACTCTGCGAGAGGGACACTGTCAGAGCAGCAGCACTGTCTTTCCCCTGGATTTTTTTCCCCCTTCTTTCTCTTATATTTATGAGAAAACTAATCTCTTAAATGCAGAGTGCTACATTGAATTTTAATGAATGCTGTGACATTTTTGCCGTCACATTACCACCTTGAAAAACCATGGTAAAGAAAACTGTCAAATTCAACATAATAAACAAGGAATACCTGATGTTGCATGTTGGAATATGTGCAGGTATACCGTTGAAGGATCATGAAGACATGATGTGCTTGCAAAAACATTTCTTCATAAAAGTGATCAGCACACAGCCCGTCACATGGAAGAGCCCATTAAAGATGAGGAACTGTCACACTCAAACTGAATTCAGTGCTCTTGAAGTGAGCAGTGTTATATTGATAAAGGGATTTTTTTCTTTTTTGTTTTTTCTTTAAAGTTTTCTGTCCCGGTGGTGCTTTAAAACCAAAACACTACATACCTGAAAAGGTTTTCTCAGCTTGCGAGATGAGTTGCTGGGTGCGCTTCAGAGGTGAGAACCTCCGACAGCCCATAGAAATGTTGCTCCTTACTATCCAACATCAGGGTCTTCTGGACTGGATCCTCTGCCACGTCTTCTCTCCAACTGAATACCTCCGTCCCTCATCAAACTGCCACAAAGCTTTGGGATATCCACAGATTACTGATAAACCCTACAAACTTCCACAAGTATAGCCCAAATAGTTTGTTTTCTTTCGCCTTTTATCGATTTTCCATTATTTCGCAAAAGCAGTTGTCATGACTGAAAAGAAATGTATGAAGAAATAAAAGGAATGCATTTCGCCGTGTCAATTTAGAATTTAACATGGATTTAATTAATTGCATTCACTTCTTTCGATGACATTAGTATTCATATTGTAGCCATAGGCTTGAATACTGAATTGCAAATTAAAAATACACGAGAAGCTCAACCGCGCTCTTAAAAGTAATGCTAATGCTGCAGCTGCCTCTCCAAAGGACAATATATCTTTTTCAAGTATTTAAATTGTTAACACGCCATACAAATCTGCAGGGATTTATGTCTGTACAACACATTCAGGGAAAGAACTGTTCTAACATAACAATGGCGAAGCACGGTAATGAAAACATCTTTGCATTGATGTCATTGCACCATTCATTTATTATCACCATCATATCCAACTTTTGTAAGGTAAAATATAAAACCTATAGCTGCTGTCAGTAGTTAATGTCCAGAGCAAAGTGTTAAAACTGCTGTGGTCCCACTTCCACATATTGAGAAAATATTATAATTATAATATAACAACTGTTAAAAAAAATCTTAGAATCAGCAAGCAATATATGACCAAAATGTCTGATCTATTTTGGAATGGAGTTTTTTTGGTTTTTTTTGAGGCAGCTGTGGCTCAGCTGGTGGAGAGGGTCGTCTTCTAATCCCAAGGTTGGTGGTTTGATCCTCACCTTCCCTCGTCCGTGTGTCAAAGTGTCCTTGGATAAAACACTGAAACCGAAGTTCATTCCAATGCTATGTGTGTGTGTTGTATTGAACCATCAACATGATTGTGAGTTTTGGAGCATTAAAATGCAGGATGTATATATATTTAAAAAATTTAATAATAATTTATCCTTCCATTTATCAGTGATTCCTTGTTAAGAGCTCCAGGATGGCAGTTTATGAGTGACGCAATAAAGATAATCTGACTCCAATTTATGTAGTTTATTGCATTAAAATCAGCAAAAATAAGCAGACGATGTACATTGGCTTGGTTCTGTGTCGAAACCAAGTCAGACAAGAGCGACTGGCATAAATCTCCTCAAACAATTTTCATTTTAGAAGCTTTTTACTCAATAGAAAAAAAAGTGAAATGGTTCAGGTCTTGGTTTGGAGTATCAGCCAGACTCCAGTTGAGTGATGGACAGAGTGAGGAGCGGTCGGTTTATCCAGTCAAGTGAAACAGCCGGAGCACATACCTGACAGCTTCCATGTCTTTTACATGTATTTGAAGCAGGTTCCACCATCGTTAAGTCAAAATTCGGATGAAAGTTCAGCTGTCTGGACTTCATACCCCAACAACCACGAATCACCTGAAATTAGGGCCATTATTAAACATAGATGGCTCAAGAATGAAAATTAAAAACATGAATTCACTTTCAGATTGTGGCCAATTAAACATTTTTCAGTCGAAAAAGATTGTTCCCGAGGAAAAAATCGAATCCCAGCTACTGAGATTTATTTATTGAAGCAAAAGAGATACCTGCAGTCAGGATAACGTGAGATAAGAGAAAACAAACCGAAATTGGGAAATCTTGTCCAAAAAGTTCCATTACAATATGAAGCCTGAATAATAATCACATCAGAACTTTATATGATATCAACTTCACTACTGCTACTTTAAACTAGACCAAGCTCGGTGTCATAACACTGTTGCACCTGTTTCCTTCATGACTTTCACCTCCATTAAAAGAAATGTGACAATGTGTGAAATTATCGTATATATATATTATTTAGAATAATTATTTTCGATGAAAATCATTAAAAAACAGCATCATTGACTTTTTCTGGTTTATGGCGCTCTGTGCCAGTTTATGACGGTCTGATGGCTTGTTTAAATAATGAGCCACTGGCATAGACCGGCTTCAAACCACCGCAGAAATAATGCTGTTTTTCAGCAGTTTAATGAGGAGCGTGCAGTCACAATTTGGAAACTGACAGATAATCAGACTCACTGAAAACTAATCATTTCGCATAAAAGGGCAATATCTCTAGGTTTGGGCTGTGTGCCAACAATAAGCCACATTATTTAAAGAAGAAAGAGAAATAATGACATCAGTTAGCCTTTTTTAATTCCACTATTTGGGCTTCACACTGAGAAGTGACTGCTGCAAGGTCAACTTCAATAGGCTTTCCTCATTTGTATTTGTGAGTTGTGTTTCTTAGTTTAGATATAGCACCTCAACAAAGCTGCACATTAGGTTCATGAGAAGAAGCAGGAAAGAGGGATGAAGGGAGAGACAGACAGAGGAGGGATATTTTTAAACTACTTTTTTCACAGATATTTAATGATCGGAAAATCAGGGAAAGTTGGCGAGTTTATATTCTTTGAATGTAAAGTTATTTTGGACCATCAGCATCTTTGAACAGTGTATAAACAGTAACTATGATATCAACATCTTTATTTATAGAACATGGTAGCAAGTGCTTTGACCAAAGAATTGCAACCACAGTCAGACAAGCAAAAACATAAAGGGCAAAAGAAAGAAATAATGGTCAAATTAAAAGGATAAGAAAAACTGTATGATAGCGGTTAAATTAAATTAAATTAAATTAAATTAAATTAAATTAAATTAAATTAAATTAAATTAAATTAAATTAAATTAAATTAAGTTAAGTTAAATTAAATTAAATTAAATTAAATTAAATTAAATTAAATTATTAAGTCTTTTGAAGTGTATCTTAACTGGTGTTTTAGGTTCATTCCTAAGCTGAGAGGCTCTGATGTCACCTTCGGCTTTCAGTCTTAAACTTTCCCACCTGAGGATCCGGTACCTACAGCCTCATGGAGGGGTTGCTAATTCAGAAAGGTATGTGAGAGAGTTAAACCCCGGATTGCTTTGAAAATGATCAGAACAATCCAGAAATCAATTGTAAAGTGTGTGCCAGTGAGGAAACACTATTATGTTGCACAGTAAGTTAGAATGAGTGAGAAGCCAAGCTGCTGCATTTTTATGTAGCTGGAGGTTTCAAAAATAGAGATTAATGTCTCGTTCCTGACAAAGGGGGTTACAGTAAACCAGTGTTGAGAATATGCAAGGCTTTGCATGTACAAATTGAAATTCACAGTGTCAATCATTGTCATCGTTCATCACATCTTTGCACTGCTTTCACTTCTCTGGCACCGTTATCACTTTGGAACCATTTTTAGAACACTGTGGGGCAGTAAACACAGTTTCCATGGAAACGTCACCGAGACACACATTGATAAGCGGATTGGAGCAGCTGTATTTCTCTGATGACGAATGAAACCTCTAGAAGCTGAGAGGGTTTCAGCTGGCGAACACAATTAAACACAGCCCATATATTTGAGGGGGGGATCCACATAAGCAGAGGAATCTGTTTGATTTCTCATTATGACGACGATAACAAACCACTCTTATCTGGTTTCACCAAAAGCTTCCTCTGGCTCTGCCCGCCTCACCAGTCAACCAGCCACAGCCGGTGGGTTTGCTTCTGTGTCTCAGCGCTGCTGCAAATAAGCAACAATTCCCAATTAGATTCACCGTGGGCAAATTGATATATTGATCTGATGCATCTCGTCTCATCAACCTGGAGAGAAACAATCAGGTCCGGCTTAACCTGGCATCAGTCAATAGTCCTAAGAAGCTGGAGAAAACAGAAGGTCAGACATGTTTTAGAATATAAATATCTTTGTGGGTTGTTTTTTTTAATTCAAATAACATTACAAATAATGAGAAACAGAATCTTAGTTAATCTTTAGCGCCACTACTTAAAAAATGTTCTCACACTTTTTGATCGTTTTAATGCAAATTGATGATCCAACAAATAAACTTCTTCTGTTCCAGAGGTAATTGCCCGACCTGCTTTCTGAAAAGTATTGTATATATAGGAGCTTCAGGATTTGTTTTTGCAAGGTTGTTCATTGGTCCGCACTCTATTGTGGCACTGAGATGACTCCGTCTGCGTCCTGTCTGGGCGCCTTCAGTATTGGGTTCCCATGTTCTCCCTGTGGATGGGCGGCTCGCCCTGCCTCTTTAGAGTGATCCCGATTCAGTTCAAACTTTGCGAGCCATTCTTTGTAGAGCCAGCAAAGACAGATTTCAGGTATCATCAGACACAAAATTCTATTTTTAAGTGTAAGAAATGAATATTCAGTGTTTGCATTTTTGACGAGGAGGCAAACTATGCGGCCCAAGTCTTTCCAGGTGATGTGCTGAGACTCAGCTGTAGGGATCACACACACACACACACACACACACACACACACACACACACACACACACACACACACACACACACACACACACACACACACACACACACACACACACACACACACACACACACACACACACACACACACACACACACACACACACACTCTGATGGTGTCGTGAGAGTTGCTTTGCCTGACAGCAGCACATCTCTCCCCTCAGTTGCTTTTGTGGTCCTGAAAGGGCTGCACAGAAAGTACAAGAGCGCTGACCTAAAAACAGAGTTTTTTTCCTCCACAAAGCTACGAGAACACACACAGTTTCAACAACAGGAGGGAGTTTTAAGTGACCACTGGTGGAGCAGATGGTGAATTTCCACAACATAAACATATATAATAGTAGGTAAAATTAGGTAGTGAAATGAAAGTAAATTGATGAACTATGTTATTACTTCCTTAACACTTTGTCTGAGCCGTGCTGACACATTTTAGAAATGTACATTTCTCATTCCGTCGGGGTATTGGATGTGGATCAATGTGAGTGAGGCTCAGTGATGAACTCGTTCCCCACCGGCAGTCTGATGGGTCTGTTTTCTAATGAAACAGCGTCTTCTGGGGGAAATAATGACACTCCACTGGCCTCTGCCAGTAGCAGACAGCCACGTTTCCTTTCATATGCTATGAGTCATGATATTATGTTTAATGATACACAGGTCCAGGTAGGTGTGAGAGGTACACAGGGACAATTTTCCAAGCGTTCTGATCATTATTTAATATCCACAGCAAAGAAATTCAGGCTGAAATGTGCCAATATGTGAAACACTGAAATCGTATAGCGCTCACAAGCTCCAGTGAGCTATTGGTACAGTAATTGGAAATGGTAATGAATCGCAGCCACTACCAGGCCATCAAAACACAATCTACCATTATGTTCAACACATAACAGCCCAATTCCACATGATGCTAAGGAGCTTGCAACAAGAATGCATGAACAGCACCATCAACATAAACAGCATATTGCAGAACATGTAAATCACGTAAAGGCACATACCAACAAATCGATTTCCTGTGACAGTGAAGAAGAAGAAGAAGAGGACGATTTGCTTTATAATTTAATGGGTTTGTCAGACACAAATGTGGAGAACACTGGCAGCTCCCACTGTATCTTTCACCTCATTTGCTCTTTCCAAGTAAATAACAAGAGCTGGGATCCCATCAGAGAGCGAGAGCTCAAAGATAAAATCCATTTTACAAAGATGTAATCACACAAGGAGCTCACAGTGCCTCTAATATGAGAGATAGAATACTAATGGCTTCTGTAAGAATCCTTTTTGCTGGAGTAAGAAAACACAAACATTTGGAGGTCGCCATCCATGAGAAAAAATGAAATAGAAGACGGTGAGTTTATTTCTGAATGGTAGAGACATTATGTTTAGAGTAGACATATGATGGAGACTAATCGGGTGAATCGATGCATTAATATGAAACCTAAAAGGTGCTACTTATCGTTTTTACAGTTGCCTTAGAGGAATGTAATCATTTCAGACATTACAAATAACTTCAGAACAATTATTGAAGGTTTGCAGTTACACAGATCAGGTGATACTGTACTGCTCAAATGCGCCTGTACATAGAATCTGCCTGATTTGTTCCTTTTTAAAAACAAAATCTGATGAATACGCTCACTGCTTCACATTACATACATGCAAAAAAAAAAAGTGCACAGCAGCAATAGAAATGGAAACAAAATGAATGAATGAGTAAAACATTAAACTTTTTTTTGGCAGCAGATCTGACTCCAACTAATTCATCAGCCGATTCGCTGTTCCAGGTATCTGAATATTGTACAAACTATTTTTGTATTTGGATTCTTTCATTTATTAGTTTGTTTAATCAAGTTTCCATGTCTTTTCAAATATTTCAGATAATATTGAATGTTTCCAGAAATGTATAACACATTGTTGCATATTTGTTCATCCACACTTGACTTGCTCCCTATAATATATTTGTATAGTCATATATTTTGTCAGATTTTCTTTTACTTTATATTTTAAGATGTCCGCTGCGCTTTAATTTTATTTTATTTTTTTTAGCTGAAATGTAACTTTTTATTTAGATATATTTGTAGGAAAGAAAAAATATATACAGTATATAAAAACATATATATATATTCAAACAGGAATAAGATGTAAAGGGCACACTTGCCTGCAAACACAGAGCTCTGTGCGTTCAAACCACACTCGGTAGAGGCAACAGGAGAGCAGCTGCTTGGAGGTGATACCATTCAAGTGACATAAGTCGCCTGTTATCCAATGAGTTGATAATTTCCCTCAGGTACTCCCGAGCGCACTGCTTAATCTGTCAAGTAACATAACAGGAGTCCTCTGTAGGAATCGGGCTTTCAACATTTCGTGATGGACAAAGAGAAAAAAAATCATTGGAATGTCATTTGTTAATTGGAATCGTCTCTTCATTTACCAATAAGTGTCATTAGATGCTGTCTCATTCCCACATGCTGTTGTTGATATGAGGCATCAGGAATGGAACAGGACTAAATGTTTTGGTTGAACTACAAATTTGACATGTTCAGTCCTGTTAACTCATTTTCTGACTGGAAACAATCACTTAGAAGTGAACGAGAGTTTACAAATATCAAGAAATTAAAAAAAAACAACCAATGTGCGTGTTTTGTTGGGTTTTTTTTTTTTCACTTTGCAAGATTTGCAACAATAACTACATTTTGACAAAATATGTGTGATCATTGTTTTGCACCTGTCATGCAATAAAGAACATTGATTCTGTCTTTATGGACTTTATTACATTTAATTTAATTTCATATATCAGACCTATCTAAATCATTTTACTTCTGTTTTCTTTATGAATGATGTGATAATTACATGTATAAGCACAAAAACTACATACTGCAATATATAAGCATGTGTGCACTATTCACCCTTCTTCCAACCCACTCTTCTCCAGCTCAGGGCAGTCAGCCTTTCTTGAGGCATATGGGAGAAGCCATGTACGCTGAAGAAGGTTCTCACTACTTTTCCAAATACAAACGCCAATACGATGTATTGCCTTTGTCATTTCTGTGACCAGTCCATCGCAGGACAAACACAGAGAGACAGATGATCACAGACACTGACATTCACACCTGAAGGCAACTTTGGAGTCTCCAATTAACCTCAAACACATGTTTTATTTGAGTTTTTGTTCAATATTGCAGGAAACCACACATACATAAGGAAAAGTTACTCCAGACATCCCCTCCCCCAAAGCAGATTCAAACCAGGGTTTTTCATAATGTGAGGCAAGAGTCGATCTCCATGTCCAAGTAGGAGACTGTAGTGTGAGAACGTTTTCGTTTTTTCAAACCATGTTTTATTCTTTCTTATATTTGATAAAACAGCATACTCATTTTTGTACCTAAAAGAGTCCACTAGATGGCAGCATATTATTGACTTGTCCATGTTGCCATTAGCTCCCATAACAATAAATTCAAGATGTTGTTTTCCAACAAGTAATAATTCATTCACCACATTCATCAAAGAATTAGATTCCGCTCAACTTTGAGCTGCTGGAATGAAATATTTACTCATATTGCTGTCCGGGCCAAAGGTCATTACTGCCAGCCAGCAAAAGATGGGCGGAGTAGAGGAAGAATTTAGCAATAATTTACATTTGTATTGGGCCAGTATTTTTTTGTGAGAGTAGCTTAGTCATGTGAAGTTTCCGTTTGCATTTTTTTTTTTTTTCTGTTAAACTTGTCTCATCCGCTGGTGTAGATAAGCTGGACTGAAGTGATTTATATGTGAACATCCAGAAACACCGCTGATGGCTTCTTCATGGTGCATCCTGTGTACTGTGGAGCGTAACAGAGACACTGTGACCCAATTGTCAGCACAGTCACGAGGGTGGACATAGTTTGCTTTCTCTTTTTCCATTCCCAAACTTAAGTCTTGAGTGTTGTTAAAAAACCTGGCCACTCCCCATCATCCTCCACTGTGAAATCCAGCAAAAGTCAAGAGGAGCAGATGCAACACAATCTGTAGAGAATCTGCTTTCCCACTGCCCAAGCTTGACTCTGTCTATCTGCTGCAATCCAATGTTAACAAAGCTTTGTTTTATAAGCTCTCTCTTCTCACACGAGGGCTTTGAGGAGATAACTAGCCTGGATCTCACTTCCCCCGCAGCTCCCAGCTCAGAGTGGGGCTGTTTTGTGACTATACCCTCCCGCCTGTCCCGGGGCCTCAAGGGGCAATGAATTACATGAGCTCAGAGCTGCTTACATGTTCACCATTCCCCTCGACCTGCTTGAGTCAGACACCAGGCACTTGGTTTCCACTGTCTGTCCTGACTCATCAGCGATGCTTCGTGTTTGCAGAGGCTGACATACCTGTCCAAAACATTTATTAGGTTGAACTCTGCCAGAGATGTGATCCGATAAATCCAGTCGAGTTTGCCGAATTAGTTTAAATTTTTTTTTAAAAACAACGACGTGATTCATCAACAACCTCAGCATGCTTTTGTCTGTAATTGACATATGTTTGCAACTTGTAAGCAGGGTTTAGTTTTATGGGCAAGCTGAATACATTAAACTCTTTTGATGGCCTTTTTGTGAGCTGAAGTAAACAACATACTTCCTCTGCAGTTTCCCTCAGATGGCAACGAAGCATTATTTTCCACTTCTTCTCAAATACTAAACCAGATGTTGACTCCTCACTCTACCCTATATTTCTTCTGTGAAGTCAGGAAAGTCTCGGGAAACAGCTCTGATTTATATATACAGATACTTTGTAGTTCTCACTCATCTCTTCTCAGTCCTCGCAAATCTCAGGCCATATTCTTGACATGATTGTCAACTATTAGTATTGATTTTTCAACATACACAGTTTCATCGCCATAATTATAGAGAGGTCCGAGCTTTCACAAAGCGAGTCCTGAAGTGATTTCCTTGCCGGCTGTTTTAGTTGGCGCAATGAGCTGAAACACTGTCTCCGAGACAACAAAGAACCAAGTGTTTCAGCAGCTTCGACAGTTTTGTTCTTAAGTTTCATTTTGAATGAAGTTAAGTGTGAGGAAATTACAGGAATTGATAAGACGTTACCCAAGATTAGGGTGTTCCTGTGTTTCACACTGATACACATGAAGAAAAACAAAATCCTTTAATTATCGTATGAGGCGTAGCAGTACAGTTCAATTTGTCCTCTGCAATAAATCAGAGAGAGCATTTAGGGTTTAGGAGCCTTGCTCAAGGGCTCAGAGTCATCCTTTAGGGAAACGGGATTTGACAATTTGTGGATTCAAACCTGCAAACTTCAAAAACCCTCAGAGCCTCGTCTAAATGACACGACGTGAAGCGACACCTCAAATGTAGAAAATAAACATTTGGCAACAACAAGTTAATAATCGATAGCTATAATAGAATTAGTAGCCGGGATGCAATAACGGAGGTTTCCCTGGATTTTGTTGGACTGCTGCTTCTCTCGGTCCTGCTCACTGATCCAACGCTTAATCATTTGTCTTGGTGGTTGTTGTTTTTTTTTCAAAAGTCCTGTTCAAAGGAGGAGAAGCCCGTCCTTGACCCAGAACTAACTCAGTTTACTTTGTAGACTCGTTCAACAATACCTTCGATCAGTGACTCCCTCAAGAGAGCGTCCGAGACTCACGGAGGGCCGCAAAGCCTTCTCTGTTTTAAGGCATATCATTCCTTTTATGCTTTAATTGTCGATGAGTCAGAATTATTGACCTCATTCATCATTTATTTCAACAAACGTAAAAGTTACCTCAAGACAAAGGTTGGGAGCCACTGCCTCAGAAGTCTCAGTGAGTTTAAATGAATGTTGGCTCACCTTATTCGGAGCTGTCTGCATGTTGGTGATTCATCTCAGCTGTTTTCATGCCGCCTCTTATTGTCATCGTGTATTAACATCCACAATATGACCCGTCTTTTTCCAGATGACTGACGTAATTTCAGCCTAATCATGAATATGAGACAGATGTGCGTGAGCAACACAAGAATAGCACAACTATGTGCACATCATTAACACACATTGAGAAACTTTGCAAAACGCAACATCAGAGAATCGTACTTTTTTTTTGTTGTTTTCAGTTGCGATTGGACAAACTTCACCGTTATGATGTTCAGTGACTTCAGTCTTCATCATTCATTGACCGCCACACTCTCAACACAGTATCTGACTGAGTTCTGTAAGCAGGAAACACACACTATTTATTTTCTCTCTGCATCAGCAAACAACTGTCTGTGGTGCATTTACTCGATTACTATTAAACCTGTGGAATAAAGTCACCGTATACCAGAGTGTCAGTTTCTCCCGCATTGGTGTTTCAATACTGATGTTAGCCACCTGAAACTTAATCTCAGACTTGGCAACACAGTCTTGTATGTATTTTTCCTTTAGGAACTGGATATGCTTAAAGAATATTATCTGTATGTGGAGCCATGGAACTGTAAAATTCTGTGTGCCAAATCATGAGGTTTCTGGGAAAACAGTCTGCCATGTGCAGATATAATGGGAGGCCGCAGATTAGGCCACAAAGTATCTGAGGTGGAACAAGATTTTTTTTTTTTCTTTCTTTTTTTGTTTAACTGACCGACTTGTGCTTTTTCCTTATATGTGCTGGAACTGGATGTTTGTAACCCTCTTTCTTAACAGTTTACTCTAGGAAAGGTATTTGGAAAGACTGAAAAGCAAACATTTAGCACTGGACTTTTCTATTTCCCAAGATTGGCGCTTTCACGAAAGAGGAAGTCCTTTTCTGTCATGGCCACTGTGAGCAGGGGACTTTTGTCATTGGAGTTCTGTTTTGCAGCCCAAAAAATCGGACACATTAGGAAACGCCTTGCTGGCCAGAAATGTCTAACCAAGCCATGTAAGACTTGGTCTGTTGCCAACCTCGCCCTCGCCGCACTTAAAAATGTTTCTAATTTTGAGGCCATTGGCAGTGTCTGCCATTTTCTCTATGGTTGGTAACCATGGTGGTTGTTGTGTTTGGTAGCAGCTTTCCTTTATTTGCAATTAGACGCTGCAGGAATGCCTCAGTTTGCCTTTACTGCCTGCAATCAACAGTGTGCTCACTTTTAATTTGGAACAAAACATAGATTAGTACAGTGAAAATTGTTTCAAGAGATGCTTGGTTTTCAACTGTAATATCGCATCATGCCCGAATAGACAAACAACAAAAACACACTGGGGTGTTATATGATCTATATGCAAAAATATTCAAAGAGTCTGTGGGCATGTGGATTCAAACAAGTTTGCTGGGTGACCTGTTTCAGTGTGGAACAACAAACAAAATTCAATCTCATTTTCAGTCCTTGGCCAACATGTAGTTCAAATGATTTTATTGAGCCTTTAACCAATGTAGAAAAAAAATTGCAGTGCAGAAAGATGTTTCTTAACTTCAGAATTACTGCTGCTGACAATGTTTATCTGGAATGATGAACTGAAGTCCTATCTCACAAACAAACCCAGTAGTTGAGAGAAGTGGAAAATCACTTTATAAAGTACCACGTTATGCAACTACTCATTACAGAACTTTAAAACACTCCTCAAAACCCACCTGTTCAGACTTGCTTGTCCGTAAACTCTTCATTTTCATTGTTATTTATTATTAAATTTTTATGCTAAGCGTCTTTGAGTGTATAAAAAAGTGCTATATATGTTTGATGTGTTTTTATTATGATTATTATTATTATTATTATTATTATTATTATTATTATTATTAGTAGTAGTAGTAGTAGTAGTAGTAGTAGTAGTATATCTTAAGAACAGATGTTACACTAATTTCTGCATTATTCCACCCCCACCCCCCACCCCCCACCCCCCCATGTGATGCTGCAGTGGATTACTTGCAGCTGAAAATGAATCAATAAATAGAAATAAATAAATGAATTATCATTATAATTGTAATACAATTATTATTTGATGATCATAATTGTTGACTCAAGCAGACTACAATAAAGTTTGTGCCTCGTGGTTTCACTTCCAACTTTCTGATGTAACTTGTTCGTGCAGCTAAACATGCATCTGATCATAAGACTTTCATTGAATCAGAGCTGCACAGCGCTGACAGCTCAGATCATTTGTCAAAGTAGTACAACTAGGTGCACACTGTTATGACATTCTAATTAGTGGAGATAATTAAAAGTAGTAATTATACAAGGTACTTATAGAACAAATCTTTGTTTGCTTGTTTGTTTGTTTGTTTGTTCGTTATAGAAAATCTGAATCACAATTCAAACCAAACAAAAGACGTCTGAATTAAAGCTCATAGCTGAATCTGGTTTTCCAGCGAGTTATGGCGTCCTGGTTGTAAGTCTCTGACTGTAAGTGATGGCTGTGTGTATTCTATAATGAAACACTTTTGTGTGACGTGTTTTGTTGTTCAATAGTCCACCCTAATAACACTTGATGCCGGCTGTCTGCCAGCTGCTGCGCCGGCTGTAACAACCAGCGCAGTGCTGGAACGTTCCCATGCAGATCCTCTATTCATCCTCACACAGTGACATGCGGCTCATGCACACAGCACAGGACGAAAGCAAACACAGAGCCACTGTTGCGCTTCATTGATGGAAGAATGCCTTTTTGATAAAGAAAAACGACATTCTGAAAAGCACATGTTTTATCAGATAAATGCGCGGCCTCTAAACCATGACAGCACACTGCAGATAAAGGAAGAAGTCATTTCTTCTTCCTTTTCACGTTACTTTACATAAAGTCACAGGACTTGACCATTTCACCCTTAATATGAGGCAAATAGACAAGATACGTCCTGTGTCTGTACAGGACGGTGGTTAACACACAGGAACCTGAAACGGAGGCTGCATGTCTTCACACAGCAGGAGGAATCTGGAGTACCTGTAGAAAATGGCATCACTGTGCCAGGTCCTAATAGCAACAATGATATATTGAAAGTAAAAATATTCTATATTGTGGTTGTCTTATTAACCCTGAATGTGCGTGCAGAATATTTGTGGGTCTGAACCTCCATTCAAGAATATTACCATTTAAAGGGAACACAAATGTTTAAAAAGAAAAAATAACCTCATGACAGGAAAAAAAAACAACAACAAAAGTCTAAATAATAATGATGATAAAATGATCTTTACAGTGCACATACAAAAAGGATAATTGAGGCGAGGGACGAGTGACATTGAGGTCTGATGTTGACCAATTTAATATTTGCCTTTCAGTGACTTATTTGTTTGCCATGTTCAGAAGACGCCCTGGAACAAACCATTGAGATTTGCCCACTTGGGTCCCAGGAAAAAGACTTGATTGGATTAAAGGGTACTCAGTCCTCCTTGGATACTGGACACCAGACGACTCGATTGATAGCGATTGGAAAGCTTTGATTCAAGGCCTCTCGTGCCATTTATCCACGTTCACAGATCAATAACATGGTGATGACTTTAATCACATCATAGTGATCCAATTATTTTCAAATTTGCACATGAATTAACTCTTACTTTTTCCAGTAGAGGAGGTGAAAAGTTTAATGGAATGGAGTTTGTGTCATTGGGACTGATCTCTTTTATTATTTTAGACACATTTCCAATGATTCCACAATAAAAATCTGCCCAAACATTTTTCCTGTTCATTTCTTTTGTGATGTAATTGCAGAGAGCATTTTTTTATTAAAGTATATAAAGTTTTCATTCTCTAATTGAGAAGAAAAATAAACATTTCATTTGCTTGTAGGTAAATATTCTTCATCATTAAAAGGCGTTTTGCACAAACTGCAACAACTTACAAAGGAACAAGTGAAAATGTTATAGGTTGGAAAAAAAACAGTCCTTATATTTCACCTATGGCACACTTTTTTTTTTTTTGTTTCCATTTCAGAGCTTTCAACAGCAGATCGTTTCCTTCCATTAGCCTCTCCACTTGCCTGGCGGCTCCATCCTCAGCACCCTTTTCCTTGCATAGCGATCGTCTCTTCTATAAACCATGTCAGCCTCTTATCTCTCACACTCCCACCAAACAGTTCAACACGAGATGTCCTTTTTAATGTACCCGTTCTTAATCTCGTCCTTTCTGCCCACTCTCAGTGACAAGATAAGTGATAGAAGACATTATAAACCGGATGAATACGGCCTATTCGGCAGACGTATATAGATATTTGTTGTGCAGAAGTTAATTTGTCTTCCCGAGGAGATTGTGTGTTTCAGAGCCTTTTAGGGACTTTTAAAACACTTTTGAGGGAGCAGATTCGTTGGACTATACGATTATTGCTGAGTGTGCGGTTCTTGTTGGCCTCTGACCTTTCATGTTGCTTTATCGGCCCTGTTGTTGACGTGTTTTGTCAAAGAGCCAAGCACAGAAAGCCTCTACTTATGTTGAAGGTGATAATCGTGACTGAAGTCAGTTTATTTAATCAACTTGCACGTCAATATGACGCATATCTTGTGCTTTCTTCATGGAGGACTTTGTTCCATAGATCGCATTGAGGCCTGCAGATAATGACCCAGTGAGTGGCTTTGAAACAGTTTAGGCAAGGTACGCAATATCCTGGAGCTGGAAAACAGCAACAACAGGGAGCAATTGGTCCACATCAATGACAATACGATGGAAAGCCTCGTGTTAGAGGCTGTCTGCATCATTGTCAGGACCCCCCCCCCTACTTGTCAAAGTGTTGTGGGTAGAAGGAGGGCTCCAAGAGACTTTTAATCTAAATCATCGATCTCAATGATGCAACCTGAAACCATCTGAGACCGTGAGTTGGGAATCTGCCTCATGGGGTTCCTTCTCGCTGCTTGCTGCCTGATGTGGATTCTGTGAACCATGTTGAAACATGAAGCCCACCGATCCATGAGGGCAAGCACGGAAACAAGCAAACAAACGAAACAAGCAAATAAAAAATAATGAATATAATGGAGGGGAAAAAGTTGGAAAGAACAAGCAGGGAGAATTTTAGAGAGAGATCGTCTTCATTCAGTAGTTCTGTCATGTTGTCCCATACTTTTCCTGACCACAACGCTACCTGCTCAAATGACATATTTTTATTGATTTATTTTAAACTCATGATCTTGTATTGTGAACTATTTTCCTCTGTATGTTTTTCTATTCCGTTTCCCCTATTTCTACAATGTATTTTTTTTATCCCTCTTTTTTAAATTGTGAAACACTTTGAGCTGCATTGTCGGTATGGAATGTGCTTTAGAAATAAAGTTATTATAATTTACAGTGCAAAAGTTATTTAAATGCACAGTAAGACATCTCCTCTTTACGCTTCCTTTGACTGAGGAGCTTTTTGGTTTAAAAGGTGATGATAAAAACCTATTTGTGGTCAAACCTGTACCAAGAGGGGCTCGCGGGACTTGGACTGATGAAAGACAGTCACGTGCACAAATCAATGTCTGCTGACAGGGGCGACGTTAAGTTTCCATATAGGTTCCTCTTGCCTGGGACGTTCTTGAAACGCCCCTGCACCCGGCGCGACTTGTTGATGAGGACCGGGGAGATGGAGGTGGTGGGGTGGGTTAGTAATCCCCCTGTGGTGACGTCACTCAGGCTCTCCGGACGCACGCAGCGCCTCGCGCAGAGCTGCAGCAGCGAGGCGGACAGTGCGCATCCCAGGACGCAGCATCAAGAGGAGCAGGGGCTCAACTTCCAGCTGACAGCGACAACTTAACACTCTTTTGAGGGGGAAAAAATGGGTGAGTTTCCCAAGCAACATTATGAGTTTTTAGCCGGAAGAGGCGCACGATTGTTGCTTTTGTGTGCGTGTGGAACAACAACACAGTCCTGCTTGGCTCCAACTTTCGGGGCGCGCCTATTGATTTAATACAAAGAAATTAACTTTTATTTTACTGGTTGTACTGTCCTCGACGGATCCAGGCTGTGCGCCTGACCCGGTTTCATGAGAATCGGCATTAGAGCAGCCTGCTGAAGC
This sequence comes from Lipophrys pholis, assembly GCF_963383615.2. Lineage (NCBI taxonomy): Eukaryota > Metazoa > Chordata > Actinopteri > Blenniiformes > Blenniidae > Lipophrys > Lipophrys pholis. Next base: position 10,825,769 of record NC_137632.1, read on the forward strand.
AAGTTGAGGAAAGCGATTAGTGAGATTAAGTCTATCAGGGATCCTGCAGTCAACTCTGCGCGGCTCTGCGGAGGTGTTAAACCCGGATCAACATGCTGCCTTCAGCCTCTCCTACAACTTTCAGACATTTCATTTGAAACATTTTCACATTTACTACCCCCCCATTTTATAAACTTGCAATGGGCTTTACTGATCAGAGCTGATTGATTATTCTTGTTGTTTCAGGGCTTCATTGTATTGATTGTATTTTATTTTATTTTTTTAAGTGAAACTGCTTTGCATGCGTCGAATGAGGCGCTGGGAGCAACATATTGCTTTTGCCAGATGCTTCATGGCTGAGGCATGCTGCATGTGTCATGTAATTGCAAAGTCTGAAGTGCTGAGCTGAGACTGTCCCATCTCTAAATCAGTCCCAAGTGTTGGCCATCTGTGCTTCCTACCTGGGGGTGGTGGATTCCTGGCAAGAAGGAGTTGGTGGTGTTGTGGATGTTTAGGAACTTCTCTCATGACTTGGAAAAAAACCCTAAAAACTGATAAACTCTGCACCAGATCCACTCACTTTTAACACGCCATTATTATTACAATCACTTACATGGTGAGATATCAGACAGTGAAACGACATTAGTCATGTTAATAACTGTAATTCTTCGATTTTGAGCAACCAAATTGGGTTCGGGCAGCGTTTAATAGCTTGTGTTGTTTGTCACGGTGCAGCTGAGGCCGGGGAAGAACACTGTGTGAGAATGTGTATCAATGCTCATTAATTCGCTCTGAAGCTCTCACAGAAGCATCTTTGTGCTCCTAATTTGGAGCCGCTTCTTTGTGTGACTTCAGCGGCTCTTAATGTAGAGAGAGAAGTTCACTGAATTGCAAGTTTCATAGCGGATGCCCTGTGAACTAATTCCCCACAGACCCTTATTCTCTGTCTCATAGAGGATATAACTCGGCATGGCAATCAGCCCTTGTGCTTTGTCCACTTCCTAAAGCTCCCATTTTATATTCACATATTCTCTCTGGCTGTTTTTAGAAAAAAAAAAAAAATGGAAGAGTCTGTTGTGTACAAGAGGAGAATGATTTATCGACTTGTTTGCTGTTGTAAAAGTCTCTTATCAGAAAAAACAAACAAACTACTTTGTGCTGTACTGTGAGGACTTTTGTGTTTGCATGTGCAGTATCTTTAAAAGCAAATCATATTGTGTGTGCATCAGCCCAAAAAGAACAAAACATCTTGAGGCTTATTGTGTGTGAAGCTCTGAAGGAAGATGTCACTCAGAGTTTGTGTAACTTATGTCTGGTTTGATTTCACGGTGACCTTCACCTCGCTGAGGGACCGAGTGTTTTTCACTTCTCTGTCCTTGCCCCACATGATTTCGCAGCGCATCGGCCTGTGTGAAGGCTGTGGGAGGGTACTTGGCTTCACTCTCGTGAATTCTCAATTCAGACAGAGACAAGTCATTTTCCACAAATGTCTTGTTAAGTTCTCGGTGTTCTGAAACAACTACCCCCAAGGCCACCGCATAGTTGGCACAGCCGGCTTGATAGCTAACCAGCCTGTATAGCTGAGGTCCCATAATTCACCAGAGCCAAACGTCTGAAGAGAAAGTGCTGTTTGTAAAGAGGTGGTTTTTCTTTCTTGTATTCACAAGAACAGAGAAATTACGGAAATCTTTGTTAGTTTTTTTTACATATTTACACAAAAATATGAGCAAAGAGCATATTTCCATGAACGTTTGGCAGTGAATACAGCATTATGAGAAAATCTTCGTGTTGGGAAACAAACTGTCATTTTTCATTTTTGTTCTCCTCGAGAAAATGTTTTTATTAAGTGTTTAATCTAGCAGGTGAGCCAACCATTCCAATGCAGAGAATGTAGGATGTGCATCCAGGCCTTGATTGTCTACATTTAAGAACTGTTTTTCCTTGAGGAACCTTCTCATTGAAGTGTTTTTCATTCACCGTGGCCTTGTGGAAAAGGCTATCAGTGTTGGATCCAGAATCCAGTGTTACATCACAGTTTATGGGTAAGTCAAGAAACGTAAGCATAGAAAACTGCACAGTTCTGAATAAGCTCTTAATCAAACGCATTGCTGTCATTCTCTGGCTCAGCTCGTGCTGACTTGTGTGTGAATAAAGCAAACATTTGCGATACAGTGAGCTCAGGTCCATGTTTTGATGAGCGATAACACACCGGGGATGTGTCTTTGACATGTGTCTGCTGCGCTTTACTATTGTGCATCTGGAGAAGGATGTCTGGAAAGTGTCCAATTACACGTCAGCACTGATCACTGTCACAGGCTGCAGCGTGAACTCTAGGTGCTGTGACCCTGCATCCTGAGGCTGAGGGGAGGAAAAGACCCGGGTCTCGCTAATGCCGTGCCAGGAGAAGTGTTTTTTGAACTGTTGGAATCAACAACTTGTCATCAACGATAGAGCCAGAACAGAAATGCTGATAACCCCCCCCCCCCCTCTTTTTTTCGTTGACTCATGGTTCTCCTGCTCTGACGTAAACTGTTGGGTCAATGCTTCTCCTCACAAGACATGAGTGAAGAGCATGGGGCTGCAGGAATGAGTCACTGTGGGTACTGGAAACAAAACTTTTGTTTGTGTAAATCAAAGCCTTGTTAGCTCCAAGAGAAGACTCCCTGAGTCTGAAATCCTTTACGACCTATCCCACATTTTGATGTCGCCATCAATAATTCCTAAATCGCTTTTCTTCTTGGGTCTACAAAGATTAATTATAGTGAATCCTCCATAATGAGGAAGTTGCTGTCATCGTTACATGATTTCTGGGCTCCTTTCCATTTGGCGTTGCATATGACCGAGCATCTTTAGTAACTCTACAGCAGACGAGGCCCATAGAATCCCTTGTGCGACTGTGCAGCTCTAAAAAGAAACCCCTTCAGTTCAGTCAAGACTTTATTCATCTCCTGGTCGTCCCAGCTCTATTTCTCTCTGGCTCTCTACTCTTTTTTAAAATCTTAATTGCACTTTTCCGCCTTTGCAAATTGTCTCATATGCAGGTCTGCCAGAGCGGTCATGTTAATTTGTTGAGCTCATAAATCCTGTGGCTACAAAGACGGCTATTGAGTATTGTGACATGAAATGATAGGAATAGAAGTCCATGAGTGGGGATTCTTGTTTGAGTATTACTTTTACTAAAAGCCTATTCACCCTCAAATAGAAATAATGCATGCAGTTATGCGTGTACATGTCTGTATGCAAGATCTTTCTTGTGTGGAGAGATGCATGTTCACTCTTTGTATGTCGTCATGCATTTAGATACGTACAAGCAGCTAAAGCCCAATGTTGGATAAACTATGAAAATACAATCTAAAGCACTAAAAAACTGAAATTAGAAAATGCACACATACTAAAAGTTTCTTTTTCGCTTTCATGTTTACAGCTTGCATGGCATGATTATTACTAGAGGGACAGCAATCTATCATTGTTTTGTTCACAGTCAGATGACTGTTCTAGAAGCCCTATGGGCTATAGTCAGTTGGGGAAAGCAGACACTGGAGCTGATTGATATTTACATGTTGATCCAACAGGCATTTGGCAAATACAGTATTTTATGCTATCTACAGTAAACCACACCACATCACATTGGATCACCATGGTTTCCCCACAGCAACAGAAAGGATGAAACAAAAAAAAAACCAACACTGCATGCTTTGATAGTTTTCTCTCATCACATGAGCGAGGGACATTGATGTAATAGTCAATACTGTTTCACCCCAATGACCTGATTCCAGGTTTTCTATGTCGGTCCTGGGTGAGCAAATACAATACAAACTGTGCTGAAAGCTGAATGATCAGTGTAATTGTTGTACGCAAAATTATGCCTCTAACACAGAAACCAGCAGTCCCACCACTTTGTGACTCAGAGTTAACTAGTGAGAGGAGAGACGTCAGATTCGTCACATATTGAATTTGTGAAAATAGTTTTGAAAATTTTACTCTGAAGTCACTTTCATGCCGAGCCATCATCTATTTCTTGAAGATATTGCAATCGTTTTTGCACCGTTGTCAACGTGTGCACTAAAGATTTCAAACATATCCACATTTAAATATGTACCCCACTTTTACATTGAAAGCCATGCAGTATAGTCACATTCAGATCAAGATTAATCACATTTTTGTAATTATAATGCTAAAAATATTCCTTCATATGATTATTATTGAGTGCTTATACCAGTTATCTCATTTTGATCACTGAACACTGAATTGTGGGACATTTACCAGCTTGCTGTCCTGGCAACTTTACCATAGAAGACCTTTAGCATTCTGGTGAGTGTTTCTATGAGATGGAAAAACCTCTGGAGCATCACTTTGTACTACATTTTTAGTGCTCTAAAACACTTCAATGTTGTCTTGGGAAGTGTTGAGGCATCGCTGGATGCTGATTGGCTGATTGGCTGATTAGAGATTAGATCATCTCATTTGAAGTGTATAACTAAACACACCCTTGAGGATATGTTGAGTGATTGACCACTGATAGTGCACATGTAAAATAAAAATAAATAAATAAATAAACATTCTGAAAAAACTCAAAGGAACTTTTCCCCCATCAGTACTGAAACATTGAGTGCAGTTTCTGGTATCCTGTAAACACAGAGCTATTTTTGGTCTGAATTAGGATTTAAAGTGCGTTTTGACATCAAACCAAACACTTGTCAAGCCATGATGTATTTCTTTTCACTCCACAATCAAGACCCGGCCATTTGGAGCGGCGACAAACTATTTGCTTTTAGACTGCAGGCCGATGACATAGCACACAAGTTTGTTCGGAGGATCCCAGCCATAAGGATTCCTGCAGGGTTGCCAAGTTCTCTAAACTATGGTTTCAACTTGATTCCAGGTCCTTTCACAACACAGCCAATCCTAAGAACAAATAAGCTGTATTTCTATCAATCGGCTGATCAACAGGTGTCTCAACTGAATAGTACTGGCTTTCCCTTCCTTCCCTTAAAGTTCCTCCAATCTTTTTGAGTCTGAAAAGTTTAGACACACGAGGTGGAAAAAAAAAGATGCACACAAGTATTTCCTGTTGGAGTCACATGGGAGTTTTCACAGATGGTCCCATTTTATATTTCTTCTTAGCTTTATTATCAGAGGTGAGGGGTTTTCGAACATATTTCTCCTGATATATAAAAAAGACACCAGTGTAAGTATTAATTCCAGGTTAGAAAACAAAAAGATAAAATTATATGCAGTTATTTAGGAGCTGGATGTGACAGCAGGTCAGACGTAAAACTACTTAGGTGAAATGAGGAAAAATAAAAAAAGGGGCTCCAGCTAATTTTCCTGTAAGATCATCTGTCAGAAGTGAGAGCGGAATGAATTCGTCTGCCTTTCAGCTGTGGGAGCCTATAGGATTGAGCAGTTGGCTTCGTGCCCACTGAGTGTATTCAACCCTCCACAGATAGGTCTTTGTCCTCAGCGCTTTTACGCAGCTGCTAAACAACCGTAAGACAAAGGCATCTGGGGTACCCCGGCGCACCAATGAGAAATGTTCCCCATATGAAGAGCTCTGCCAGACTGCCTGGGACCACTGGGAAGCAGCCAAACGCTTTGCTCAAGTGAATTAAACAGGAATTTAAATGAATACCCTTGTAACCCCTTATCACTGACTATTTTCGTCTGCATTCAGAATCATGTGTAAAATCCTATTTAGGATGTTTAAAGTTTTTGTGACGATACTGTCACGAAAAAAAAAAGCAATCTTGTGAAGCCTTTAAATCAAAGCTTGTTGTGTTGCTCATCTAAGACGCATGAAGGCACATGACTCCTCTCTCTGCTCATGTTGTCGTGACGTGGAGCCACATGCAAGTTAGTGGAGTCATTCCCTGCTGCCAGGAATCATTTTCCTGACCGAGCAAAAAAAAAAACCCAAAAAAAAAAAACCTTTCCAAGTGAGAGTTTTTGCATTGTCTGCTTATTATCCTCAAGAGAAAAGCTTGATAGGCAGGAAGAGGCACTTTTGCCAAGCAGATGAAAATCTGCAATTGCCGAGCTTTTAGAAAGCGACAGCTGCAGGAAACTCAATAGCTCGGGGAGAATTTTTGGGGAGGCTGTTAGTTTCACCGGCACAGACTGTTTGGGGGTTTGAGAAGGATGAATTTCAATTTAACTAAAGAGCTGAATGCTGGATTTGTGGGGGGGGGGGGAATCGGGATCGATATATTCACTGTGGAGTTCACAACTGAATGGTTCAGCAATGTGTTTTCCATTTGCACATTTCATGGCCTTTTGAAGTGTTTGTGTCACTCACTGCAGGTTTACTACAAGAGGGGAAAGAGAAAAATACCAGCTCACTGCAGCTTCAGGGGAGAGGAAATCCCAGATGTTTCTGTCTGAAAAACAGCTTGACCTCACAACCACACGCAGACCCGAGGAGAGCTCAGTTAGCAGTATGAATGTTAGAGCCGCACCACTGAGAGGTCTTGTAAGTCATTTTGGCTTCTGGCCTCCACCGTATGGGAAAACAATGCTGCAACAATTCAGTGGCTGCAGCTGAAAATAGAGAAGTAATGTGATGAAGGAGGAAAGCATTCAGAATGCACCGAGCAAGCTTCCTGAGACTTAATACTCCGGAATCTGTATGAGAAAAAATGTGTGAAGGATGTGATCTGTGCAAAGTTTGTCTTTTTAATCAGAAGTTGCTACATGATATGGAACGTTACCCTCACGTCCCCTGGACTGACTTTATGTTTGTTGTCACAAGTAAAACATTTAAAGTTTGACCCAAAAAAATTCAGAATTCAAGGTTAAGTACTGATATTTTGATTGAGGTTCTACAACATATCACAAAAGCATTGCCTTAAAATTTCCCAATAATAAAAAGTCAGTATTTAATTAAATAAAATAAATAATGCTGAGCAGGTTTATTTAGTTGAAGCTTTTTTTTCCTTCTTCACATTCTACCATTTATTTCCCAACACATCATTCTCCAAATTGGATCATGTCGGAGGATGTGAATATATCTGATGCCGACACTTTTTCCATTGTATTCAAAGTCATTTCAATGTGATACATGGTGTCCGAGAAGCCTTGTCTGGATTCCAGCTGGTGCACAGAAGCTTCCATATCTGATGAAAAACTGTAAGAAATTCAGTTTTGCCAAACCCCTAAAATCGTGCACATGATTTTCAAATTCATTCCAGTGGCCAAAGTGCTCTTGCCTTGTAAGCACAGAATAGTAAGAAAAGGAAGAACAGAGTGATTCGTGATGGATTAGTAAAGCAGGCATATTTTTGCAACATTTGAAGCGTGGAGCGTGCGCAGAATCCATCCATGGCCGCGTCAATGTTTAGACACTCATAATGATGGAGGGACTGCTTCACATCAGAAGGGGCCATAAATGGGTCCCACTTGGCACTGTGGACATGTCTAGTGTGATGGACAGGATATTACAGTGTGTTTAGTTGGAGAGCTACATATCAGTGCTAAAAGCAGTAAAGTAATGGACTGACCCAACTCATAGAGGTCAACCAGGCTAGATGCCAATCACGAGCGATGAGCTTCCATCTTTTTCCCGCGGTGTACTTTGTTTCCCACTTGTTTTGTAGCACTTAGCCCCATTGTGAGTCAGAGGGGAAAGAGCATGTCCACGTGGGTGGAAGTGTCAGGTTCAGGCTATGATCAACTCTCACATCCTTCCAGGATCCAGCCCCGGGATGCTCGGCTTTGAGACACGGGAGGAGTGTTCGTGCAACAATGGAATTAAAGCGATCGCTCCGTTGTCATAGTGCTGACGTTGAATCCTGACGGAGAGGGTCTGACTGGCTGAAAGGAGGAGGCCCCTCCTAATGAGGGATTGGGGGAACACACAGCAATGGCGGGTTTGAAAGGAGGTAAAGTCTCAGGTCAAGGGTGAGAGGTTGGCAGCATGAGGCAGAGGACAATGGGATTGGCGGGAGTGACGCAGGGAGAGATATGCCAACAGCTGGGGGAGACACAGGGGAGGGTGGGGACTTTTCATGGGAAGCAGCCCCGAGATTAGCTGGAGAATCTCGTGTGCTGTCTTCGTGTCTCAGTGCTTCATTATGTCTCCATTGTGTGTGTGTTCACATGCTTGCACTGCGCAACAAGTAGGGAAATGAAAGTCTTCGGCTGCAGTGTTGTTTGACATGTGAGCAGCTGGAGTGTGAGAAAGTTTGAGCTGTCTGAGATCCACACGAGATGGACATATGGTGTGCGATGCATAAAAATGGAAAAGCTGTTATTTTCACACTACTTCTGTGTCGTCCCACATGCTGTTTTAGATGATGTGATCACTGCCATCACTTTGTTCACGGGTCTATGTGACGCTCATTAAAGATGCATGAGTGTCAGGTTGTATATTATTCTCAGGAAGCTGCAGGTGCCTGCTCTATCAGTTGATATGAATCGTGTTGACAAGTTCATTGTATCAACCCACTAAATTTTTACACTGCTAAAATTGTTGTCAAGCCACTCAAGTAACCGTAAAGGCATCTCAACTGTGCTCATGAGAGGCTAAATATAAAAACGCTTAGAGTGATAGGTATTGTATTTAAGGGATTAACACCTCTAAGTAAGGTCCTGTGGGACTTATTTATAATCTGAGTCCAGTTTAATGGACCATCGTACATTTAAAAAGGCGTCAGGAGAAGCAGGGTGTAAAAGTGTCTGGTGGGTGGCTCCAGTTTGAAATCATTATGTATGTGACGGACATTGAGTGAAATGCAGGTTCCCACTTGTACAGATTGCTATTTCCCGACAAGGCTAACACAGACAGGCCCATCATCAGCCACTTTCCTCACTTTTCATTCTAAATGTCCCTTGTGTTGATGATTTGAACTTCCACAGTGCTAATCTGCAAAAGTCGGTGTCACGATGAACACCATTTTGTTTTTTACTAATGTGTTTTCCACTCTGCTTGTCAGTGTTTCATGTAACTGCTTCTTTTCTATTTTTTCTCAAGCCCTCTGAAGAGGGATGTAGTTTAGCCATAACACTACAAATGCTTTAATAGTGCTGCCGTCCCATCAACTGAAGAAATGTACAATTAGAACCTGTAATTTTTTGGAAAGAAATATTTCAGCAAAGGTTGGATATAGTCATTACTTTGTACAGCGTCAGGCTGTATTGTGAGAGTATTGATTGAACAGACAAGAGGATATGTAGCATTAGTGTAAGTGGATAATAGAGAAGTGTTTCCTTACAGTTCGTCTTGCTGGGTTGATTGGCTTTGTAATCAAACTGTGGCAGACCACAGATATGGCAAAGTCTGTTCTTGACCAGACGTGTCATTAAAATATTCATAACACACTGAAAGAATAACAAGCCATTATGAAAAGACCTTTACTTTTATTTGGACTATAAGTTTGTGGCCAGCACGTGGCGTCATGAAGTTCAACTGCTGTAAACACATACCCCCCTCTTTCTCTGAATTTCTATCTTTTTGTTCCTGTTTCCTTGCACTCATTTTACTGAAACTGTACAATTCTTGAGGTCGTGCCTTCAGCTCGAAATATGACGTTGGTTTTCTGTCCGGCCAAGTCAAAGGGTCAGTGTCCAAGGTTGTGTAAGTTTGAAATCCTGGATAATACAAAGCATCTGTGCCTCTCTCTGTGCCTCCAACACTATCGGGCCAAAACCACAGTGGCTGTGGAAGTGCCAGATAGTCAGGCCCGTGCAGTCATTTTCAGAGGAAAAACATGGCTGTCGGGCATCTCCGAGTGACTGTTGCTCCGTTTCCAGAATGAACACGATAGTAACACAAACATACAATCAGAGAAGTGCTGAATCAGATACTTTAGATATTGTTTGGTTTAATACTGGTACTAAGACCAGAGTAAAATAAACCTGGAACCTGATCAGATGCAGAAACACCACAAAATATGGTCTGCCTCTGTTAAAGGAGGCTGAAATCTAATAGGAGAAGAGGGGTTTTTGTTACCATGCTGCAAACATGATGTGTATTTGTGTTGCCTCTTCATCTCCTGTGGTAGGAGGAATTTCTTCGTTAGATGAGGAATGTGTTGGTCAATGTGATGACAGTTTGCACCACGAATAAATGGAGGAATCAATTTCTGCTGTTACCGTTTTTATAGGTTAACGTCTGTCACAGAGAATCAAAGCTCACGTTTAGTAACATCTGGGACTGGGATCATTTTTAAACATTGCTACACGTCCTTTTAAGCTCCCACTCAGTATTTAGAAGGATAATTTTAGGCCAGGGTATATTTAATTTCCACACATCCAAAAGTGGTGGTCAGACAATTCAACCTAATCCACCTTTTTTTTGACTCAAAGACTCTGGGATTGGTCAAATGGTCAGAGGTTGAATTGGGAAAGAAGCCATTGTTTGCTGCAGCTCTGTGTTATCTTTGGAGCTGCTATCTTTACAGACTGCAATGAAAATAAAACACTCTCGCCTGACACTATAAAGTAATTAAATGCCTTTTAACCTCTTCTGGGTGTATTTGTTTTACTCTGCTCTGTACACAAAGACGTCAGAGAAAGTAAAGACATTTTTCTTAGTTTAGAGCTCTTTGACAGGGCCAAAAGGAAGGCTCATTATAAGTCAGTACACTGTGGTTTCCCCTCTCACTCTACACATTTCTTCCAATAATGTTCATTTTTTCCATAGAAAGATGCATGGCTTTTCATTATAATGCAGCTTTGAGTTGAATTTAGATGGAATTGGGTTGTTTATTCATTATATAGCAGCAGCAGTCATACCTCTGTGGTGGGTTAGGGGCATATTACTTCATGTAATGTTGATAGTTGCATTTTCCAACAGATAATATGCTAATTCGGTTATGCAAAGTTCCAAAACAATTTGTAAAGCATTTGCTCTTTAAAAGCCCTACAGAGAAAAATAGGTCAGCAAAGAAATAGATCTGAATAATGGGTTTGTTGTGTGGTGCTCCTGTAAACCAATCAATAACCTGGATTCATCCCAAACATGAATGATCAGACTGACGTATATGGGTGGTAGTTGGCATTTTGAAACTAGGTCAGTAATGTCACTGGAATGCATTAGAAGGAAACCGCCATGACGCTCTCTGCCAATTGTCCAAGCAATGTTTACAAGAAACTCAAGCTCCAAAACAGAATATTGGAGTTTTCCTCTTGTGTGCCACAAAGTTTTCTGGGATGTTTAACCAATCGGGTTTGATTTCTGGTTTTGGCCACTTTCCGCCCCATGAACAGATGCAGACCTTAACAACTAGCTCATGTGGCCCATTTTGCTTGCCTTGCCTCGCCTCTCTACGTTCTGGTGTGAGGCTGCTTTCTGAGGCTGTTCGCTGTGGGTGTAAGTGGTGCTTGGGCCTGCATGGGCACAGATCTGTTCTCTGAGAACTGCCTCTTCAGTCTGAGCCAGGCAGGGTCCAGGTCTTCACGGGTGACTGAGCACTGAGGGGCATTGAGGGCCCCCAGTTTCACAGCTTGAAAGGTTGACCCACAATGAAACCTCCCTCATTTGTGTGAGCTTCATCATCATTCAGTTTGTGTCGTGGAGTAGGGGAGTGGCGCTGTCTCAACATTGAATCCGAGCATGCAGCACTCGGGCGTTGTGTCCGACATTCACATGTTTATTCCCACACCCACTCGGCCTGTCAGGACTTCAGTAAATCTCAGTCCAATCACGTCTCCTGTTCTATATTCATTTGGTGTGCTTCATTCACTACGTAATTAGTTGCACTTAAACTGCTATTAATGCTCCATTGATTAACATTTACTTAAACAGCATAGTTAAGAGATGATTTCATTCCTAACTGTAGGAACAAAGTTTATGTAATTCTCTCTCCCCCATCGTCATTATACCTCCTGGTCCCTCCCTACAGTTTCCAGAAGTTTATCAGCATCATAGTTTTTAATGTCTACATTCCTCCCTCCCGGACAAATGAGAACCGAGACTTACTGAATGATCATAAGTATAAAAGCAGACCAAATTATTATGAAAAATAGTTATCTCCCCGTATCATCTGAACTTTAAATGCACATAGTTTATCCAATACATGCCTTGATAATTCTTTTGAAATATATTTATATTTTAAATTATATACACCGTTTTATATTGGTATATATTGGCCTCATAATATGTTTTGATGTTCTGTTTGTGTAAATGAGCTAGTTTGAGCTGGTTTTAGCGTCGCTAATGGAAGAACACCATATGAGCCAACAAGCATTTTTCGTTTTGACCACAATTCTGCAAACTATTTACCAATAAACACCATTTGTGTTGAGTTTCTGAAAATTGTTGCGGCAGTTTTTCATCCATATAATTAATCGCTTTTCCCAGAAAGTTTCCAATTGAAGTATTTAATGGACATGTGCTTGGGGGTAATATATTTGAGACTTCTGTGTTTATTTGCATCGAGAACAGGATGAGGAAAGCAATAATAATATTTTCATACCAGCTCCATCTTGATTAAACAACCATCAGAGAGTACATCTGTAGTTTTTAAAATGAAACAAAAACACATTTTGATCGAACCTGATCACATGTTTTGAATTTGTCTTCACACGAGTGCAAAAAACATTTTGTTGACAATTCAGTTGTTTTTTTTCAAGGTTTGCCGATGAATCACTGTATTGGGTTTGACTTCAGTGCCTTAATTAACATGAGATGCCTTGGGTGATTTTAAGGTGAAATGTTTCAGTCCTGTGCATAATCTCCTTCATGTGATGCTTTTCTTGCGCTCCGAGTGCATTTCACATGAGAATCATAAGAGCAGATAAATGAATCAGCACACAAATACAAAGTTCAGAGAAGTTGTTGGTTTCTCCTGGATGTTACAGGGCTGAGTGTAAACTGGCTTGAAGATTAGTGCGGCATTTGTTGTTGTGGGATCCCCGCTAAGTTCACTTCCCTGACCCCTGAGGCTCCCCTCCCTGCTGATCCCCCCTTCTCTCCGAGGTCTGGTATCCGTGAGAAGACCTCACTCCAACTCTACTTCAGCAACCCCCCCCCCCCCCCCCTCCCATCTCCTCTGCTGAAAGGCCTTTTCTCTCATTAGCATGCCCCTGGGGCTCCCCAGCCCGCTGTTGCCAAACAAACATGGCCAAAATCTTCTTCCCCATCTCCCTTTTACTGTCTGTTTCTCTGCTCATCTCTGCTCATCCATCTTTCCCTGTGGCTTTATGTTGCACAAATAGTTTTTTGTTGTATCAGCATCTTTTGGCTCAAAGCTATCACTGATTTGGTTTATTCTCTACACTCTCTGTTTATCCTATTTTTGTTTTACATGCTGTTTCCTGTATTTTCTGCAAAAGGCCAGAGGACACTTTACTTCCTGTTCAAGGAAATGTAGATCTGACGTTCTTTCACGTGCCCTCCTTGGGACATACAAACCACCAGATGGAGAGGAGACCGCGGTCAGAGGTTGTTAATGTATGCTGCAGGAGTAAGAGGGCATATGGTGCAAATCAAGAGATGAAGGGTTCACCCTCACAACACCACCACCGCCACCACCACCCCACAACACCCCCCACCCCCCCCCCATTTGGCCAGTGGTCAGATGGGAAGTAGACAAAGGTGATTGTGTGCCTGCAGGCGTTTTGCTGCAGTGCACGGAGCACAGAGCGGTTTTCACCCACAATCCAACGTTCCTGTTCTCACCACAGACAGCTTTCCCCAGGATTGCTATTCATGGCACTACTCGAGTTTCTGAGACGGGGGTGGCTGAGCAGGTCAAAGATTTTGTATGTCATTGAAAGGAGAGTTCGACTTGACCACCTGAAAACTCAATCCCAAAATAGTCCCTGCAGACCAAATAAATTAACTTTCTGGTCAGGGCAAAAATCCTGACTGACAAAATACCTCTGCCTTGGAAAGGGGCTGTGATTTACAGCCGAGCGGTGACTTTGTGAGGCAGGTTGGGATTAAATGAATGGTCGCTGAGGCGAGAGCAAGAGACGAGTGGAGTGTCGAGACGTGCGGGAAGGAGAGTGAGCAAGAGAGAGGAGATCAACGGGGAGAAAGGAAGAGAGAATTTGCTGAAAGAAAGCATTTTTGCTGGACAGAAGAAAGCCAGCCATGGAAACTCAATCAGAAGAAAACCAAGACCAGAGGCAGGACAAAAGAGGTACCAATGAGCACTTACAAAGAGCCAGTTCAGTTCTTTTCTGTGCTGTGTTTACTGGGGCTTTAACCTTCTCCAGCCTGCTTGGTTTCATTCAGTGCAATAGTTGGGCAGATTCTGGTCAGTTTGGAATTTTTAATATCAGAAGAGCATCATACGCACAGTGTTTGTATACAAATCAAACATCGCTACCTCTGCAACATATTTGTCACTGCTCCAGCTAGGTTCTGTCTGTTGTTTAAGAGTTTATGCTTGTTTTACGATCTTAGCAGCTCAAGCCTGTGTGATGCTTTCGGTAGACAGGAGGGACGCCGTGTCGCCGCTGGCCATCATCATGTCAGTGTCACCTCTAAGAACGATCGCAGATGCAACTAACTATCTATCAAACCCCAGGGTGCATTTCAGTTTTTCTTTCACAGGGGACTGAAAATTAATGAAGTGGACGAAGGGGATGACAAGGACAAAGATAAATGAGTCAGTGTCACAAACAGACGGCCATTAGGAGGGCATACACAGAGAGAAAGGGGGATTAACCCGCTCATGGATTGATTGCACAAGCAAGATTGTACAGACAAGTTCAGATATATTTCTATGCAAAGTGACTCCCTCTTATCCCAAGTTGCTCAATAATATCAGATTCTGATCAAACCAACAAGTAGTTGGCAGATCCTTACATTCTGAGAAGCTATAATTCTCATTAATAAAGCATCTATGCTTCCTATTGAACCCCAGAATCACCAATCCCAAGAATCAGGAGAGAATTGATCCATTTGAATGGCTCAGTTGGCTTAAGTTTTTCTACAAAAAATAAAACTTAAATTAAAACAAATCATGAAACAAAAAAAAAAAAATGGAGAATCATAATCTCTTCTGCACGTTCTCTGTTTCATTTTAGGCCAACCGGAGGACTTTCAGAGAGTTGTTGGTACATCCTGATATTGGAGAATTGCAGTGGTCCAGTTCCATAGGGAATAATTATAGTATCATTACACTTATGAAAGACAGAAATCCTGGAGCTAACTTAATGTGTAAAGAAAAAGTTGTGGTTTAAATTGATTCGGAGCTTCTTCACAATAGCTCAGAAGGACAAAGTAAAGTATCTAGAAAATACTGCACATATTAAAATAGACATTTTGTTTGTTTATTGTAAAAGCCAATTTCTCAACTGCCGCTCCTATTACACCACCAACCGACCAACCAACCTCTCCCAGGGCTTTTTATTGTTGATCATTGCCATGGCCTACTTTTATTTGACTTCTCTTTTCTTTTTACGAGGAGACTATTGTAGAAATTAAACAAATGAAAGTTGGAAAACGTTGAAAATAACAATGATCACAGCTTCAATTCAGAATTGAACCCGTAAAGCTTCCACTGTTTATGATACTGGCCTTTAACTACATTTGACATGTTATTTCCATCGTGTGGCTAATACCACACAAGTCAAAAATGTCTCTTTAATTCTCTAGTCCCCAGATATATATAAAGCATTGTGAGCATTACAGAAATAATAGCCATTTATTGTCATTGAACACATCCATGACTCCCTCAGCTCATCTAACTTCATACGCAGCTGCGGGTGAGCTGCAGTCAGCAGCTATTAGCTGACACAGTTATACGCTGTTTGTTAGATAAGTAAACAGTGAGACCACTTTTGACGGATTTGCCGGCTCAGATCTCCTCCATCCCTCGAGAACTGCCATTAAAGCCATTATGGCATTCTTAAGTATGACTCCTCTTAGAGGAGAGTGTGGAAAATTAGGCTCTTTCTCATAAATGCTGTTCTGGCAGCTTGCCCTGATGGCGCAGAAAACAACAATACTGAGCGTGAGCTGTAAACAGACACATCTGTTAGCAATGAGTGCAGACCTGAGAGAGGAACTGGACGGTGTGTTTTAAATGGAGATGGAAGTCCGCTTGTTGTTGAGGACTCAGCAAGGAAATGGAAGAGTTGCAATGTCTTTACCACAAATCGTGTGCGTCGGAGTGTTTGTTGGAGTTTGTTTGTATGGCACATACAGACGTTTTCATGCTCATATCATTAAGTGGGATTTGTATGGTTTGCGTTGCACGTGATTGTTTATGTCGGTGGCTTTACAGGCCCTTTTCAGAAGATCAGCTGCTTATCTAATCACATGTTAATCTTTCTCTATACGTCCTTTTAAAGATAATCTAGACATTCTTCTTCACTTCTCACTGAGCACAGCAGCTGTTTGAAGATTTCAGCCATGTTAGTGACAGGCAGTGTTTATACCAGGGATGGTGTTGAGAGATGGACAGTGGTGATGAAGATGACCAGCTGCAGAGGTCAGCTATGACTCTTGAGGTCAACAAACCGGTGGTGCACAGCAGGAGGAGCCTGTATAGAGACGGCCCGTTTCCCTCTGAGCCCCTGATGTTTCCTGTACACTGCACAGAAGATGTGAGCTGTATTGATATTGTAAATTATTCATGGTTTTACATATATACTTAGAGAACGTTCATCATGACATTACCTCCCATATAGCAACTAAAACTTTCTTATTCTTATTGTAAATTATAGCGGAAAAAAATCACACGATATTTTTTGTTTTATGTCCATCCACTGGCTTTCTGAGTTTTGGTAACTTTGTTGTTGGTAGTTGCAGTGGAAGAGCCCAGATTGAGGGAAAGATGCCCTCATGAGCACATTGAGGCTTGAGTCTGAAGTTCTTCCAAAAGTCTGTTCATCAAGAAAAACTTGAAACGGTGTGAAAACTGTCAACTATTGGGGAAATTTTATCGATATGTATCGAGCATATATTATATTATCATATATTAAAACACCACAGTGGACCAAAGTGCTGTATGAAAAGAATAAGTAAAATGTAAAAGTGCACAGCTTACACATTTACATAAAATAGATAAATAAAATACTGATATTACAAATATAACAAATGCAGTTAAAACAAATTAAAAAGTACTCTATCAAATAGGGTAGACGACACACTGGGTAGTTTTCCTGGCTGCCTCTTACCTCAGGCTCAGTACACCAACTGGTATATTGGAACTGAATCTGGAAACATGTAATGCAAGACGAAACAGATTTGGGCTAACGGGTTAACTTGCTGACTTTGGCAGGTATGGCAGCAGAACATTACAAAATGTTCTGTTCTGGTTTTCAGTAGTTTTTTCGCATACTACATTATAAATATTTGGCAAATATATTACATGCATATATTTGTCCCCCTTCTAAAACTGTTACATCAGCAGTAGAGGACATACACACGAAGAGTAAAGCTGCAGCAAATTAGTAATTAGATTAGATTCAACACTTTTATGATTGCACATATGACATTAACAAACCAAGTCAATGCAGATTGCCTCCAACCAACTGTTTAAGCAATAATTAAACAACAGTTATTTGTTAATATTATAAATAATGCACATTTGCATAGTTGTCTATGACTAGATGTGAGCAGACTAGGATCTTGTTATGACTATTTCTATCTCTACAGTAGAATAACTACTGTTCAATATGACAGTGGTGCAATTTAGATTTTTGGTAGATGTTATGGAGTATGCAAAGTAGTGCAAATGTAAATTATTGACCATGTACTTCTGTCTGTCTAAAGATGGAGGTGTTATTCAAAGACGACAACTTTATCAGATTGCACTCTCCCCTCTCCACTCCTTGCATTGATGCCTACTTCATGTCTTCCTTAATTTCCTGCCCGTACTCTCTGTCAGTTACTGAGAAAGGCGCTGAAATAAAGCTAAAAATAGTCAAACCAAAGTGACACTTGGTCAACTTAGGTGTGGTTGCCGATTTTGGCTGCTTTCTATTTCACTCTCATTTTCATGGCGTCTCTGGCTTGTTTGCCAGCTTGTCTGCTCCTCACGTTGGTCTTAATGAACCATCTCATTCACACGCTGACGGATTTCAGACGCTTTGACAAACAGGATCCTCCTGGAGTGTGAAGAGGCTGTTCTGGCCCATTGTGACCAAGCTGTGTGCAGTGCTGGAGGGGCACACAGGATGGAGCTCAGTGGTGGGCTTGTCCTGGGCTTCCAGCCTGTGGGCCGGAAGAGCGGGGCCGTGGTTCACTGCTGTTCTGAATGGCCCCTGAGAGTCCAGTGTGATGGACAGTCTCGGGCTTCACACACTAGCCCTTTGTATAAGGGCTGCTTAGACTCTCTCTCTCTCGCGCGTTTCTCTCTCTCGCTCTCTCTCTCTCTCTCTCTCTCTCTCTCTCCCTCTCTCTAACATAACACAATGTCACACACTTTTTCTCACATGGGAGCCTTTTTTCAACCACTTCTCGTGATCCTGATGCGACAAATCTAGCCACTGGCCAAGGTCATACATTGTCGTTACAAACAGTCACTAACTTGTCTGGTTTTTTCTCTTCTCACTCTGTTGTTCCTTTTTTATTCAAGCAAGTCCTGAAAAACATGGCGGATGGAGTGTCTTGAAGTGGTTGGAGGGCTAACCAAGACTATTAGTCTGGGACCGGCAGGGAGCATGTGAAAGTCATCACAGGAAAAGGATCCAATGTGATTTTCATTTATGCTGCTCTACTGAGTTGAAAGCCAGAAGGATTCACCTACTACAAGCTTGTTGTTTACAGAGTCACCAGCTCCCACTGTTATCCTTTGTGGAGGAGGATGGCTTGACCTAAAGCATGTGCCGCAATATCCTGTATATTATGAAGTACCACACAGTACTCTCAGAAAACTGGTTGTAAAAACCCAAAGTGCAGAGTCCAACAATAACCACTCCCTTGGAGCAAATAATAATATAATCTGTGGGGAAAAGCCCTTTATTCTTAAAACTTTTAGAAAATCAGATTTTCTAAAAAAAATTTGTATCTGTCAAAGTGAAGTCTTGTTGTTGTTGGGGCAGAAAACAATGTGTCCTGTTAAGAAACATCCCAGTAGTTTCCCTATTGACCCACAAAGTTTTTATTTTTAATTTTTTAATGACTAAATGAACAATACAAAACAAGTTCATTTGTTACCTCAAAGTTAGCTGCTTCTAGAGAAAGCCTTATTTTAGGTATTTGTGATGCTTGACGATGGTCTCCAGACATGGTAGGAATTTTTGCTTCAAATGATTCACTGAACCCATTGAGACCAGGAGCAACATCATTGCTTTAAATCCAAATGGCGAAGAATACAGCCAGTGAAAGGGTTATGAAAATGTAAATATTGTCTGTGCTCCTAATGATTTAAATCAATTTTGCAGTCAATTTTGCAGATTTGTTCCTTCAAACAAATCTAGTGTGGCAAATGGCACTTTTGAAGCAGGCTGATGATAAGGATTTAGAGCCACTTAAAAATCTCAAATTTGCTTTGAATCAATCTGCTGAACTGGTTTTTATTATTTTGGACCTGACTCCAATATCAATAATACACTATCCAGGACTTCTCAGAGAGTGGTGCTGGGCGTAGATACCGTTACCTTCTTCCTGGTGTTTAATAGAAGAGCTGAACATTTGACAGAGGTCCTTTGTGAACAGAGTCGTATTCCTCATGTTGCTAATAGCTGAACCATGTTAGTGGGTCTGTTCTGCTGCCAGTGCTGGGGTTAAATCCGAACAGCGTAATAGTAACCTGACAACATGACTGTTCCAGCTGTGAAAATAGCAGCATGGATTTATTGTGTTTATTAAGCATAACAACCACTAAATCACTCAGGGTTTCTACTTAGAGAGAGAGAGAGAGAGAGAGAGAGAGAGAGAAGAGAGAGAGAGAGAGAGAGAGAGAGAGAGAGAGAGAGGAGAGAGAGAGAGAGAGAGAGAGAGAGAGAGAGAGAGAGAGAGAGAGAGAGAGAGAGAGAGAGAGAGAGAGAGAGAGAGAGAGAGAGAGAGAGAGAGAGAGAGAGAGAGAGAGAGAGAGAGAGAGAGAGAGAGAGAGAGAGGAGAGAGAGAGAGAGAGAGAGAGAGAGAGAGAGAGAGAGAGAGAGAGAGAGAGAGAGAGAGATCAGTGTTCTCGGTCTGGATTTCAGTCTCTTAGATTAGATACTTCAGAAGCACTTCACTTCTGGAAAGACTCATCAAGCAGATGGTTTATTGACCAAACTGTCAAATTAAATGTACAATTTCTCTCTTTAAGTGCAACGAACCAGCAAAGAAATGATGCCCTTTAAATTCACATATTCAACTCTATACTTAAGTATGTTCTAACTACCTGGATGGATGGATGGACCAAATCGTGTGTGGGTACATGTTTCTATTGTAGCACAACAAGTTGCACTTTAATTGTGCTGTGTGTCAAACATACATTGATAATAAATCTATTCTATTCTCTATCCATCCATCCATTCATTTTCTCCCAGTTATCCGTTTCTGGGTCGCAGTCTGAGCACTGTCACCCAGATCACATTGCACCGATTAAGAACCTTTCCTGCTGGTGGTGAGCCCATAGGAAGGTGGCACCCGGCGTGGGACACGAACCCACTACCTTGAGATTGTGTCTCATGCTCTACCAACTGAGCCAGCCGGGAGCCCTATTCCATTCTATTCTATTCTATTCTATTCTATTCTATCCCATCCATCCATCCATCCATCCATCCATCCATCCATTGAAGGATGAAGGCAATCCAATGTGAGACTTGGCAAAAAACATTGTACAAACATGCTGTCAGTTCTTTACACTAAGAAAAATACACAGACGCACAATCACACACATTATTTTTCAGCTGCAGGCATTTTGCACGTATTACATAGGTCTCTGGTCGGTGAGAGGAAACCAAAGAAATCCTCCACACAGACAGCGAGAACATCAAACGTTGTATAAGCTCATTGTGAAGCGCGAGTGCTAAACACTTCACCACTGTGTGGCCCCATATTCATTTCTGTTCAGCTTTTAAATGCCTAATTTTATTGACACATTTCAAGGCAGAGCTTCAAACGACACAGATGACGCAGTTGCATTTTTTTTCCCAAAGTGGATCAAATGATTTCAGAAGAACTGTGTGACTGTGTTGGCTGTGGAAACGTTTTTGCCCTTTCTGGGGAATGAACTTTTTTGCCAAGAAAGTGTGTGAACTGCGCCAAAGTTTGTGCTAAAATCGCTCAATGGATCGAAGCTACCCTGACTGTCCCATCTCAAGCATGAACGGCTCTTATTTTTCAGTGGACTGTATTTACTTTGCAGCTGGGCTCAATATCCTGTGGAGCTGTATGATCTGACTCCCAGCAACCCATCCTCCCTCCCCGACATGTTCTTCAGAGAAATGTGGGCTGCGGTAGAAGTTAGCGACTCTGCTGTGGGCACAGTCAGTGAGTTGTGGTTAACATGCTGCCATGGTAACGCCTATTCATACACTGTGAGGCAGAAATGGTCTTTATCTCCCGGTACTACACAAACAGTCAGGATGAAGCATCCCACTCCAACAATATTGGCCCAGCAGCTACGTAGCTGTTTTAATTTCCTTTGTTGTGGCAAAGAGCACAAACACAGATGAACTTTGTGATCTCACAAGAGTAACTGGATTTTGCCTTCGTTTCTGCAAGAAATATACAAACTTATGTTGAACTAATATAATCTCTGCTGTTAGTCAAAAGCTATCAGGTTTATACTGAAACTTTGGTTGTATTCACTTTCTGTTACTCTTGCATACTTTGGTTGAAATCCACTTAAAATCAGGATATCTTAAAAACCTACAGTAATTCGGCTGCTGAGCAACATGCAATCACTATTGATAGTACTTGAGGAAATATCGTCAATATTTTTCATGTGGAATCACACTAACTTGGTACTTATCACAAGTTGCACGGATGCAGCACGAATGTCGCAACCTCCAGGAAAAATGAACAATTAACCCTTTGCTTGTCATTTGCCCGATAAAATTTCAATATTTTTTTTTTTTTGCATTTGCGACTGTCCGACAACAGAAGCACATTCGTCGTGCAACAGTTGCGCAAATGCTATGCGAGACAATTGAGAATCTGTGACCAGATAACTACGGGATATCTCCACAGTCCAGCAATCACTTTGTTATCAGGGGTCAAGTAAAATCCTGGACGAAGTGCAGAAACTGCTGGATGGGGACTCCAACGTAGATGAAGAGAAGACTGACTTGCCGAGGACTCATTCCTCAAGTTGAGGCTGGTTTGAGACACCCACAATGACCAAGCAGCTATTTTCTCTAAAAACTTGTACGAAGTCTTTGAACATGTTCAAAATGCAGGAAGCATATTTGTGACTCGTGAGAGAAAACTGTGGACCCGTGTGAATGTTTCAAGCTATTTTGGAAAATCAAACAAATCTCCATTAGTAATTTATCGCAGACCAGACAGATGAGGGTTTAGGCCTTTCTTAGATTAACATCAGATACACAGAAATAAGTGAACATTGATGTGAAGCTGTATCTGTCCTTTGTAGTCTGCATAAGTGTCCATTACTCACAGTTTCTCTGTTTTTCCTCGACACAATTGCGATTGGAATGTTGCTTGTCAGCTGCACAGTTGTTTGCTGTGTTTATCTTTTGGTTTTGTTCCTAATCGATGGCAAGCAAAAAGAGTTACTTTTGCTTCAAGTAGTTGGATACTGATTTTTAGAAGGCTTTCAATGATGATCGTGAGAGTTGAACAAAGCAGCGACTCTGAGAGCAAGAATTCCAGAAGAATCAGGCTAAAGAGGATAAAATCTCCTGTGAAGCTGAGGGGCCTCTTAATCTGTCGTTGATTTCAAAAATATTGATTACATCAGCTTTAACTACTGTTACTGAGCTTAAGTGTGGCATCAGACGTATGTGTGGCATTTAAAGCAGCAAAACAGACATTGACCTGGTTGTCCTGTGATTCTGCGGCATCCTCTCAGACACACGTGGTTCTGATTCGAAGCACATCGGCTCATTGCATGTGTCCACAGACAGCACATTGTGGCGACTGGCTCTTTTTCACAAGGGACGAGGACACGCTGAACGAGACAGACCCATCTGGGTCACTTCATTTCCCTCCTGGTTAGCCGCCATTGATTTCCATTGCAGCTTGGCAGCAGACACCCACTGCTCTGACCTGCTAGATGGCCATTAGTGCCCTTTTAAGTGTGGTGATGAATTGTCAAATGAAACATGAAGGCCATGTAGATTGGGAAAAACCTCAGTGGCACACAGCTTGCGGTGCTGTTTTATAGTGCTACATTTTGAAAGGTAGCACCCGCTGTCGAGCCCAGCCGCAGACAAATCTTCAGAGAGCCGTTTTGCGTAGATGTGTCTGCATTGTTTCCGCTGGTCGCATAAGACGACATTATACTTTTGATAAGTTAAGCTGTAATCAGTTGGAACATGGCTGTGGCAGACTGGTGCGGTGGCCAGGGTGTCCCCTGCCTCTTGCCCAACATGTAGCTATCTGGGTTAGTCTTTGTGGATACACTAAATTGTCTCGTCTAATCTTTAATCCAATCTCTGTCTCTTTGTTGCACAGGTTGCTTTGAGTGCTGCATCAAGTGTTTAGGCGGCGTGCCCTACGCGTCGCTGGTGGCTACGATCCTCTGCTTCTCTGGCGTCGCCCTATTCTGTGGATGTGGACACGTGGCTCTGACCGGCACAGTCACCATCCTGGAAACCCACTTCTCCAAGGTCACCACTGATCATGCCATGCTGACTGATGTGTAAGTGACCTCCTTCACCATGTTTACAATACAAGGCAGCCCCTTGTGTTTCCCAGGAGTCTGAAAAGCATAAAGCTCACATGTAAAACATCCTGCTAAACATAGTAATTAATTAAAAACTTTGCCCCTTTAATGTCACACAATGTGCTTACCGGAAAACGTGTCCTCACCTAACCATCAGACTAAACAACTCCTTTAATGTGGTTGACTTTATGTCGCCTATTTTTAGCTGGCTATGTCTCCCATGTTCACTGTATCAGTCCTAATATGGGCCGTGTTTTAAAACGATGCATCCATTAGTCTAGACAATAAAAGGGCAATGATACGAGGCAGGGCCGCACATGTGTTTTATGTTGGAGCGCACTGTTTAATTTAAGATGTCCACTGAGACAATCTGTCTGTAGGTGGAGAATTTCCAGAGACATGCATCACCTGTTGTCTCCACATTTGGCCTTAGTTTTTTTTTCTTTCTTTTTTTCTTCATGTCAAGAAGCTTTGATTTGATCTCAGCACAAGCATCTGTTTATGATTACCACTGATGTTAGTCGTGTTTCAGAGATTACATAGGAAAAAATAAATAAATACTCTTTTCCCACACCAGACAGTGATACGTCTTGCTCTCACTCTAACTGACGTCTTGACATTTTTAGTGCATCTCCGCAGGTGTTGCTCTGGCAGCAAAACACACGTCGGTATCTGATCTTCTGCCTTGTTATTTATAACCTGTTCCAGCTTTACCGGCGCAACTTAACCTGTGCATGGCATCGCTCTTTAACAGAATACAGCTGATGCAGTATGTCATCTATGGCATCGCGTCGTTTTTCTTCCTGTATGGGATCATTCTGCTCGCCGAGGGCTTCTACACCACCAGTGCAGTCAAGGAACTGCACAGCGAGTTCAAGACCACAATCTGTGGACGCTGCATCAGTGGAATGGTATGTCGACATAACCACACTGACTGAAAAATGTTCTGTGGCACGTGATTAAATTATACAAGATGATGGTGTTCATTTTAGTAAATAAGTCTGTCAAGAACTAGAGGATGACAAATTTTTTAGTTCCATTACAGCTCACTCGGCATCATGATTATCTGTGGACACTCACGTCTCGTCTTTGTGTCAGTTTGTGTTCCTCACATACATCCTGGGCGTGGCCTGGCTCGGCGTGTTTGGATTCTCCGCTGTGCCCGTCTTCCTCTTCTACAACATGTGGTCCACCTGTGCTGCCATGAAGTCTCCCACGGCCAACATCACTGACCTCGATTCCATCTGCGTGGATGTTCGCCAGTATGGTAAGAAGTGCTCAGCTCAGATTTAACAAATACAAATAGAGCCATAGGGGCCAACAATCTTCTGAACGAGAGGGTTGTTGGTTTTCATTACTTCCTAAAATAATGCGATGAGTGTTTTTAGCTTGACTTCAGTATCCCATTGTTGTTGTTGTTCATTTAAACATCCATTTTCTATATACACTCGGCTTAGGGTTGCAGGGGAGTTGAACCGGCTGGAAGGCACACGGAGAGACAGACAATCAATTTAGACTTACTAATTAATCTAACGCGCATGCCTTTGCACTGCGGGAGGACACTGGAGGATGGGCCTGCGTGTAAACATTGTATTGAGAGTTTATTAACCCACACAAGCGTTTATCTTGGTTAAAAGCATTAAATTTTTTGACAGGTGGTAGTTACCTGTGAATAGCTGTGCCAGAAAACACAAATAATGACGGCAGCAAAGGCATATGCTTGTGGAGAAAGTTTTGATGTAACCCCCCTCCCAGATTTCATTGTATCTCAGATATGAGTGCTTTGTTTGTACACAAGATAAGAACACGCAACACTAAAGTCTATGTGAACATACTCATTGTCATCTTGCGCAACATTTCAGATTTTCTTATCAAAGTAGTTTTGACTGTCTCCAAAAACTAAATTTAACAAATAATTCACACATGAAAGGCAATGTGGGGGGAAACAAATGTAGAATTCAATATACATTTCTTTTTTTTCTATGAAGTAGAGCTAAATATCGTTCTCAAAGTTCATTCAGAGGTTCTTTATCTTTCCTTTAGCCGATTAGATGCCAAATTATCTGATCACAAAGAACAGTGCATGAAATCCTACATTTCCCACAATGGATCTTGAAAAAACCTTTTCATTGAACCTCCCCCACTTGTGAATAGCTCCTATTTTCATAACCTTGTTTTTCTACTTGAAATCTCCAATCCCATCTTATAGTAACAGTGATGAATCTGTCAGCATTATTTACACAGAAAATATAGTCCTTTGCAGCCAAAAGTGACATCATACAGCTCTCTTTTCATCGGCTGCTGCCTTTTCTTAAAGGTCGTTATCATTTTGCTCTTTGTATTGTGTCAGTACACTGAAGTGTTCATTTATAATTCTCATCCTGATTCGTACAATGGAAAAAAACAGTTGAAAACCTTCAATCTAATACTTACAGGAATCATTCCCTGGAACGCCACACCAGGAAAGGCCTGCGGATCTACGCTAGGTGACATCTGCAACACCAGTGAGGTGAGACGGTGTCCTCTGTCCACACACATTCATACAGCACTTGTCCATCACGGCCAAGGCACACAGACCTGCGATATTGGAAAAATGATCAGCGTTTGTTGGCTCTTTTCAGTTCTACCTGTCTTATCACCTGTACATCGTGGCGTGTGCTGGGGCGGGAGCCACTGTGATCGCTCTGGTAAGCTTCCCCTCAGTCTCTCCCTCTAGCCATCCGTAGTCCATCTTTGCATGGTTTTGTATGAGCGGATCATGCGTGGGGCACTCGTCTTCTCATTGTCATGAGTTTTATGTAACCACACCGAGGTTAATTTACATACAGACGTCTGCTCAGCTCTATTCATTTGCTGTTCACCGTCTGCTTAAATGCAATTGGCGCTGTTGTTATTTCATGATGGATCAGCCTATGCACTGAGGCGCACTTTTTATTTTTTTTGTATCGTCACTGCATTTTTTTAAAAAGGTAACTTTGTCTTTTAAACCCTAAAATCTTCTGGAGAGATTTCATAGGCAGTAATAATGACCGCTGGTTCTTACCGTGTTACTATTTTATTACTGAAATCCGATTGGTCAATTGAATTTATCAACTTGTCAGAACATTCGTGACGAGGATGTCACCGGCATGTGCTCTTACCACCTTCTCTGTTCTCTTCCACCAGCTGATCTACATGATGGCTACCACTTATAACTTTGCTGTTTTGAAGTTTAAGAGTCGAGAAGATTGCTGCACTAAGTTTTAAACTGTTGAAAGCACAGCGTACCTTCTAAAGCTGTGCTGAGTAGAGACAGTTACCATTGACAACAAAATAAACTAAAAAAAAAAAATGTAGAAAAATCAACATCTCTTCACTAGTAATCACACGACCTGTAAATAGCTGATTCTATGCTTCTTCTAGCATGTGGTATCCGGGGTGGGGGGTGGAGGGGTTTGCTTGTCAGAGGACACCTAATCGGAGTTGTCTTCAGAGTGGTGGGGTGGCCTTTAGTTGACGGGTTTGTTCTGCTTTCCTTGGCACTTACTTAGAAATTTGTCACCATCAGATTTTTAGAGATGCGCACATCTAGAAATCCACTATAGTCTTATTTATATTTGTTACGAGCTTGACGTGGCCTGCACGAAGGCATCGACGGCAGTAATTTCAATTAAGAGACATAAAGACACAGCAATTTGCATGCAGTAGTTAACTTTGCAGAAGCTTACGAGCGTCAGAGCTCAGATGCAAATTTGTGCACAAACTCCTGAGGCACATGAGCAGGTTGTAACATACTTTTCTAAAAAGCTATCTGAATTGGCTGTGAGGTCTGAGCAGGACGTACACTGCGCCGAGCTCATGTGGCTGTACAGCAAGAAGCTCGACAGTTAGTTCCTGTGGACGTCTGATGACAAGTATTGAAGGTGTTCTCAGGATTATCATATTTGATTGTAAGATTAGCCGTCTTGACGAGGATGAATTTGTGCGAGGACTTGTGCCTTGTCCTTTTTGTTTTAACCGTTTAGCCTTAGAAGTCTTGTGCCAACCTACAAAAGATAGAAAACCTTCAGTATTATTATTTTGGTCGCAATTTAGATTCTAAACTGGACTAAAAACCTTTTATCCACTGTATCATGCTGATGAATATTGTGGCGACCATTTGAGTATTGTAGATTTCAAAGTAACTGCACATACATAGCATAGGACAAATGGAGAGTTAGGCCAGTTCCAGGGTTACACTTCTGCATGAGGTCGTAAACCTCACTTTAATTTCATGCATTGTTTTGAAACTGAGAAAGACAGAGTAAATGTTGTTTTTTTTCCAATGAGCGCTGACGCTGGTATAGCCTCGGCTTTAAAGTTGACAGTTTATTTCATACATTTCCTCTTTATTCTTTCACAAGTGCCATTAAAGAGCCATTCGTTTTTACCTTAACACTGAGCCTGCATGCTTACAATTTTCGGATTCTTTGTTTATAGTTACTTATACTTCATATTTCATATATTTAATTTCTCCTATGTTTTTCAACTGTAGCTTTTACTTTCTATATAAAATAAACAATCTTTGTTTACAAAAGTATCCCCCCCCTGGTCTATTTCTTATAAACCTTGCAGCAATCTGGGTAAGAAGGTACGGAGCAGGGTCAAAGTTAAAAAAAAAGAAAAAAGCTGAATTGTGTGCTTTGCACTAACCTTCACCTTTCACAGCTTGCATGCACAACCCCTGGCTTGCCTGCCTCACTCAACTTCTTGTCTTGGCTTTAAAGTGCCATTTCTGTAGTATTCAACATAGAACGGTAGTAACTTGAAGTTTTGTCATGATTGTAACAGAGATGTTACAATAACCTAAAGTTATGTCTTTTTTTTTTTTTTAATGAAGTCTTCTGTCACATTGTGTGTTCGGTTGTTTTCATATCTTAACTTTACGTTAATCTGTGTCCGTGACGTACGTAGGGTAGCTTTGACTCCTGTAGCTTGCTTTGCTTCTTTGACATGCTCACCGGCCATCCACCTCACCCTTCTCTTCCAGATCCACTTCCTCATGATTCTCTCAGCAAATTGGGCCTACCTTAAGGATGCCAGTCAAATGCATGCCTACCAAGACATCAAAATGAAGGAAGAGCGGGAGCTGCAGGACATCTCTTCACGCTCAAAGGAATGCCTCAATTCCTACACATAAGGATCATAAACACTCGCAACACACTCAAACAGACACACGCAGACACCGAGGCCAGTCACTGTGGCCCTTTTTCGGACCAAGGCGACACTAACATAACCTGCCGACTGCCCCCGACACTGTGCAGCACTAACCAGGCTCCTAACAAACTAATGCATCAGTGTTGCTTTCTGCACTAACTTCAGGTGTTTTTCAGGACTGCTTTTAAAGTTTCAGTATTGCTGACGTTTATGTCTCATTTCATGTAGAAAACCACAGTTGAGGCCTGATGTTCATGTAGCTGTCGATTCTCTGTAGCCTTTTTTTAATAAGCCAGCGTTTGCTGGTAAAGCTCAAGACATTGCACTATTTGTATACAACGCATAACAATGAGAGTTTGTTTGGTAGTCTCGCTCGGCCTGTCCTTCTGTGGCCAGTCCTCAACTCGGGAGGAACATTTTGTTTCTGCTGTCTTTTTATAATCTAGAATGCAAATGCAGAGTTTCACACAACATGTAAGGCCTTACATCCGACCTGAGCTGGTGTGTCACAGTGTGCTCACATTACCAAGAGGTTCTACTTTTGATTTTTACAAATAAAGAAAGAGGTCAAACAGTAAATGGGCTCCAGATGTTGTTTTCCACAACATGAGTTTTTTTCTATAAAGCGAGGATCATCTACATCAAAAGTTCATGATACACCGAGTGTTGTTGGTTAGGTTTAGAGTTTCCATTTCCCTCGCCCAGGTACCCAAGACATTCAGAACATTAATGGCCTACATTAACACTACCTCAGGTGTGCACCAGAGCCTACGGACAATTTAACAGACGTTTCTCCCTTTTATTTTAAAGCACAGTCTTAGAATCCTGTTTTAATTGTAACAAACGTATACTTGGGGAGCGCTCATATTTCACAGTATTAGAGAAATCACTTGTTCAGGGTAATGCCATAACAATGACTTGCTTAATTAATGTGGATGCTGCCAATAAGTTAATGTTACCTGGTGTATTCAACATCTTAAATCTCTCCTGTGTATTCATATAGGCAAATGTATACAGTTAAAACTGTTTTAAAAACCCTATGAAACATGCACAATTACACTCCCATGTGCATCATCACTAATTGAAAAGAGCCAGATAACTTGAAGTGTGAACAGTCCAGATTTGTTTTTGTTTTTTTGGTAGTCTTTCTTTTTTTCGAGGAAAAAAAAAGTCTTAATTCTTTCTTAATTTTCTATAAATGCATCTGTTTTTGATGTGCAATTGTCATAAATGACATAATTACTCATGTAATCTTTTATTTGTATTAGTTAAGTTACAGGGATAACTTGATGTTTCTTTGTTGCATGAAAAAAAAAAAAGAAGCTGTTTCTGCAGTGACGTGTAATGTCCGGTCATGTATACTGACGTGAGTAGTAGGCAGTGTTTGCCTGTTTCCTTTTTATTCTAACCGAATACAAATTAACCCATTTCATATAGCTTTTTAGTTTTTTTTTGTTTTAGATATTTTTAGGTTCTTTCATTAAATTGAGAAGTATATGAGTATTATTTTTTTGCCCGATAGCATACCTGTATTTTCTATGAATGTCAAGGGCTTCCTTATAACTCGATTTTAATTCACCTCTCAAGTAAGTTAAAGCACCAGTCATTTGGGAAAAAAAAAAAAAAAAAAAAACGGTAAAGACATGAATGGTAAGTTTAGCCAAAGTATAATTGCCACTGTGGCTTGGTGTCCTGCATATTAAACAGTATAAACACTCCAGTGTTCTTTGTGAGACTGGCTAATGTATATAAAGCAAATGTACATCCCGTTCCATCCACATGTGTTGTTTCCTGTTGAACGAACCAAAAAGTAAAAGGAAAATAAGGGCTGTCAATCACCAGGAGGACAACAATCAATCAACAAGCATCCTGTCTGATTAGGCACCTTTTAATGTCACGACTCAACTGGCCTGTTGACTGGTTTCAAGAAAATTAAAAGTGAATTAAAAAATAAAAACAACTTCTGTTTGTTGTGTTTTTGTATGAATCGAGCATCCTTTCTGATTGTCCATGAAAGATTTATTTGTCTGTCAAAAAAAACCCAAAAAACAAAAACTCACACACACAAAAAAAGACATTGGGTTCAGTTTACGATTGTGCTCAGGAACAGTCTCGTCACCAGAAATCATCTTCATCTTCATCCTTCTGTGAATATGCTGCAATGCTGGGAAAATTAAACCAGATTAACTGATTAGTGCACAGAGGGGGACACACACACACACACACACACACACACAAAACATTTGAATTCCAGGATAAATCACATTTAAGTGACCAGGAGTTGAGAAACATTAAAAAGCAATAAAATGGGAGAAGGTTATAGATGTTTTAAACCTCATTAGAATCACAGAATAGCATTATCAGAAAACTATTCATCATTCTTGTGTCTGTTGTAGTCAACAATGTCTGGCTACCTGTCGTCTTTCCCCTCAGACGAACTCCTGGCCTCGGGGCTCGTGTGTTCGGCACCTTCTCTCACTGGGTTCTGAAGCAAAACAGAAAAATAAAATAAGACATTGAAGAGGGGCTTCTGCAATGGGTTTGATTAAAAAAAAAAAGAAAGAAAAAGAAAAACCTTTGACAGGAGCCTCAGGAGTGCAACTCACCTGCACATGCTGCTTCTCTCTTGCTTCCAGGACCATCTTCATGTATTTTTCAAGTGGATTTTCACTTTTTGATTCCTCCTTTTCGATCACCGTCTCTTTCGTTTGCTCTTCATCGCCTCTTTTCTCAACCAGTGTTTCTTCCTCTTCCTCCCCTGCTGGTTGCTCCACCTCTTGCAAAAGCTGGCGGGATAGGATTACCAGTTTACTTATGGGCTGCTTTTTTCTCACTTGATATAAAAATAAAAACTCAGAGGAAAGACTTTAATTGGAATATGGAGTGAAATTGTATTCACCGTCTCTTTCTCCAGTCGTTCAAGTTCTTGCAGTTCTCGGTCTCTGGCTTCTTCTTGCTCCCTTTGTCTCCGTTCTTCTCTTTCTTTTCGCTCTTTTTCCCATCTTCGCTCATCAATCTCGACCTCTTCTGCCCTAACAGGTTCATCTGAGATCTGTGGGACTTCTAGAAAACGTGTAGATTGATACGAATTAGACACTTAGTCCAGAGACGATCCAATTCAAGCCAAATATGAGGAAATCTGCCTGTTAAAAATGACGACAAAATGAATGAAGCGGTCATTCCTCCAACTTTGGGTCAGCCGGGATTATGGGTCATTAATAGGAGGGCTAACGGCTCACCCGTTTGGCCCTGCAAATGTACCGGGTCTTCTGGGAGGTCCTGTGGGTGGGGGGCAGCGGGTCCGCCAGGGGCCTCCTCAGAGAGAGGGACAGCAGTGTCCAGGAGAAGCTCTGGAATGTGGCCGGGCTCTGGAGGGAGACATGCACAAAGAGATCTTTTATGCTCCACCATAATGCAACAGGGCCAGAGGACCGACACAGAATACATAATCAGCCGTCCTTCATCTTCACCATTGTGCAGAGCTGCTGAAAGGACACTTTGGAGGCTAGTCACACACTCATTAAAAAACAGCCGCTCCAAAATCCAGATCATTCAAGACGCACTTTCGCTTGGTCACTGGAAATGAGCTCAAATTAATAGTAACAGTAAGGTAAGAAGTAACCTGCAATTGTGTTTGAAATGTGTCGCATCAATACATGAAGTGAAACCAAAACATAAGAATGTTCATCACATGAAAAACAGTGAAAGCTTTTCAGAGTCAGGAATAAAAAATGGGGGAGAAATCTCAGCACACTAATTGTCATGGAAGTTGTTGCTTCCAAAACAACAACCCAGCGGACTCGCCATCTGTGCTCATTTCTTACAGGCAGTCAAACAGCATGAAACAGAACTGTAAAAGTACTTTTTCGTGCCAACAGATTAAAGGTTCCCCTTTGATCACAACTCTGGTCCAGAGCAGCGCAGCGTCAAAAGCAATGAAGCGATCAAACCGACTGTAGAGGAAGTTAAATGGGGCTTTTGTGTCAGTGCAGTACAATACAAATAGTGACAGAATAGTCTTATATTGGGATATGCTGGTGTTTTCCAGATAGACGCAGACAAAAAAAAAAGAAGCAAATATAGGTTGTACCTGACAAAAGCCCTGTGAGATCTCCCAGGCTGATCTTTTCAGGCTGTGGTGAAGACTCTGAGCTGGAGAAGGAAGCCTGCAGCTCCGGCGGACTGAAAGTTTCGAGGAGGGAAATGCGAGGGCATTAATATTCACCTTAGTGCAAAATGTATACACACATCACACTGTCCTTGCCAAGGGCGTGCCAGATGGTACCTGGACTGGTCTCGTGCTGTGCTCCTAAGCTGAGGACTGCGAGGTGGACTGAGCTCGGGCGAGAGGTCACCCGAGGTCAGCACCTCACAGCGGGGGGCAGGAGCGAGCTGTCTGATAGGTGACAACCGGGGGAATGTAACCGGAGACAGAACTGCTTCTGAATGGAGGAAAAACCTCTGATTAGAAAGAGCCACATGGTGAACATGCAAGCGGTAATACATGTACAGGTTAATAGCATTGAAAAGTTAGTAACTGTCAGTTATTTCTACACATATAACCTATAAAGTAAAACTTTCAAGCATCTTTCAAAATAATTGTGGTTTAAAACAATTTGATAAACGTCTCATCCTGAGATCTTATAATATATTTAGATATTGTGTTTTTAATTTGTATGACGTGAGCTAAAATTATGGCGCTTAATATAATGGTTGAAATTTGAGTGTATTTATATCCAAATCAAAAATATATGAAAAGTTCACAGTTATATTTAGGAAAAGAAACTGTATCAACATTTATTTGTGACGTATTTGTTTTATGCAGTAATAAAGAAATAGAGCCAAAAAAATGTATGGAAGTACCTTCTAAAGTCTCTTTGTGAAATATATTCTGAGAAGAAGAGAGCAGTGTGGAGGGTCCATGTTCTGGAGGTTCTTCTCTTAGAAACAACGGAGCAGTGACTGGGTGGAGGCCATGTTCTCTGAACACTGTTCCTTCTAGCTGGTGATTTTCTTCTGAGGAGGTGACTCTTGTCTGTCCAGGTGGCAAGGTGTTCCTGGTGCCGCGGGGAGCCAGGGAGGGAGATCGGATAGTGCGAGGTGAAAGTGGTCTATGTGAGATCTTTGGCTGGTCAGTTGCATGGGGGTAGAACTGGTGAGGGTCTTGATTCCACAGAAAAGAGTCAGGGCAATGTGAGACACGTGCTTGTTGCGAGGAAAGAGGCCTTTGGGGAAGCAGGTGTGAGATGGTAGAGTGCACTGCCCTCTGCTGGTAGTTCCTATAGGCCTCCTCTAAGATCTCGGCCTCCTTTTGCAGCTCTTCTAGCCGCGTCTTGGCTTCAGCGACCAGCTTCATGCTGGAGTCCGGAGAGTCGGTCCGGGGTGACTTGCGTCCTTGGAAGCGCACACCTGCTTGACAAACATCAACATGACCCACCCCGGCGCTCAGCAGAGTTCGGTCCACATAGACGTCGGGAGGAACCAGCTTGTCGGCGCTGAGCTCCAGTGCTGAGCGGTCAACAAGAAATGGCTTGGGGTAGCACAGCACTTCGTTTTCAAGAGCTGCCATCAATGCATGAATCATGCAAAACAAAGGAAAGAGGGAAAGGCACACAAAGAGGGACGTTGAGCACTAATACAGAAAAACCAACCACCAAAAAAGATCTAACAAAGATGAACTGAACAAACTATTCTGAGGTAGATCTCCATGCTGATACGTACAAACCAACTGCTACTTTTCGAATGGAACTTTCTTTCTTTCTTTTCTTCTTGCATTTACAAACATTTTTGATTATATTGATCAAAAACAAAGATTA
This sequence comes from Lipophrys pholis, assembly GCF_963383615.2. NCBI lineage: Eukaryota > Metazoa > Chordata > Actinopteri > Blenniiformes > Blenniidae > Lipophrys > Lipophrys pholis. The sequence goes on from NC_137632.1 coordinate 10,860,420, forward strand.
TATTTGAACATCAAAAAATGTTTTCTTGACTTATGAAAGAAAGAAAGCCCGTTGACGAAAAGTAGAATGAATTACAAGGCGTGAAATAGAAAACCGATGTAACACAAAGCTACGAGCCACACTAACACATAATGAACATGCGTGTTTCGTCGCACCTTTCTGAGTTTGTTGGAGCTGCATTTTAATGTCCTCAACATGGTTCGTCATCCATTGTGACTTCTCTTCACACTCCATCAGCTGAGCTCTGAGCTGAGCACTCCGCTCCACCTGCTCAAAACAAGAAGAGGATTTCATATCTGGCCCCGATGTGTACAGTTTGCATGAAATAAGTAATGTGTGTTTGGCGGGAAACCAAGAGAATGCTACACAAAGTCCCAAGGTAAAACTGTATTAAGAAAAAAAACTAACAACAAAAATCCGGATCACATAGTTTCCCACAGTCGGTAAGGGGCAGTGATGTGGCTGACCTCACTCTGGAGCTGCGCCTGCAGCACCTGTTTCTGGTTGTCAAACTCTTCCTCCTCCAGTTTGCGAGCGCTCTGCAGCCTCCGGACCTCCATCTGCAAGGCCAGTTGTTCTTTGGACGGCTTGGTCAAATCTAAGAGAGGGATTATGAGAGTTAAAAAATAAAACTTAAGATACAGCTTGTGCTTCCAATCAGCACCCTTTTTGCTGGACAACTTCCACGCCAGCATACAGAGGTAATTCTAACTTAAGGAGGAGTTATGAGTGTTTTTACTGTGAGCATCTGGCAAACATAAGATTATAGCATATGGAGATTATTATCATGCTTCTGTCTTGTGATAAGTAAGACAGATTGGCTCACCGCTCCTCCTCAAATGGACAAATTACTGCATCCTTCAGTAAAGGTCCTGAAATTGTGTTGGCCATGTGCAAAAGGAGCCCCGTGTCTCTGCCCGCTCCATTTCTCATTCCTGTTCCCTCACTGGTTCTCCACAAAGTCCCAAACACAGCACAGAGGCCCCACGTTGGCAGACAAGATGCATTCAAAAAGCCTCCGCTCAGCCAGAGGGAGCAGGACAGACAGGCTTGAAAGCTTCACAGTACACTGCACCTCAAACGGCTCACAAAGAGCCCAGACTGATGCACTCTGAATAAATCACAGGAACTGGATTCATCTCCGCTATGAAAAAAACCAGAAAGAAATCTACAAATATTCTGACACACTGATTCTGCACTAAGCCGACTGTTTACAAGTAAAAAACTCAAGCAGCTCATTTCAAAGCCACGTCATAAACGGCTCCCCATGATCACAGAGTGGAACAAACAAATCCTGAGTTTGTTTCGCTGCATCAACTGCAAAGTAAGTGAAAACACATCTGGCCAATCCTCCTGGGAGGTACTCCAGAACTGCGGCCACTCTTCACCTGCACGGAAAAACCGGTTCTCCTCCTGGGCTTCCTCCAGCTGTTTCCTCAGCAGCTGCAGCTGCCCCTGCAGCTCCGCTCGCTCGACTTTCAGGTTAGAGTAGTCGCTCATCGTCTCCAGTCGCTCCTTTAACAGCTCCTTCTGCTGAGTCAGCAGAGAAATCTGCTGCTGTGCTGTGTCCAGCTCAGCCTGGAAAAAAAAAACAGGAAAAAAAAAAAAAAAAGACAATTTTAAAAACAAAATGAAAAAATAATCAGTCACAGCAAAAGAAGTTGTCAATAATGACTGATCATGTGATCAACGCTAGTTGAGTGAGGCTGTGATGTTCACCTGCAGCCGCTTCAGCTCGGAAGAAACTCTGCTGTGGTCTTCCAGTTTAGCATCGATTTCAGCCGCCTCCTTTTGGATGCGTGCAGTTTCCACTGATATAATGTCGAGAGTGAGCAATTAAAAACACGGCAACAGCAAACAAAAGATTCAACTTTCATTAGATTAGAACGCTCACCTTTGTTTCGGGCCTCACTTTCTGTAAGTTTCTCTGTTCTCTTGATGAAGTCTTCCTTCAGTTCAAGCTGGTATCTGATTTTAGAAAACATACGGACGCATTTCAACAAATGAAAATTGAAGAACTACTTCCTCAAGGTTTTTAATTTATGACTGTTGTCAACTAAAGATGAGTAAAAGCAGTTTGATCAAGTGAAAGTCGCTTTCCATATTCTAAATGTGATAAAGATCAACACGAGTTTTCATGGGCAACAAATAATACTAATTTTAATTAAAAAGACATTGACCTTATCTCTTAATCGTCAAGTGGCAGGTGAAAGTATTTCACCTCTTTGGAGTTTTCCTAGTTTTGTGCATTAACAGGTCAGAAAATGTGATCTGATCTACATCTAAGATACAAATATAGACAAAGAGCTGAACCACAAGTAGAATATTTTGTGTCTTTGTAGAACAAATACAATAATCCCTGATGCCAAAGGTAAATTAACCCTGGTCAAACTTCCTTTGACTTGTGACTTTGGTGTAGATCACATCATACTCTGGTATTGGAATGCAGGAATTTTCATAAAATGGTTCAAATATTTGTCAAGATGTTTTTGTTTTTTCCCCCTAATTTTTATTTGAAATTTACTATCTATATTGATTTTAGTATTGAAGATCTTGATTTACCCATGGTGATTTTTACACAACACTGACATCCTCTGGCCACGCAAGAATATCCTTTAAAAGATAAACATTAGAGACTTAAGAGGCAAAGGGAGTGAAAAACTAAATTACTTATATATAAAATGAACAATGTCTTTTTTTGTTGAAAATGATGAGAAGAAAGAAAATAGCCGGATGAAGAAAATACTTGTTTTCTGACATAAAAATACCTGGAAAGTTCATTTTGGAGCTTTTGGTCGTGAGTGTCCTCCATCGTCCTCACAGACACTTCTCTCCTTCTCAGCAGCTCCTCTGTCGTCTTGACCTTGTCCTCATGGATTTGACAGGTTCTAGCATGGTGCAAACACATTAGTAATGAACAGTGGCCTCAACCACGGAGCATCGCCGTCGTAGCACGAGTGTGCAAGCTCTCACTTTTCAAACGCCTCCGTTCTCATCCTCAACTCAGTTTCTCTGTTACGAAGTGTTTCAATTTCTTTCAGCACGGATTGTCTCTGAGTGTAGATGTTCTTTTCCTCAATCTGAAGATAAAAGGGGGGGGGGGGAGAACACATTGTAAAAAACTATATTGTTTACCGAGTTCTTAAGTTCTCAAAAATGTAACTTTTATGTGTCAAAACAATATGGCATTTATAATAAAATAACATCATACATGCAAAATAATATATTAATCACATTATAATTGTTGACTGTATTTTTCAGTAAATCAAAGCAAAATGTCTGATTTAGAAAATCTCTAAACTGAGATTATTTTAATTTATCTGTGGAAAATATCAGATTGTGTTTATTTGCATCCTTTGACTAAAGCATTGTCGAAATGACAGTTGGGCTTTGGTGACTAGTTACCGTACAGTAACTGTCTATCTAAAAATGGCGGTTTCCTAGGTGCACAGATGAACGGCGCTTGATCAGTCGCACTGTGTAAATGAATAAGAAGTTAAAATGTTCCACTGGGGGCTGTGGGGATTTCTCAGCATCGTTCTGCCGGTAAACTCTATGCTTTAAAGAGAACAGCGCATGACACTCAAAATCAATTGGTGGAAACTGGATCAGTTGTATCTGAAGCACAATTACTGCCAATGTGCACTGGCCACAGCGTCAGCCAATCAATATGCTGAGCTTAGATCACTGACGGGCGGAAGAGGAGCGTCACAGGCTCAAAATGTGTAAAGTGACAATCAGTCACAGAAAACTGTTTAAGAAGATGAATAGCAGTCACTTAAACAATGTTTACAGGAGAAAAATACGCCCAAATGCTGAGGACAGGATAAGACATATTGCAGACAATAGAAAAGGGTTTGATCTATGGCAGCAAGAGAAGGGAACATGTGAAACTCTCTGTGTGGGTACATATGTACACAGAGTAAACTATAACAAGAAAACTTACCTCTTGTTGCTTTTGTAATCGTTCTATGGCATTCTTCTCACGCTCCATTAAAGCCCTTGCTTTCATTTCATATGTTTTTTCCAGTTCCTGCTTCAGCTTTTCAAATTCTTTATTAAAAGTCGATTTTTCTTCCATCCTCACCTTTGCGATTTCGACATCTTTAAAATGTTCCATCTAAATAATGAGGGGGAAAAAAACTATGAAAGGAAAATATATAATAACAAAACAGTATGGCACATTTTCTATATAAAAATGCCCACATTCTTTGAATTATCAAGAAGACAATTTCCAACATCGGCAGGAAAGCATAGATGGAAAACAAAATTAAACCAACAATGTGCAGATATGTGTATAAATACCTTTATGTTCATTTCTGCTTCCATCTGTGCTTGAGTCTCTTTTCGATATTCAGCCAGTTGTGACTGGAATGAAAATAATTTGTCCTTGAAAATGAAGTTCTCATATTCCTTGTCAATCATTTTCATCTTCTCCACTGTGAACGAAAAGAGACAAAGCTTTACCCACAGCCGAAAGGCATGTTTTCAGAATATAATAATAAAAAAAAAAAAGGTAAACTTTTGGCATCAGCACATCATACCGAGAGACTCTCCATAACCTGATGAGCTGATTGTCTGAGTGTCAGCATCCTGGCGCAGGCTGTGTGCATGATGTTGTAATAACTGTGTTAAAAGGTTGATCAGAAACCCTATGAAACAAAGACATGACATGTAAAGGAAACCACCAGGCAGAAGTGGGTTGACTAGTAGGAATATGACAAGTTGCCTACCCTTATCACTGTGTTCTTCATTTGAAGACTGTAAATAATTGGTTTCAACATTATTATTAGTATTCAGAGAATAATAATACTATTTATTTGAAGGTCATTACTTTTAGAGACATATTTGTAATTACCAATAAGGTGTGAAGGGCTGATCCTGGATTAATCTTGAGAAGCTGCATGAATTCTCTGGTCCCGGCCACCTGATGAAATTGATTAGAGACATATTTATCTGCCAATTACGATCATTTAACTCAAAATAACTTTACAATCATAATCGGAACCCACCGTGTGCTTACACAGACCACTTTCAGGGTAGAAGACAGACAGTGTGTACTCGTATCCTGAAAAGCGGAGATGGTCTGCTACTATGCTGTTACAGGCTGAAACCAAATGGGGCTCAGATCTGGCAGGTATCAGTCTGGGAACTGGCTCCTGTCCTGCCAGAGGAGGATGTTTCAGCTCCTGGATCAGCTGACTACGCAACTGGACCTAAAATCAGGTAGGAAAGAGCCAAAGGATGAAGAGCAAGCTCTTTGCATCGGACAGGTAACTTGAATCGACTTTATAAACTGATCGCAGAGTGTGTGATACCACTTACTTTAAGTAAATCGAGTACTCCTTTGTCTTTAAAGGTTTGAAAGAGTCTCTGACGCAGCTCGTCTGTGGAAAGCCCATCTTCTCTAGACGAAGCCATAAAAATCCTCCTGACAGAGGAGAAACAACACGTATAAACAACAAAAACTAAGTTTAAACAGATCTGGCTATTTTTTTTTTTTACTTCCGAGCAATATCACCATAAAGGTTATTGTAGCTCAGGAATCACAAAAGGGGGCAAACACCGTTAGTTACCAGCCTGACGACCCAAAAGCGTCTCAGTCTGTGAAGGAGATGAACCTCGAGCATTTAAATCCACCAACGGACATCTGTCTCACAAAGATGACGTCGTATAAAAAAACCCCCATCAAACTATTAATCTTTTTTTTTCTTTTTTTTTTTACAATAAAATGTATACATGCATTAATTGTCAATTCCATATCAAATGGTTAAGTTTTACTATCTATAGAGAGGAAGTAAATTTAACAAAAACATTTTTGCGCATTATCTATGTCGTCATCTGTTTGCGACAACTTCTGCTTTACAGGAAGCGAAATTGAGAGGTAAACAAAAGTTTTCTCTACCAAACGGACAGATATCTTTAGTTCGTTAGGTGCTGTGTTGTTGTATATTATTTATTCGTTAAGCTTCCATAAATCTTTCACGGGAATTGCTATTGAACTTACGTGCAAAGCTTTTATAAAGCTACTTTAGCTTGCTAGCCGATGGGCTCACTGTGGATGAAACTGACGCGACAATCATTCAAACATTCGAATGTCTTGCTTGTGTTGTTTTGTCTCAGAGCAGCGACGCGCTGACAAAGAGAAGAGGGAACCATGTCGGGAAGCTTTTACTTTGTGATGGTTGGTCATCATGACAATCCAGTGTTTGAGATGGAGTTCTTGCCATCCGGGAAGCCCGAATCAAAGGTAACAGGGCTTATTTATCCACACCGTCAGTGGCACCAGCTCACTTGAGCTATTTTATTTGGATGGTTTTGGTAAAAAGCGCACATATAGAATACAGCCACTGGGTTTTGCACAGTACCTTGGCGCCAATCATGATACAAGTCAGTGGCATTGACTCATTGATAAGAGAGCAGAAGCCTAATAACCAGAGGGAAAAGATAATAAACAGATGTATGATGTTACTATTCAATTTAGTGTTTTTGATCTTATTCTATTTCGAACATAATACGGAAAAATAAAACATTAAAACCAAATGAAAACTGAACATGCCAGGAAAGGAGTAGGACGAAGCATAAGCTTATTTAATTATAACGTCTCTCCAGTTCATCTATTTGCATTCTGGGTTGTTTTTTTGCCCAAACAATCACATACTCAGACGCTTGAATAATCACAATGAAACCGCAAAGAAAGCAACCAACAAGTGAATTAACAGAATAATAAGAAATATCAAACCATGTAATGCATCTTTCATTATTCTTCTTCCCTGTACCGAGTGAACACAATTTGTTTGTACCGCTGTTTGAACTGTTTTATGGTTGAACTCTGCCTGAGCTCCCCGGGCAGTCTCCTCCACACTCCATAAATATAAATATGTAATGTTTTTTAAGTTGTGCTGGTACATGGATATTTAAAATGTAGGTCCTCCCTGAATTGATATCTCCTCTCTCTTTTAAAAAACCCCAACTGTTTCTCCATGTTCAGTGGGAGTAAGATATTTATTTTTAAGTATAGAAAGTTAACAGACGTAATTTGCTCCTTTTTATGTTGTTTCCATTTAGGTTCTGCAGTAAAACAGGCAAATTAAGGCAATCGATCAGTTTGCTTACATTGGTTAAATAGTCTAAATACACTATATTAAATAAAATGCATTCACTAATATTCTAAAAAATAAGATTAATAAAAGAAATCCACGATGGTGTACAATTCGAAATAATAATTTCCTCCAAATTCTGTGTGAACAATCTTTCTTGAATTGTCATTTATGAGTATTATATTGGGAAATACCTTTCCCACAGTATATGAGTACATTTGAATTCGAGATCATTATTTTTTGTTGAAACATTTTACAACTGCTATAATGACATAAATGTTGAATGACAAGATGTGTCCACTGATCCGCCTTAACGTGACCCCCCCTGCTCGTGTACTCCCTCTTTTTTTCTTATCATCATACACCACAAACTGCAATGCACTGTATCAAAAATCGCTTTCATTTCCTCATGCTTGCTCATTTTTCCTACGCCAGACGAAACTATAGCCCACCCAATCAAAGGTGGCTTGACAAAGAGATAATAATGTTCATCTCACCATTCATCATGTTATAACCGATCTTGTACTATATAAACTGTGTGAAACAAATTTAATTCAAACAATATGAAATGTAGCAGTTTTACCCTACAATGGAACTATCATAGCTGTATACCACTCTCAACCTTCTCTGTGTGTGTGTAGGACCTTCACACTTCACTTTTTCTGATTTCTGCTTTATGGACTACAGGACGACCATCGTCATCTGAACCAGTTCATTGCGCATGCAGCGCTGGACCTGGTGGATGAAAACATGTGGCTGTCCAACAGCATGTACCTGAAAACCGTTGACAAGTTCAACGAGTGGTTCGTTTCTGCATTTGTCACTGCGGGACATATCCTTTTTTTGATATTCAGTCATTTATTCACCCCTTTTTTTTTCCAATCCCCAATATTTGTGTACATTGTTGCCATGTTATTTCCAGGTCCGACAATCACTTTGTTGACAAATCACCTTATTGTAGTCGACTGATATAGGAAAGGGCACGTAGAGTGATGTTAAATACCGGTTTCAGAGGTAAACTCATCTTTTGCTTTTGAATAGTTATGTAATAATGTCACTGATCTGAAAGTTGTAGGTGAATCCAGAGACAAGTAACACTTTTAGTAACGCTATGATTTTACATTTTTTTCTGTAATTATAGGCAGTGAGATGTTGATTGAGTATTTTCTGTTTTCTGGGATTTCATAAATCTGCTGCCATAAACTAATTTATAGTGTAATATATATATATTTGTTACATTGTGAAAACAAATGTCATTTCCCTTAATTGTTTGCCGTACATGTAAGATTCATCATGCTGCACGACGTGCGACAGGAGGATGGGATCAAAAACTTTTTTAATGATGTATATGACTTGTACATCAAGGTAAGTTGTCTACCATGTAATGTAAGTCACTTTAAATAAGGCAAGAAAACATTTCACCAGAATTTCAATATCATCACCTGCTCTGGTTTCCAGTTCGCCATGAATCCTTTCTATGAAATCAACGCACCAATCCGCTCTACGGCTTTCGAGAGGAAAGTCCAGTTTCTGGGGAAGAAACATCTCCTGAGTTAATCACTTCACATGAGGACCGGAGTGTCTTTGTCTGTCTCCTGTATATAGTTTACATGTTTGATGTCTCTTTCTGTTTGAAAAAATATAAATCCATCTAACACAAATATAACGTTTTGTTGTTTGAGGTTCTATTTGTATTTTTTTTTGTTGTGTGGGGTGGGCTAAAGATGGGCCACACAGAGATGTCACTTCATAGTAAGAAAGTCCCTGGTTCGAGTCTGGGGGGCTTGTCTGTACTCGGTGCTTTCAGGGATTCTCAAAAATAAAAGCTCATTGTTTAAATTAACCACCAGTGTGAATGTGTGTGTTTACCTTGTGATGGACATCCGACCTGTCCAGGGTGTACGCTGCCCTGGGTTATGGTTTCCATGTACTTTTTTTGCCCGTGTTCCCCACGGATGCTGATCTCCTCTTTGAGGTGCCTCGTCCATCCACTTTGTATGGGAGATTTTATTTTCCGCTGTTTTTAGGGATTTATTTGGAAACGGTTAACAAACGTTGGAGCAACCTATTCCCAAACGTTACGCACGTTTTGATGTGTTCTTTGTGTCCAGGAAGGGACTCGTTACGCCGCAGAAGAGTAATGATAAAAATTAAACAGCCCTCAATGCCTTGCCAATGTGGCCGGCGCAAGAATACTTTTATTTGTAATGAACATTATGTTGAAGTAATCTCAAAGTACTGCACAAGTTTGAAAAAACTTCAAATTTGAAATGTATAGGGGTCATCAAGTGGCATAGAAAACATTAAAAAAAAGATCTTAGGTTTCGTTTAAAAGCATTTGTAGCCTGTGGGGCCCTCAGGTGGTCGGGGGGTGGGGGTTCAACAGTCTCGGGGCAGCAGAGGAGGTTGGTTCTGGGGGCTTGGAGGGTGTTTGTGGATGCAGAATGGAGGGTACGAGAAGAGTCTGTATTTTAATCTTTTTACCAGAGGACCTTTAAAAGCCAATATAAGAATGTATGCGTGTCACGTTGCTTGAGGACACTCCGACAAGTGGATAAATAAGGAATCGCACCTGCAACCTTCTGATTGAGAGACGACTATGACAATCAAGTCACAGCCGCACTATATCCATTCAGTATTGCAGTCCCTGCATTTTTTTCTTCTTTTCGGTTCCTGTGGTTGAATCATGATGGTTGTCTTCAATTACAGAGTACTGTAATAATATTCTTTAAAAGTCCTTTCACTTTTAAGCAAAGTTTTTTGAAACACTTTCTTTTTCCTTTCTCGACTGGGCTCGGGATTCATTACCAGCCATATATTTTGACAGTTGCCTGCCAGTTCAGGAATTGTATCATGAGATGCCGGTTAGGAAAGAGCAGTACTTGAAGTATCAACTCAGTTAAAACCCTTTGAATTAAGAGTTTTCAGGCTCGAACACATACTCTAAAGACGGTTCTCAGGGGTTTATTTATCCTTTGACATTCCAGTAGTACAGTTTTAGACCAGAAATGAAACCTAACACATTGAAGATAAATGACTGATTCACTATTGCATTAGGCTGTGAAGAAAGAATTTGTAAGTATAAAAAAAAATGTTAGTGTTCTGAAGGACAGAATCATTGAAAAAAACAAAAACAAACAAAAACAGCAGTAAGAAAAAAAAAAAACCAAACAATCAATGAAAACTTCATTACACTTTCTTCCAGCAGAGTCTCTTCTTGACTCGGTGATTTTCTTCAAGGTAAAAATGGCTTACAAAATGTTCCCAGAAACTTAAATATAATCATGTGTCATGCATGTTAAGCTTGCTTCAATATTTATTTTCTGGGGGTGGGGATGGGGGGGCTCAGCACTCGGTGCTTCCAGCACAAAGCCATAACATATTTACAAAGTGCACAAACGTGACGTAAAGGTGCGGTTATAACGAGCCTTAAGTTGTTAGTTGTACAAAGTAGTGTTGTAGCCACTTCATCATTCTCAGAAATATAGGTTATTGAGAGGTATACGTTTTTCTAACTATGTGATTATTTCCTAAATAGAAATTCGATTGGTCGTCACTCTGCACACATTTGGGAGTGAGCTTTAACAGTCCATTAATGGTTGCACTCTCCAAAATAGTACACAGTTTAACACAGAATTTCAATTTCTTTTTTTTTTTATGACAGAATCATGGAACTTTTCAGCGATCGCATAATATACTGGACCGACGTGAATCAATGCTTTGAGGTTAATTTCATAATTGGAGTGTGTTGATGTTAGTGTTGCTTTCCACTTTCACTCTCCAACCTTCAACAGTATAACAAAATCACAAAGCCAGCGGCAGAATTTGCTTAAATAAAATGTTACTACAGAATTGCACACCTACAGCCTCGTCACACAAACAGGCATAAACGGCAAATTCATATTAGTGAGACCCCCCGGGTGTTATGAACAGCACGTGGTGGCAGAGCGAGGCTTTCTGTGGAGCTTGACTGTGTCTGTGGGGATGAGGTGGTCCGTTCTTTCATCCATTGCCAACACTCTGCGCACCGCCTCCTCAAAGGCCACTGCTACATTGGTGGCATCCTTGGCGCTGGTCTCATAATAGGGGTAGTCACCGTTCTCCTGGCACCACTGCTGAGCCTCCTCGGACGACACCTGCCGCTCCGTCACATCCAACTTGTTGCCCAACACCACAAACGGAAACTTCTCTGGCTCCTTCACGTCGGCGTAGTAGATGAACTCCTTCTTCCAGTTGCCTAAATTGAGAAAACTCTGGTTGTCGTCAACGCTGAAGGTGAGCAGGCAGCAGTCAGAGCCACGGTAGAAAGGAGTCCTCAGGCTGCGGAAACGCTCCTGGCCGGCAGTGTCCCAGATCTGCAGGGTGACCTGGTGGCCGTCCACCTCCAGGTCCTTGTTGAGGAACTCCACGCCAATGGTGTGGAAGAGGTGTGCGTCGAACTTGTTGGTGACGTATCGGTTCATGATGGAGCTCTTCCCGACCCCGCCGTCACCCAGCAGAATCACCTTCAGCAGGGACGTCTTTGTCGTCATGGCTATTCTCTCTCAACTGCTCACGTATAAGTAACTGACCTATTGGAGCAAAACAAAGTCACACATGAGTTTTGCATGTGTGCGTACATGTCTCATGAAAGCTCAAGTCAACAGTTCACCTGACTGAAGAGCGTCTCTTGAGACACTTTGTTATAACTTTGATTCATTTCCTAAACTTTTTACCTTTCTATTGGGAGGACCGTCACATTGGTTTTGACGAATGCACTATGGGAAGTGAGTGTTAAGAGTCAACACAGCCACTTCTGTTACACTTTACATAATCAGCACTGCCTGTTTTTTCCCCTTTATCACTTTGCCATGTCATTTATATAGCACCCTACCCTTTACCTTCAGTTTATTCACTGAGCTGAAGCACTCCCCTTTCTCGCTGACAATAGATCTCAGCGAATAAAATCCGATGAACAGAAGCCAAAAAGACATAATTGTATTTCTATTTAAACTGAGTTGTCTTTAAATGTTTGTAAAGATTCTTAAAAAAATGAACCTTGTTATTGTAGTATATTTGAGGCTTTTAAAGTCAGGAAGACATGATTCTATTCCATTTAAACTTGATCCACAGTTTACCAACACTGCACATATTTGTTGTCTTTACATGAGGACCCCCACACAGACACACATATTGGGTACGAGTGTCTGACAGTACGTGTTATCCACAAAAACAATAACCTAAACTTAACTTTGACACACTGGGTTAATGTTTAAAACTTTGTTATATCTTTTATTTCATTATATATTTTATTCTTACTCAATGGAGTGCTACATATAGTTTAGCCACTTCTTGCTGAAATTGTATAAAAAAATAAAATGTACAGGGTGTGTTGCTCCAAAATCTGTACTAGTCACGCAGCACTAATGATGTATACGTCAGTCACCATTTGTACAAATTTATCTCTAAGTCAAGGATACAGGTTTAACTGACAACAGATGGCCGTTCATCTATTCATTTTAGAGATCACAGTTCTACTGTTTTTTCTCTCTTCTGGATCATAGGACTCTACCCTGTCCTGTTACTTAGCTTGTGTTTCTTTATTGACCGTTTCGGCTTGAACAAGGATCTGTGAGTGCAACAATAAACTGTGTTCTCAGAGCTTTTATAGTAGTGCTACCTTATTATCTGAAGATTGTGTATCGATTACTGGCTTCCACACTAAAAATGTTAATGTTGGACAGCTTAACCTTATATTCTTTCAGAGAGTGGTCAATACCACACCTGCACCTTGAAAATAAATATATTTTTTGGTTGCATAGGCGTTTTGCAACTACATAAACTTGTCAGGGATCTCTTGCCAATCAAAAAGATCTATTGAATATATTGTTCTGCAATAAAATGCCTTGCACATCACTTGATTCTGCATGTACTAACAATCCACGGTGCTCAATGTGTTGCACTCCTCTGCAGAAACTTGACTTTGGTGAATGTTTGGCGAGTTCACTCTCTCACCTCTTGTCGAGTTGGATATCCTTTGCTCGTCCAGATCATGTGAAGTAAACGCCAGTCTGCGGTCACATGCTCATGGTTTAATGTTGATGTGAGCAGCCATGCAGGTGACGATCAGCCAGCTGGAACACAGTGACGTTAGCCTTCCAAGCTTCCTGATTGTGGCTGCCGGCTGCTGAGACGTGAGAAGTCAAATCGCGATCAAACCATCAATGTCGTTGCAGCGATTGTAAACAATAAAGGCTTAGTTTGTGGCTGTGGCATACGCGGTACTGAAAAACGAGCTTCGAGAAAATCACGAGAAACAATTAATATCCAGAGTTAGCTCCAGGCTAAGCTAGGCTAACATGAAAGAGGAAAAACAACACAGCTGGAGTTAATGCAGCGCACTCCCTCTTGTTAATAACAGTACCTTATAGTTTGGGTGGAGCTGCAGCTGAATCAACGATAGCGAAACAAGTGGGGTAATGTAGACGCATTAGTTTGACAGCTCCTCGCCCCGGCGTGAGTCGATATAACGTCAGGGAGCACAATTTCCTGGTCAGCTCCAGAGGCTCACTGCTAACGTGCTAACACGGAGCAGCCACAGAGTAGCACCCGGTGTATCAGATTAACTGGTATCCCTGTTAAGGGGTGACCGACTTCCTTTAGCCGCTGTTGTTGACGCTCGTAACAGCAGATGTTAAAAAAATAAAATTGACATAAACCCATAGCTGTCCTGGTGAGTGAAATTTACCATATTCACAACAAAGTTTTGAGATGTCGTACCTTTTCTGTGTCATATTTTAACAACTGGTGTTACTACTGCTGTAACGACGGACGCTCAAGAAAGTTGGTCATCAGTCGACGGGGAAACCAATTCAGCCGAAACACCGGTCATGTGATCTCATCAGCCGACAGAAACAACCAACGAGCGCAGAGGTAACGCAGCAGGCCCTCACTTATACATTACTTTAATTCATTACAGAGGATACGGCACGTTTATGCTCTTGGCTTCTGTATGTGTATATCGCAGTTTTAACTAACCTTGGCATCACATCTGTTAAAAATTATTTGGTATCCGTCACTTCTTTGTAGTTTATTGCAACACCACCAGAGGGCGATATATAGCTGTTATCTATCAGCTTTGTACATTGAAGAAAAAGTTTACTTTTTATATAAGCCAAATGCATATTAGTTAAAAGAAATGATATACATCGTTTTCCCTGGAGTTAGTTTGATTATAGCTAGGTATCCCACTGAAATGTCCACTAAATTAAACAACACAGAATATCAAAGTACTTCAGAACCACTCAAACTTTTCATAAAAAGTTACGACAAGTACTCAAAGTGAGAATGATTTATGCTGCCCCTTTTTGGGTTGTGGTTTGGTTAATGGGCATAGTAGTGGTTAGGCCTCCATTTAATGCTGCAATTTTCCATCTGTGATTTGGATAATGTAGAAAACACCCACTAAATCAAGCGAAGCACAAATACCTCAAAACTGTACTCCAGAAGTCCTTTGTGTATATTTTCCTTTAAAGACAGCAATGATTATAGAAACCACATAAATATTTCTGTCTATGGTTACTCTGTGATCTGGCTATCTCATTATGAGCACATTTCTCTTTTGAATTTGAAAGAAATGCACTAGTGTCTGTAGAGTCCTGAAACATTTTTATATTTGAAAATATCAGCTCTGGCATTCATACATTTAAGGTTAGGTTCTGTAGTTTTTCCTTCCTTCCTATTTGCATAAATTTGCATAAACAGGATCAGGATTATAATTTCAGATGTATATCCATCCGTCCATCTTCTATTCATTTTATCCAACACACGGCGCTGGAGCGGATCTCAGCCTGGTGAAGGCAGGAAACACACTCATTCAACTCTGTGAAGCATTTCAAGTCACAAATTAACCAAACCAGATGTTTTGGACTGTGAAAGGAAGCTGGACAACCTGAAGAAACCCTACTGGGAGAACTCCCATACAGAGGTGCCAACTGTTCGGCCCTTCAAATATGTAGTATCACAACAACATAGACAAAGAAACTGCAGGCAGAATTGTATAAAAACAATTTTAATGTACTAATACAGCATTATTTTAAAATACATTTTACAGCATTTATGTCCTAATACTTTTTTTTCTTTTTTTAATCATGAGTTTAACTAAACAGCCTTCAAAATTGTTTTTTTCTCATCTAAGCTATCAGGAACAATTAAGCTAACAATTCACATTATATGTTGTAGATTATTTTTAGGCAACTTCAGCAATACATTGTCACACACGCAACAAAGGCCTAAGCACAATACTGTTAAACACAACTAACAGGCAAAGTTAGCATTTCCGCCTATTCCTGAGAACTGAGTCATTTGTATTGCTCGAGACAATTAAAAAAGAAAGTCCCCTTATAAGGTATGAATGTGGTGGGATGCGCTGGGGCAGCGGCATGGTGGTGAAGTAAACATGCATGCGCTGATCGTACATATTTATGGCTTCAGACCACGTGACTGCGCGATGAAAGAAGACTGCGGAGCTCCGTTGAAGACATGTAAGACCCTGGACTTTGGAAATGAGAAGTAATGATGACAGGTATCAGTCAGCACAGAAATGTTGATCGGAGGTGGAAATTCTTAAAAGATTGGACTGGCGTCATCTTGACAGGGTCCTGAGGTCAGCACAACATTATCGAGTCCTATTTCACCTCCAAGACCTTCCCCACGCTGACCTTCAAAGATAATCTGAAAGACATACAATCGTACCGTCACATATCCATGTCACAGATTTCACTCAATATTCTTTGTAATGGGATTTAACCCAGTGGCGTTACACCCTCAGAACAATCTCCACTATTACTCACAGATATTTGAGAAGCAGGGCTTGGGCGATTAGTATTTTAGTATATTGATTAAATCTGACAAAGTACTCACAGACTCTGGGGCCTCTACTGTCCAGGCCACAGTGAGGAACTCCGCCTGCCAGCTCTGGTCCCGGCTTTGACTCTGCTCCCACACTGGGTATGCATTGTTATCCAGCAACACCCTGAGCGTTCCCACATTGTGGCCGACCACGCGGTAGTCGAAGGCCAGGCAGAAGCTGCCCTGCTGAGCGCGGTCGCTCAGAAGCAACTTCAGCTTGGCCACGTCGCCCTGGTCCCCGAGGAGCCCACTCAGGGCCATGTAGTACACAGCACCTGACAGTTTATTCCACGTGTGAGTAACAGCACATGAATACGCAAAATCTGAAAAACGTGTTTTATCTTCTATCGTATGCTGCATAGCACTTCGTTACCATGATCGTGGTAAGCCACACTCCAATCAATGTCGTCAGCCCGGTCTTGGACCCATTCGCATGCTCCCTGATCAAAGTTGCAGTCCAAGATGTACTCTGGAAGGTAAAAGACATTTTTGGGATGAGAATCAGAACGTTTTCAGTAAACCATTGTATAAACATTGCGCAGTCAAAGTAATTAATACCTTCCTGAGCTGGTGCTATATGGATCTCCTTGATTTCTGTGGCTGGACCGAACACGGACTCAAAGTCCTCTGAAACTGGGTTCATGAATGAGAAGGGGGGAAAAGGATCATTAATTTTTATTCATGAGATTGTAACTCTGGTAAATATGCATCTTGTTGCCATTCAGTGGGACTCATATGAATGGACTTCTAATGTGTTTGACTTGACTTTAGCAGAACCTATGAGGAAAATATTTTGACAATCTATTGTGATTATTTTAACAAGCAGTAGCTGCACAAAGGTTTTAAATTGAATCTTTTGCCCGTGGTGCTCTGTATGAAGGTTGTCACGTTCTGTTCAAACAGAAAGTCGAAGGTTAGATTTATTGTGAGCATTTTAGAAGTGGCGGTACCTCATAAATTGTTATCTAAGTGTACCTCAGTAGACCAACTGAATTGTAATTATAGTGTTTGAAATGGCTTTTTAAAAGTATGTACTCTTGAAAAAGATCCCAAATAATACAGCAAAGATTTTCCATGATAAAACAAAAGCTAGAAAGGGGCTTTTAACAAACAGGTGTAGACCTGCCCTGCTGTCATCCATTTCTTCAAATGGAATTACAACTTTAGGATATAGCCCCCTCCCCCTGTTCCCCAAGCCTTTTAAAGCCCCTGCAGCAAATCACCCCCATGAAACCCCCTTTCACACGGAGACGAGTGACAGCTGGGGTTATTGAACCTGCAAAGCCACAGTGGGCTGGTGTTAGAGAGGTCTCAAGTGCTGATGACAGACTTTCCTACAAGGACTCAAGTCTGTTTGCACAACAGCTGTTTTGGGGAAAACATAATAAAAGGCTTGGGGGCTTTGTAACTATCCTCCCTTCCTCACCCTCCTCCCAGGGGATGGGAAGCAAACCCAGGATGGGTCCTATCCTTCAGCTCTCACATACCGACAAAGTAAAATTCCTCCCTGGAGGTGATGGATGTCTTGGGGCCTGTCTCCTCTTGCTACCTGGCTTCTTACACGGGCTTGGATGTTTCCATAAGGATAGGGATTTTTGATGAAAGGAGACATCATCTATGGGATTTTTCAGTCAGATGACTGCTACTGTATGAACACATCAGTTTGTCATTTGTTATAATCAATCAAATGATGAGGTTGAGTTTAATCGCACATCTCTTGATTCCTAATAACCTACAAACATGTTTATAAACCCTGGTTAAGTATGAGCAGTTCAGAGAGAATTATGTTAGAATCCAAAACAAAAGAATACTAAGTTTTGTGATAGTAAATTCATAACAATTGCAGTGCTTGTAATGCAACACAAAAACAAATCTTATTCAGATTTTGTGAGCTTTGTAGAGTTAAATGATCATGTTTGAGGACTTCCACTTTTTCTTTTCTTAGAAATTGATTATTGATTTCAACTTGATGAACCTAACTCATTGTCCTCTTTGGCCAATGGTTTAATCCAGGGTTGCTCAGTTGTACTTGTTTCGCTTCCTACTGAACAATGTGTAATTACGTTCAGATGCTGTGCAGAGACGAGAGCAAAAGTCGAAACATACTGGGTTCGTTTAGTGTGTTTATGCTGCGCGTACAACAGACCACCCAGAATAGTAGAATGAATTCACTGCAAACAGGCCAAACAAAGGAGAAACGTACCAAAGACATCTCCTCTTGGGTTGAGCTGGTTGTCTTCTTCTTCCTCATCCTCCTCCTCTTCGGGAAATTCCTCTTGTTCTCTGCCCGCGGTCTCAGCGCCAGTGTACTCCTCTCCCTCATAGTCAAAAGGTTGCTGCCGGATCCTGGGAGGAGGCGTTGAGACTGGCTCGGGGATAAAGTTTTTGATGTCTTCGTTGCTCAGTTTGCCTCCCAGAATCCCGGGCTTCACTTGGGAGTCTGGGATGGCTGCATAGGAAGGAAGAGGAAACCGATTAGACACATGGATCCGCAATCATGTGAAGGAAATGAATATATTTTACCAGGATGCAGGTGCGTTTGCTGTCATGTCGTCTGGCAGACGTGATTCGTATTAATCACATCACTGAAGTCACTTACCAGTTCATGAACAAAATAGATCACTTCCCCACAGGGGTGGAGCTATGGCAGATGAACATGCTATAACAACAGATAGGATTATACTACCGCATGCAAGTGATGCATGACAGTAACGTCCGTTCAGTACATCTTTATATAGCGTCGCGATGAATCTACAAGCCTTTCGTTATATCAGCGCTTTATGAAAAAGGTCATGCTGAGGATTTTTATAACAAGCTGCGAACATTGTGGGCATACAACATATCCAGCCAAGAGCCAGGCAGAGAGTTGGGAGAGGCATTCTTCAAAGTAGGCGAGAGGGAAGGACGGGATGGATGGGGTTGCAGAGCAGAGCAGGAATATCCAATGCAGAGTTTGAGGCTCTGCACAGTCTCACCATTCAGGAAATCATCTGCACTGCCCTTGTCTCCATCCCACGGCCTCTGATAAAAGGGTTTGACTACAAGAAATAAAGGCATCTTCATTCACACTGAAACTCATGAACTCTTTATGTAATTTGGCCACATGAAATTTCACCTGTTGTCTGGGTCTGGTTCAACGAGTACAGCACTACCTTCCTTTCCACTTCCTCAGTAGGAAGGCTGCAGCGCAGTGCCATATATTTACACAGGTGTGTTTTCAATCTCTGCTTCTCTCATGCAAACATCTGTGAAGGGAGTGAAGTCTGAAAACAGGAAACTGGCCTTGGCAGGACTGCAGTTTCTGATGTTTAAAGAGTCCAAATGAAATATGTTGCTGTTAAACGGCTTCTATCTGACTGACTGCTCTCATCTGGGAAGGCCCGAGACATATGTTCCTGCCATCTAGTGTAAGCATCTTCATTTGCGATCTCGCCATGTCTTGCCATATTGAAACACGTAAGATGAACACATTCATAGTTGTGAGTAGCAGATGTTGGATCTCACCAGAGCATTCGAAGCCATTGCCTCTGAAGCCAGACTTGCACCTGCACTTGTAGGATCCTTGAGTGTTCAAACAGACAGCGTGGTGGCTGCACTTGTGGGCGCCGGCGGCACACTCATCGAGGTCTGGAATTGGAAGAAGCCTTATTTGTACCGTTCGTATCACCGCTTACAGACAGTTCGCCTTCATAAACTTGTATACCTTACCTACGCAGTCATATTTCCCCTCAACATATTTCAGATCGTAGCCATCCTGGCACTTGCAGTAATAGCTGCCAAAGGTGTTCACGCATTGTCTGTTGTACGGGCAGAGGTTCCTCCCAGTCACACATTCGTCAATATCTAAATAGAGACAAAACAAAGGAGAAAGTTGTAAAGGTTTTTTTTTTATATATATATATTTATGGATCTGTGTGAATCTAATAGGCCAAATCTTTCAGCACTATACTAATAAATCACTTCACATTTACTCTGTACTGCAAATTTGGGAACCTGCATTTCAGACGTACCACGACCAATAATGATAATCGGATCATTTTTTTAATCTGTTTACTTTATACTATTGGTGAAAGGCTCATTTCTACTGCATCATAGACACCGCCACTTCCCGCAGACCATTTTTCTGGCCAGCCGGTTGCTTCCAATAATTCCCACTGAGTCATTAGCTGCTCTTTTCTCCTGCCAGCAGGGAGCATCGCCATCCGGGTGATCATCAACACAATTCCTCTCCGCCCAACAATGCTAGAATACGTTTGATGCGTTGCCCAGACTGGTGGGAGGCGGTGGTGTGTATCAAGCAGGCTACTGACGCTGCTGTGAAAACAATGGCGAATATTCCTGGAGGCCATGTGTGCATGAAGTGTTTTGAGGTAATAGCGCAATTGCCGTCATGAATTTGAGCGTGATCCAGTGCCAAGTCTTAAGTTGTGAAGCAAATGAACATTTTGGCCCTGCAGACAATTGGGGTTCTATCGTATCTGTTGCAGACCAGATAGTCTACATTTTGCTTATTTTTATATATATTTTTTTGATATGGTACAAATGTGTTTCTTTCATCATATTTTGCAGGATTCCTTGAGGGATACCGTTTATTTTTTTTTTTGGGGCACATTTTCGAAGACAATCTCTGTTAATCAAATTTATTTGAAAGTTGGATCCATGGCACTCCTGAAACCTAATGCTGCGCAGCCAGTATATTACTTCCCCTGTGTGATTGTGTCCCGCTGGCTCAGGGTCAGCTCAAGCAGTTTTGTGGGAAGAAATATAACTTAATTGCATCCATCTGATTTTGAACTCCAGCATGCAAAAGTCACGTAACACAATATCCACAATGTCTTGCCATTCTAAAAAAAGAAATCCAGATCTATATGCCATAAAAAAACACAAAAAAACAGACGAAATTCAATGTCTTTATACTTTGTTTCTTACTTATATCACATTGTTTGTGCCTGTTTTCATTAATTTGTTTTATTTAACATGGGCTTTGGTTGCATGGCACTGAATGCTGGGAAACACTAACTCACTGTGCCATTGTGTCATTGTGTGAATAGCACTGCTCACCTACACAAGTTCTCTCATCTTGCCCCAGTTTCAGGCCTGCTGATGGACAGAGGCAGCGGATTTCCCCATGTACCTCCTCACAGCCGTACTGGCAGTGAGCAAGAGAGCATGTCCTTGAATCTGTAAGCATGCACACACGTGATCAGACTTATACGTAAAAACTCTTGTGTCATCCTCTGGTTCTGTATGAATATTTCCTCAGTTGGACTCACTGGCACAGGATCCATCCGGCATCAGGGTGTATCCATTGAGACAGTAACACTTGTAGCTACCATGGGTGTTCATGCAGCGATGCTCGCAGGGACGAGGTTTCAAGCCACACTCATTCAGATCTAGAAAGAAGAACTCGTTGTTTTTTTTTGTTTTGTTTTTTATCTGCAGCACTGCCTTTTCCAACATTTAACTCAAACCCGTTGCAATACTGCAGATAGTTAGATTATAAAAAAAAAAAAAGAAGTTATCCACAGGAAATTAGATTATTTTGTACCCAGACTGAACAATGTTTCCAGACGCTCCCCAGTAACCACAGTTACCTTGATTGCATGTCTTTCCGGTGTATCCTGGGAAACACTTGCATTTGTTGGGGCCAACACACTCGCCATGCTTGCACCCGTGCTCACACTGAGCTGGTAAAACATTTAAGATAAAAAAATAAAATAAAAATACCACCAGACATATCAGTGGTGGAGGACAGTGGAACACAGTCAAACCACACATTTCTATTACACAGCCAATGTCTTTTTTTTTTTTTTTTTAAATGTAGGTTCTCATTTTCTGCACATTTTTTGGTCCGGAAAATATCTTTCCTGAAAGGAATAACAATAGTCAGGAGATCAAGGCAGGGATTTCAGACCTCAGTGCAATAATAAAACACATTGCATTAAATATACCATGAATATATTGGGCTTTGTTCACGATGTGTCACATTTTGGATGCAAAATCCACTTTAGAAATTTGAAGCCGTCTCACCTTCACATTGTCCTTTACTGTTTTTCCCCCAGCCGTAGCAACACTCAAGTCTCCTGCCATAGCGACACACACCTGGTTGGTTTCCAGTAGGGACTTGTCTGTGGTGCCTTTGTTGAAGAAGAGAAGACTAAAAGGTAAGATGTGTAATTTGTGTGTCTTTGCTAGTATTTACAGCTGACCTTGGCCAGCCCACAGAACTTCCCAATGCAAATAAAGCTTTCCAGCCCAGTCTGAGCTCAGTCGATGCAGTTACAGACTGAGGATAAATGTAGACTATTGCAAATTTTAAGCCCACACATCAACAACCCTAAAAGTTACCTTAAATGCCAGTTGTCAGATGTTCATTTTAAAGTACTGTCCAACAACACAACCACCTAAATAAAGTGTCCTTTAAGGCAGCTACACCTAGTGATGAAAGCGGGACTCCCTGTGGAGCAAGAGCCAGCTGACAGGATGTAGGCCACGGATAAAAAAAAACACTCTAATCAGACACTTCCCGTGTTACAGTTTCATGCTTCACAGACTTCTATTTCCTTCTTTTTTTAACTGAACTTTGATCATTGTCTAAAAGAATTTTCTGCAGAAAAGTTAAGTCAATTAACATAAAATGAGAATCTAAATTTAAGGTTTTCCCGGATGTCGTTACCAAATTAACATTCCACCAAAAATAACTCATCGTACATACAGATGACATTGCATGTGTGTGTATTTTGGAGCTGTAAACTTAGTTAAAATCCTAAGATGCCTAAAGTGATTAGCGTAATGACTCAGGAAAAACCGTGGAACCAAGAGTCATAAGTTCAAATCTTTAGTAATCTTTATCTCCGTGTTCAAAGTCAAACCTTTCGACATCCAAGATGTTTATGTTTCAGCGGTGTTGGCATCTTAAAAGGGGCTTAGGCTCCAGTATGACTAGAGGAATCTGAGACTTGATAGAAATCAACCAGAATAGTCCAGCGGAGACGCGGAGTGTGACAGGTGCTCGTCAGTTATCAACAGTTGCTGTGCTACATTTAGCTGTTACACTCGGCGGCGGCGGCGGCGGCATGTGTACATGCCATCAAAACAACAGTTTTCCCTGTGAAGATTTAAAGCTCGCGAATCAGTGCAAACTAAAGGGGTTCGTGTTACTCTTAAAGCTCCACTTAAAATAATGGTGTGTGGAGAAACCAGCAGTTCAAGTGTTAGTAATTTCCTTTCCTGGCCACATGATTAAGGCCAAATTGTACACTGTCCAATTCTATAGGTAACATATGAGGGGTTTTATGAGCATTCAGACTTACTGCTATGTGGTACGTCTAACATCTGTTAGACATCAAACTTTGGAGGCTTTTGAGATTCCTAACTGACGACATAGCAAAAAGTAAGAGTCCCACCTG
This sequence comes from Lipophrys pholis, assembly GCF_963383615.2. Classification (NCBI taxonomy): domain Eukaryota; kingdom Metazoa; phylum Chordata; class Actinopteri; order Blenniiformes; family Blenniidae; genus Lipophrys; species Lipophrys pholis. The sequence continues at coordinate 10,883,818 of NC_137632.1, forward strand.
CTTGCAGGTCTCAGTCCAAGACCCCACCGTTCAACATCACATGCTTGACTGACTTACCTTTGGGCTTCTGTGCTGCCGGATGAGATGTGGAGCAGGAGAATAAGAGCACCGACCAGAGTAAATGGCTGCATGTCTATCACGGCCGTAGCGCTTTGTTTCCCAAGAGACTGGCTTTTGTTGCTGTGAGTTCTGACTTGTTCTCCTGGGGGCTAACGCTCATTAAATTGCTTAGACAGGAGCAGGTCTCAGTTGAGAGCTTATAGAAAGCACGCTGGATTTCATGTATTTCCCGAACTCAAAGTCACCTCAAAGAGGCGGGGGGGGGGGATAGAAAAATCTCTCTCACACTCTTTTCTATGCTGCCGCTGCTCTCTGTCCCATAATTTGCTTCTCCCTTCTTCCTCACTGAAATTCCAGAGGTGGGTTGACACACTGCGAAATGACACTGCACTAAGAGATAGGTGGTGGCTTTTTGGAGGTAGGAGTGGGTTTGTAAAAGGGGGTGGGGATTACGTTTAGGGGTCCTTCTGTCTTTGCTTCAATCCTAGACAGGACCACATAAAAAAAATAAAAAAAAATCCCTGTGAAACCATTTGGAAAAACTATACTGTTGCTCTCTCCAACTAACCAAGTGATCTCTGTCTCTAAAACAAATTGTACTGTAGAATTGCTACTCAGCAGTTTGCCTTTTGCTGCGTTTTAGATAATTAGCTGTACTGACTAATTGTGGAACTCAGACATGCAAAGACCCGTCATTAGGGGGTGCAGTGCTCTTTGATGTCCTGCTCACAGGTAACACATAAAGTTTTGCTCCTCGCTCATGTTCACTTCAAGTCCAGCCATAAAAGTGTTTAATGACTTTTCACACTTCCAAAATCACTTTTAACATCTGGGCCCTGCTTGCATGGCCTCGTGGAAGTGAACATGACGTATTTCTGCAGGAGCTGATTCAGTTTACATTTGTTGTTCAGATACTTTAGGAAGAAGTTTTGCGATAAATTCAAAATAATTTTCATTTCTACTTCACATGTCTGTTTAGTTGGAAACAAAGTTGATTTTCCGAAACCCACGATAGACCCGGTGTTTGAGATGAGAAAGAAAAAATCTGTGGTTGCATGAAATGGACCAATGGAAGCTTCTAATGATTCATCCAGACTTTTATTACTTGTAGAACATATTCAGCTCGGATACTTATATTGCTGTAAGCCTGTGTATATTGGACATCAGGAGATACAAAACTACTATAAAGATGAAACCAAAGCTTTTGCTTGCAGAATTTTCGCCAAATCTGTTTGTGCATTAAACATTTTTCAAACACACTGATACTGAATTTACCAACTGTCTGTACTTTACCATAGTTGTGTATTTTATGTGTTATATCTCAAACCAACAGCAAGGCTAGTCAAGCAGTTGTATAATCTTAACTGAGAGTGTGGTAACATTTGGCTGCTCAGTTTTCATGTCAGTTGTGTAGTGAAAATCTATTTTAATTGAAGGCGTCCTAAAATATGTCTGGTAAATAATCGCAGTAAGGAATGCAGTTTTGAAGAGCAGGTTTTGATGCAAAAATGTTCTGAAGTTAATCAGAAAACTGTGACTTTGTCATCATTACTCGTTATTCCACCCAAGTGATCAAAGTAAAACATACAACAACATTACAAGTGCACAAGCCTGCACACACATACATGCACAGACACTCTGCCCTCCATTTCTAGTCTGAAATCTGACTCTATACGACTGACATCTTAAGCATGTGGGCCATGTCCACTGTACGTTAAGGCTCTTCGGCTGGTGCTGACTGCAGTGTGATGCACTGTGTGGTGTGCTGGGGCGGATGTATGGTATCAATTCTGTGAATATTCTTACAGAGTGACATGGTGCTGCAGTGGTTTGCACCGTTAGCTCGCAGCAAAGAGATTTCTGTGGTTGCAGTGGTTGTCTGGAGATGTAAGCTTATAGCTGGAAGGTTCTGGTTAATAGTGAAAGCCACCACTTTACCGACTCTATTTACCCTTGAGCCCTAAAGCCTTGAATGCTCCTGGGGAGCCGAGCACTCCCTGCTCCTTCAGATTGGATTCAAACACGGGTTCTCCAAGTGTCGAGTGAGATTTCCCTCCGGGGAACCAGAGATTGTTGGAGGGCACAGCAACAGGAGAAGGCTGGTGGTGAGGGGACTGCTCGTCCACAGCATTTAGTCTCCTTTGAATTTTTGCGTCGACATTATGATAAAAAGAAACAAGTGGAGGGTAAAACTATTTTAGATATATTACTTCTTTTTGATGAATTCTGTTTTTTTGTTTAAATAAGCATTATTGCAAATCTCTGTGTATCAAGCTTTTGTTTTGTTCATGTAATGGAATGTCAACTTTTACAGTATTAACCTGTGTACCCAGCATACCCTGTACTTCCCCTAACTCTTCAGCTAACTACCCTTTAGTGGAGGAAACAGTTGAGAAAATGGATGGAGGGAGAAATGGATCGGTATTAGTGCAACAACAGTGCCCTCGTCTGTTTTGAATAAAGACTGACATTTGAAGCAAGACTAGAGTTCTGTGCAGTTTATGACTTTTTCATAAACAGTCAAACTCATTGAGCTCAAACTTTCATTTAACATTTTACTTTAGTGAAGAAATATTCAGGATTACCTGATTAAATAAGATAATATTTGTGATAGTGGTAGCACGTTTAAAATTTAGGAAAAACGTTTTTTTGCCATCCCTTTAGCAAATACAGAGAAACCGACAGTCACACAAGAGTTCCCACCTACAGGCAATATAGATTCAACTCAAAAGCATGTTTCTGAACTGTATGAGTAGACTAGAGTACCAGGACAGAACCAATACACAGGAAGAACATCCAGCCTGGACTCGGAACAGTCTCGCTGCGAGGCCAGAGTGCTCCTCACTGCTTCACTGTGCAATGTCTGGTGCCATTAATGGATTTTTACTACCAACAGTTCAACACTTCAAGTATCAGCATGTCTCCATTGTACTTCAGTTTTCTTCCAGTAGGTGGAGACACAGTCCAGTAATTGCCAATCAGGGGAACAAAAGACTTGGCAAAAGGAATGGCCATGAATAAGCTCATTGTGTGTAATTAGTAAGTAAGTACATGTTATTGGCGTGCTAGTTTCGTTTCAAGTTGCCAGTTTAACTGTGTGTTATTGCGTTTCTATCATACACCGCCGCTTAATCACCTGCTAAAAAAATACATCTTGAAAAAATGTAAAAAAGAATACAAGATGATGATTGGTCAGCTGTTTCCTGTAACTGGTTGAGTAGTCACCTCTGCGATGAAAAAATTAACATTATATAATGGATCAGTTATATATCTTTTTCAAGATGCAAAGCGAAGGATGTTTGTCTGATGTCTCCATGTAATGCGTTTGTGTCTATGGGGTGGCTGTGACTCAGTTGATAAAGCAAGTCCAAGTAAAGACACTGAGCCCCAAGTTGCGATCACTGGTTGGATCCAAAAACAATGTACACTCTGTACTGTTGTCTGATCTCACCACATTTAAGTTGTTGTGTAGAGATATGGGGAAACGCATACAAAACCAACCTGCAACTGTTTTGCCTTCTCTCCAAAATAAAAGCAACAAGCATTGTTTATGATGTCAGAAACCATAAACATACAAACAACCTGTTTGTTATGCCACAAGCTCTGAAATTACACAATGTGTGTGTGTGTGTGTGTGTGTGTGTGTGTGTGTGTGTGTGTGTGTGTGTGTGTGTGTGTGTGTGTGTGTGTGTGTGTGTGTGTGTGTGTGTGTGTGTGTGTGTGTGTGTGTGTGTGTGTGTGTGTGTGTGTGTGTGTGTGTTTGTGCGCGCGTGTGTGAGAGCCCCTCGTATGGCTGAAGTCACCATTGTTGTGAATGTTTGATTGTGAACAGATGAATGTGACTAATCGTGTAAAAGCATATTACGACTGCAGAAGAGGGAGAACTGAGCTACACAAGTTAAGCTCATTTGGCTTTTTTTTTCATTGTAGGTTTTGTAACTGGCTATAACCTGTGACTCCGAATGGTGAATGACTTTGCAGCACTGACAGCCTTTACGGAAATGTGCCTTCCCACTTTCTAGAACTCACTCAGGTCAATACTCCCCTCTCAATCTAAAGTTAATGCTGCTGGTAATGCAGCTGATACTGCATTACCAGTATCAGCGTACAAACCGCTCAGTGTTGCGTTATTTATAAAAAGCACAAGCAGGGAAGGCGTGGCCAAGGCTCACAAAAGAGAAGGCCAAGCTGAGTCGGCTCAGTGTTGATTTCAACAACTGGAAAGACTGTGAAGGCGACTCAGATGAGGAGATTGGCCAGTTCAATCAATTCTCAGATTTGATGAAATGGGAGGTGACCAATGACATTCCTGATCTTGATGGGGCAGATGACGATGACTCTGCAGACAGCGTTGATGAAAAAATGCCAGATTTGGAGTCAAAGACGACTTCCTGTAAAAAAGAGAGGTGAAATGTCAGTAGCCATATTTGAATCCATAGCCTCAGCTCCAATGAGTCCACTGCAGGTTGATCTGCATGGTATTGCACAGAGCAGCTATCTCCACTTCCATTTGCTGCAACTAAACACACCTTATTTGTTGGAAAACAAACAAAGCTGCAGTTTTCCTCATTTGAACAATATGTGTCAAGGGATTTACATTTCCTTTGTCAATGAATGTGTGGTTTAAAAATGACATTGTTGTGGTTTTAAGCGAGTCGATAAGTGTAGTTATATTGAAGACGATAATTAAATGCATTTTCTGATTGGGTTCATCTAAAGCTTTCCATGTACTATTAATTAGATATCCAAGAAGACAGTCTTTGTTTCTGTAGCTTAACCTTCCAGCTTACATGTTTCTCTTCACTCTGTCTTTACTTTTTATGAAAATTTAAGTGAATTACAAATTGCAGAACTATGACACAAAGTTGAGTACATAAATAGAAGCTGGATTACTGACTATTTTAACTATGCTCTAGTAACCTTCATACTATTTCACTTTGTACATTTGTTAACGCTAAAGAAAACTAGTATTAATGAGATAATAATCATATACTAACAATTCTATGTCAATGGTCTCGTAGATTTATTTCTAGTTTTAGTGAATACTACTGTTTTTCTGCCATTATTTTTAGATTAGTCCATCTCTAAGCAGTACTTTTCACAGCCTGCTAACAATACAGTATGAAAGTGAAATGGGTGAGAATGTATAAGTGTACTCTTCTACCTGCTCTCTGTCCATCTTTGTTCTTATTGCTCCTTTTGTAGTGGTTTGATTTCTATTGCTTTACATCTGCTTTAAACAATCTCCAAACTACTAATCTGTGCTCAAAAAGCCGGCGAGCAGCAGGCCGGCTCTTCAAATGTGCATTTTCTTCTGCACCGTGAGAAAGTTGATTCACATCTGCACTCTTTTCTAACCACATGCCAACTGCTCAATAGATTACTCTCTTGAATTCAGATCATGTGTCTTCTTGGATAAATTCACTTTGTCGCTCTCCGTAGACGTCTTTCCTCAGATATCGCCTTCTGTCTTTGCAGCCTCTTTTTATGAGGCTGCTGGCAACGACAATGCTGGCACGCTTTAGAAGCCACCCCAATTTTCTTCTTGCTATGAGAGCAGGTTTTTTTGAGTCGGCATCTGGAGAAAGAAACATGAAGGACTAGAACCCTGCAGAGCTGCGTCATACATTTTCTCACCAACGTGTCAACACATAAAAACTGTATTAGAGGCTTCCAGAGAATGACACAAAAATACTTCTACTAATCAAACTAATATACACAGGATGGATGATTATTATAACAGAATCAACAAATACATACAAGATGCATTCAGTCTCACCCTCTACTGCGAATGAACCAAGAAGTATATGGCGTATATATATGCATCGTCATAATGTGTGCAGTACAGGGATACACACATTTGATGACAACACTGTCAGAAATGTACATGGCCGCGAGGGGTCACTTACATTTAAAATGTAACTAATGGCTGTAAGTTTTGGCCATGTAATAATGGTCATTTTCTCGGAGAGGACAGTCTCCCTGGGCCTTTCTGTGTGGAGTTTTCATGTTCTCTCTATGTGTGTGTGGGTTTCCTCTGGGGACTCTGATTTCCTGCCACAATCTCATAAACCCTGAGCAAGACCATCTGCCCCCACCAGCCCCCACCAGCTCCCACCAGCCCCCACCATGCACTACTCTGTGGCTGCTACTGATGGGTCAATTCAGTAAAGAAACTTCCCAAAAGGGGATTAAGATAGTATGACGTATAGATAAATTGAATAATCCACTAGGTGTAACAGACACAGATCAGCCACCACTTATGAGATGCCCGTTCCCGTTTGAGAAGATCAGTTTTCTCTGTTTGAGCACAGATATTCATGCATTTGAAGTCCATTACTGTGGGCCTGTGGTGCAATAAGCAAAGCTTTTACTATAAAAGGAGAGGCAAGCTTGTTGGGGAGTTATTTTGAAAGTGATGTGTGTTCATCACAACCACATCCTGCCCTGAGTGGGTGAAGCTACGTGCATTGAATGCAGTGCATTCAATACTGACCACTGTGGGAAAGTGCCAGTGCTCATCAGACATTGAGCCGTGTCAAAATCTATCTGTGCAGATTTGTCCGACAACAGTACAGAAGCTTTTTCAAATTTGCCTCAGGAGTTAGAAACGGATTACACTTGATCATCGTTGTTCACATTGCAAAGTTCCTCTGTGTCTCAAAAAGGAAAGTGCTACTTCCCCTTGCAATAATAGAAGTGACCTTGAGAAATCATTTTAACTGGGTGTGGGCGGTTCTGAATGGCGCATCTATCATGCCCAGTTCTCCACTGCAAAATGTTAAACTTTGTGAAGAGAGAGGATGAAACCAGTACCTAAGGTATATTTGTTTGTGGTTGTGTTTTCCTTTTTTTTTTAATAGGAATGTAACTATTTAAACCTCAGTAGAGTTGATTATGATCCAGACATTCACATGAAGCATCTTTCACCTCTAATATTTGAAGTTCTATCGATCCACTTCTATTTGTACATTTACGGGTCTGTAAATGACCCAACAGAAACGTCCTGTTATTCACACTCAGAGGATTTTAAGTTTAAAGTGCAGGTGCTCCCCCTGAAAACACCTTCTGCTTCCAGAATACACAATGACAGGCTGCCGCTAAGTGACAGGCAGACCTCGGGGACTTATGGCTGTCTGGGAGGGATTTTCACCCACACACATTTGCCCCACAACACGATGAGCTTGATGAGCTAAATGCAGTCCTAAGCCTCAGCTGGACACCTACCGTTCTGCTTTGATTAATAATGCAGCAGTGGACACAATTGTGCCATGCTGTGAGGGTGCCTTGATGGGGCAGCACCAGACTTTTGGAGAGGGTGGATGTGTGGCTCACATTATTTATTAATGGCTTTGCCTGGTCAGAGACGTTACAGTTGAATATTAAGTCTGTCGGAGTCGGCAGTGGTGCTTCACAGAACACCGAACTGTGTACTTTCACTGTCTTGCTGACGGGAATCTTTAAAATGTGAATTATCGCTGTAATTCCTGAAGAATGACTCTGTACATGCTGACACAATCGGAAACACTATTAGAAAGTTCTAGCCAAGATATGAAGTATCTGCAGATGTTTTTGTCTGACATTTATCTGAACAAGTGAATGGGGAAGTTTCCCTGTGCACTTCCTGCAGTGTCATTATATACAGCATCTTACACCATATCAGCTTTTAGCAGCTTTTATTTTTTTTCCTCACGAATAGAAAAAATGCTTTAGTTGGGCTCATAATCTGTTATTATTACTGAAATGATCCTGTGATATGTGGTTGTTTAGTTCTAAATTTGTAAGAGTTGCATTCAGTGAATTCTTTGGATTGTTACATTGATAACAGGGAACGTGAGCTGGGTTTAGACCGTCGTGAGACAGGTTAGTTTTACCCTACTGATGGTGTGTTGTTGCAATAGTAACCCTGCCCCCCCACCCCCATCCCCCCAACACACACACACACACACACACACACACACACACACACACACACACACACACACACACACACACACACACACACACACACACACACACACACACACACACACACACACACACACACACACACACACACACACACACACACGCACAGCTCTATGCATCTCCAATGTGAGAAACGTTCTGTTTTCTACTCTCAGAATTCTCTTGAATCCACAAGTAAAATACTATCGGCAGCTTGTCAAAAGGTCAGTTGAAACGTGTTCATTAATCCAGTGTTTGTGCTGGGTATAATTACGCAAAAATGTAACCGACGAGGAGAACCGACCTCACCTGAGTGCAGTGATTATGTAAACAGAATGCCTAACAGGATGGGACATGCTGCAGTATCACTTTTACCTCCTGCTCTGTCTTTGCACAAGAACATTATTATCTCTGTACTTTTGCACGGATTAAAGGATAAGATAAGACTATTTTTTTAAATGGTTATGCTATTATTACAGCCTTGTGACTTTAGCAGCAAAAGACTATGTAAATGAAAACAACCCAATTTCATTTCCTGTTTCTCCTGAGAGTGAACTTTGCAGCGATTGCTGCTGGGCACCACAAAAGAATGGGACAATATACATTCACATGCTTTTTTTTTTTACTCTGCTTTAAATGTATTGTGGGGAATGTTATGAAGTAAACCTGTTTGTGCACAAAGTGTAGATGCATGTGTTATTTACTTCACATTGGTATCTTAAGGCCATTTTATGTGTTTTGTTTTTCATTTTACATTGTTTCATGGTAATGCAGAGCGGGCTGAGGCTTTCATGTCAGACGTGCAGGTTCCTCTGCAGTGTTGCACAGCATGCAGTGGAAACAGGCCACAACAAAGGGAAGAGAGAAAATGTCATGAATAGCAAAAGTCGGAAGTTTCAACTCTAAAGACCTAAACTAGACTTTGTCTTGATGTCTTCCACAGACTCACTTTTTAGCTGCACACACACACACACACAAACACAAACACACACAAACAAACACACAAACACGCACACACACACACATGCACAGTGCTTATCCACTTTAATTATTGGGAGATTAAACCAGACCAATTCTGAATGCTTGAGCTTCCGTGGCCTTGTTTCACAACAAGCTTTTCAAACTACAGCAAACATAGCTGCTGAACACATTACATATAATCAACGTTTGTGTGTGTATATGACATTATCACAAATATAAACATTGCTGCAAGTCTTTGCGGAGGAGCTACAAAACCCTGCGTTGGGCTGTGTTGAGACACGTTGTATATGACCTGGGCTGCAGGAACACTGATAGCTAAGCACATTCCTCACACGGTTTTCATCAAGCTGTCTGAATCCGCCACCAGACTTAGATTGTTTCTGTCTTAAGAGTTATTTAACCGGAGTTATCTCTTAAAGAGCTGGACCACTGTGGAAATAGAAAGAAAAGAAAAAAGTTCTAAAGTTGCTGCACTGGTGCAATTATTTGTCATCTTGCAAAAAACAAAAACAATACACAAATTTTAACGCACGCAGTCATGCCCCGCAGCTTCACATGTGATGATTCTGATGTGGTGCAGCTCTAGGTAGGATTCAGTGACAGGCACATGATGTTCTATCTGTTTGACGTCCGAGAGAATTTATAGCATGACACACACACAGAGAAAGCAAATCGATGCAGGGACTAATGTGCTGATGACGTCATTTTAAGAGAGTTCAAGTCTTGACATATGCCTCTCTCTCGAACCTGAAGTAAACAGTGTGTTCACAGCTCTGAACAGGTGCTCAGCACATGTGAAAATTACATACAAGTACTTTTTTTATTTTTTTTATTTAATGACGCTCCATATCAACTAACCTGTTTGCAAGCACATTTCAAATTACAAATTCAGCAAGGCGTAATAAAGTCAGCAAAATCTTAACAATATATGAGTGCATTTATACCATAAGCCCGGTTCACTTGACTGCAGAGTTGTTCCTCTGCCACAGTTTGCTCTAACCACATCCTGTTGCACAGCTTTGAAACGTCTGAGTTTAGACAAATTCACAAACAAGCTGCTGCAACACAAGACGGATAATTGTGAATGACTCAACTTGAGATGTGAAGTTTTAACTGTCATGGCTTGATTACACTTCCCTGTGTCCTCAGTTGTCAGTGAACATTTCCAATGAATTATATACTGTATATATATTTTTTTTTAAATTCTTGACTACTTCTGGAAGGGCAACATAATATTGTGATGTTGTAGAAATATAAAGAAAACAGCACCGAATGCAGTTATGTTGCATATAGATATTAATTCTGTGTAGACAGAGTAATCCGCCCTTGTGAAAACGTTACTGTAAGTTACAGGAGCATCATTCACACCAAAGCAGAAGGAAGTTGACACACTGAGCTCAGGGGATTTGTCACGAGCATTAGCCTGCTGTAGCACGATGATTTACTCTACGTTAAAGGACTTAACTAGACAGCCAGATCATTAGACAAGCTTTGTGTCTTTGTGTCCAATAATAATTACCTCTTACAGTGTTGCTTTCATAATAAACACTAATGTCAGACGAGACATAAACTGTTCTAGTCAATGCTGCACTCTTGCACGTAATCAGTAGTTTCAGATAGACCAAAGTACTTTGTTGTTATTGTTGTTGTTTTTTTAAAATATCAATCACATTTTTCCCTGCACATACCAAAACCTGAATTTGTCTGACAACATGGATAATTATAACAAAGAAATAACATCATATATAATATTCTAAACTTTTTTTTTTCCAGCATGGACACCTAGCAGAAAGCTTTCATTTCATTTTCTCTGTCTGTTGAAGCCCAAAAACCCAACGGTCCACTGCTCATATCACATGATTACAGTGACACGTATTCCAGCTCGTTCCTTTAGAGACATGCGAGCTGACATTTCCACCCCCAACACACCTACGCCTCTCACTTCCTGCTTCAGATGCCACACATGATCACAACCCCGGGCAAGCATATTCACTGTTACCACGCTCACCTCAGTATGTGGCATGTAGTGGCATGTGTGTGAGACAAGCTGTGGGACTAAACTTACAACATGCGACGTTTTCTGTCCATATACAAAGACCACGAGGACAGTGGTGCAGAAGGAGGGGAACCCGGGTTGCTAGACTCACAGCTGGTGAGCTACTGTGTACACCAGGCTGACTCTCCTCAGGCTGTAAGCTTGCATGCACATGTCACAATGAATCACTCTACACCACTACATCTTTGCACTCAGGATACATCTGCATAGCTAATCAGATGGCATGTTTACTCCTGCAAGCTGGAGTAATATGTCCATATATTATATGTACGTATGTATAGATTATATCTAATCTTTTGGTTGATTATCCTGAAATGTTCAGTAGAACAGAAAGACAATTTTAGAAGATGTTTAACAATCATCAATTATGATATTTAGACCAAGGTCAATAGAAAAAAACCCACTAAGATGTTACTTTTGTGTTTTTATGCATGTTTAATTTACTCAGTATTTTCTTAGTAGTTTTAGTTGTATCAGAGTATTTCACAAACAGTATACTGGAGACAATGATTCCAGTGCAATTCATCTGTGCTCAGTGCAAAGCTGCTATGTTTAACTAGTTTAGTTTAGTCTAGTTTTTGAACAATATATACTATGAATGAATGATCAATTAATGGACTTCTGAAAATCCTGACTGACATGACAAGATGAGGATTCACTGGATAATTCGATTGAAGGAGTCTGTGCTTATGTTCTTTCGTAGTTGGTGGGATCAGTGTGATGCAGAATAAATGAATTTGTGAATGATGAGACCTTCAACTGAAAACACTGCATGCATAATAAAAATCTAAAGAGCCTAACGTACATAATCTCTAGTTTTCTGTTTTTGGTTAAAAACAACAAAACTGGGCTTTTGAGGCCTTTTTGTGTGGAGTTTGCATATTTTCACCGTGAATGCATTAGTTGTCTCAAGGTGCTCCAGTTTCATCCCACAGCCCAAAGATATTTGCTTTTCTAACTGTTAGAATGTGTACATGTGTGACTGTCTCTCTTTCTGATAGCAAAGTGGTCTGGTGACCTTTCCAGGGGCATTCACTGCCTTTCACCCATTGTTAGCTGGGAAAAGCTCCATTCCTTGTTACCATCCCTTTGATGAAATGGGTTTAGAAGATTCACTGATTGATTTGATGGTAAAACAAACACATTAGGCTTCACATGTTTCTTAGTTTTGTTGTTTTATGTGGCTGTAAAACAATCCTCCTCTGATACTGTCTTTTGTGCATTGAGTTCTATCACTATAAAGTTAGTAAGTCTAAACCTTATAATTGTAACATTTGTCACTTTATTCTATAAAACTGAGATTATGAATGCTAAATATACTATGTGTTGTGTATAGAAACACACTTTTTTATTAATAAACAGTTTGAACATGTATTGCTTTATCTGCTCTGTTAAGCTTCAGAGAACTATTTAACATGTTGAATTACAGTAGCTGTTTGTTGGTACCTATTGTTACCTGGTCAATGTACATACAACTGTGTTTGTTTACGTCCACATTAGTAACAGGTTCGCTGCTCAGATATATAAGTGGATCTCACCCCTCGGGAACAAATCTCAAAATGTGGCTCAAGGCTTGTTTCTGGGTGTATCTTTCAACGCGTAAGAACCATTATATAGTGTGTCAGTGGATTAGACGGCCCACACCCACAGCCTTTGTGTCCACTCTTCACACAATAGCAGCACTGCTTTTTCCCACCATGGCCACATAAAAAGAAAGACAAAGAGGAATTGTCCTCACCGTGGTGCTCTCTGAATTAAGAACATAAAGAAAGAACTGAATTCACATTCTTGTTGCAGCTTTTACTTTTTGTGGTATCAGTGAAATCAGTAGATTTAGTGATGGAATACTATGATTCCATGTCGGGTTTGTGTTGGACGCACTCCAACAAAAATCTGGGTTGGCCTATATATTCTTTGTTCACGCAACACCACAAAGCTGACATAATTCAGGTGGCCTTGTAATATTATCTTCGGTTGCTTTTCCTGCAAATGACAAAACAGGTTCTAGACAGAAAAAGGTGCCGACACGCCCAGCAGGCATCAGCAGGGATTCTTCTAAATGCACTCATGTGGCCTGTTTATTTGTTTTGTCATTTTAAAATTTCTAAGACATAAATGTATTTTGCTACACCAAACGATGTTTATGTTACTTTCCCAAACTAAAGACAGAACTGATACTGGAGCGTGACCGCATGAAGACTGATGATTTGTAACATTAGTGCATCATGAGACAGTGGATTGTTTCACACGAGCTTTCCTGTTCAAATGATTCACACAGAGATAACAAAACTCATTTAGACAAAAAACATATTGTAATGTGGCATCAACAACTTGTTGTTTTTTCCTAAATAATGAGGCCACACCTGCAGATTACGTTTTTAAAACCACAATTAAAACTAGAACATGTTAACAAACGGTCACCTATTGGGTCACATGAATAAATTAAAAAAAACAAACTGCTGATTTCCTGAAGTGAACCTGCTATATCACCATGAATCCTTCACACACACACACAGGTAAACTGCTACAGGCTACATACCTGCATCTTTTAAAAAAGCTGTGTCTAAACCTGTAAGACATGCTGTGGCAGGTAGACAATCTGACATTTTTCCAGAGGGGACATTTTAGGCATTCAGCTGATCTCCACCATGAACCAAAACAAGCAGAAAATGGCTCACTGGGCCGAATGTTTTGTTTTATTTCAACTTGCAGCTATCCCCAACAGGATTCACCCATAACCCTTTACCTTCTTTGTCGGACGTACAGTATGTTTCACACAATAGCAAACCTGTTACATTTTATTTCAGGGCAAAAACGGGTACAAAAAAATTGAAAGACCATAAACATCCAACTATAAAGGCACAAAAAAACCAGTCATTCATTGTCAACAGAGACATAGAGGCACAAGTTATTTTCTGCAATCGTTTTTTATTTGTACAAATTTTAGTGATTCTAATGAAAGTCTCTGGTGAATTGCCTGGATTTGGAGCTCTGAAGAGCAGTCTCTGATCATGTGAAAAATGTGGAAATCGCCCGTCTGCTGCCATGGAAACAGGGCAAGAAAGATGGACTGAGCGTGCAGGCTTTAGGCTGAACATGAGGAACCAGCAGACCCATATAGATGAGTTACACCGTGCTGCAGCTCGCAGCTGTAAGGTCAAGTCACTTCCTCATGCATTTGAAAATAAGAATGGCTAGAAACAGGCCTTGTTTTGCCCCTGTAGCATTTGTTGCTATAGAACTGTGTGTGTGTGCGCGTGTTATTGTGTTTTCTTGTATTGTAGAATACGTTGTATAATCACGTGTCATTTGTGTTAATGAAGCTTAACTATATTTTCTGTATTTCAACAACAGCACGTGTAGATGTGATTCAGTCAGCCATTTGCTTCTTTTTCTTGTGACTCATTGTTTACAACAGCATTTGCGTGTGATTATTCTTATACCCACGCACACAGGTTGATCAGCCCACATGGACTTACACAGTACAAGACACAGCATGGCCATATGTGCATACAAATATAGAATCTACAATTGGAGAAAGACTTAAGTCATACCAAGCGTGTCATACAGTAATACACAGACAAAAAAGAAATTCAGTGACATCGAGTTTTGCTGACAGAGATATATAGATAGAAATAAATACGATAAAGTATGGTAGGCTGTAAGGGTGAAATCCCTCAGCTTCGGTGACCATCATCACTGTTGACTATTTCCATATGTCAGTGTCTTTTTGGAAGACAATGAACCACAAGTGGTGTGTGCAAGTCTCTGTATGACAGCCCTCAAGAGACTGACAAGAGAAGTGTTTTGTCAGTTTCTACACCCGGAAGGTTCAGGCTTGTTTTATTTTTTCAGTTGTGATAATTTATGGTTTCCATTAAAAAAAGGAGGAAAAACATCTGGTCTCATAAAACACTCCAATATGTGGAGATTCTAAATGATAAACTATACTTATATAAAAAAAAGAAGCTTCAATTATTTGAGTTGATGTGTCTTCACTTCTAGATCATGGGGAAAAAAAATCTATTCAAATTTTTTTAGATGCAACTGTATTACATTACAGGCAATGTTACTTTGTTGACAAAACATTGCTGCTCAGTGTTGGGATTTTATTTAGTTTTATTTGCAGCGTCACTTGCATGTTATTAGTTATGTTTTTTTTCCCTCGACTCTCTGAAATGACCAGTACAGTACAGTTATTGATGTACAGGATAAGCCTATCAGCAGTGCCAGTGTGGCCTCATTCTCAGAGTACATTACGTACAATATGCAGCCATATGTAGTCTCAGAGGCGTCTGTGTTCTTGGTCGTGGGCTGCGGTCAGTCCGAGGCACAGCCGGTCCGGAGGGTGCTCGTCACAACAGTGGCAGATGGCCCCCTCAGTGTTCGATGCCAAGTTTGTCACAGCTGACCATTTCAGTGTCATTTTTATAAACATGTTAAGATCTTTACTTGGCTGACACCCACATGAAATTCATACTCTCACAGGGAATATGAGAAAAGAGTCAAGTAATGAAGAAAAAAAAATGCATCTAGTCATAAGTTTTCCATCATTGCTTTCACTCAAGATGTCCCTCATTTGCTCTCGAGTTTGTAGGAGACAGTTAAGACAAACTAATGAGTGCAATGCGATCGCATTGTCTTGAAATGAGTAATATGTCCTCCGAGAAGCACATAGTTGTAAGACACTAGAGCCGTTGTCTGACTGGACTGCACATAAGGGTAGTGGCATCACAGATGTGCACAGGACTAAATTGTAGAGTCTTAAGTAAAAAAAATAAAAAGCACATGTATAAAACTTTTCCACACAAGGGATGACTGGATTAAATGTAGCCTAGAATTCAGGATGGGAGATTTTGCCCTCCTTGAGCAGAATATGGTTTCAGGAACAGCACAGACAACTTCTTTCTCGGCACAGACATTGCGCAGTAAAGTCAGTGTTTCTCATCCCTACCTTGGCTGAGAGACTAATTATGTATGTCACTCAAAAAGGTCAGGATTTAAGTCTACCATCAGAATAAAAATTTAGTTTTACCCCGTTTGTCAGCTACCTAGGTCATGTAGAAAATCAGCACTTCTGAGTACAGTACAAGTCAATGGGGGGGTACCCAGGTGTACCAATTGTCACCACAGGGCAAGTTTACAGCTCAAGATTGGTTTTACCAGTCAAAAGAAATTAGACTGCAGAAAACCAGTTTCTGCACTGATCAACCCCTTCAGGGAGGGTAACCAGACAGACGAGACTTAAAAAAAAGTCCAACTGTCAGTCATAGCTGGGGGCAGAGTGAGACAAGGTCTTGCAATTGTGCATAAACTGGTTTAAAGATTCTCCTCAAGTTACCTTTCAAAGACCGTGAGGGAAATCCTAAACTACACCCTCTTGCAGGTCTGCAATAGACAAACTGGCAGTTTAGCATTTTGCTAAACTAGTGTTCAACACAAGTGGTAGTTTGACATGCAAGAAGCCACCATGAAAGTTTAAATTTACATTTTTATTTTATTTTGCATATTTAACAAAACATGTGCATTCCAGATTTACAAAACAGCTTGCTTTGCGCACATTCACAAGTCGCCAGAGCGGCTAGAAATCAGTGTAGCTTTGGGTTCTCGGCATGCCTGCTCATCGGCACCACCCTGGAGTTTGAGACATGGCAACAGATGACCAGGAAGCCACTTCTGGAGTGCCAGTCGGGCAGGTGGATGGTGGTTGTACAGCCATTGTTCAGTCAATTAGACAGTGATGCAACTTGATACACATGGGAAGTGGAAGTGTGTCGAGGCAAGGCTTGTGGAATGTGCAGTGTACAGGAAGACTGCCCTTCATGCAGTCTTCTCCTGTTCGATGGCTGCAAAAACAGAGCAAAACAAAAAATATTGTTAGTTCCATGACGACAAGTTACAGAAAGTTCTCACTGGGCGCATAAGACATACTTTCTTTGGTCGGCAAAGTGTTCTTCTCCTGGGTCTCCGTCTTTTTCAGCTTGGTTTTGTCAAAGCTTTCGACTTCCGAGATGTCTGGTTTGTCAGCCATGGCTGGATAAGTTCTTTAGTAGGGAGGGGAAGAAAAAAAAAAACTAAGTAAATACACTGGATCTTTGATAAATATACTCGTCTTACAGATTCAGGTGGAAATGGATTACACCCATGTACCTTAGAAAAAACAAAACTAAAGTGGAGCATTAAGCATGTGCAACAAGGGGCCACCGCCCTTCAAGGCGATCAATGAGAACACCACCTTCAGCTGCGTGAGCCTCCAACACAAAGCCTGCAGCCCCTCCGAACACAAACCTCCCACCTGGATTTAACCCAACGCGGCGTGTGCGTCTCCACACAGCAAACTGTTGCCAGTAACAAAAAAACGCACCTTTAAACAGTTGTATCTAAACCTGACAGTGTCAGGCGAGTCGGAATGTTGGAAACCAAAAGACGCAGATAAAAAGCGTACAAAGGCAAGGCAGCGATTTAAAAGTGGTCTTCAAATGAGTGCAAAAGGGTGCTAAAAGATGCGCAGACTTACCGAGGTTTTGCTGGGAGGAGTGGGAAACGCACGGCTCGCAGTGGAATGAGCGGAGTGCCGTCAGAACCTCGAGCCCTCGTTAAATACTGCGCAGTATGCAAATGAGTCGTGACGTCACTACACGCCGCTTTTCCACCTTATTTATATTATTAAGAAACAAACGCTGCCCGCGACTAAACCATAATGGAGGACCACATCAGCTTGAGCATTGGCTTGAAGAAAAAAAAAACAACCAAAAAACTAGAACGTGATGGAAGTAAAGTGCGTTTAGTGAACAGCTGCTTCACAGCAGGCTGAGTGGACCGAGCCTCCTCTTTTTGGCAGCTCTCACTAGTAAAACGCTTCCGCAGCTGCCCCCAGATGTTACTTCACCCCGAAAAGCGAACAAACCGCAAGCCTCCAAACTGATTTCTTGTCAGAGGCCAGTGAGTTTGGGTTTAACTTCACACAGCAGGATTATTAAAAATCACAACTCAACTGCGACACCCTGCGGTGAAACGGAGGGAAAACAAGACTCTGCATCTCTTGGAATGCCTGCGGGTTTCAGCCAAAGTGCTCAAGTACAGTCAGTGTTACATTGCTTAAATTGTACTAAATCACAACTAAAAGTACTGTTGTGTAAATTAAGTTGATCTTTTTTTTTATGCAACAGTTGTCAGGCCGTAAATGTAATTGAAGCTGCTCTGCAGTCCATCCATCCTCAATCCTCTACTCAAATTAGAGTCACCAATTAACTTCACATGGATGTTTTTGTACAGTGGTAGCGAACTGGAGTAGCTGGAGGAAACCCCCCCACACACAGGGAGAACATGCAAACTACTCACAGAAAGGGTTAGTGAAATAAATAGTTGAGTAAATGCAGCAAACAATGCATGATAAAAGTAATATGATAAAAGGCTTAGAAACCATGAGAGAGAAAGAGAGAGACAGAGAGAGAGAGACAGAGAGAGAGAGACAGAGAGAGACAGAGACACAGAGAGAGAGAGACTATATTGTTCAGTTAATTAGCAACTAAAAAGTAAAATGGGAAAAAAATTAAACACTATCAAAGTTGAAATATATGTTTTCTTAAAATACAAACATAATAGACAGATACTCATTAAGCCATACAATCTGAAAAACGTTTTAAAAAGTTTCAGTCATCTGGATGGTTATGTCAGCGGTGTAAAGCACAGTGACAAAAGCAGTTTCATACCTCAGACCGGCCTACTTTAGATCACAACCTAATAAAATCATGTAAATATAATCTTACATGTGAAGTCTAGAGCACTGTTTTGTAAAGCCTTGTAATTCAGTGTATTTTTCTAAGCTATTTCCCATTTGTTGCAAGTAGGGGTTGCTTCATAATGAAAATTTAGTTCAACACAAGTGCACCTACATTATACATCTTTTCTTTCTTTATTTTTTTTTTTATAATTTCAGAATCTATATTTCAAATAAGTGTCAACAGATTTACAAAGCTTAAAAATGAAAGAAAAACAAAATATTAGATTCATAATTTAGAATTAAAAAAAATGACCTTTCTTATAACACCATCATCTGTTTTTCAAAGAAACATGACCGACCCTGAAACATGAATAAGCACCTGAGCAGTGCACTGGTCTCTGCCACTTTGTTTATGACAATATCATCGTCCACAGACATGAGGATTCCTTCCTCAGTGCTTATGAGCATGAATGCCTCAAGTTTCTTCTTGGTCAAAGTGCTCCTGAGTTTGTTTTTAATGAAATGTACTGTTGAGAAACTTCTCATATATTGGAAGTACTGCTTGATTGTTCACGCACTGTTACAACAGCTCACCTGTTCCTTCCATATAGTGACGGGATCGATCCCCTCATCACCACTGGCTCTGCACAAATCTCCCCTTTTTTTACAAAGTTCAGCTCAATTCCATTAATGTAGAGCTGAATCATCTAGAATCTAAGGGCATTTCTCATATGGAGCAGGTCTCCATCCTACTCTTCATTATGTTGAATATAATTATATGATCTATCCTGTGATCAGTCCTGCCTGCTTGGTGCTGCTGGATCTGGTTGCATCATATTATTATTCAAATTATATAATTTCATGTTATATGCCACAAAGCCACATAATTCATTGACTTGATAATTAAATTGAACAGTTTTTTGGAGGCAAAGTAAAGCATCTTACCTGTTCCATCGTCATTTGTTGTTTCTAACCGTGAGCTGGTTTTAATGAAAAAAGTTGCCAATCTTAGCACATTTTGTTGCATCTGTTTCCAGAACTTTCCTCTTTTTAATTCTAACCTTCTCTGCTCCACCCTTGTTCTTTCCATCCATATTTCTAACACCACTGACACAGTGAACGGACGTGTTACGTCGTCAGGGGATGTCTGCAAAAACAAAAAAAGAAGCTGACAGTGATAAACTTTAAACACATTTTATTAAAAATAAAAGAGGAAGCTGCCAGTGGAGGGAGGCGGAGGCGCCCCAGGAACAGCGGAAACAGCGTGCGATCAACCCAGTGCTGTGAAAAATAAAAAACACCGGCCGAAAATTAAAAAAAAAAAAAAAAAGTGAACACTGGCCCTAATGGCCCAGACCTCTAAAGTATTAGTTACTTTTTCGATTGTAAGTAGCAGACATTTAATTCAATGTACCTGTATACAATATCTGTTTAAAGTACATTTGTCAGATAAACAATAAAGGCTATAAAAATGACACAATGGTAAACAAATGTATATTTAAAGGAGGACATATCTCTATGAAAGAAAAAATGAACCGGCAGGGATACGTGGGGTAAATTGTAATCAAGTATTAAACATGGGAAAAATACTCATGAAATTACAAGTACGAAAAATAGTATTTAAGTACTAATGAGAACAATGATGTGAGTATTTGTACTGTGTGAACTTCAATCCCTAGCATTTGTAATACGAATTATTGAGGAAACTTGATGTCTTTCAGTTGCATGTTTGCTTTTAAATAATTAGACATAAAAACAGACAATATCATTTACAATTTAATCACAAAAGTCTCAGTATCATTGTCAGCAAAACGTGTGTTTCCCAAACAAAACTTACTTCAAAACAACATCACAACATTAAAGCTGCTGCCAGTCGAATGTCCCTGAGTCCCGTGTCACTTATTGGTGAAGTACTTTGAATAAGCCTTGTTGTAAATCACTTGGTTGTCGACTCGGACGACGTTCCTCAGGTTTTGCCAGAACCAGGGCTCTGCGGCTGCGGTTTTCGGCCACTCAACAACACTTTTCCCACACAGCCTCTTCCTCAGGCGCAGGAAGTGAGAATTTTGCAGGACGGGCTCCAGCATCAGCAGCACAATCACGTCCACATTTTCATCAAGCAGCCTTTGGTGGGCCAGGTACATTGCCAGTCTGAAAACCCCGGTCTTCACGTAGCTCTCTGTCAAGACAAACAGGGTCTTGCGGCTGTATTGGATGCTCTGAGTGAGGTTGTCTACTATCGGGACCCCCAGGGGCCAATCTCTCTCCTCCAGACACAGAGGGAGATGATTCTCTCCTTCCTCTTCCAGTTTCACCCGCAGATTCATCATCACCCACTCAGAAACCTGCGGATCTCTTGTGTCATACGTCACAAATAAATCATACACACTGTCCTGTGACTTCAATGATCTGTATCCTTTCAGTTTTGCTTTGACATAGTGGTGGAAGTAGAACGCATCCCAATAAAATAAGTGAGCAACAGTTGCCACAAACATAAAAGCGATAGTGAGAAAGGTTGTGAAAATATACATTGAGCGCGCCAGACTGTCATTCACACACTGGTTTATGTCAAAGTATATCAGCGCTTGACCCTTTTGGTTTGCTGGTGTGTCACACGTTACCTTGGTGGTCAGTCGAGGGAGCTTTATATCACTGTTCTCGATCCATAATATGAAATCCAAAGAATCACAAGTACATTGGAATGGGTTTTTCCACAAGTACAAAGTCTTGATCTGATTTTCGGGCCCTTTTTTGAAGCTCGATTGATTGACGACCGTTAGTTTGTTGAAGCTGAGGCTAAGAGTTTGTAGACTTTTTGGGCCTTTTGAGAATGCGTCGTCCAAGTAGAAAATTTGATTATGACTCAGGAAAAGGGAAGTTAAGGTTTTGGAGATAGTTGAGTTGATCCCTGTCAGGTCCGACAAAGAGTTATAGCTCAGATCTAATATTTCAAGGTGATCAAAGTATTGTAGCTTGTCCCATTTAAAGTCGATGAGTGCGTTATTATTAATGCGCAGCACGGTGAGGTTGCGTGGCAAATTGGGATAAATATTATTGGGAATCTTTCTAATGTGATTGTGAGATATATCTAAAATTGTCAAATTAGTAAGGTTCGTGAACAGTTTTTCATAGGTTTTGTCGTTCCCTTTCCAAAGAATCCCCAGGAAATTATTTGTAAACTGAAGTTCAGCTAATGACTTGCTGTACATCTGTTTTGATGTCAGTGTGGAAATAGAGTTGTAACTCATATTCAGCACTCTCAGAACAGGCAAATTCTTTGTGAAGTTTAAGGTTTGTGTAATCCCAAATGCTTTAAAGTAGTGCGAATTGTAACTGAGGTCAAGCACTTCTAGCTTTTGAAGCTCGTTGAAGGCGTTGTCATACGCCAGATCAATCTTGTTGAATGACAGGTCCAAGTATTTCAGATTAGGCAGCAATTTAAACTCTGTGCCATTAAGAGCTGCTGAAAATCCATTCCTTGAGAGGTTGAGACAAGAAATATTCCCGTAGGTGGTAAACTGCTCTGGGGTGATGAAAAACAGATTATTTGAGCCGAGTGCAAGCACTCGTCCGGAGCGAAAGCATTGGTCTTTTACCAGGCCGTGGGTGATTTCGTATTCAAAGTCATGTCTGTGGGATTTTAAGTTGGGTGAAAGAGAAAACTGTTGTCTCTCATTGTATCCATTACTCAGTTTTGGAGGGCTATCCCCTGGTGTCGGATACAGTCTGTTTTCTGAGAGATATATCAATTTCAAATGCTGAAATTGTTTGAATACAGTGGAATCTGTGTTAATGATAAAATTTGTACCCAAATTCAATGCAGACAGATTTTTAAGCCCGTACAGAGGACTGAGTGTTTGGGCTCTAATATTCTTGAAGACCAAACCCCCCAAATGCAAAGTCTTAAGTGAGACGAGATGTGAAAACTCCTTCGACAGATTTAGTGTCGTAGGATAACGTCTCAGGTCGAAGTTGAAGGACAAATCAATATTTTCTAGCTTTGGAAGGTATCTGAAAAATGTGGCTTCTCCAGTGATAGCGCCCATCAAGAAGTTAAACGACAGGAACAATTGCCGAAGGTGGCCGAGCGTCTTAAACCAGGAAGGCTTGAGGAACTTCAGTGAGTTCCCCCCCAGGTTCAGCACTTGAAGCTGTGTCAGATTTTGAAATGCGTCAGGATGAATATCGAGAGAAATGTTTCGGCAGGTTTCACAAGGATATGGAGCATTTTGACACCTTGGACAGTTCCCTTGGATTTTTAGCTTTTGTAGATTGTGTAATGCGTTGAAATCTTCCTTACCTATGTATTGTATTTTGTTTGAACCCAGCTGTAATGTGTTCAGTGTTCGGGGCAATCCTTTAGGAACTTCTGTTATGTTGTTGTAGGACAAGTCCAGAATCTGCAGTTTGGTCATCACTGCAAAACTGTTCTCATGAATGATAAAATATTTCCCACAAGGATTCCAAACGTAGCAGTTTCTGGATAACCACAGCTGTGTCACATTTGCTAACCCGGCAAGGCGCTTGTCATCTAAAACGGTGATGTTATTATTGTTTAGCTCCAGGATTTCGATGCTGAAAGGAAGACTTTCTGGAGTTTTGTTTTGATAAGTGCCAGCCATGCTCAGATGCTGCAGTTTTGTTAGATTTTTGAAAGCATTATCATGAATGTCCACACCCCTCTCCTTATTTGCCCAGTTCAGATTGAGCACAGTCAGATTCCTTACCCCTGAAAATGCATCAGCGGGAATACTTTCAATGTAATTTTCTGACAAGTCTAGTTCAGTTGCATTGCTGGTTATCCCATCAGGTACTTTGGTGAGATGACGCCCTCGACAAAGGAATGTCACTTGGGAGGCATTGGTAGCTGAGACGTCACATGGGAACTCTGGCGACATCCATTTCGGTTTGCCTGGAGTCAGACGAACCTCACAGAGGCAACACAGCCAGATGAGCACCAAGCACGTCCGACATGTGGCAGCCTGTAGATAAATAATGAAGTTAACCAAACGAAGAAACTGGACAAACTGCCAGATTTCAGTTTCCCAAAACCTTTGTGCCATTTTTAGTGAGGTACAACAGCAAAACAGCAATGCTGTTTGATTGGTGCTTTGAACTACTTCCAAGTATTTCGGAGGTTAATGAGGCTTAAGCTGTAAAAAGAAATAAAGACAACACATTTCAAAGGGAGACATTTTCTGCTTTTACTACCTGTCAGTGCTCATGAAGCACGAGACTCAAGTTTTACAGTCAGATAACCTATGTGAACATATCTTAAATATTCAGCAATTTTGTATTTTAATTAATAGTCAGTATGGTGGAACTTATATCCAGCAGGTGGCAGTATTTTATAAGTGAAATAATGCCCATAAACAACGACCCTGTATCTATCTTGTGTCTTATCTTGTGTGAATTATTCACACACTATTACAAAGCAATGACTGAGTGCTAAAATGCTCTGTAAAAGTAGCACATAAAGTAAAACAACAAGTGAAACTCTGATAGGTCTCTGAACCAACTCACACAGTCAAGCTCAAACACTTTTCAATATTTATCTGGACATGTTCATATCAACATTTGCCACCCGTAGATGGTTTTACCATGCCAAACAATCATGAGGCAAAAATAAAAACAAACTTAATTGCATTAAGTCAAATCATGCTATTTGTCTTTAAGCTTTTAGTGTGTCTTTTTGTAAACCAGTGAATGCGCAATGTTTTCTTCATAAAAAGTCCTGCGGGTCTCCTTGAGCATCCACCGCCTTCATTTATGTCCTTCAAGTATTTTTTCACACATTTGTCATGAATAACTGGAGATACATTTGTTAGCACCCACAGGATAGTAGTAAGTTTAAAACTATGAAATTAATATAAAATGGTTGGCTGCGTATAGTTTGTAACACCCACAATATTATCTGCCGCTCTGCAATGAAGGGAGGAAGTACAGAGAGTCGCATTTTAAACTTTAATGGACTGTACACCATTCAGAGCACATCAGAACTGCTTCCAATGAGTTGTAGGAACATCCCGCCTCTTTGGAGTCATACAAATGTAGACAAATTTAATATGAAAAACACCTGAGCCTCCAAAACCTTGAAGCATGATTATATACAGTAATATACACCAAACACTCATATCAAGATAATCCTGCTAAATATTTTGGCCGCGTAGATAAAAGCAAACATCTCGATCATCTCTAAAAAAACAGTGTTCATAAAACTTACCATTGTGCATGTACTATTGATCTCTCGTGATCTCCAAAGGACAACCTTGAAAATGGGCAATTCTCTGGAACTATGAAATATTTCAGGTAAGATACACGAGAAAGACAGAATCAATATTTTTTCTGTTCAAATCAGCCATGTAAGAAGAGTAATAGTGTCTTACTTCTCACCCTTTCTCTCTGCGCCACAAACTATAAAAAAACCCTTTTGGCTGAAGTCAAACAATAAATAATTCATGCGGTGGGTGACACAGTCAGACCGTTTCTGGAGAAGTACCATGTGAATTCAAGAAGTGCATCTTTTTCATTTCCCGTTTTCAGCAAAGTCAGTGGTTTCATTAGACAGACAAGATCAAAATAAAATGTGCGGCAGAGTGCTTGATAATTCCTTCATAGGAGTAAGCAGGACACATACACTTAGTCAATAATATTAAATTACAATTGGCTTTGAAAACATTTAAACAGCGTGATATTCACATATTGTCTTTCATTTACAGAAGTATATTCGAACTAAAGTGAGACACGGAACTAAATGTTTCTGTCCATTGTTACAGTGTCTCTTTGAATAGGTTGTTGTATTGTTTGTGGCCTTCAGTTGATAACACACCCCTTAGGCTGAACCAGAAGTATGGCTGGGCTTGAGGATTGGTTGGCCACTCCAGCACAGACTGCTTGTATAGCCTCTTTCTTAATCTCAGGTACTTTGAATTGCAAGGGACTTTCTCCAAGAAAATCAACACGATGACATCGTCTTTTTCGTCCATGAGCCGTTGGTGAGCTATGTAGAATGCTGTCTTGAAGTTTCCCCCTTTGATATACTTCTGGGTGAGAATGAACACCGTCCTCTTGCTCCTGTGGATGCTCTGGGACAGGTTGTCGATCAGGGGGCATCCGGGGATCCAGTCTCTATCCTCCAGGCACAGTGTAAAGTGACGGTCGCCACAGCGCTCCAGTTGAACACACATTTCCTTCGTCACCCACTCCGACACGGCGGAATCGTCCTTGTCGTAGATGACAAAGGCATCATAGACCGCACTCTGCGAGCTCAGGCGTCGATAGCCTTTGAGCTTGGCCCTGCAGAAGTGGTAGATGTACCAGACGTCCCACAGGAAGAGATGGCTGGAGACGGACAGGGTGAGGAAAATGAGGGTGACAGAAGTCACCAGGATATAAAGGAAAATGGACAGGTTGTTGTGCTGGCAGGCCAGCAGGTCGACTGAGATCACAAGATGACCTCTTTGTGCCCCTGGACTGGCACAGGTGACGTCTGTGCCCAGTTTAGGGATGGTCACGTTGGTCCTGTTGAGCCAATTGACAAACCAGGTGGCATTGCAGGTGCATAGGAATCTGTTTTTGTGAAGAAGTAACATGTCCATCTGATTAACAACGTCGTCTGGAAAGCTGGATTCTTCAACATGTGTTATGTGATTAGAACTAAGATCCAAATATTTTAAACTGTAGGCATTTCTAAGGAAATCTGATGTGAGTTTTAGGATTTGGTTATGATGCAAAATTAGCTTCTTAAGAGACGTGGTGCAGTTTGACAGAATGGAGGGCACAGAGGTTAAGCTGTTCCCACTGAGATCTAAAACTTGCAGAGAATGAAGATACTGTAAATTCTCCCATCCAAAGCTGTTGAGCTTGTTGTTTTTCAGGTGGAGTTCAGATAGCTTGTCGGGTAGTCCGGTGAACACTTGTGACTGAATGTCATGGAGGCTGTTATCAGAGATGTCAAGGAATGTAAGACTGAATAATTTCTTGAAATAGTTGACATATCTGGTGTCCCCATCTCTCCACAAAACATCTAAGCGGTTGCCCCTGAACTCGAGTCGCTCCAAAGATTTGCTCTCAAGCTCAGTGTTTGTGGAAGTAGAGATCTTGTTGTGGTTCATGAACAGTATTTTCAGTTTTTTTAAATTCTTGGTGAAGTTCAGCATGTGAGTAACGCCCTCTGATTCAAAATAGTGGTTGTTATTACTAAGGTCCAAGATGACCAGACTTTCCAGCTCTTGAAATGCGGTGGAGTAGAGCAGGTCCAGACGATTCAAGGAGAAGTCTAAGTACTGTAAATTAGTCAGATGGATGAATTCCGATCCATTTAAACTTTGGCTCATTGCATTTCCAGACAGATTGAGACATCTCAGCTCTGTTAGATTTAAATATTTTGAGTGCAAGAAGAAGATGTTGTTCCTGCTCACATCAAGGGTTTTGCCAAACTGACTACAGTTTGCATTGACAAAGGATGTAACAGTTCCAAGCTCCTTATCTTTATATTTGCAGCTGCGTGCATATTCGTCATACCTGAAGTAATGAATCTCTCTCGCCTCATTGTATTGGTAGTGAGCAGCAGCTGACATGGGAGACCAGTCGAAAGGCTCCTCTTCAGAGAATCCAACTGCATCTTGCCCATCGGAGGGATAAGATATTTTGTTGTCCGACAGGCTGATAATTTTAAAGCTCTTTAATTCCATCAGAATGTTCGGGTTTGCTATTTTAATGAAGTTTGTACCCAGATCGACGACCTCTAGGTTTTTCAGAGGTTTCAAAGGAGCAATGGTGCCTGGTTTGAGCTGCTGAAACACAAAACCCTTCAGTCTGAGAATCTTTAGCGACCTGAGATAGGAGAAGCTGCAGTTCAGTCTCAGCGTTTCCGGATACCTCTGAAGCTCGTAGTTAAATGAAAGGTCCAGCTCTTCAAGTTTACCCAGTAGTTTTGGAAAGGCAGCAACCCCTATCTCCCGTGCTAAAAAGTTTGACGACAAATCAAGAACTCTGAGCTCTTTCGTGTGAGCAAACCATTCAGACGTCACATGTGTCAGTGAGTTACTATGTAGGCGCAACGTTTTCAGTTTTGTCAACATTTTAAAAGCCATCTTGCTGATATTAAGTGCCGCGTTGTCTGGACACGGGGTGCACGGAAAGGGGGCGTTGTAACACCGAGGACAGTTTCCACTTATGTCCAGAATCTCAAGGTTGGTTAAGTTTTTGAAGTCCTCTTCAGTGACCATTTGAATGTTATTGTTGTAGAGATACAACTCCTTCAAGGTCGTTGGGAGTTGGGATGGAATAAAGGATAAGTTATTTGACTTCAGAGATAACAATTTTAAATTGCTGAACTGTGAAAATGTGCCGTTTTCTATAGTGTAGGACTCATTACAGGGATTACGGTAGTAGCAGTTTTGACCAAGGTAAAGCGCCTCAAGATTTTTGACCTCAGACAGGTTTGCTCTCGAAAGCTTATAAATGTGATTCACTTCCAGACTCAGCAGGATCAGATTTGAAGGCAGTCCTGTAGGAATACGCTCAAGCTGATTGCCATCCAGATACAGCGCTTGCAGATTCCTCAGTTTGATGAAGGTATTTTCCTCAATCGTCACACTTTGAGTGCACATGTGATCCTTGGGCCCGATTTTGATGGGCACACAGTTGCACCTCATGTCGATCTCAGTCAAGTTCTCCAGACCGTAGAAAGAGGTGGAGTTTAATTCAGGAATGTGGTTGATCGTAAGCGTCAGATTGGTGGTGTCCTTTGGGATGCCCGGGGGGATATATGTGAGGCTTCTTTCGGTGCAGTCGACCTTCACCTCACTCCCGTTGTTGATCTCGCTAACATCACATGGGAGCGTCTTCGGGTAGGAGATTCCTGCCCTCGACACCGGGGCGCAGGCCCAAAGGCCCAGCAGTGCCATACACATCTGAACGCAACCACAGAAAACTCGAATGAGAATTTTGAACAAGTGAATGTGAAAGTTACACAACCTGATAAATAAAACAGATGTGTGGGAGATTTCAAGCATTATCACCTATGTCTTTATACGTGGGTAAGACAGGCAAGTATAGCTTCCTTCATAGTACAACTAAAGAAAAGTGCAAGTGAATTATTCTATACATCTGTGTAAACCAACACATTTAATCAAAGTCGGCCAACATGTTGCTTCCCATTATCAGTATGTGCTGTAGTTTAAAAAGGAAAATCCATACTCACCAAGTGGGATGGCATTGTTGAAAAGAAGCCCTTGCCTTGGATAGAGTTATCAGATTGAGCAGAGTTGAAACGGAATGTAACCCTGACAGTCTGTTATAAGATGATAAGATGAGATCAACAGGTGTCTGGGTTCACCAGCATGTGTATTATTAGCTGGGCTCACTTCCCTATTATCACAGGCCATACACATGTACGTTTTCCCCCTTATTTCGTGTCTGAAGGAGTCCACTGATTACTGTTTGCAAAAACAAACATGTCATTCTAAATACATTTCCTTCGTAGATGAATCAGTTATGATACGTCTTTGCTTTTATTGTTCAGTATAAAAGCATAGCTATAAAAAGTTGCTGATCACTCATGAGAGTTACTGCCAACCACAACAACCGTTTTTTCTTTCAAGGGAATGTGAAACTCATGCCTCTCTTTGGGTATATCAGGTCACATAATTTGCTTCAGGTTAATGATATTTCCATAAATGGTACTTGTATATTCTGCTTTATATTGATGAGTGTGAAAAGTAACTACTGAGATGCGCTTGACAATGTCAACATGCTGAATATGAAATGTTAACACTGATATCATGAGCATGGCCTCTTCCCCTTGATACCCACAAACAATCTCACATGGATCTTGGCCTGGCGGTAAAGTTGTTATCACACATATGTATAACCATAATGCAAACTCATAAGTTTCAGCCGCTCTTATCCTTAAAATGACTCAGTAATGTAAAAAGCATCACCGCACAGGCTTGACTGAATGGAAAAGTCATAAATCATTCAAAATGATTACTATACCAATCACAGGTGAAGAACCGTTGCCATATTATATATATAAATAATGCAATTTAAGGAGCAAATGTGTATAATCCCGGGAAAAAAAGTCTGAAAGCCCCTGTGATTCAGCTTTTTGTGCTTTAGCGAATAACTGAAAAGGAAGTGAATGCATTTGAGCGTGCCTTTAAACCCAGCTTTAATAAAACCCATGATGTTGATGTGAGATTGATAATAAAGAACACGTTAAAAGACAGAAACAAATACAAGAAAATTGCATCAGAAACTTCAAAAGTTTGAACTTATTTAATGGTGTTGACAAAAATAAGAGGAAAATACTCAGTGTCCATGTGTAAAGGATCCATTAAATTTAAGTGACTCCAGCAAATTAAAGATCTGAATGCATTACTTGATCATTTTCCCTTTATCTTGTCCTTTGCAGTGATTTGTCAAGAGCTGTGTATGATTTATCCAACATAATACGTATTTTTTGTACAATTTATAAACAGGGTACTAATAAGGTTGTAACAATTTACATGTAGAACTCCTAACACAACCAACAAATCACTAAAATATTCCTTATTATATATCATATTATATAATATGAGATAATATACTTAAGAAGAGGGTCATATACCTTTTCATAGATGCCTTAATATAATCTATTTAAAATTTCAATTATTCATATAATTTATTTTTTCTTTACATAATAAAATAGTGTATACACAAGGCAAAATCAATTATTTTTTCACAGCAGTTCACATCGGTTGTTAGACCCATGTCTTATATGTATGGCTTTAAAATCAATAATTAGGACAAAATAACAGTTTTCTTGTTGAGCAGTGTTTTCAGTGAGTGGGTTACTGTGTTTATATTAGCAGACATGGTGGCAGAGTAATGTGTCAATGCATTCACACTTTGGTCACTGGGAGAGCCCCCTGATGCTGCTTCTGCAGCTTTCAGCAGACACACGTAGTTCGTGAGCACCTCATCCACCTTGGCTACCACCTCACGCCGCTCCCTCTCAGCGCTCAGACCTTCCACCAGAGACATGCAGGCTTGCGTGAGGCAACAAAGTGTGTGGAAGCTGTGTGTCAGAGTGAGCAGCAACTCCTCCGGGCTGCTGTACTCCACGGCCATTTGACTACAGGCTCCGCTCAACACTTTGGCCTGCATGAAAAGCAGCTGTGAGAACGATTCAATGTCAGCCTCATTGACCTCCTGGACATCCCCCCTGGATGTGCGACCTACACTGCAACGCAACACACTGATCATCTCTAAGGCATCTTTCTGTGCAAGTGCAAACCCTGTTTGAAGGCTGTAGGTTTTTCCCTTCATCGAGTTTATGTGGGCCAGCCTTGCTTTGAGACTTGTGTCAGTTAGAACTGTGGTGACCTTACTCAACTCGGCTTTGACGTCTGCTTTGAAGATTGTATTTTTTTTGCCTCTGAAAGAAACCGAGCTTTCAGAGAACCGTGCACGTGAGGGCATCTCTCTGTCTTCATCGCCATCCTGAGTGTTGAACTTTCTCCTGCGGAAGCAGTGACTGAACGGCCTACGGCTCCTCCACGTACTTGCGTCCGGCCTCGGTACTGTTGACTCTGGCAACAGCAGAGATGCTCCTCTCAGCACTCGTTTACCAGTCAAATCAGAGGCAACGGAACCCTTCGACAAGCTCTTCGGTAAGGTTTGGGCAGAAAATGTCCTCGGCACCTTTGGGAATTCTTGAGACTGCAAATTCTGACCGTCGTTCTTCCCTGTAAGTGTGGCTTTGGTCTTTTCTATGAGTGCTTCTAAGCTCCTAGAACCTGGCATTAAGGTGCTCCAGTTCCTGCTGGGCATCCGAACCCTGCGTGGCTTCCTGAGGCTGCCTGTTGTGGAATCACGAGAAGATCCGCTTGAAGAAAATGCCAGGGCGTGTGGGTCGGGCTTGGGGCTGGCCTGGGTGAACCCACTGGGCTCTGTGCTACTTTGTAATGATGAAGGTGACATGGCTGTGGTGGTGACTCTGGTATCATTACAGAGAGCTAAAGATGACTCTTCCCCCACCTTCTTCAGCTGTGTGCAAGCTACACTAGGGGCAGCAGGAAAACAAAGAGAATTGTTAAGCATCTCGCTGATAGGAATGACATGTTCAGCAGTACAGGTAAGGAGAGACATTTACATTTAAGTTATTGTGTTTTTTCAACAGAGACATGGGTATGAACTATTAGTTCAATAGGTGATTTTTTTTTTTTAATATTTTATTTTAGATGACAAAGTTCAGTACTACACTAATACCCTTCTTGCATGAACCTGCAGACAGTTAACTTAAAGATACAAGTAATCTATAACTGACTCTGCATAAAGGTAATTAAATCCTTTCCTGTATTGAAAGCTTAGTTCTACGGCGGGCTATGTGTGGAGTTTTATGTGGGCCTGACTGGAGCAAAAGTGTACGATAAAACCAGACGTTGCCTTCAGACATTTTTTTTGCTTCCAATGCCATGATTCAAAAATCAGATGCTTTACCCAGCTGTTCATTCACATATTGAATGAACAGCTGTAATAATGTCATTGAAGGAAGAGAGCATTCAAGCATGCTTCTTTGAACGTTTAGCAGTTCTTTTATTTTAAGACGTCTTTGTGTTCACATTCTAAAATGATGCTCATCACCAACATGCCATCAACAGTAAATCATCCTTTAAAAGGAAAGTCAATACAAGCAACCTCCTTAAACTCTAATTGTGTTACAGATTAAGCTACTTGCCGGTTTTATAGTTTCTCAGTAGCAAGTACTTCTTTCAAAAACCACTGATTGATCTGCAAAGTAGTCAGCGCTAGGCATTTAATGAAAACCTTTTTAGATGTTGAATTTTTAACATGCCATAATCAAACACTGGGAGAACTACCAGGAAGATCCTATTTTCATTACTGAGGTTTTCAACATAAATCCAAGACTATTCATATGTCTAGATATCGCTAGATTTGTTTCTAACTGATCCTTTTAAATAAAAACCTGTGATTTCTTACTGTTATTGTTTGTATGCATCTGTTTAGACACATTAGAATGAGCACCTTCCTCTTTAGTTTTACCTGTGGTTTCTTTTATCTTGGTCATCCTGTGACTGCCGTCCCGTGCAATCCCGAATCCAGGCTCCGCGCTGGTGGCTGCATGAATCTTCCGCAGCAGGGTGTGATCCATGGTATGACCAGCTTTTCCGGGCCCCTGGGCCCCATAAGCCTTCTCCTCGGCAGTTACGTAACTCAGTCCCTTCATGGAGGACTCGGACAGTACGTGCATATTGTCTGTAGCACAAAGGGGTGAATCCATGGGAGTAACACAGCTACTGCTGCCTGTGCTACAACCGGCATCTATGGATGAACACTGTGAGCTCTGAAGAGAATGAACGCCTTCACTTTGTATTGATGACATGCGCTTAGTCACGTGGTAGTCATACAGTCGTGTGATGTCCTGCTCCGACGTTGGACGCTTCATTTGCTGCTGCTCGATGTCCTGTGCAGTGGCATCGCCCTCTGCAGCGACGGGCCCTTTGGACGGGGAGAGGAGACGGGCATTTAACTGCTGGCTTCTTTCATCTAAGTCCTGCCTCTCTCCCTTTGCTGTCAACCTGTCTGCGTGGGAAGCCTGTGAGTCATTCACACATTCTGGAGCAAGAGTCTCTGCCATTTTGTTTCCGGGCACCCTCTGCTGCCATTTTTGATGCCTGTCTTTGAAGTGAGTTCGCCCCAGATCAAGTTGATTCATGTAATAGGAATCTCTGACAGTGAAAGCATTGTACTTTCCCACAAGATGAGGAGGCTCTTCTTTAGCTGAGTCTTGAGCGGCTGTTGGCGATTTATCAGAGGAATCACAGGTATCTCCTTGGTTTCTTCTCTCGGTCTCCCTGTGTTTTCCTCTTTGTCGGCTCATCACTGATCCCATGTGCATCTTTGTGAAGTATTCACTGACAGATTTTATCTCCATAGTCTCTGGCTCCATCTCGCCGCCGTCTGAGTGAAACATCTGCGAGGATGTAACAGCAGAAGACTTTGGCTCCTCCTCATGATGCTCTGGGTGGTTGTACTGCATTGCTCCCACTGCACCGTCGCCAGGAGCACTCACCTCTGCCTTTTCCTCAGTCATTGCATGGTATCCTTCTGCCATGGCTATGTGCATCCTCAGGTGATTCTCTCTCTGAGCAGTGGCCAGCTCAGAGCTCTCTGTCATCTCAGAGGAGTTTGTCTCATTGCCGGAATCCGAAGACTCGGGGCTAAACGCTCGTGAAATTTCTACACCTGTATATCACAGAGAGAAAAACATTTTGTTAATAACTGAGGGACTTATATCACAGACTAGAATGAGTCAAAATGGAAATGTGAATGACAATGAGAAGGTAATGACAATGTAAATCGATATATAACTGCAAAAATGAGGCGAATATATATCAATTATTGCAGAGAATACATTACATATCAGTTCACACATATAACTCATACAGCTTCACAGTTTTTGGGGAAAATTTAGTTTTTCTTCTTAAAAAGATGGATACAACCTGTTTGGCATACCTACTTGTATAATTTCCATTTGTTTTGTGAAATTAAGATCCTATATAAATTATTCTAAATAATTGTTATCTAGCATGAAACAATTGATTTTATCCAATAAAGTGTGGTAGACTTCTGTCTTCGGGTGGTATCACATCTCGCTCTAATGTTAAAACATCTCATATTTCATTCAGCCAATTGAATTGGAGGCAGGGGCAGATTGATGGGGCTTTGCTGGAGTGGGGTATTGGAGGTATCAAGAGTTCATGCATCCATTGTACATTTGCCCCAAAATAGAATCATTAAAGTGTTTAATTTTGTAATATAAGCAAATGACCCCCCCCAAAAAAGAATGCCAATCAAGATAGAGATATAGTAGAAGCTGATCTGTAAATAGCTTCATCTTCCTCCTATCACTTCTGCTAAGATTCTCAGAAAAATCAAGATCCATAGGCCAGACTAAACTCTTCTGAAGCTTTTCAAAAGAGCTAAATTAAATAGAATGGTAATAAAATAAATAAATAGATGACTCCTTGATACCTTAAAAACACCAACTGATGAAAAGGAGAGCACCGCCACTGTGTCACATGAAAGAGACTCATTCTAAGGCGTGTGCTCAGACTGTGTTTGCACTTTGCCATTTGGACAGATGAAACTAAATTAGAGGAAGAGATGAAGATTTGAAAGCGAAGGAAACCATCACCACTGTGTCACAAGAAAGTGACACATTTGCAGTCAGTTGTTATGGGGTTGTTTTTCAGCATCTGACGCTGGGCGACGCGACACTGTTCAAGGCTTAATGAAATCAGAAGATTATCAAGGCTCTCAGTAACGTCAGAAAGCTCCGTGTCGGTTGCGGGCCATGGCTTATCGGCTCACATAATGGCCTAAATCGTACACAGAAAAGCACCTGAGACTGAATGAGCAGGGAACTATTTGACTGTTCAAAGTGACCTCCCGGGAGTAATGATCTTAACACAAGTGAACATTTATAAATAGGTAATAGGTGAATACACACTGAGCTAAAGCAAGCGAAGATGCCTGAAAGCCTCATTAAGTGCTACAAAGACTGTCAACTGATTTAATGAGAAATTGTGTTGTTTCTTTTTGGACAAATGGCTTCATTTAGTCTGTTAACATCTGAAGATCGCGATAAATGATGATTTATTTCCTGCTCTTTTTCAACGAGCAACAACACTGTTTGATTTTGTCGCGTTCAGTTGATGAAACGAACAACACGGTGCACAAAAACAAATCGTAAACAAATAAGTGATGGAATAATGAATGCAAATGGAAACATAGAACAAAATGGACTTTATTGGAAAAAAAACCCAACAACAAATTAAAAGTGAAATGGCTTGGAGCTGGTGTGTTGTTAATGAATGAATGTAACAATAGTATAAGAAGAACCTGTGCTACTCTCTGATTGTGCCGGACTCTGTTCCTCAGACGCGGCAAGGGCCTCAAGTGCCTGCAAAGTGGACACCATGGCGTCATCCAGAGGCTCCCCGGGGCCCTCTGCTCCGTGGGTGGGCACAGAATCTATGAGAGATACTGGGATGTCACCACGAGCCCCTTGAGCACGGACCCCAGCTCCCTGGTGGTGGTGGTGCTCCTCCTCATCAGAGCTGTCCCTGAAACCGGGAGGAGGAGCTGCAATGGCCATGTTAAGAGAGTGCAGCAGCACGTCGTTGTCCTCCTCGTCGTTACCCTCTGGTGGGGGAGGGAGGGAGGTCAAGTCGATGATGTCATCACTAGACCCTGAGAGCGACAGCAGTGTAGGCTTGTCGATGTCACTCATCACCAGATCTTCCTCACAGCTGATGTCATCCTCATCCTCCGCGTCATCGGTTGTCTCCGCGTAGCAGATATCGTGCAGCAGTGGCTCCTCGATGCACTCAGCAGTTCCAAAGATTTTGGTAGAGTACTGATAACTGTCTTCAATGGCATCCATCATCTTATAGTCCTCCTCAAGACGCCTGTACATCGGGCTGTGATTGTCTAGAATCTCCGCGCCTTCATCCATCAGTCTCTGGTAGCCCAGATTTTGGGGATTTACAGAGTCTAAAGGAGGGTCTCCAAATATAAAGGAGACCTTTGCACTCCTGGAAGTGTCCTGGGGTTTCTGCCTCGGGACATTCAGATAGGTTTGGGTACAAGGGATTCTGCAGCACTCTGCTCTTTCTGACATATGAATTGTGTGCTGTGGTTGGTGAATCTCAGTTATGTAGATGGGTTGGCCGTCGCAGCTACCATGGTCCAGGTATTCACAGTCCTGGTTCAAATATTCTTGGCTGCACCTCTGGTTGTTTCTGTCTTCACATCCTTTATGTGGTGTGCTGTAGGTGCATTCGATGGCTTGGTAGTTCTGCTTTGTTCTTACTGCATGGCCTGGAAAGAGGAACCAGAAACTATGACAGTCATCTCAACAAAACACAGAACTTTCTGATTCATCATCTTGTTATTATTATAGACATACTTGTTTCCATACTGTTTGTGTTTTTGGCCACATTGAAGATGGAGCGCCGAGAGTCCACCAGTAATCTGTAGTAGCCAGCAGTCAAACAGGCCAGATTCATTGCATCAATAGACTCCATTACGAGAGTGATGGGCTGTGAAAGAGGCACATAATCAGATGACAATCAACACAAAATAAATGTAAAAGTGAAGTTGTACAATGACGTTATAATAACTCGCTGTTGCTTTTTCTGTAGGTTGTGTTTACTAAGAAGAGCATATGGTTTGTTCACCTTGACATCCAGAACATGCAGTTCCACTCTAACCCTGTTATCATCCTCAGTATACATCTCAATGCGGTTCACGTGACTGAAATCAGCCAGAAGTGCTACCAAGTTTGTCTTGGTGTTAATCACATGACTGATTCCATATTTGGGGCCCACGAGCAGAGTCACTTCTGTGTGCTTCTCGCCTTGCTGGGAAAAAAGAAGAGAGAGAGAGAGACAGTTTACATATTGCTTTTACAAGGTATGCGACATCGGCTGCAGACAATCCAAGCAATGCTTTTTACTTACAATTAGTGTGGATTTAAACACACGTCCCCCATAAAGCCTCAAGTCACTGAGATACTTCAGATAATGGACTTTTGCCTGTAGGGCAGTGAGCTGCAAAGCAGACAAAAGTTGACAAACACTTCAATCGAACGTTCACCCTAGGATTTAAAAAGTGCAACGTCATCCATTAAAACTTCCCCACTGCATGACTATTCCGATTACTTCCACTAGGTGGTAGCCAAGGGTCACATGTGGTACACCGTAAAGAGAGAGGTGGCCAAATAAAAAGCTACAGAAATAGGAAGAGGGAAAAGAAGAAAGGCATCCCACTCTACCTTTTTTCCAGGAGGCACCAGGTTTTGGTTGGTTTTGAGGATGTGGGTGAGAGCCTTTTTGATGTTCTTCTCTTTCATGCTCGACAGCACTGCAGGAGGCAGGAACAAT
Organism: Lipophrys pholis; assembly: GCF_963383615.2. Lineage (NCBI taxonomy): Eukaryota > Metazoa > Chordata > Actinopteri > Blenniiformes > Blenniidae > Lipophrys > Lipophrys pholis. The sequence continues at coordinate 10,921,544 of NC_137632.1, forward strand.
GCCAGACCCCACTCCTTCCTACAGATGAGCAATTCATAAAGATTAAAAAAGGTCATCGTTCTTGGCCGCCGATCGATCTACTTCACCCAGAGGTGGTGCATTCATTAGCTGACAGAGTACAATCAAAGTCATTGCCTATCTACGAATGTTTCCTCTCGTGTTGCAGCAGCACGTCACGATGCTCGCCGTGACATCATTATTTTACTGTTCGACAGTTCTCTGGCTTTAGTAGTAAAGCTGGAATATACTACCAGAAAGAGCTTTCATTATTACACATGCAGTTGATTCATGCAAGCACAGTGTATTTTAAAATCCCATCTACTTACTCAATGTACTTCAGGGAAACTTTCTGGGACTGCTTAGTATTGATTGTTAAAATATACATTTGCAGGGCAGCCAAACGTAGGGCTGTGTCATATTTCAGCTCTGAGCCAAATCTCTCCAGCACCACGTCATTACAGCTCTATAGGAGACAAAGACACCAAGGACAGGGAGACATTAGACGTCCATCGCGGCACACCTATTGCAGGGGTTGGATATTTGTATGTTGTCTCAATTGTAGTTTGCCATGCTGTTATGATAGCAACATCAACCTCCACCGGAAACCGCTATGATATCTACCTGAACATAGAGGTATTCAAAGGCTACTGCATCTCTCCGAAGCAAATCCACTGGATCCTTTGGAACAAAAGTGATTCGAAAGAAACACTTCATCTTGTGCGATCCTGGCCTCTGTGTCACCTAGAGTACAAGTACAAGACAAAGCAAGCCCGAGTAGTCATTAAGTGTATACATTTGTTATCTCTTCAAATCACAAGGTTTTTCTATTAAAAACAAACAAACAGAAAAAGCAGTCAAGATTTGACAGGAACTAAAAATACCAAATCGAGCAATCTGTAACAATTCATTTAAAATAATTTCAAATAGTGAAAACAAAGGCTTTTAAAAGGATTTGATGAAAGGATCTGTTATATATTGATGACACTTGATGAAATTGGAGTTAACAGATGATTAGCTTATGTTTGCATATGGACAGAAACAGAAATCTTGGCTTTTCTGCAAAAACCTTTTCCTTCTGTGATGGTAACTGAGTAACTGACTTTAAAAAAAAACCTCATTATTTCTTGAAAAAAAAATGAACCTAGAAAAATCCATTCCCATGACTCCTTGATTTATTTGGTACTGCAACACACGCTATGAAAACCACTGTTAGAAACAAAACAAAACAAAAATTATTATATATTTATTTATTCAGATATAGACAACCAAACTGACAAAAAAAAAAAAGCCTACAGTTAATATGAGTTAATACAAAAAAGATTTAATTACATGGATTTTGTCTTTATCACTAATTGATGTCCGCGAGAGCGTTCTCACCTGAGTTAGCATCTCCTGCTCATGCAGGAGCATGAGTTTGCTTGCGGATCCCTCTGCTCTTTGCTCGAGCATCAGTGAAAAGTGCTCGATGCTCTTAATGGACAGCTTCTCTTGCAGGGTCAAGATGACATCCTTTCACACAGATAATGTCGTGGTTAATACAACTCTTCCTCCTCAAGTCGCTGCTGTCAATCATTTTTACATGTAAACACAAAGCATGCCCGATTACATGATTAATCAATGCCGTGTAAGAAATTTCAACTGTAATGCTAGAAAAACAATTCAGATATGACTTGTGAAACACTTTAAAAATGTTTTAACCGCTCAATGTTTGAGTCATAACTTCAGTTCAAATGAATCTCTCGAGGCCACGGTAAGGAGAAATAATGCACTTTTAAGATGTACAAGCACGCCTGTGAATACCGTTCAACATTTACACAGAACATCACTTTGGTTATGTAACAACATCGCATGGTGAAGGGAAGCTCTTCCCAGCACCTACCTTAATGGATGTGTTGCTGTCGAATTTAAATGATTTAGTCTGCCCATTCTCCAGGTACACCTTCAGAACATTTGGCATAAAAAGAAGGGAGTTGTCCTTCACAGTCTCCTGGGGATAGAAAGATAATTAGGTGAGCAACCAATCTTTACTTTCTTTCAAGCAAATTGAATTTACTGTAGCGTATCAATAAGTGACGGCAGGAAAATATCGAGAATTGAAAGTACACATGGGCATAACTAAAAACCACAAAAGATCGTCTGAGACTTCAACACTGCCTTCATTAACCAACCAACCAACCAACCAACAGGTCCAGCAAGTTATTTCTCTCTTTTTTTTTAGTATAACACATAATAAGAAATAAAACAAACCACATGCCAACTTTAAAATGTTTGCAGATGTAAAAAAACGTCTTCATTCCCATGTTAAGCAGAAATTTCCACTAATGACACTAGATTTTCCATGATCTTCTTATCGAAATGTCACAAAAGGGAAAACTGTAATTTTGCTCCAAATCAAAAAAGAAATTCAAAACAGTTTGTGTTTTTGTTGTCATTGTACCACACTGAAAGAAGGAACCGATCACAAAGCTTCCTTTTGCAGGCAATCATAACATATTCCTGATTTCATTTAAGTGATGGTAGTGCAGTGAGCATGAATAATACAATATATAGAGATGATTTTCTTTTTTTAATGAAGCTCAGGCTTTGAGAGATCAAGTCAGCTCCTATTATCTCGAGTTCAGAACCTTGATGTGTGCGGCGTGAGTGAGTGAGTGAGTGAGTGAGTGAGTGAGTGAGTGAGTGAGTGAGTGAGTGAGTGAGTGAGTGAGTGAGTGAGTGAGTGAGTGAGTGAGTGAGTGAGTGAGTGAGTGTTCAAGGTTACTTACTGGAACCTGTCCATTGATGATGACCTCTTCAGCAAAGCGGACTTTAACAGGATTAGTCTTTAACTTGGCCTTTTTGGCTGCGCTGATGAATGCCGACTTAGGTGACTTTTAGATGGGGAAAAAAGAAGAAGAGAAAAAAAAACGTGACTTTTGACGACAATCAGCTCCTTCAGAAGTGAGTCATGTCGCTTTATTTTTCTTCAAATAAATCAAGGACATGGTTCTTTCTTAAAACATGGCAACTTCCCTTTATTCCATTTGCTGCTGATGCAATTAAGGCGGCACCGAGCAAGGACATAAGAGCAAGGACAACCTCACCACCAATATGTCATTGAGCCTGCAAAGAAACCCTGTGCAACCAGAAGTAATTACTGGTTTATAACAACTTGGTCCTCATAGTGTTCTCATCCCATACTGTCTCATATTTCTGTACAGTCGCTATCTTATTTTCTCAAGTTGATGAATGGTTTCATTTTTTAAGGCTCAACTCTTATCATGACTAAGTGAAAAACCTAATTTGCATGATCATAAGGGTGAATGATTTGCGATACAAAAGACTATATTTACTGTCATTGTGTAAAGATACCATTTTGCCATGAAGTTCCTGCCACACAACAAGCAACACAGTCTACGTTTCGTTTTCTGTCAGCATGCGCTGGTCTATTTTTGGAGAGAACTCAAGCATATTCCATTTCCACTGATTTATTATGTGAACTGTAAACAAAGGCCGAATATATGCTCATGGCACTGAGTGTTCATCACCATCTGGTGCTCTGTGACTCGAGTAAATGTTGACGTGGCAGGTTCACATGAGGTCTTATGAGGATCTAACACTATAACATGAGAGGACTTGGAAAGACTGCAGCAATCAGATTCCCTTAGTTAGCCTGGCTCTAACACTCAGCTAAGACATCACTGATATTGTGCCAGCACCAACATATGGCATGATTAATGACTTGCTTTCATAGAGGCTACGAGATAATCAGCTCCAAAAGCACAAACAGCCTATCACAATTGACGGGATTCCATTCATAAAGGAGCGAGAAGCTTACTGGGTATGGCTGAACAACAGTCAGCAGTATGGACTCCTTGCAGCTCCTGCAGGACACACAAAAAACAATTTTAATGAAAGGTTAATTTTTAATAAACATGATTTATGACCAATAAAACAAAAGTCTGTGGCTAAGGGGATTTCTGTGGTGATAGCTGGCAATAGCAGGAGGAACACTCTGTCCTGGTGAAGTTCCTGGCAGCGTTGCTGTACTGCCATAGTGCAGAATTTTACTGCAGCGGCAGAGCCCATTCAAGGCCACGGGAGCTGTGAAGGAGTGGCCACATGGGCACTTTTCCCCATACTAATGTACTGTTTACCGACTGCTGCACAGGTCATACAAGGACCAAATGCTCACAGTCAGCTACTCAGCTGTGTCAGTGAAATTAATCTAATGAGACGGTTGAAAAAACACCAACACCAGCTTACAGCTGAATCATGGTGGACTGAGCAGGTGGGGAAAATAATGAGCCAAATTCATCCAGCTGAAATATCTGGTTGATTTCGTAGCACTTTGGACTCAAATGTAGGAAGAAACACAGTTGCAGCCATTTTATTGTCCTGTAAAGTAAGTTGCATTCGATTAGCTGTTTACATGCCTTCCGTCAGAAAGGGAGAGACAAAATAAAACTTCACAATGAACTACAAATGTTGACTACAACAACGAGCACATTTTGGAACGGGGGTTAAAACGCAAGTTTGCATAAACCTATATTTTTGAAACAATTGCACATAGAACTATTATCAGATGTTAAAAGCAGGACATTTTACCATTTCATAGAATTTGAATTCGAGGACAGTGGTATTTTTTATTTAACAATGGTCTCTAAATATATTGAAAGCACCAATATCAATTGGTGGCATTTTGAAAGACGAAAGCTGTCCCATTCTTTCCTAACACAGGCCTTTGATACTGTTGCAATGTGTGTTGTCTTGCTGAAATATATAAGGATTTCCTGAAAGAGTTGTAGCTGGATGAGCTCATAGGCAGATCCAGCATCTTTAGGTGTGTAGACTGCACAAGCCATACACTTCCTTAGTAGTTAAAATAACTTATTATATTGGTTGATTGATTGATTGATTGATTGATTGATTGATTGATTGATTGATTGATTGATTGATTGATTGATTGATTGATTGATTGATTGATTGATTGATTGATTGATTGATTGATTGATTGATTGATTTAGAATATGTAAATACAACTATCAAGTAAATATCGAGTTACAAGATCAAAAAGTAGAATACCTTTTGGCCCATGTTGAATTGTGCATACAAAAGGCTTTTTCTTTGCACATTAAAACTTGAAAAACCCACTTGTGAATTGAAAGCCAAGACAGTGACTTATGTAAGTGTTCCTGAGCCCATGCAGTAGTCTCTTGTACAGAGTCACGCCTGTTCTTAAAGCAGTGCCAACTTAGAGTGTGACGGTCATCCACCATTGACCTTGTCTCTTGTCTCTTGTCTCTTGTCTCTTGTCCACTGAGGTTTCATCAGATTCTTTGACTGTTACTGTTGATTGGTTATTAGAAAGTATTTACTATTTTAAATGGGGCAACATTGTATTAAGTCCACTATTCGCTTTTCTACAATCAACAAATTGCTTTCAAAAACCTCCCCAAAATGATTGGAGTACCACTGACATTCCCAGTGTTTTCTTACCTGAGTTAAATGTTTTTCACAATGTGCTAATATTTTTACAAATTTGTTGAGTATCAACAACAGCAAATTTAATAATCATCCTGAAGGAAAAGCCAAACTGCTCATCATCACTAAACACTGTATGACTCCGTTTTATACAATAGGTCTAACAGCAGGTTTAAAGCATCTCACCTTGGTGTGTTGTCATACCTGACAAGGTCAATGACCCTCTCCCTGGGTGCTGAACTGACTGGTTCATCATTAATCATGATGATCTCGTCTCCTGGGATCAGCTTGCCCTCTGACGGACCCCCTGAAAGAAAAACACATTAAACAAGACCAAGTGGTACAATAAACACAGTCATGCCATCTTCCTGATGTTTCATAGTTTCGAGTCTTGTGACCTAGAGCTCTAATAAACGCTTGCTCACTGAGGGCTCTTCAAACAGATGAATCACCTTAGTAAACTACACCCTCGGTGGGTTTTCCTCGTAGCTACGTTTTAGTCGGATTTCACCTCCCGTTGATACAATTACAGTCATGGTTTTGAATGAGTCACTGATGTGTCAGAGCGCTCGGCGGAGCTGGGTCACATTACCTGGTGTGACTGAGCGGACCACCACAGGTTTCTCACTGCCTGCCACAAATCCAAAGCCCAGCACGGGGTCTCGCCTCATCTCCACCTTCCGCGGCGCTGGTGGCACAAACTTGTCTCCGTCCAGGCGAACTTCCTCCAGGGAGTTGCTCTGGGAGACGTGGCTGTGGAGACGATGGAGCGGATGGCGTTTCAATTACAGAGCTTAAACCAAATTGCACCTCCAGCTCTACCTCAAGTAGTGATTTTTGGTGGAATGCGAGACCTTCAATATTGCTGCTGGGATTTATATGAAATAAAGAGCATAACTCTACTCTGCTCATTAGATACTTTCAATTGGAAATATCTGATAAGTCTCTACATATAGTGTTGTAACTATTACTCTTGAGGTTTTGCAAAAACCTTATTCTGATGAACATGTGTCTCAATTACTCTTGCAAAGAGTTCAGTTTTCAAAATGTGATTTTGAACAAAACTATTTCTAATCAAACTAATAATAGACATGCCCTTGAACCCCTAGATTTTTCTTGCTGCTTAACTCCCACTGAAGCTCTCTGTCACCCTTTTTCCCATTTGTCAGACTGTAACTGCACTTGTGTCCATAGTGAAAACATATTTTCACACTTTAATATAAATGATTGCATTACAAAACATAACGGTAACGCTCTTTTCTGATTTTTAGAATCGATACCGTTCAGAAAGCAAAATAGTTACATCCCAAATTATAAAATGCACATATAAAAAGCTGAATCAATCATGAAAAGGAATGACCCACAGCAAAAAATTAAATAAGCTGTTTTTATAGGAATGGTCAATAAGAGGAATAATTTCCTTTCAATACCCAGAATGCTTTAGGACAAAACGCCAAATATGGTTTTCAAATGAGGAACTTGTATAATGCTGCAAAAAAAAAGAAAACGTGGGTGCAGATCCTCAAGCTCCAATGTTTGTATTCTCACATCGCAGACCAGTCTGCATGAAACAATAGGCATCATTTACTTTCCTGCCATCTTGCTGCATGATCATTATCTTCCAATCTCTTATTTTCAAAAGATGTGGACAAACTGCGTGTAACTTTAACAGATCGTGTGATCTCACAGATTTTCACAGTGTTCCTTTACTCTCGCTGGCTGCAAAAACAGCAGCAGCAGCAGCAGCGGCAGCTCCGTATGGTGCCAACAATGTTGGTTAATTAAAGCCGTGGGCAGACAGTGTGTAATTCACAGTTATTCTTGACACATGGACTGTTCACCACTAAATACTAACAATTAATCTTTTGTGGCACAAAGACACACTGAGATCTGTCAGTCGCATTAGGAATGTTCGAAGAAGAGAGAAAAACCAAAAAAAAACTAGCAACAAGGGCAGCAGGTTCACGGATGTCAAAGGATTGTCAACAAATATTTTGGGGGTGTTTTCAACAAATCACTCGCTGACTGCTAAACACATGATATTTAATTTGGATGCAGCTGTTAAACAGATAGCTGAGTAAATTAGATGGTGGCCTTTTTACTCTTATCTTCCTCAAGGGTGAACTCAAGCAGAGCCTCAATTCTCTGATGCCTTTGCCTTTACTGAAATTAGGATTAAAGACAATGACCACTGTCCTTCAAACATAGAAATTAGACGTTCAGTCCTCCAATAATCCCAATCCCTAAAAAAACAAAAACAAATAAAACTATAAAAGACCAAATAAAGCAAATGTTAAACATCGATTTTACAATCCAATTCTGGTAAAATTGGGGTTTTATTGTGAAGAGATCATAACTATGGAGGAAAGCTTTTAAAATAACCACTCAAATCTTATTATACGGCCTATTTGAAACAGGACGAAGATGCTCTCAATGTGCTTTGAGGTGCCCTCCTTTTGTTTTTGTTCCAGGGCGGATTTTGTCTTGTGATATTCCAAAGAGGCTAGAATGATCTATAAAAAGCATTTCATATGATCATTTTCTTTTTAAAGAGCAATTCCTCTGTAACCATCATCAAAATTCCTCAAAATTAAGGAAACATTCTGGATAAATCCAACTGCTTTGCATTTCAAGGAAAATGCCCTTAATCTTCCTCCCACTTGTGTCTTTGTCGGGGTAACCAAAAATGGATCAAAACATGACAGACATATCTTAAAAAAAAGTAGTTGATTTTGTAACAAATCTAAAAGAAAAATCAATGTCCAATCAAGAGAATCGGTCAGTATTGGTAACAATCTGAACAACAATCTAAACATCAAATTAACATCTCCAAACTCAAGTGCTGCCGACTCCAAATAAATAATAAAAAGTTATTATAACATGAACTGCTACACTGTTATGTTGATGCCAATGTACACATGAATACATGCATTTGTAATTAAGAGATTATCCTTTTTGTTTCAATTCAATAATTCATAGCCCCCAGTCATCCATTGGCCATCTGCATTTTGCATTAATGTGAAATCAAAAGATTCAAGCAGCATCTTCTATCTCCCTGCACACGTTCACAGTGAATTGATTCGATAACTACACTGTTTCTTGTTTGTTGTATCAACTTCTGTTTTAAACCAAATTCTCACAGGAATAGCAAAAGCAACCCAAAAAATCCCACACATGGAAAACAAAATCTTCTTCTCCAATGCACTATAAATGTTTGTATTTCTACAAATATGAAGCAGCGCAACTGTGGTTATTACACCAATGCTGGGAATGTCAGTTCAAAAATGGGCTTTGTCGACTTACAGGGACGTCTTTCGGATGCTTTCAAATACATTGTGAGATCGGCAGTGCTACAAATGGAGCATTCACCCTGGCATTTTCACAGACAACCACTCAGAAAGTGTTAATGGCCATGCAACCATTATCCATCAGTGAAAAAAATATATTTCTAAAAGGCATTTTGGTGGGCAGCCCTCCTGGTTAAGTTTCAAGCATTTGCGTGGGGTAGCCGGGTTTCGAATGAGCCAGGAATGACATCCGGGGTAAAAACTATTTGAGTCTACGGTGCAAGTTGCAATGACTTTCTATGGCGACCCCTGTAAAAGACAGTAAATAAGTAAATGACTCCATAAGTGTAGCCAGATGATATGTGCAAACGTAAGTCAAAGAAAACTCAGAATAACATTTAAAACAAATGCACAAATAAACCACGAGAATCATGAACATCCTGATTCCCACTGTTCATTGTAAATTGAAGTTGATTTCTCCACATCTGCAAACATGCCTGTTTAGCATTAAACAGTTTAACTTTAGTATTGAGTCAACAAAAAAAAATTACCCATTTGTAGGTGTTTTTTTTAAATGACCTTTTAAATGACAGAGGAACTTGCAGATGACAAAATGATAGAAAATGTCTGTCTATGTTTATTGGTGTTGAACCTCTTTTAGATAACATTTTTCTCAAACAGTAATAAGATGATCAAAGAAATAAACTGAAATGTATCCATTTTTGTTTGAGATTGGGAACTTCTATAGAAAAGAACACTTTAATTGGCAAATATCTAATAATTTATTGAGTGTGCTATTCTAAAAAAACATAAAAAAACAATAGAATTGTAGGAATTAATTAGAATTAGAAATTAACTGCACATGTGACATGAAAGCCATTTCTATCACTTTCATGTATTGCACTATTGTTGTCTTTAAAGCTGTAACGATACATCAAATACTTCAATATATTTGAAGGTCCTTCAAGACAAATTCAAACTTAGTTTTAGTAATTCTTATGTCAGTTTTACTTCAACAAATGGCAAAGTCAACAGATTGTGTGAAAAATCAAAACCATATGGACCTGTGCATTCAGGAAGAATACTGTCTCCTCCCCGGTACGGCCACCTGCTAAATGTGGCTGGTTTCCCATTGTGCAGACAGCCATGCATCTGATTGTCTCTAATCATACCTATTAGCTGCTTGTGCAGTCCCCCAGCCCTTTACACAGCAATCACAAGCTGCTCTGTGAACTTCATAATGAAAGAGATGAACAACAAAAATGAGCAATAAGAAATGCTGGAAGGATTCTGACTAAACAAATAGTATTTTCAAGTGTTTTCTTGCTGCATAATTTTGATAAAATGGAATAAGCTCATGACTGCTGCTCTGAAAGCCTGGGCTGACGTGGCTCACAACTTGTTGGTACTGAGGAGGCTATATTTGAACAGTCTGGAAGACAGCCTTGTTAAATGTATGCACTAAAAGCAATTATTTATACTCTTGCTGTGTCACTCACTGCTCCTACACAAAACTGGCGACGGTGACTTGCCTAAGCTCCCAAATCTCTTAGATGCAATGAATACTTTGATGACATCTGCTAAAGTAATCAATCCCCATTCACTATTGTTTAATATATTTGTGTATAATATTCTTCATATCTCAAGCTCAACATGGATGGTAATTTAATTCGAATCATTTCATAGGTTTTCTGGTAATACCGTCCATTTGTCGGCAATTATTAATAAAGCGCTCTGCTCTGTACTTTCCTACCATATTGTAATGTTTAAAATACATTAGATCAATTAAAGATCCTTTCAGGATAAATATTAAATGCCTACTACTTTATTCATGTGCTCCTGTCACGCTGCACAGACATGTGTCCCATTGAGAAACAACAATTTAGGATCAACACCCCATCGCCTCGACAAAGTCGGATGGCCCGTGACATTCACAGAAACAGACATTTGATTATTCATGAGTCTTTCTCAAATTTAGAAAGGCAAACGCTGGAGCCAAAACAGCCTCCATGATCTGCGTTCATGCAGGCACACTCTGCATCCAGCACTTTCACTGCTCCTTACTTCTTATATAACTCCTCTGACATCACGCTTCTCATGCCATAACCCATGTGTGACAAGTGCTCGCCTCCTATTCTCTACACAAAGCTTTCACATTTTTCACATTGGGAAGATGCATTTGGCGCACACCAAAAAAATAGTAAATAAAGAGACAATGTGGACAGACGATAGCTGCAGATATCTTGCAGAAATAGTTAGTATGCACAGAGACAGATGGAAACATTCTAGGGTGTTGCATTTTGCACATCACAGTTGTGAGAAAATAGTAGATAGCACAGTGCGATCAACAGAAAAGACTCACTTGTTACACTGCTGTACACACAAAGACGTAAAATAACAAAACAGTGGAGAGTTTGTTATTACCTGTCTGTACAGATTTCCAGAAGTGCCAGTTATGAAGGATCAATTACGCTGATAACACTATAACCCAGCATCCTCTGAGGAATGTGGAACGACTCTCGTATCAAAACAAACCCCCTCAGCACTCAGCGCAGGTGAATTTCATCACCAACTGCAGCAGCGACGGCGGCGGCGGCAAACACAGTCACACTCTCAGAAGCCCTCTTCTGCATTTGGGAGACTGCATGAGGAGTATTGTGGGTGTGTTGTGAGAGTATGTGCGTGAGAGAGAGAGAGAGTGAGAGAGAGAGAGAGAGAGAGAGAGAGAGAGAGAGAGAGAGAGAGAGAGAGAGAGAGAGGAGAGGGAGAGAGAGAGAGAGAGAGGAGAGAGGGAGAGAGAAGAGAGGGGGAGAGAAAAAGAGAGTAGGCAGTGGCAGAATGTGCGCAGCAGCGAAGGGAGCAGAAAATCAGTATTCTGAATGCACAGATGGAGACAGTGTGGAGGCAGTGACGTGGCTGGAATAATCACAGGTTGGCAGTGCGTCTGAAACATCTGGGACAGAGAGAGCTCCCCCTCAGTTTCCTTTAAACACAGGGCACTTACTTGATGTAGCAGTCACGCCCCGCTCTATTGGTGCCCATGTCCCATCCATTTGGAGGTCCCTGTGAACCACTCCAGGTCCCTGAGGGGGGCGGCCAGCCTGAGGATTTGGTCCTCTGGCTGTAGAGGCAGAAAGACAAATCAAGCATAATTCAGCTTATTACTATTATTTGCACGCAATATCCAGATATGAGATGATATGAATAGAGAGCTTCCCCAGATAGTTTAATTGCAAGAAAATTTCCCAAATAATTCCTGATCGGAGACATTAGAATCCGAATAACGCTAAATAAAATGTACTGATATAAAGCAATTTCACTCAAGTGATAGGAGATTGTCCCATTCCAGCGTGATAAACAATGTTCCACAGCCACAGTTGTTCACCCAGCGAATACAAATCGAATTAATTACGTAAGATAGATGCACAGGCCGAGTTGTCATGCTTCACTCTTGTGCTTTGAGAGGCATGAAATTGGTTTTATTCCTAGATGTCAGCACATTTTTCATAAAAGGAAGCCCGAAGGAATTTCTTTTGTATAGCACTCATTTGATTTGCTCAATGTCAAGACCATCTGATAAAGTTTATCGGAGTACGGCAGCGGTTACAGCCATCGAGAAACTAGTTCACAGTAACGCGCTGTTGGAAAGGCGGCAACTGTCTCAATCTCAGCTGATTTTCCGATTTTTCACCAAAAGGACACAGCACTCCATTGGAGTTCCTTAGCGTCAGAACGTTGCCGAGTGCAGGTATTCAGGAGAGTAGTAATTGGTTAAAATGTTTCCGTCTGTTTTTTTGTCTGTGGCCCTCTGCTTTTCTTCCTTCCTTTATCTCTCTTTGTGTCTGTGCACTGGTGATGCTATAAAAGCGGTGGCAGTAAGTTATGTCACTTCAAAGGCTTGTCTGCTGTGTAACAGGGCTCTTCGCATTCATTATTCAAAGCCCCTCTTTCTTTCCCTCTAAATGTTTCCTCAGTTACTGTACCGGTGATAATAAATTGTATGCAGCATACATGTATCTGTATGTGTTTCAGTGCATATGTCTGTACTGATCCACGTGTCCGTTTCATGAGGGATGAATAAAATATGACCACTTTATCAACACAATGCATAAGTTAAAAGCAAGGCAACAGAATGTTTTCAGGCTTTTCTTTAGAAACAGTTTGTCAGCGACAAAATAGTGCAACCTAAGCTCAAAGCGCAGTTCTGAAGTCACCTTGACTAAAACTCACCAGTGTGCCACTGGATGCATTAAATCATAATTAATTCATAAAAGATTGAGTGCTGCAGTCAAAAAAAAAAGTAGGTTTTTTTCCCCTGTCTTTTCTGTGCCACATTTAAAGTTGGCCTAGGACTACAGGAAGCAATCAGACCCCCCCCCCCCCCCCCCCCCCCCCCCCCCCCAAATACAATGCTGTGTTTGGGGGTATATTAGTGTTTCCACATGGATATGGATTTATTTGACCTACAGTACATTAGCTGGGACCAAGCCTCGGCGGTGTATATTTAGCACATTTCCTGCAGCTCAAATGATGTGTGTAGACACAACTAGACACTGTCTGACACTGTTGGAGCCATGTTCACCCCACTGACGAGTCCTCTTTATTCCCGCCGTTGTACCGACGGCCATGTTAACACAAACAGTGTCTGATGTTGAAGATTTACACGTTCGAGTCAAGAGATGCAGAAAAGGTCAAAGAACTACGTTTTATACATAACATTTTTTTGACAGGATGACACCTTCAGCAGTGATATGTTTGACATTTCTGTAAAGGTCTTCAACTTAACAAAGTGTATTATACTTACAGTGTCAGATGCCGTGCCTTCAAAATATGTTTCTGGACTGACAAATTGTTCCAAAAGATCCATTTGCTGTGCCTCTGCCACGACGTCTGTGTATTAACAGCGCCGTCATAGACACTATGATCTTTGATTTCTTTTGTCTGCGAACAGGAGGTGCAGTGTCCCACTGAGTCGCAGCATTCCAGCTGAACCAAGAGGCTGAAAAGCTTCAGCCTCTGGCGGACAGTGAAACTGATCTTCCTCAGCGAGCATTAATAAGTAATGGCTGCGCAGTCACATCGGACTAAGTAATCAAGCGCCAAGTAGGCAAGCCATGCTGCACAATTCATGAACAGGTTACCCAAGAGTCAGGCTGAGGACAATTGCAACAAGAAGTTGAAGGCAAATGTCGGCTCCCCAAATGGTTTCACCCAGCAAATGTGTGAGAAATTGCGTAATCTCCTTTGATTTTCTATATTTGTACTGTTTTGTAGCAAAAAATAAATAAAAAATCTTACACTTGAAACACCATACCACCAAAATGAAAACCAAGCACACTCATGGCTCATAAAATTAACAATCAATCAAGGACATTAACGTTAAGCCTTTATCGTCAGTGGCCACTATAACATTCTGGCTTTCATAGTGTCATTTAAAAATTTCAACAGTTTTCTTTGCATCTATTTTAATCAAATTATAGCACCTGTTAGGTAAAGCTCGGTATCTTTCTCATGATGAACAGATGCTGGCGTTAAGAGTTTAATTGTGCTGCCTGAGAGATGGGGAAAAGATCACTTTTCAGGCCTTCATAAATATTGTATGAACAATGTGATCCTTGCTTTATCACAGGAGTTCACTTTCGCTTTCATCCCTGTGAATTCATGCTCATCGCGAAGAAGCATTCTAGTGTTTTATGAAGGTTGAAATCCCGTTAGTGTTGGAAGTAAGTATGCATTATAGACAACCAGCGAAGAGGAGCACATTCCAACACAGGCGCTCAAGTTAGTTTGCATAATTTACACTGACAACCTCCATGCGATCTGGCTATATGCTATATGCTTGTCTATACACACATTAAAAGGGGAATTAATAAAAAAAATAAATTATTTGGTCTTCAGAACAATATTTGTTCGCTGATTGCTAAAGAACCAAATTGTTTGTGCTTTCAGAGCTGAAAACATGCATTGGGCAAGAGGCAGAGGAGCCTCTTCAGGCCAACAGAGTCAATTGTCTTGCCTTGCATGTGCCATCAGGAACAATAAACTATTCATTGGCAATGCTAATCTCAGTTCCAGTCCAGTTTGGGCCAACAAACATGCATTTTGGGTCATGTGTGGTGACTTGCCTGCAGGTGAGAATGTGCACGTGTGTGACTGTTAGTCTGAGTGTGTCTTGTGATGGATTGGTGACCTGTTCACCCGTAGGATCAGCTCCAGTCCTTTACTACCTTGAATTGAAGTGGAAGATGCAGGGATGGGTACATGGACTATACATTGCTGCCAGATTGGTGCTGGTTTACTAAACACAAGATCACTACAGTATTTACAACTATGCTTTTATTTTCAACAATCTATACATTTTCTCCAACTGACCAGAAAGAAAATGACAATTTTTTTTTTAATACACTGTGTGCAGCTAATTTGACATCTGCAATAATTCCTTTCACTTCCTATTCCACCATGAGATAATAGCAAAAGACTAAAGTCTCCACTGAGTCCAAAGGCTAAAAAGGAAAAAAGCAATCATTTTATCCTCCTTGTGTGACTGAAAGCCAAGTGTTACAAGTATTACGTGAAAACTCTGAGAAAGACTCAATAATCTTATCTCAGGGTACTTGATTTAAAAGTATGCAGTGAAAGGCTATTAATGTGATTCTGTTTGGATATGAAATCTGTGGTGAGAGAGCAGACTGGATGACCATCTCCTTAGGGGAGTTTGGTTAGGGAAGCAGAGAAAAGGCTCAGACAGAGAGGAACCTCTCCGATTAACGGCCTTATTCCTCTGCTCCTACTTTAGAGACGGCCTCCATTCTGATGAAGGCACCAACGCTCTGCCGTTTGTTCCAAAAAAACTCCTGCCCTTCTGCTTGACTATTTCAACCACCACCTTGACTTTAATCCTTTGGTCAATATGGAACGCAGTCCAAACTGCGATTAATTTCGAGCGTTGCTATTTATATATCAGCGTTAAAGTGAAAGCTATCAGGGGTTACAGAGATACTGCTGACTACGTAGTAACAGTATGTTGCTCAATTTTACGCCGCTGTCCTTGTGCATTGTGCAACTAATATGTCACTGTTTCATCTCCTTTATATGGTGTCCATACTGCCAGATAACAGAGCAGAATATACTGCGGTTTCCTGTTGAGAAATCACTTACATATAAAGCAAACACCAATTACATGGCCACACCAGCACGACCCGATCGCTTAGCCTCGGTGCCGTCAACGTGTCTTTTGCTTCACATTGCACTATAATACGACATTAGTGAACATATCTCTGCGCAATAATGACATCCGAATAGAAGAGTCTGCTTTCCTCATTATTACAACTGAATATTGTATTTCTGTTTGTCTTTGTAAGCACAGATACTGTTGCCATTGGCAACTGCACTATCCTCAGCAGCTCGCTTTGCCTCTATATAGAAAGGGTTTTTGGTTAGTTAATCTCCTCTGGGTGGGAATAAAAACAGCATCTGGGAGACAGCCCACCGACAATGATCCTCCTTCTATTTTACGGTGAGTAAGGGAGCCCGGGTGTCCCGCCGTCCCGAGTTCACCTGGTAAACAGCAACACACTATTATCCTACTGAAGAGCGAGCGTTTAAAAGCTGGATTTATCTGCTGCAACACTCAACATGGAAACAGCACTCCAAAATCACAAGTTAAAGGCACACAAATGAAAGTCGACACGATCCACCTCTCATTAGTTTCCTACTAGAGCAGCATTCTTTAATAAGATGAAAGTTGAATGATAATTTGGGATCATGCTTTACAAAAAAAGATGCAAAATTAAAGAAAGGCATTTGTATTTCATTACTATTTCATTACACTGCTTTCTCCCCAGGCTGCCTTTGCTCTACACCACTTTATGTAAAACATTAACCAAATATAGTGATGAACTTACCCTGTGGGCGCTAAACTAGACATGGATTCTCCCGCACTTTTTTTGTGCTACTCACTGCTTTTATGCTAAAAGCTCTAAAGGACAGGACAAAATAAATGGTTGCCTAAGACCTCATCCACCAGCCAGCTGGCTCCCATTTCTGACCTAGACTCATTTCTGCTCTACTTTAATCTAAGAGCTTCTGATTTGAACAGCTAAGTATGACAGATCTTTTTGGTCTGCGTGTGCGCTGATGAACATTTAGGCTAATCAATTTGTGTCCAGACCAGTGATTTCCTGTGCAAAAAGTTTGCAGTCAAAACATGATGAACAATAGCTCACATAATAGACTTTTTTTCCCCTTTTTTTTTTAAGAAACATTGCCGGGAGTGGACCAAGCGAACAGCGGCAGCAGAAAGTCAGGCAGTCCAACCGAATTTACTTTAACTCTCCTCCCTTATTATTCATTTTGATGGAGACTGGGGAAAGATTTCGACACTCTCATTTAATGAGCGCCGCTATCCTTTACAGAAGAGTGACTAAAATAGCTTCAGCAAGGCACATTAACAATAATCTAGACCTTTAAAAAAAAGAAAGAAAAGAAAGCATGCACTGCAACCCTCCCCAGCAATCACCTGCAAATGAACACATTTGAGCAAACCCATTCAGCCAGGGAAACCCTGTGAAGAAATGCTTCTAATTGACACTTTGTACATAAATATGTGTGGTTCATGCTTATTGCATCCACAGTGCTGAGAAACCATTTATAACACTCAGAGAGGATATCAAAAATGTAACAGCACTTAGGGGCGCTAAGTTAAGCACAAAGTTCCACATAAAAAGATCAAAACAACACAACTTAAACAACTCTGACTCAAACTTGCTTTTTCAAAAGAGGAAAACATGGCTTCTTTTTCATCTACGATAACTTCAAATATATAGAAAATGTAACAGTAAAGTCAGAATATATTTTTGTTGCTGAAAGCAGAAACATCTGGGGGTGTTGTATAAGGCAAGAGGAAAAGACAATGAGAGGATACGTTCCCATCTCTAAATATATACAGTGGGTTTCTTTGTATGTTTTATCAACCTTAACAAACAGCATCCTGCTGACTTAAATTCTCGTTGGCAGTTGAGAGAGAGAAAGACAAAAAAAAAAATGCTAGAGTTGCAGGGGTAACTCATAATCTGGCATAGCATTGTGTGGCATTATTAACAGTGACAGGATGCAGTGACGTAGGTGGTCCACCGGGAGCTGCATCACAAATGCTCCCATCGGGGAGGGATACTAACTAGAAAACAATGCTCCTATCATATTATGGAAAATTCTTACTTCCTGCAGGGATTTTACTTAAATTTTGTATTCAGTGGAATAGTACTGAATCCTGAGATGAAGGATTCGGCATTTCTTTTTGTCTCTGTTAAGAAAAGAGGACACCTTGCCAGTGCAGTTTGTGGATGACTCATAAGTGAAAGTACTCAGTACTATGTACTCTGAATGGGTATTTTGGTGGCACATGGAGTATCTTGTCTATCATCTGCTGTTCTTCCCACCCGTGGTCTGTGGTGTTTCTGTTGGAGCTAAATCTCCTCGGAGGATTAATGTCCACTGGGTCAGATCAACTCAATCCAGCAGACCCTGTGTGTGCATAAGGTGAGATGTCAGCTGTGCCAATGAATGAATTCTTCAGGAATTATTCACATGCAGGATTTACATAGTAAATCAAATACCTCCCAACTGTTCTTTGAAAAACAAAACAACTCCATATTGTCAGTATCAAATGATTAATGTTAGAAATGGTATTTCTTCTTGTCCTGCTTTTGAAAAATGATTATTTCAGTAGCTCTCTGTCTGTGAGTGTTTGTGCACACAAACTTGTCTGATCAGATAAAACTACTAGTCAGATACACTGAATACTAGCCAATCACTAATCAGGCAGTTCTTTGTGGGAGGAAAAAAGAAGCTGTTTAATATACAATGACCATAATGTGAATGTGGAGAAATAAACTACAACTCTGCTGAAAAATGAGCATCGTTTCCCGCGACTCATTAACCAGAGTGACTTAAAATGTTACACAACGTGAGCAGATCTTTTTTTTTTTTCTAACTGTTTCAAAAAGCATATGATATTGCAAAACACTCAAGAGTAAACTGTTTTTGCTTCTAGGAAAGCATCAACTTAGGTACAGTTTAGATATGTACATGAGCCGCATCATCTCTTGCATCCACCCCCACTCCCATCTCCCTCACTTGCTCATTCATTTCACATCATACATGACTGCACAACTTCCTCTCTTGAACAATCAATAACTCAGCACTTCAATCCTGCTCCTCCACATCACTGTCGTGTCACTCTCTGAATCATGCCTTTGAACGCATAGAGACCGAACAGGGACATCTCCACGCAGGCAAATACATAGCGGCTTCCGGCGGACTCACCCTGACAGCTTTGGCATCTTCACAAAGCTGAACACATCCATGTGTGCTGCAGACTGCAGTCAAGTCCACAAATTCACTATTAACTTCACTCTGGCACCATTGTCCCACAATGTCTTTGGCAACAAGGAATAAATAATTCAGGAAAGAAAAAAAAAAAGTGGGTCCTCCACAAGTCAGGTGGAGAGATTAGTCCTGTTGTCTGCGCTTCTGCATGGCTGAGTGATTGCTGTGTCCTCGCCTCAGCAGCGTAAATCCACAGCCCATGGAAAAGGATCTGGCAGCGCAGCTTTCCCTGGTTACATCCTTCAAAGCATGCCTCTGTTAGCTGCGTTAAGCCACCTTCATTTAATTTCCATCGCAGTGGAATGATGTGTGGGAGCCGCACAGTAACAACAGCTTTGGAGAGAGGCAGAGAGAGACGAAGCGATGGGCAGAGGGAGGGAGGAACAGGGGTGGCGGTGGTGAGGGGAGATGAGGGTGGAAGGGAAAAGACAAATGTAGAAGGATGTTGTGTTTGTGGATGTGCAAAGAATGGCACAATGATGCAACGTTGCTTCGAAGTATTCCCCAGTAATGAGATGTGTGGTGTCTCTCGGATGCGAGAAACGTTGGAGAAAAATTAGGAATTAATGACAGATACAAGTCATCATCTGCACACAGTGTATGTGAAAACGTAATCCAGGAGCAGCTGGAGAGACAGGGGGACCTAATGTGTCGCCTCCCCATCGGAAGGCTCTGCCTCACAGCTGCAAATTAGGATGCCCATACTGTACAGTGCATCTGTTTTGACCTTTCAAAACAGTTCAGCAGCTGAATGCTCACTCTCAGTGATGCCATTCATTGGGCATCCAAACATTTCAGCGGTTTACACAACTCAAACAACAGAAGACGTGATAGAATGAGCGATACAATAAAGATTGACTGTTAGATTGCCACATGCATCGTGAATATCCTTCAAGGACAACAAGACCCACACATTAATAAACATCTACAACAGAGATGAAGAGGGTTTTCCTTTTTTTTTTTGTCTCTTCAGCATTCAGAATGCATGATGATAGATGCCTTGTGCATTTGATAGATTTGCAATGAAATCTCAGTCATGCTGTGGAACCTTTAGCATTTGTATTCACCGTCCAATGCCACTCATTATATGGAAATCTGAAGATAACTACTGCAACTCCACACCACAGCCCTGTCTCCAGATGAAAAATCGCCCCAGGTATGATCTCCCAAATAGAAAGAATCAGTCTTCATAAATCAAACATCCCAGATGAGGGACCTCTGTCAAGATCCACTAAAAGCCAATTAGCCTCATCTCTGATCCAGGTGGGTGTGATGCTTCTTTGCGCGTCTCTGACAGTTTGGGATGAAAGGAACCTCGCACAGTAACATCGACGGTTTACTCTGTTCTTCCTATCGGTGAAACACACGGTGAGACAAGACTAACATCAATTATATTGAATAAAAGAATCTGCTCCACCTGTCAAACAATGTTTGTGAAACAGCAGTTTACTGTCACAAGTAAACAACAGCCAATGGTGAAAAAAAAGCCTGTGAAATCTGCACAGTTGCAATTTTCACTTTGTATATTTAGATCACAATATATTCAAAGTAATACGAAATATTCTCCTCGTTAAATTCAGGTGGAATCTTCATAGGGAGCCCGACAGAATGATAAACAGTTAAATCAATACAAATGTCAAGTACCAAAGGATAAATAAATACAAATACATAGAATGCAACCATTGTGTGGTTCTTGTTAGGGAATTTTAAGCTGCATTTTGTAACTGTTTCCCTGGACAAGTAGCAACCATCCTATATTAAAATGCCACAACTTGTAAGCCTCTGCAGAGTGACTCAATGTGCCTTTGCTGAGAGTGATACATGGAATAAAGAATGTTGTCACTTCCACTCAGAGTCAGGATTAGAGTTGTTTGCTGCTGTAGAAAAGATGCAGCTGAAAAGGGTGGAACCGTACAATTGTCCTTATTTCAAAATAAGATAAATTAATATAATTATTTTATGTCTGTGTTGTGATTTGATTTAATGATTTTAATTATTTGTCTTTTAAATGTCAAATAAAACGCAGGCTAATTATATTTTGGAACCCCCAACAATACGTTGCTGAAAGAAGGGCCGCGAGGCTGTCTTTGAGTGTACACAAGACAACAAGGTTGCACTGAGGAGCACAAGAGCATGTTTGACAATTTGCATCAAATGCAGTCCTGGTGTAGCAGGAGGATTGAGAGACTCAGCGTATTCTGGACAGTTATGTTTGTCCATTTGGGTTTGTGGCCCAGAGGCCAACGTGAGTGGCAGAGGATATTAGGGTCAGACAGAAGCGTGATCTAAGGCGACTATAGCTGAAGCTTTGACCGATAAAACCCTGTTGCCCCGCTGATCCCTCGCCTCTTCTCTCAAGTCCCTTTTTTAAACAGCTGATTTCAGTCATGGCCATTTAAAACACAGCAGTGCTTCAATGTATTTTATTTTTCAAAGTACTGGCTTTGGCTCAGGTTGCCTGCCTTAAAAGGTAATGAGTCGGGTATACCTACTGAGTACAGTTGCTAACAATGAAAAACAATGCGCAAAACATCCACCCTGTAAATTTCAGGAGGGAAATGTCGACAGATGGGTTCCATGAAATCATGTTTTTTTAATAAGTTTTACTCTTTATTTTGTACAGCACGACAGTGGAACTATGTTGCTTTGACGACTCTCAAATCTCAACACAGGTAGCTCCTGGACTTCAACCAGATGTGTCACCACACCAGTGAACCGGCCACAGACAACTACCTCAACTGCCTCGAGTTGTGTGTGTTTGTGTGTGTTTGTCGACATGTATCTGCCTGGAAGCCACTGCAGTACTTTAACTTTTTCGGTCTCTGAGCGTAACACTAATTATGCCGTTGCTGCGGCTGATTTATTCAGTGAATTAAACAGCTTTTAGGAGAGAGTTTGAAGATCTGAACACTTTTTTTTTTTTTCCCATGAATATTCAGTGGCGTGGCTAATTGGATAAGAAGTGAAGTGTTACCTGGCTGGGCTATGCAATGCTTTCAAAAGATTACAGATTTGATATACCAGTTTCACAACACCTTCTGATAAAGTTCAAAGTAATACTGGGAGGCTGCTGCCTATTCTGTGGAGACAAAATAAAACTGCTCAATAACCACAACCATTGTGTGCCTGGTTAACCTGCAGCTTATTAAACATTTCCATATGGGTCAGTGGCAGGTCACGGCTGGTTCATTCATTCATCCATTCATCCTGGACAGACATTTAGCGAACTCAGGGCTGTTGCAGGATGAATGCCCCCCACCATACACTGAACAACAAGCAGGTACATTTCACAGACTAACACTGGATCTTTTTTTCTTTTTTTTTTTAAATCATAGTTGTGTGTATTTCAAAGTAATGTCTAAATAACTAAACTGTGACAATGCAGCTGTGCCGGATGTGCAAAATGTTGAACGAATTTATCAGGAAAAAATGAATAGTTTCATTGCAACTGATGATCTTCCTGTGTAATTGGCGGGTGTGTCTTTAATTAACCATTTCCTAACAAAGAGACAATATGTTTGTGGTGCATCAACTGCACCTTTGAACTAAAACATCCACAGTAAATGGAGCACGGCCATCATATTATATCTGTTTTTTGTTTGCATGTGTACGTATGTGCGTGGCAACAAAGTGGCTCTAAAAAGAGGCCAATGGAAGAAATATTTACAATAATACTGGATATTCACATCTGAAGTTGTGACACAAAAGAAAAACTTTGCGACGTAAAAGGAAATTCTGTAGTACTTGAAGTTGACTGACTAAACAACACCACGTTCATAATATTTCAGGTGCAAGGACAAAAAAAACAACAGTGATGCCTATAAACTCTGATTGTCACTTCACTGCCTGCACAGAAACATGCGTCATTACTGCAGTGCAGAGGGACAGAATACACCGGCTAATCCACAACTTTCAGACTGTGATTTGCATCACAACGACCACAATCAGTTGTTCATTTTTACAAACACTTACAGAGCCCGTATTTAAATCTGCTAAAAATGACCAATACAAGTTTGAGGAAGAATTCTATAAGGAAGTAAGCAAAACAAGTCCTAACAATTAAAACTCACGCAGAGCAGCTTCTGTTCGCGCTCACATTTTTGGACATATGAGCAATCATTTCTGACTAATATTAGAAAAAAAATAAAAAGAGCACAGAACACCAGCCTGCAGCATGTACTACTCACTGAATGACAGTGAAGATGCCGAGTTCATTGTCATCCTGGTCCATTGTCGATGACAAGCCTAGTCAAGTGTCATGCAGCACTTGTTTCTGTATTTCCTGTCCAGGCCTTTCGAGCCTCTTTCACTGATGCATGCTTGCGTCCTTCGTCCTCGCTCCAGACTTTCTTGATGCTTGATTTGGACTTTCAATCGTCAACTGAGCTTGCCTGACTAAGCCATTCACTTATTATTACATGCAGTGCTCCTGTCCAAGTGAGTGGCCAGTACCCTGGGGGCGGAGACCGAGCTCGTCGCTTCTGCCTCAGTAATGAAATAACATCACATTCCGGGCCACTGCATCAGAAAACACAGAGAGATCAATGTTGAACAGCTGGACTCCAATAGGCTGCTGTGCTGGTTAAGGCTGCCTCAATGAGCCAGGCTCTTATGAAAAACATGGTCTGTCTGGGTGAAATTCACCTGTGGTGTTTTCATATTTCAGCATTATTCCATTGGCTTTAGCACAAGGCTTAAAATATACCCCAGTGTTTCCAGCAGGGGCACAAGCTGATAAACATCACTGGTTTTGTTAATATTGACAATATTTCAGCACACAACCAAATTACAGTATCAGAAACATTTATCTCATCCCTGTACGGGGCATTTGGAAATGCCATGTGTTTTATCATCCTCGAGAGCTTTGAAAATTAAGCTCTAACCATAATCCAAACTCTCTTACTATCTGCCTGCCAACTGTCACCCTTAACAGAGCCAAACCTAAATCCTATATAAACCACTCAATTAGATCTTAACCTAAATATTATACGCTGGCATCAGGTATTACTTTTACTCATTAATATCCCACGATCTCACTGCTTGTTGAAATAATGCACCATGTTACACTATGTTTATTAAATACCTGTCATTATTTTGTCAACATGTTGGATTTTTTCATAGTGCCGTGGCATTTTAAAATCACAATAGTTCACGCTGTATTATACCATGCTGATTTTGTCACGCATGAATGGCATACACAGTCTTCCATTAGTTATGAACTGAGGCACGTGTCTTTGCCTCTGCAAGCAAATGGAGTTGCTTGCGTAACACATCCCATGCCATGTACACACATAGCGGCAAGTAAAAGTTCAGCTTCCTATTGAACTGTCAGACAGTGCAACAAAAAAGTCTGCAGTTTTTTATAACGAAAACGTGTTTTGCCTTACACGTAAAACACCACAGTATTGCTACAGCAGTCTGTTCACTCCACCAGTTATACACATACTCTCTGTTTATGCTTATCCAGGAGCTTGGCATGACCATATGGCCACAATGCAGTGCAGCGAGGGGTTAGAGCAGACAAAAGCAGACTTTTCTGCTAGATAAATACCACGCATGATTCCGTCCGATCACGTGATCTAACATTTGCCCCCGGGCGATAACACGCTACATCAGTGGCCTGTTTTTCTGTGACACACAGGCCACGGCACTTAGAATGGGGATGGGGCATGTGCAAAGTGCAATGACCCTGCTCAGCGTGCATGGCAAAGAATCATATTTAGCATGTTGTCTGGATTTAAGATGGTGATGATCGGCAGTGTGTGTTCTGAGACTCATCCCATTAATGTGACGCGTGGGTGGATACCTCATTTGTTTTCTCAGGACAGTGTGAAGCATCCTGATCAGATTGCTTATATGACTGCTAATAATATTTATGATTTTCTCATTAATCACACAAATACCTATAAGGACACTGGCTGCCCTCAAATAAGTCATGCAAAATGTACAGTTTGCAGCAAAAACGTGAAACAAGATGATACAAGTTGGTTTTCTGACCACCAAAGCACATTTGTGGCTCATTTAATAACAGTGGAAGTGACTTTACCAGTGGAAGTGACTTTTTCATTACTTTATGAGGCAGAACAAACACTAGATGCCGGCATTTGCATAAAATGATGAGAGTAGCTTCATGCAGAACAGGGAAAATCATATTAATATAATAAGAGTTATTGCTTGGCCCTCACTAAAGGTTACGGCTGTATTTGTACAATCTGCTGGATGCACCCCCCCCCCCCCCCCCCCCCCCCCAAATAATGTCATTTACACCAGTTATCCACAAATCTGAGTCAGGATGATTATCCATCTTGCCATCACACAATAAGCTTGAATAGATAATTAATTATAATAAATTAAACAAATTAGAAAGCCATTAAAGTGAGCTGGACAAAGCATTAGCTCTCATGAAGACTGAAAAGCATTCTTGCTGCTTAAATCACACATTAACATTAAAGTGCTCTGCCTTTTTATAAAATCGTTCATTATTCTATTTTTTGGGGCACTGTTAACCATCAGTACAACAGAGCACTAACGACCCCCGGAAGCATAAAAACAAGCTGGTAGATACATTCATACCATAGACAGGAAGTACACAGAAGTCAATCACATTCAATGAGATCCCAGGATATCACATTCCTCAAATCAGATAGCCACTCTTGTGTCAACACACTACAGAAGCTCCTCCCTGCTGCCCTGGGAGGATAGGATTCACAACATCCAGCAATTATCTGTAATGTGGGAGAAAAATCAATGTGCCCATGGAAAGCTGCTAAGGTCACCAAACCGACATTGTCACTTGAATCAAAAGCACTGTGTTGCTGCAGGCAGGGCTCCAAGGCTCTTGGCCAGAATCTGCAGTAATTATTAGAGCGACAATATGGAAGATAATTAGCTTTTGCAAGTGATCGTGGTTAAAAGGAAATTAGTTACAGATCTCACCCATTCAAGAACACAGATAAAACTATCTTTTTACAGAAAATTTAATATCTGACTGAAGTTAGATTTGTTAGTTTTGATGTAAAAAAAAAATTAAAAAATCATTTATCCATGCAATAATGTATTATTACATTGTGATTGATTGAGACATAAACATGACCACATTCCTGGTAAATAGTTTATACTCAAGTGAAAGCATAATTGACTTGTTACATAGTCCTTTCAGGTCAGTGCAGTCCAGTGGGAAACATAACTCAACAATGTAGTTATAAGGATAAATTCCCAAAAGGGGCATAAGAGAAGTGGCACTATATTAGAGGGCAGAGCCATACGTTCTACTCAGTTCAGCGCAATATGGATGTATCGTTGAATAAAAAGCACATTAAAATCAGTCAAGTGTTTGTATTCCTTTACAGGTATTGCCTGTTAATAGTTTTCAAAATTGCAATATTTCAGCAAAAACGATAAGTAAATTAACACCCACAAGTACGAGATAAATTCATTGGAGCAATTAAGGCAAAGCTGTCAATTTTCATGATCCTTTGGCTGTCTCGTTGTCAGGGACAACCAAAGGGCATGTGGCCCACAGAATGGACAGGACCTCGGTTTGTTATAGACCATCAACACTCCCTGGCTCCCTTTTGGTGAGAGGAAGTAAAACAGCTTCAGACTCACCTCTGCTGCTCATGCTTCTGGTCCAAACGGCATCCAACACAACTTTCATCTTGTCCTGTGCTGTCGGTCTCCATGTCTCCTTTCTCAGGTAGACGCTCCCAACTGCACCTAACGGAGGGTAAGCATAGACTGTACCCTCTCTGTGGGTGAGATCCCGGCAGTACTGAGAGTGGAGAGGGGGGGGGCTTCTTGAAACATTGATAGTCTGGTGTAAATTCTATTAACAGCAAAGGGGATATTGAGAAGAATGAAAAATCAATATTCTGTGATCAGTAATGTTTGAAGGATCAGACTGAGTGGAAAAGTGAGATGGCGTGGCCTCGCACTGATGCAAGGGATGCTTCTGTAAGTGGTTAATCAAGTGCTTGTCTGACATCTGGATTGCATTTTCCTCTCACCATTACCTCCACTTCCCCCCCCGCACTATAGAAAAGATGTGCTATCAAATGCAAGAGATGGTAATCTGAGTAATAAGAAAACCCACCAATCTGATCTAGTTGCACTCTACTGAAGGGGCTTGAAAATTGTGTTTTGTCTTTACTTCTCAGCTTTCAGAAGACAAATGCATTGTGATCTACTCTGTGCCGAGGGCATCAACACTGCGGGTGCATGAGCCACATGTTTAAACCTCAAAGTGTACAGTCTCCTGGAAATTATGGGGCGTCTGCGATGACTCACTGAGTTAAAAAATCTTTGCATCTCTGCTGCATTAAAGTGAATCCAACCGTGCTGTCGCGACCTTGAATAAATACACAAAACAGTGTCCTTTCTACATATCAGCCCTATTGAGTAAAATTTAAGAATAAGTTGACCTCGTTTTCCTTCAATTCATCAGGTTGTTTTTTTAGTGTCTGCTCATTGATGGCCGAGAAACAGAAGATCAGGGAGAAAGATTCTATATTTCCAAAGTGAACATGTCATTCTGACCCCCTTTATTTTTTTTTGTTGGCTCTCAAAGACAGACTCGTGCTTTATTTGTAAACTCAAAGGTTCATAACACTGTGACGCCATGAGCTGCCTGCGTTGCACTTGCGCTTCACAGTGCACCAGCACAGACAAGTGTCAGAAACAAGACACTGCAAGGGGCTCAGCTGTGCTGGAAATGGAACGTCCCTTCACTGTCAGTTTTTCTATAAACACCAGTTATATAATACTGTGCCGGCATGCTCTTTGTGCAGAATTTACCTCTGGCATGTTGTAATGTAGCTACAGATGCGTTTCACTCCCGCAGCTGGTGGAAAAAGACAATTGTGAAAATGAGATAACGTTTACTGCCCTCCTAAACTAATGCCCTCAGTATTTTTTTTCAAAAAACAGAAAAAAGTGAAACAAATATAGAATATCTGCTATTTAGAGATAACACTGGCGGTTTAATCAAGAAGTGGCTTAGTCAAAACATTTAATCAAAACATGATGTAAGCCTCTAATTTAATATTTTGTTAATATTTGATTTTATTTGTATATGATATCTTGCATATGCAAATAAAAATCTCTTTACCTCAAGGGACAAACTATATTTTTGTATTCTGAGGCATCACTGTTAACAGCTAATATTTTGCATACAGCAATGCCAACTTCCAATCATCCATCCATCCATCCATCCATCCATCCATCTATCCATCTTCCATACTACGTCGCGGATCACTGGAGCCGATTTCATCTTACCCTGGGTGAGGGCAGGATACACCTGGACAGGTTGCCAGTCCATCATAGGACAAACACAGAGACAGACGACCACAAACATTCACATTCACACCTCGGGGCAATGTAGTGTCACCAATTAACCTCACATGCATGTTTTTGGATTGTGAGAGGAAACCGGAGTACCCGAAGGAAATCTATGCTCATATATTTGCGTATTTTGTGTATTTAATAACAGTTTGATCACTGCTTGATTTACCTGAAGCAATGAAGTATTATAGTCATCATTTAACCATTGCAAACCCATATGAAATGCACATTAGGGTTTCAGGCAGCGTTAGCTGGGTCCAAGCTTGTTTTTATTTAGGCAATAAAAATAAGTTTCCTATTGATGATTTGTGGCGCATACTGTGCCATGACTGAATTGATTTTGAGGAGTCAAAGCGCTTATACCATATTGTGAACCAATGTCTGTGACAAACTGAATATTATCAGTCATCTGTTCCTATGTCCTGAAATACAACTTCTCATATTTATTGTACCTACCTACTACTACTACTACTACTACTACTACTATTGCTGCTGCTACATACAACCCCACTTTAGTTAAAAGGGACGAAATTGCTTCAATTATTATATAATCTTTATATTACCATCAAGGGTCTGAGGAGTCTCGAGGAGCATTCACTATCTAAACGCTTAGAAGTGAGCCTTGTTTTCTTTCATTTAATGTGCCTCCCAAAGCCTAATGGCTCTTGAGGACTGACCTAATAAATCACTTTGAGTTATTGCCTCCCACGCACATCTCCAGAAACCTGCCTGGTTCCACTGAGACAGCAGTATTAACAGTATGCCTACCAGCAAGTTTGATATTGTACTGCTCATTATATTTCAACTGTATTGTAAGTCAGGACTGTGCTGGTCGACTGATCAAGAGGAAGGTCATTTTTTTTAATTTAACAATATGAATTGGATTTGACATAAACTTGCTGTTTTACATTTCAGGCTTTCTGTAATATTCAGTCTTGAAATATTAGAAAAGCACACGGGCAGGATGTGTTTTAACCAGATGTCTCCTCTGACTTCGTCCACAAGGTTAGCTGATGGTGAATTGCATCCATCCCTCTGAGACATGACATAACGGAAAGTCCGATGAAAATCTGCTCTAAGTCTTACTCCGAACCTCGGCAGCACCAAATAAGTGGATCAAAAGCAAAGGCCGGCCTCTTATCGCCACTTCCCCTGTCTGTTTGGTGGACCTTGGTATCTGATGAATCCTTATCGTAGCCGTACAGTGCTGGTTCACATGTCATGTTATCGCACAGGTCCCTTCCCCAGGGCTCCCACAGGAAGAGTCTGCCCTGAGGGCACTGCATGCCATGTATCTCAACTGCCTTACAGTTGGGGGGGGGGGGGGGGGGGGGGGCACAATGTGATCAAGAGAGGGCAGTAAATTGTGGGAAAGGTCTGTACGACATTCTACTGACTATGACTCAGCCAAAGAAATAGTTGTCACTCTGGTCCCACAGCAAGTATATCGCCAGTTCAAATTCGGGCTTGTGAGCTTCTCTGTGTGGAGTTTGCATGTTCTCCATTGTATTTGTGTGTGTGTGTGTGTGTGTGTGTGTGTGTGTGTGTGTGTGTGTGTGTGTGTGTGTGTGTGTGTGTGTGTGTGTGTGTGTGTGTGTGTGTGTGTGTGTACATATATACAGGTGAGGTCCCTCACATGACTTGATGCAAGGGACGTTTATTCATAAGGTGCTTCAGGAATAGTTGGTAATTATCTTCATTTAAATTAAATGTTGGGAGAGCCTTAGAATTACGTTAGAGAACATTTTAATAAACACAAATTTAAAAGCACCACAATCAATAATTACACACTTAACAGCATTGCATTAAAATAAAGCAAAAGAAGCTAGATGAAATGCAATCGTTTTTATTATCAAAAATGTTTTCCTTTTTTTTTAATTTAGTGCCACCAGCTCAGGTGTATCAAACACATTTTAGTTCAGGGCCCACAAACAGTCCAATTTCTTCTTGAGTGGGTTAGACTGGTAAAATAGTGCCATATTACCGTTCAATCTAAGCTTTTTTGTTGTGGTGCAGAGTATACGTGATGTCTATACTTTTTGCAAAAACAAAACTATTATTATGGAAAATTACTATGATCTTAACATAAGGCCAATTTCAATGACACTTTCTGGGGCAAAATACAGTGAAATGTCGAAAAAAACCGTCTCCTCTCGCTGTTGCATTGTGTTTTTACAAACTCCTCCAGACAGAATGACTTTGAGGCTACTTTGACAGCAACGATGCCATTATCTTTCATGGCAGCATCACCGATATGTGATCTCGGGTCTCGGTGTTGTGCTGCTTTACCTTAAAGAATATCATGACAGATAAAATGCTATTTTAAAAAACTAAAGGAAATCAGTAGAGATAAAATCTTTTATAAGTTTTTTTTTTTCTTTCTTTTTTTTTTTTTAACAAAGCCGCATCATGAGTAACTTAAAACTGCTTACTGGGTCATAATCTTAGAAATTAAAGGCTTTTTAGTGTATTTGCTCGTTCTGGTGTTTTTTTTTTTTTCTTTTTCTCTTTTTCTTCTTTTTTTTCTGCAATCGTCATTAAAGTGGAGGGAGCAGGAAGTTGTGAGTCACACCGAGACTTGTGGAGGTGGAGGAGGTGACCTGGGAATAACGAGGCGCGTATTTCATAATCAGCATGGTGACGCGCCCGCACGGGACGCGCATCTGCCTCCTCTCACTCCTTCACTTTGGACCCGTGGCAGTGACATGCGACTGTCTTCTCTCTGAAGCCGACTGTCAGAAGGGAATATGTCCGCACATGGATTGTTAAGCAGCGTTTTCTCCTGCTCGCTGAGCCCCAAAAGTATTTCCAAGCGGAGGCTGAGGCAGACGCGGAGCCTGGACTCGACGCTGATGCGGCACTACGGCACCGAAGCTGAAGAGCCAACCTTTAAGGTCAGTGACCTTCCTGTTCGCAGCATGGAGACATCTGCAGGCTTCCTCTCGTCTTGTCACTCTGAGATCAGGGCAAGAATACCGTGATCGCTACGCTGCAAATGTCCAAAAGTCATGAAAGTCAAACTCACATTGTTTCAGACCTTTTATGCTTTTTTAAAAATGCTTGTTTGTGATCGTTTAAGTTCAGGTTAAAGCTCATCGCAAATGACCTTTGTTTCGCTTTTTCTACAATTTACCAATAATGCCAAAAAGTTTGCCTCCTGTACATTTTTTTGGGGGGGGGGGGGGGGGGGGGGTCTAAATGTGCTTCTCGACAGCGTTACAACATGACAAACCATGACTAAGGACAGAGATTTGCATCTTCCTTGTGGCCCTTTGATGCATTATACTGTTGCATCACACCAATAAACTCATCCTTGATGTAAGAGGAAGCTTCAGCTTTGACTAATTTGATGACGGAAGCATGAGTGGAAAACTTCGTCACTTTGTTGAGACTAAACTTTATGAACTCTCTTGAGTCTTACACACCCCATAGCCATTGTTGAGTGTACTTCATATTTAAATGGAAAGGATAGCAGGCATTGATTTAAAGGTTTCTTGTGCTCTAACAAGGTTTTAAAGTGACAATGAGATGAGATGATTGAGTAAAATGTGTTCAACTACCTGCATGGACATAACTGTGTACCTGAAGATCTCCGTGAAAGTAACTCAATATCTTTACACACTTGATGAGTCATGTGCATTAGGATTACCGTAAAAACATTTGTCATTACATTATATTATACTCGAAAATTAAATGGAAGTGTAAACATGCGATTACATACACGTGCAAGTATGACAGAATGGAAATAAATGTGAATGTAAAGAGTACAGCACACATCACATGGAAGATTTTAAATAATAAAGAAATGGATAAATAAATAACAGCAGGCGTCGGTATATGAATATGAAGCAACGGTAACACACCATGCAAAGCAACACCAGCAGTGCAGCGAGAGCAGATGTTTGACATTTCTGTTATGTGGAAGCCATCCTGAAACAAACCACTGAGTATCAGTCACTGGGGTTTGGACCAGCTTGAACTGTTGTGTTTAAACTGGTCTTCATGGTAACACTGTGTTTAGTGTAATGGAAATGTATTACAGACATGACATTATAATAGGTTTATAATGAATGCCAGGTATCTGGTCTCTCTTACAGTCATCAACACGGACATGGCTCCAGCAGCCTGCGCTGTTAGGAATGTATTCTGTGAATCAAAAAGAAGCTGATTTATACTTCAGCTGATTCTGAATGAGGGAGGATATTTAATGTAATCTATGACTTTGGAGGCATGACTTCATTATTTACTGGGACAGTTGAGTTTTCCAGCCATCGTTAAACTTTAAGCTGAACTGTCCAGTTTACATAACTTCCTCAGACATTACTTTTGCTGAAACTTTATGGGGTATTGATGGACAGTGCAGCTTTGATATTGTGTTCAAGCTATATTAAACAGATCTAAACTTTGTTTTGAAGCCACACACACACACACACACACACACACACACACACACACACACACACACACACACACACACACACACACACACACACACAGTCAGTTTACAGTAACAGTTTGCTTTACTGTCGGCTCTGCCAACCACTTTCTGAGTCACGTAAGTCACTTTTTCTCGATGTGCAAATCAAAGTAGTGTTTCAGTCAGGGACAATAGTTTCTAAGAGACTGTTGCAACAACATGAGTGCATTTGACATTTTCCCCTTTTCCACAAAACACTGCAGCACCTCCACCCAATAATGGCCCCAGCTCTGCAAGACTCTCTTTTTACGAGATGCACTACACATCTCGTAGCTGTAACTGTCTGAGCCTCCAGTAACAGCCATACTGTACTTAATTTATTGACTAACATACGATTTACACCGTTTCGTGTAAGACGAACAGTGTTCTGTGACTGGCTAAGGAGAACTTTGTATTCACTGCAAATGTGTGTCTGTAGGGATTCTTTTTGAATGATTCTGATGTCCATATTTAGGACAAGCAATTGGTGGTAAACTGCCCCTCTTGAAAGAGAAGTGTAGAAATATGGTAGTTTTGATAAGAGTTATGAATGAAAGTGTATTCTTTTGCAGGTTGAATGTGATTGTGCTTTGTTTGCAGTGCGCTCAGCAGACTGAGTGTAGATGGAAAGCAGAGACATCTGGTTTACATGAAGAAAGCTTCAACTCTTATTTCTCACAGTACAGCAGCATGACCTGATCCTTGGCTACAGTCCCTCAGGCACATATTTCTTCTCACAAGAGACTGTCCGTTTGCCTGACATGAGGCTAAGACTGCTGGCTCGCAACTCCACCACAATAGATCAATGAAAAACACCCAGCGGGTCAGTCGTAAACTTGAGTGAGAAACTATTGTTTAACATTAGTTTGCTTGAAAAATTCCCTTTCATTTACCTTTGAGCGGTTAAATTACCAACAAATACCATCTGCTTAGTGTAGATCACGTGGGCTCTGACACAAAAATATACTGACACACCGAGCCAAATGGTATTATTGTAAAAATGTGGTGAGACTTTTGGTATCGTAAATGATTATTGGTTAGAAGGTTGCTTTTTTGCCACACTTGTATATGTTTGACCTTGCCGGTGGTGGAATTATATAACTGGATGTTACAGTTTAACACATCAGTCCATTTGGTTTGGTTAAAACATACCAACTTTTGTGATTATTCATTTAAAACCTAATGTTTTCATTGGTAGCGTGGGTTTTAGGAAAGACCTTGTTCCAGATAAGGCAACAGAAAAGATATGTGAACAACCTTGGTTTAGTTTTTTTATCATCACATTTGTCTGTTGTGTATTACAATCAAACACTGACGCATATACTGTATAGGAAGGACATGTTCACGAGTGGATACTATTGGGGTGAAAATAAAAAGGGCACAATAAGACGGAACAGAACATTGAGCAATAAAAGCTTTTTTTAAACTGCATCATTTCAATTTGCAAGGGGCGGATACAAAAGCTTGCAAATGTGTTTACCATGGTGCTTGAGGCGACATCGACAATGTGTACATTGCTGCTATACCACCATTATTTAACTAATGACCTGCATCTGCCCATCATATTGGAGGGTAACACAGTTCTCCTGTCAGCAGTTCTTTGTATACTTTAATATAATAAAAAGAGGCATGTCTTCCCCCCTCCAGTCAATTACTGTTTAATATAAATGTGATGGATTCTTTCTTTGATCCACATAAAACCCTCGCATTGGTCACGTTTAAGAATATTTCGAGCTGATTTTGCTTTTCATTTTGCACTGTAATAGCAGTCGCCTCTGGTTATGACTTTGTGAGGATTTTGGAAAAGATCTCCTCATGCTTACATCCTTGCTGTTAAAACCAGGCTGATTAAAATCATTTATTTCTTCTGCATCCACCATGAACATGATCTATATGAAATCTTGCCTGAAAGATGAAGACTTTGAACAGACCTCCTGTAGCGTGGGATGTACTCTTTATTCATTATATATAATGCACCAACCTCAAGAGGAATGCTTGTGTATGATGCTCTAAAGATATATTAGCTCGTATATCTTCATTCAGTCAGGTTTCACTTAGGTATCTTGTGAATTGCAGGAACTTATAAAGCCTTTAGAGGGAGCCATTCATCATTGTGCTGTGGTAATGAAGCTGTGAAATGAGGACATTAATCACGGCAACAACGCTTCAGGTTTGATAGGAGGTGGTGTTCAAAGATGTTTGCATTCGTCCTTTAAAGAGGAACATACTTTGTTGATGTACACAGTTTTCCTGCTGTTCACAGCTGCACAGCATACACTATATTATCGTATTCACAGAAGCCTATTAGGTTGCTTTGTTCGCTACAGAAGCATTGCGACCGTTTTACATCAGTTAAATGTCTTTTTTTTTTAATCGCAATTTTTTTTCTGGTTATGTCGGGCCGCAGGAGGCTGAATTTCTATTATAAATGAAGGTTTCACATTTTTCACCTTTGCTGGGCCGCGGATCAGCATCTGACGTTGCCTTGTCCCCGCTTCCAACATTATTATTCTAACGTCGTTATTTGAAAATACCTATTTACATTGCAACCTCATTTCATATGCCAGTGAGCAAAACTGCAGGGTTAATTCACAAATGGGAGGTCTCCGAGACATTGAATTTCATAACGAGAAGTCACGATGTGCCACAAAACAATGGTCCCTGGGTGGTTTGCTGGAATAATTTGACACGGAGAAAAAGAAGTCTGTGCTGCTGGAGTGTTTAGGCAGAGTGTCATCTGCATTCCTCTGAGCACCGGAGAGGAGGAGGATGGCCTGGAGGAGAAAGAGCTGGCAGGAAAACTGAGAACAGTTCTCTGGGATCTCACTAAAGGAAATGAACACTGGTAAACGTGAGAGGAAATAGGCTATTTAAATTAAATTGTAGCTTATTTTAAGACAATGTTCAGTTGGAGGACTCATTAAATCGAGGAGTGCTTCTCCTTCTGTTATCTTGTGCTCAATAATAATGAAGCAGAAATGCTGAAAAAGTAACATCTGCGCTAAAAGTAGGACTCCAATTAAAGTTTGTAAAAGCTGATAATAACTCGACTTTTATTCAGCTCTGAGTCACAACTTTGTTTGAGGCGTCTGACCAAGCTTTAATTCTTGAGTTCTCAAGCGGTGTACTTTCGGTTCCACAGAAAAGGCTTGAAAACTACGTGGACCACTTTAACAAGCGCCACTGACACCCAGGCTCATGAATTAATCAGTGACCGCTGAAATATTTTACCAGAACAAGCGATCTCCATAAAATGGACATGGAGAACTTGATTACTGTTTTAACTGCCTTTGAGAAGCAGTAAGTCAGCGGGGCCTCCCCGTGTTGAAGCTGCACAAAATTGGAAAAAAGGATATTATTGGCCTAATCATAGTTGGCAAAATTGAGATGTAATTTTTTTTCCTGACAGCTAGTGCAGCTGTTGTTCTCTACAACAAGAGATATTACATTTTGCAGCATTTTCCCGAAAATTAGGCTTTGAACTGAGTTCTTTTTATTGATTGAAAAAGGTTCAATAAGGTGTTAGGATTCAAATTTTGAAGTAATTTGTTTTGCTGAATTATTCACCTGCGAGTACCTCCCTGCCACTAGAGGAACCAGGGTATCTGTGTTAAAGTATTTGTGACATTTCTTGCTATATAATATTGATATTATGAGCCAGGATACTATGACTACCATATTAGATACACTCTGCAAGAACAGCAGCTTGTTTTCTGGTGACAACATTAAGAAAAAGATTCTGGCTGGCACATTTCATGCTTTAAGCAAAACTCAAGTGTGGAGAAGGTTAGAAAAAGAGTTAAAGGAAATGACACGTTATCTTTTATGCATTAACCAAACCCACTCAAAATGTGTAACCAAATACTTGTTGGGCATTGCTCAAGAGGAAACCTCTGCCTAGATGATGTGCCCAGAACAAAAAACCCAAACCAGGGTTGAGAGAGAAAGAATTGACATCCTTTTTTCTCAGAACGGTGTGAGAGAACAATTTTCTGTAGTCCTCCGAAGGCAAGAGTAATAATTTACATGGGCTTGAAAAGAGCCAAATAGTGATGGTTTAACAACTGAGTCAGAGCATCTCTAAAACTGCAGCTCCTGCCAGATATTCTCAGGCAGTCATGTTCAGCATCTTTCAGAAGTGGTCCAAGAAAAGAAACAAAGGTTAACTGTTGATGGGTGCACAGGTGGCCGAGTCTTATTCATGCATGTGATCCCATAATGTATGTTTTGCCTATGTTGCTTCTAAAGCCTTTGGTTGTGCAGTAGTGTTTCAACTATTACTAGACACATTATATTGTCTCATTATGAAACCTTATTCCTAGAAAATCCCTGTGATACACTGGCAACCTGTCCAGACTATACTTGCCCTATGCCTAATGAACCAACCTTCTACATCTTCAACTTTCACAATTTACTTAGCAAGAAAATAATGGAAAAACTGCATATAAATCCAAATAAATCGATTTCACAATATTCCCAGAGTTTTACAATGATTAAGTAAACACAAAGACACCCCGGATTTAGGTCTTTGTTTATTTAAGACTATGTGGTAATGATCAACCCTTGTCAAGAACACTTTAGCTAAAACTGATTTCTAAACACAATTTATTTAACTGAAAACACACTTATCCTATTGTTATTTCCATGGTCAATACAGCATCAACTTCCTCTCAAGAGCAGGTGGAAACAGTACACAGACCTGGAGTCCAATCAATGAAGCAGATTGTAATTATAGGTTACGATGCTTTTAATGAACCATTCAAACACTGAAAATGTGCTACTCAAAAGAAACACGTACTGATGTGAGTCATGCCTCAGAAAAAGAACAAAATCTTCAAAACATTAACCATTAACACCTGTTGATTTGTATAAAGTTGGAAAGAGTCACAACAGTGCTTGGCTACTACTTGTTTTTGTGAGGCTTCAATATGCACTCAACTTAAGAAATATGGTTTCTGGGTTGTCGTGCTTTGGGAAAAAAACCCAACTTGTAGCTATATACAATGGTGTAAAATATCTCACTTCTAAGTTGATGTACTGTGCATTTAACATCACAACCTAGAATTGCTTGGCTGTATCTGTAACCGTGCCCGGACTGTTCAGCATTAAAAACTATGAATGGAATTTAATTTCCGTATTTATCCAGTTATCTTACTTACATGATAAAGTTAGAGTGGCTCTTTGCCAGACTAAGCTGAGGGAACAAAAGATTATAGGCCTAACTGTTAATCTGTGATCATATTAAGTACACCCTTGTGCTTGTCTTCAGTTGTGACTCATGATATGATCCTATCTAACGGCTTGATTAAAGCAGGTTCACCATTTGTACATACACAAGCGTTCGCCTTCAAATTGCCTGATTAGACCACTTCTTCTGACTGCGTAGGCATTAAACCAATAGCTCCTGTCATGCTGCATCTGTCAATGCAGAATATCTTGTTCGTAACCCTCACAGATTTGTCACTTGTACATTCTGACAGCTTTAGTTTAATCATTTTTAACTTATTGTGTATTAGTAGAAAAGCAACAGAAATGTCTTATTATATTCATGGATCATGAATCTAGATCTGAAGCAAGTACTGTAGTTGCATGTTTACACATGTGCTTTCTCTACTGTGTCAGTAATGCCTTAGGTTTGAGGTTCTTGCTGAAATTGGACTCTGGGCAACAGGGACACTGAACAACTTATATGCCGCAGCCATAAAAATGAAATATCAGAAGGTGTTTTATTGCCAGTGTCATCTTGTTTTTTTAGTTTTTCAAAAGACTGTCATTGATAATTATCAAGAAACATGAAGAAATATTTATCACTCGTGAGAGGTGGAAGACTGCCAAGACATGTCAACAAAATATGATGGATGGCTTTAATTGTACCAAGCCCAAATCTGCTGAAAAGACAATCCCATCATTTAAATATCTTGCCACCTGCCACTTATTGAGCCATGATTTTGCTGCTTTTGGAAAGGGAAGATATTATAATAAAAAAAATAATAATAATAATAATTATTATTATTATTATAATTAATTGTATTTATAACGCACTTTACATTCAAACAATCTCAAAGTACTACAGGGAAAATGTAAAAGGGAAGTGAAAAAACATAAAATTGCAGGGAATATTCGGTTCAAATGGGACACATAAAAGACAATTAAGAGAAAGCTTTTTATTTTTTAAAGTTAGGTTTTCACTTTTCTAGTCAGCTATGTTGTCCACACGGTTAACTATATTCCAGAATGTATTTTCCAAACAGACGAGGGCTTACAACAGATGATAAACTGTTGTAACTGAAAATGCTATGCTAACTACCTTCGTTTGTTTACTTGCGGCACTTCCGGTGTAATTTCCGCCTCTTCATTAGCGGTGCTCGTGGGAATTGTAGTGCACGAGAGGTGCGCGTTGGCTTTTTTTTTTAACTGTTCCAAAATGGTCTAAACTTTAATGGAACACACTAATCGCGCACATACAGCGCGTGCTCGCGGTTGTGTCGCTGTGCTCCTCCCTGCCCAGAGGATGCTTTCGGCGAGTTTAATACGTCAGTGTTTGTTTGTTTGTGTCTGGAGGTGTGCGCTCCTGTCTCCGCTGTGTTGAAGTTGAAGAGCTCTGACCCTTCCTGTCCACCCCTCCCAGTCCAATGTTATTCATACACGCTGCGGATCACTCTGCTTGTAAATCAGTTTCAGGACTTGTACCACTTTCCAGTGCAGGTAGCGACACGTCTGAAGTCCAGTTTTTTTTAATTTATTTTTTATTTTTTTGTTGTTGTAATCGTGGGGGTTGTGCTGTGGTGAGGACACCGCCTGAAATCAATGAAACTGTCCGCAGCGGCGCGCTCCTTTCAGGGCACTGGGACCCGGGTGGGGGTGATGGGGGAGCCCCTTCTCCATCGAGGCATCCGCTATCTTGTGAGTGACGCCTGTTTTTGATTTCGTCTCTGCAGTCACAGCCACAACTTGATTTCTCTATATTCATCCGACTCACAGAAGTGGATGACATGTTTACACGGGAACAACAGAAACTTTGTAACCAGGGACATTTTCCATCTGATGTGATTCATAAGAGACAGACTTTGAAAAGCATAAACAAAATAAATGACTGCGGATCAAACGGATTTTTTTGTGTTGTTTTCAGGAACGTATTTTTATTTGACTGATGTGGTCTTGTCACTTTGTGAGATCATTTATTGGTTAAAAAAAAAAATGTCTTATTGTTTGAAAAACACAACAGCAAAACAATGAGAATAAGATCTAATAGCAATGTTCCAGGGAGAATTTTATTTTTAAAGTTCATATTGTAACTCAAATGAACTTTACGGGGTACTGCTGATCAAAGTGCTTCACATGTGGTTCACAAAGTAGTGATAAGAAAACAAAACAACTGAGGACAAGAACATCTTAGACAACCTGTGATAACTATGACTGAAATAAAAGGTACAGTGACAGTGATCAAAGGTAGGCATCAAGACAAACTACACAACATAGTTTTCATTTGAAAAAAACATGAAATGTGTCCTTAAAAAGCTGGTAAACAATACTGACAATATGCTTAACAATAAGTGTGGGTCTTCATTGAAAGAGGAAGGTTTTACATTTCATTTTATCCATCCGAATGTCTTCATATTCTCAAACTGTCAAAGAAGACTGCAGTGTAGGTATGAGCAGATCCCTTCATTTTCATCCACATGAAAAGGACTGAAAAGAAGCTATTGGGGGGGAAACAAAACTGCCGGAGAACATTTTTATTTTTGAGAAGCTGACAGCACAAATAAAAAAACAAAACAAAACAGTAAATGAACATTTTTGGACTCTTGTGGAAAACTGTTCCATTGAATGGCTTCCTGTGCTCCAAAATAATATTCATCATCCCACTGGACATTTTTCAAGCATGGTTAATAAGAGTAATCTCACTTTAGATCTCGCTTTATTGTATGAACTACCTTTGTACATTTCCTCCCATTGTATTCTGGGAAGTGCCATTGTGTTACAGCAAGGCTTTGAATTAAAATTAGCCACTGTAAATGCACCTGTAGTCCACCACAGTGCATTCACTGGGGGGGGGTTAAGATGAATTATTACTTCATATATATATGAAGTCATAATTCATGTCATAAATAATTTCTTCAGCACTGCTTTGGTGCGAGTTTCACGTAAGAAGCAGAGGAATGACATTCAAAGGAACATATTAGGCAATCGTTAATTTAATGATTGTTGCCATTGGAACTGGATTTGTTGTCAGCCTAGAATATGACAAACGCCTGTAGTTTGCCGTGAAAATGTGGAATGTTCGTGTTAATGATATACTTAAAGCGTCTCGCCTGCAATCATGCACTCAGTCTGATATGAAACAGTCACTTCACCCACTGACGGCTCCTGAAACAGCTGCTTGTGTCTGATTGTCTCTCCCCCCTCACCATTGGAAAAATAATGAACGGTTGCTCCAAAAGCCTGCTGCATGTCAAAACTCCAATTTTCACAACCCATTTAAAATATGAATAAATACGGGAGAAGCGCTGCATTCAGTTGGCATGTGTAGACATGCAGCCCTCAGACCTGTTATTATCAAGTAGCTGAAGGGATATTTCATCAAGATTCTGCCAACAATACACGGCTGTGTGCTTTTAGTTGATGATGTCATTTCGGGGACAGAGACGAACTGAGGGAGCCCAGCTCGCCCTCACGTCAGATACAAAGAAAATTTCCACTCCCTTGCACTCAGACAGGAGGAATGTCTAAACAAACGAGTCGCTGCAGATGTCACAAGCTCTTTTCATTTCATGCGATGGTGAAACAAATCATTGCACAGAGAAACTGCTTGCCATTTGCTGAAGGCATACGTTTGTATGACCAGGGAGAGAGGGTGTGCCCTCGCATCCAGGCCACCATCAAGCCACAATGGTGGAGCTTTCTATCACTGAGAGAGGAGCGATGTGCAGGAAAAAAAAAAGAAAAAACATGGAATACATACCTAACATGCAACAAAGCAATAACAGTTGCAGATAATTAAGCGGTAACCAATTTATTACTCGATAATTTCAGGAAAGATGCCATCCTGTGAATCCCCAGTGTCCTCGAATGTTTAATATTTTCAATTACGTCTACTTAGTTTACTTAATTACTTTCTGATTATTCGCTTGTAATGGTAATATGTAGGGGGGAATGATACCACTGTAATTGTATTTCATAATTAAGTCTCTAAGGTCTTCTCTCTGGTTGATAGTTTTGTCTTCTTCACAAAATTGCACATCTTCTTTGATATTTTACAAGCAAAATTATTCAAGAGCTG
The DNA here is from genome assembly GCF_963383615.2 of Lipophrys pholis. NCBI lineage: Eukaryota > Metazoa > Chordata > Actinopteri > Blenniiformes > Blenniidae > Lipophrys > Lipophrys pholis. The sequence continues at coordinate 10,963,755 of NC_137632.1, forward strand.
AAACAATTAGACGATTTTTCTTTAAAAAAAAAGAAGAAAAAAATAGTTTTCTGGGGCCCACTGATTAGAGAGTTTATGTTTAAAAGCAGAAACAGTAGTTTCAAATCTAATATTTGGGGTTACTATCACTTTAAGACGGGGGTTTACTATTTTCTGTATGCTTGTACAAATTAAACTAAACATGACATTTGAACATTTCACATTTAGAAGTAATTCCATGGGTGTTTTATAGATCTAGTAAATAAAGCAGATTTTTTTTGTGTGTCAAAGAAGAGTTATTAACTTTGTGTGGTTTTATTTGATTATTTAAAACTGATGCGATGCAGGAGTTACAACTGCCATCATCATTTTTAAGCATTGGCTGTAAGTTACAAGCTGTTTTTAGTTTATTCATCCCTGTGTTGGTTTAGGTCAAAGAAAAAGTATGTCTGTATGACTCAAGGGGCTTTGCACACATTCAAAGTGAGGATTATTTCAAAAGTATTACTTTTGGGTTATTGTTTTATTCATCTGTTCTCAATATGATAGACTTGGTTTGGATTGCCCAGAGCGACGTCAAGTCCAATTAACATTATTTAGACAACCAAACATCAACATTGCCACAAAGTGAAGAAAGTGTCCTAAACAGAAAGAGTTAACCGATATGTGGGGTGACTTATTTGCCTTTAAACAAGCACTATTTCATATCCTACCTGTCAATACTTTTTGGAAGTACTTAGCAATGTAGGTTATTGTTCCGCGCTCTGACGGTTTGCCACAGTGCCTATGTGGATTTGGGTTCTCTCAAATGTGCCTGTCTCATGATATAATCCCAGTCTGATTCGATAATAGATCATGACTTTATTTGGGCCACACCGTCTGTTGCAGGAGCTCAACTTTTCTTATTATTTCTGAACATGCTTGTTCGTGACTGATGATCAGACGTGTACTTATTGAAAATGGATATTTGATCAAACTTTAGCACGTTATCTTCCATGTTGTCGTAGCGAGGTGGACTAGATAATAGTGCGGAACTGTAGCACAGTCCTGAATCTCATTTAATGCGAGTGAGCCACTTTAGTGTAAGCCTTATCCTGATAATGAGTGACTAAGCCTCTTTGGAACATGGCTCATATGATTGGCTTGACTGTACTGGATCAAAGCCCCGTAATCTCCAGCGTGGAGATGCTCTGAGGTTGAGGCTTTCAGATCAGATTATTTGCTCCATCATTACTTCTGTACTAAACCTTTAGAATGACTGTAGGAATGTTTAATAAGGTAGAAGTATTTTGGTAATAGTTTTAGATTTATTTTGATGATGGATCAAAAGTCAGCGGCGAGTACACTTAAGCTGTGCGCAGCATCAGCAGAGTACAAGCCAAAGTTAGATGCAGCACTTGTTCAGCCAGGGAGGCTCACTTAAGTCAACACTTTACTATTCTTCTGCAATTATGAAGGAATGTGTGACATTGCAGGGAATATTCTGACGGCAGTACAGTCTAGGTTGATACCCTTTCAGAAGCTGGTTCTACTGTATAAACAGTAATTTTCTCTCAGGGAAGCCATTCTTGTCATTTTTAGGAGGCAAGCGAAGCAAAAATATCTGTCAGCTCCTGCATACTGGAGACCGTGGCATGTGAGACAGCCCGTCAGTGTAAAATATGACACCAATTAATCATAGATGTAGCTGATGTTTTGTATGTGTGTGTGTTCTCCTCAGGGTGACTTCACCTGGAGCAGCTTGTCAGGGCGCAGCGTTGGCCTGAAGCCCATCCCCCTGCAAAGCCTCTCAGAGTTGGAAAGGGTTCGTCTCCAGGATGTGGCCCTCAGGCGATTGCTCAGGGGTCAGGACCTGGGCTGCCACATCACCATCCCTAAATGTATTAACGCACACAAATACACACACGTTGCATTGTACTCTGCTTGTAATCTACTTTCCTGACCCCCAACCTTCACCCTAACCGTACCCAAGTCTAACACGGGACTGTTACACTAAGAACCATTCCCTGTGTGTCAAATGGTTAAGTACAACACTCAGATCCAGATCCAAACAGAAGATGACTGACATGATTGTAAGAATTATGTAGGCATCATTGAAAGCGAGCTTATGTTGCCGCGGAAACAGCCTTCGCGTGAAAGCCATGTTGTGGGAGAAGTTCGTGAAAGCATGCACACCAAACAGTGTGAAAATTGTGCAGTCACCGAAGAAACACGCTTTTTGCCAACATGAGACACGATAGAAACACGGTGACTGATAGGATTTCAGATTGCACTTTGGGTAAATGTGAAGTTATTTAGAATGTATTTTATCATCATGTGTGATCATGCCATTGTTTTACTGCTCCGAGCCCAGCGATATCAAACTGTGTGCTGTATGGCCCTTGAACTAAACTGCAGTGTAGAAGAACTGGACTCTACACACACACAAATCCTTCCTTTTACCACAGAGTTGCAGTTTTTGTTCCAGGCGTAAGCTTGTCACAGCATTTCTGAGGAAGGATATGTAAAACAGCTGGAGGAAAAAGCTTGCTTCTCTTCGTTTTTTATGGTAAAAGGCTGTGGATTTTTTAAACTTCCCCTCCTTTCTTCAGTAAATGAAGTGTGTGTGTGTGTGTGTGCGTGCGTGCGTGCGTGCGTGCGTGCGTGCGTGTGTGTGTGTGTGTGTGTCAGCCTTTGCCTGAAATGACTTGAGTCATTGCTCCCAACTGACAAGGAAACATAAAAAGGGGGGTAAAAAAAAGAAAAGCTGTGTTAATTTTCTAAAGAGCTTTTGTTTTCCGGTTTAGTAAACATCCTTGGAGCCTGCTCGCATGCTGTGCTTTAAGAATGTCATTAATGGGGTATGCAAACAAAGGAAGAAAACGTTTGAAACCTATACGGTTGCTATTTCATGAAAAGCCACACTCCTGTGTGAGGGTTTGAATTAAGATTCACTTTCCACGTCTTTGTTTCGACACTCTCCGTTGCCCTTTTGAATTGTGCAACCAATTGAGAAATGAGCCTGACAATAAGAAAAAAGAGGCAAGCATGAACCGGAGCATATCAAGTAGGATTCGTCATTTGACTGTTGCTCTTTTTCAGATGGCCACAAGCTGAAGAAGTCACTGAGAAGGAAGCTGGACTCGTTATCAAAAGAGAGGAGTAAAGACAAAGGTGATATGGCCCGTATCAATTTAAACATTCTTAGTGCATTGCTGCAGCAGGATGAAGGAGCTGAAGTGTTTCCCAACACCAGACAAAATCAGTTTATTCATACTAGAGGTCTGTATGTGTTTGCTCAGACCTTCCTTGACAGTCCGGAGCCGAGTCGCCCTCTGACACCTGAAAAGATCGTCTTCTATCCTTTTTACTGAAGCTGTAAAGACCCAGTGAAGCAGAGACTCGATTGTTTATACCCATTGGAGCACTGGGTGATCAGAATCTTACAGCTCAGTGGGAGCTTCAACCACAACACTGCCCCGCCCGCTGCAACAGCCTGGCAGGAAAGTGATGTTTTCTGTCAGACAGGCAGCCGAGGGAAATAACTAAAACAATCTTAAGTGGCGGCTCATTCATTACAGTCTATCCTCCAGCATGCCCAGCCCCCTCTTTCCTCTTTTTCCCCCTTTTGTTTAGAAAGGCACTTGGGAAAGTATGCGCTCTCTCTCGCTGAATATCGAGTGAGCAGAACGCTGCTGTTGCTGTTCTTCACTTGTCATATTTATTTTGAGCAGGGTTTATTTAAAAGTTCAGGTTTGGTTATATGAATTCCTCACATCAGGGCCTTAGATGCTTTCCTCTGAAAATAATCCAAAGAGGAAACGAGGCGCTACAGTGTACACTAACATGACTGACACATCCAGGGAGTGAATCAGAGGCACTTTCTTGACTCGGAGCTAATGGTGTGAACTTTAAGGCTAACTGTCTCGTTTTTTCTCTCTCTCTCTCTCTCTCTCTCTCTCTCTCTCTCTCTCTCTCTCTCTCTCTCTCTCTCTCTCTCTCTCTCTCTCTCTCTCTCTCTCTCTCTCGCACAGAGACTGTGCCACAGGCGTTTGGCATACCACTGTCGCATGTCATATCCAATGACCGCACACACAAGCTGCGACACGATCACCTGCGGGAGGAGCACAGTGACCCCACTGAATTGATGCTATCCTTCCTCCACCTGACCTCTAGCCTCAAAAGGGTTAACAAAGAGCTCTCCAGCAGTAACTCGTCCCTGAGCTCCACTTCCGAGACCCCTAATGAATCTCTCCTGCCCAGCACACCAGACACAGCGCCACGGACCCGCAGGAGGGTAGGCCCTCTCCGTCAATAAAGCCCACACACTGGCGCGTAGCAACAGGGATTCTGTCTGATTACACTCGCGCACTCGTTTTCTCTGGAGATATGTAACCTTTTTTAGATGTTTTCTCTCTCGCTTGATGACGTCAGAAATGAATAAATGCAGCATATTTCTTCAGTCAAAGCACACGATATGTCGGTTTTTTCCAGTCACTCAGTGATTGTCACCCATCTGCCTGACAGGGCGGTGTGTCTGTGGATTGCATCACTGACCTTGATGATAACCAGTCCCGGCTCCTGGAGGCCCTCCAGCTGTCTCTGCCAGAAGACGCAAGTGGCAACAGGAAGAAGCACCGTGACAAAAAGCTCAGCCTTAACCCTATTTACAAACAAGTTCCCAGAGTAGTGGATCTCTGCTGCCAGCACCTAGAAAAATACGGTACAAAACATATATATATATATACAACATAATAAGAGTGTAGAGTATTCATGTGAACGCTTATGATTCATGCAGATTGTATGACTTCAAGGTTAAACGTTAGTCACAATCATGGCATTAAAGGAGCATCTCCGTCTTTCTCAGGGCTCCAGACAGTTGGAATTTTCCGTGTTGGGAGCTCCAAGAAGAGAGTACGACAAGTAAGGCTTAAGATTGTTTCACACTCAAGTTTATCTCAAGTATAAGCAACTGTCAAGCAGCTGAAGAAAGCTTGCCTCCCGCATCCCCTCCTGATTAATGTTGGCTTCTCCAGCTGTACAGAGGAGAACAGGAAGGACTTGCAGCAGGTGGAGAGGGGGGCAGAGCAGATCTTCCCTCGCCGACATTTTGTTCTTCTATTTTTTCTTTCTTTCACAATACTAATGACTGTAATGTTTTAAACAGCTTCGAGAGGAATTTGACCAGGGATGGGAGGTCCAGATGGATGAGGAGCACAGTGTCCATGATGTTGCTGCACTCCTTAAAGAATTTCTCAGAGACATGCCTGACCCGCTGCTGACAAGGGAACTCTACACGGCTTTCATCAACACATTATGTAAGGGGCACAATTCATACAACTATCCATGTTGTTCAATTTTGACTTTTGTTCTATTTTAAAATGAAACATTTCTCCTTTCTGCAGTGTTGGATTATTCAGAACAAGAGAGTGCCATCCAGCTGCTGATGTTTTTGCTTCCTCCTTGTAACAGCGACACACTGCAGCACCTCCTGTGCTTGCTGTCCACTGTGTCTGCACACGCTGAAGACAGCCTGAACAGTGACGGCCAGCAGGTAAAGAAAGTAGACGAGCCCCGCTTTTACCACAATTTAACGAAGTACACAAGCAACGTCTTCGTGATAGGTACTGACCCGGGTTAAAATAAGACCTTGTATCTTGGTACTAACTGCAAGCTTTGTGTATTGCTTTGGGATTTAAACTCATCCTTTTGGCACATAAAGTAGCAGAACATCATAAATAATCCTTGTTGGGAATTTAATGTGATTGTGATAAATCTAGACAACTATCAGAAAGCCTTAGGACAGATGTGTGTTACATCTGCAGTCTTCAATTTGAATGCAGTGCTGTGTGAATGTGCAGCATCATTATGTGTCATGATCCATCATGCTTATCTTTATTAAATTATTCATAACCTCGTATTAGCTTGTGCTCAATAGGCACAAACACACCATCATTCTTGCTATTTATGAACTGTAAAGCACAAAACTGGTTACAATATGTGTATTCATTGTGTAAACACAGTTTATCTCACAATCTCTGTATTTACATCTGCCCACTTTACACTTACATGATCGTACTATTTACTACTCCATAATTGTTTTTACTTGGTGGACTGTATTCCTCTTCGTCTCATTGTTAGTATGATTTGAGATAAGTAAGGTAATATCCTCTAAATCTAATGAGGGATCTTAATACATGCATTTTTATTTGCTGTTTGCCTCAGTGCTTTTACACATAGCAAATACCCAGAATCCTCTGCACAAGTAATACAGTTATCTCACTGTCAAAGTCTCCTGGTAATGTGATTAGTGTCTTTTTTTTTCCCCCTAATTAATCTTCCTTTTTGACCACTGACTTGATCACAATGGCAGTTTTTGTTCCCACGGATATAAGACAAGTTTCACTTTTGGCCCTGGTCCGAGCGCATGCTGTAACAAAGAACAAGAGGTCTGAGGTTCTTTGAACAAAAGAAGGCAGAGGCAGCCTTATTGATGGTGGCAGGCCGGTGATAGGTGCACATTCCCAACATTTCCCTGGTGCCAAGGAGGGTCTGTGCTTATCCTGTACAAGTTTAATAGGTCCGTACAGATTGAGCAGTTTCATGTGTATTATTTAAATCAAGGTTACGTTTTTCTTCCGTAAAGACAGAATAGTCAAATACGGTTGAATGTAGTAATTTGGGATATTTTCAGTAAAGCTGCTGAAAACCTTTGCATTTGATATCTGTCTTTGTTCAGAAGACCCGTTGGCTTATTGAATTGTATCCTTTGTTTGATTCAGATGACAGGAAACAAGATGACGTCATTAAATTTAGCCACCATCTTCGGACCCAACCTCTTACACAAGCAAAAAAACTCGGACAAAGAGTTTGTGGTTGAGAGTTTTGCACGTGCGGAGGAGAGTACAGCCATCATCAGTGTGGTCAAAAAGATGATCGATACCTATGACACACTATTTATGGTGAGTGAACCTTTCTGCAAGCCGAGAGGCATTTGAACGGTAAAAGAGATTATTATTCAAGCAGACTTTCAATGCGATTTTTTGATGTATTTTTGGACAAGAAGTGCAAACATTGACTATTTTTTGAAAAAAGGACTAAGCTTTCATGGTTACCTAAAGTCACATTGCACTCATTTGTTTGGGTTTTCACTGAAACCTTGTGAAATTAAGTTGAATGAATACTCCCTTCGGTGCTAATGAAAATCCTCACTGGAGAAGCCAACAAGTGTCACTTTAGCTTCTGTTTTGTTTATAGATAATGGGAGCAAGGGCAAACTCCTCATCTACATAATGACTTTCTTCTTTACACAGGAAAGTTAAAAGCAGATGCACTTAATTGAAGTAACCTAATATTATCTGTCTGGAAAATCAGAAGGCTAAAAGCCCCTCTTACTTTTGCTGTGCATTGATAATACCAATGTCTCAACTACTCATGAGGATCTTCTCATTACTTCATGCACGCATATATTACCATTACACAACTGTTGGTGTAAAAGCAATTTAGTGTGTGTGCTGAAGATATTAAACAAGAAACTGCTTTCATAATAACGCCGCTGTTTGTATACACGGCAGAGGCATTAACTAATTAATTCGGAGAGACGCGATTTTAATGTCAGTGTTGATGCATTATGAAGGCACCGTGAAATGAAGGTAACTTTATTAATGATTTAATTTCCCCACACCTGTCATTCTTCATTATGAGGATAATGTAAGCAAAGCTTTGTTTCCCAGGTTCCCGCCGACCTGCAGAACGAGGTGTTGATGAGTTTACTGGAAACTGATCCCGACGTTGTGGATTATTTGCTGCGGAGGAAAGCCTCTCAGTGCTCGTGAGTTTCAATCGTCTGTCTTGTTTTGTGTGCGTGGGTGAGTGTTCACTATTGTTGTGGGGACTTAAACATAGGAAACGGGCCACTGACAATTACAAAAAAATATTTTTCACTGGTAGGGGGGGACATTCTGAGAGGAAACTTAACATGGATCAGTCAAAACAAGTGAACGTTTGATAATTATGAATACTTATTAATTATAAAGAATGGACTGTCGGTCTAAATTTACCTGTATTCTTTTTTTTCTATTTCTATACATTTATTAATACACTGGGAACAATTACAAAATAATAAGGTTTAAGTGTGGTTTAATTGATATTCCTCCTGATCCATATGAACCCAAAATAGTACAGAATTTTTTAAATGAGCTCTTTAGACCACAAAGACGGGAGCCAAAGGCTTCATGTGGCCACTTAGCAATGTCTGGTTTCCATATTCAGATGCTTGGGATGATTGGGAAACCAGTCACAATGAGGAAAATCAATACATTCCCTGATTCATTCCCCGATCCAAGGACAGAGGTGGAAAATTGTGGTCAATGTGATGTCATAAATCCTTTTGCAATTGTCTTCTGGGCCTCATTAAAACAATTGTCTCCTCTGATGATAGTCCTTCAATCTTTTGATTTTTGTGATACAAAGTGAGTCATCGGTTCTGAACCTCTCTGGTTCTCAGGGCAAACGTGTGCAGCTGTTTTCATAATGCTTTAAATGCAATGCAGAGAGGAATGGTGGTAATTGGTCCACTTGCCATATCCTTATCATGTGTGCTAAAACAATCAAGGTCCCACTATTTGTAAAAATAAGTAATAATAATTAAAAAAAAAAAAATAGGAATTGCATGCTGCATTTTGTTGATCACCCAAAACAATAGAACATTTTAGGGCAGAGGGGGGGCCATATGAAATCAAACCTTGACCATGCCCGTTGAAGCTGAATGTGTAACAAGTCTTGTTTGTTTCTATAGAAATGCTGGGCTGATACGACGAGAGGAGGCCTTCTCTCTTCCTGAGAGATGCTCATCCAATGAATCCCTCAAAGCATCCAGTGGAGAAGTGTCTCCCTACGACAATAACTCCCCCGTCCTGTCAAACCGGCTGCTCTGTCAATACACAGAGGACAACAGTCCATTCTCAGACAGATACCCCAGATTTTCTGAGAATTACAAAGGCACGGGTCACTCAAAAGACGAGTCTGGCAGCACGTCCCCCACGCTGTCTACTGACAAAGGTAGACTCACCTCAAATTGTTGTTTACTTCCTCATTTAGATTTAACTCTACCATTTACATGTGTGTAACTGCAGTTGGTTTTAAGAATTAAATAGACCAAAAAGGGCAAATAGTTGAGATAGTTTTGTTCGAAAGTTTATACTTGATTTATAAACACGTGTGTTATAAACATCTTCCTGTGTATGTTTTTATTGTGTGTGTCTAAAAACATTTGCAAAAGTTTTGCAAATTTCTCTTCAGTGCAAAACCAGCTGTGACTTCTCACTTTCCTCGTATTGGGCTCATCTGAGCAGCTGATTGAACGTGGCCTCTGGTCGCATAAATACGTACATTCCCAAAAGTGTTGAAATAAGTTTTGAATAGGTGTCATTTGTGACCTCATACAATCTGTTTAAGTGCTCCATTATTCTTAAAGCTGTTTGATGATTTCATTTAGAAAATGTGATTTTAATAATAATAGAGAGTTCAGGAATAATCCCATTTACCTTATACTGTACATACAGGGTTTTCTTTTCTTTTCTTTTGCTTAAATCGCTTATACAGTCACTGATATCAATATTTTCAGGACAATGGAAACACATTTGAATATTTTTTTAATAGCAACTTTACTGAAGCCAAAGGGAAACAGAAAGATGTTTAAAAGGGGCGTGGCTTTGTTTCTGTCATATGTTTAATTGATATAATGCTGTAGTGAACCAACTGTAAGTAATCATGTTAATTCCTTTGTTTGTGTTAGAGGCCTCCTCTGACAGTTTCTGGGACACCTGGCATGAACTGTTCAAGAAGGATTTCACCGGCCATCAGATCACTGGTAAGAGAATCCATTTACACTTTGCTCCAGATGGTCCCGGGTTATGAAATGAATGCAAGATGTTAATGAATAGTTTCCGCCCAGGCTCCCTTGGAGACACGTCAGAGTGCGACTCTTATGGATCATCGGAGGGGCTGAGCAGTCACCAAGGTAACAACAAGCTGCCCGTCAGAACAACACAATCGTCATTGGGCGTTGTGGAGAGCAGGCCACACCTCCCGGTGACTCGCAGCAGCAGTGGTCCTCACGACCAGAGAGAACAGAGACAGCCAGAATCATCATTGCATCAGGTGATGAGCAGCCAATCAGCAGCCATGAGCTCAGACAACTTAGCACAAAGGACAGGATGCCCTGCATGTCCATCACTTAAGGTCAGGACTGAGAGTTTGTCTCCCCTTTGCTGCTCTGGACCACTAAAAGAGACTCATATTTCTCACTCCACACCCTCCCTCTTCACCAATACGCCTCGCCCCCAAAGCCCACAGCCGTCCCAGCAGAGCCCAGCCCTCCAGACTGCAGACAGGACACACGCCTCTGGGCCTGGAGAACAAAAGGGACCCGACACCACAAACTGGCAGAAGGAGAGGTGGCACGTGTGGCAGATGATGTCTAAAGAAAATCCAGAAGCCCTCACAGAAACCCTGGTGTGATGATGATGATGATGATGAATACACTTTACCCTCTACTGTCACTTCAGCAGCTCATCATTACTGTAGTAAACCACTTTTGTTTTTTTCACACACATAAAACCGAATACCAGCTGTAGACGCATTTATTGATATTATTTTACACGGTTTGAAGCATCTTCGTCCTCATAAGCTGTAGTTTATATGATGTAAAAAATTAATGAAAGTTTTTTTGGTCGTTTTTTTTACATAAACTTGCATTTAGACTTGAATGTCATAATTACACTTGAATCAATTTCAATACTGAATGTAAAAATATAAACTCATTATCAAGTGATATGGCTTTAGCTTAGTAATATTATTACTGGTGGGAATGTCTGTCACAGTTCATATTTTGATGAGGATTGTCGAGAAAATTCAAGTTGAGGATTTGTTTTATACATATGTTTCATTGGATTTTTCACATTTCACTATGGTTCATGCTTATCCACAAACTGAATTTTTAATATTAAGAAATAGTGTTGATGTGGATTATCTTGCGTATTTGTAAATTAGAACTTTGTAATTTAATGAAAAAAATATTAAATTAAATATACTTTTTGTTAGTGTCACCTAATAAAGACATTTTCATTGTTCCCGTTTTAATCAAAGTCATTTGTCTCATGCATTCAAAGTGGAAACCACTCAGTAATATTTTCTTTCATTATTCATTTTATTGTGAGTGTATCTTTTTACACAGCAGACTCATGCTGCCAGTACGAAAATGAGAACACGGAGTGAAATCAATTCCAATGAATGATGAGACGCTGCTGTCCCAGTTAAAGATATTGGAAAAGTGAAATGACCAAGTTAATTTGTGCAAACATGGAAAGACTGAGGGCCGTAGTAGGATTGTACTTCTGATATTTCATGAATGAAGTACAGTTTATATGTGTTACTTGTGCTGCATAAAGAGAATATGATTTTGCTGATGTCCCGTCCCCCCGCTCTTGATAAATGGCTTTCCTTTAATATAAATGTTTATATTATATGAACTAAATTATTGCCCTGAACCACACGATAATTTAAATAATGTAATAGCCATATAGAAAAGCATTGAGAGATGAGATAAAAGACAGTGGGGTGCATATTGAGCCCCTTTTAATGAAATACGCTCGCAGGTGCCAGATAATGTAATTTGACCTTTTATAGTGGGGGGTAATTTCTAGAAGCAGCATGAAGTTACCGCACTGAAACAGTTACCTAAACTTTCCACCAGGGGGCAGCATGACACCAGAAAAGACTTTTCCCTGGTTAATGATTTCTCTGCCTCTTCAAACCAGTGAGCATTGAGCACGGAGTGATTCATTATATATTGATAAGCTATTTGTTTGATGTCATTTTTAATAGACTTAGCGATGGTGTTCTTTTCTGTAAAAGAAAACTTCTGTTGTTTTATGCCCCCAGTTGTCCTCTACATTCATATTAAAATGAATGTCAACATGGTTCTTTAAGTTGATATCTGACTTCGGAGTAGTATTTATATTGTAGATGGTTTCTAATCACAAAATGTATATTTGGTGAGTGGTTAAAAGGTGTTAAAGATGCGGTAGGGAGGTTTACATATGTCCATATCATGCGTTTTTCACTTGAGTTCAGATTGTATTACTACCTCTATGGCCTGGTGATGGTTTCCTCTGCCCAGGTCTTTATAAATCTTGCCTCTTGTGATGGAATCACCTGAAACACGTGTTAAAGCCAGGTGCAAACGGACCTCGAATCAACTGCTGCTACTTTTTGTTGTTGTTGATCTGAAGGCAGAAAAAAATGTTGCCGTGACTCACTGTCCCACCTTGTGATACAAAGTGGTATTACAAGCCTTGTCTGCCAGTCGCTAACTGGTTAACTTGGCAGACTTCTCGACAACAGTCTCATAATAGTTTCCTTCTGTTGCTATGGAGTGCTTTTGAATAAATGCCTTCACAATAATGGAAAGCACAGTGTTTATTGGAATAGTGTGGCTAAGTGTTAGAAAAAGGTTATAAATCATCTAGAAAGACAGTGAACATTGTCAAGACAAGATGTTGGGCTAAACTCCCCAACTGTGTGAGTCAGGATGCATTGGCTGTGCCACAGTCTCATTCTGACTAGACCAAAGAAAAAGAACAGGATGTCTGGATGTGTTTTACAGAAAATCCAGCCTCATCACTGTTTCCCTGCTTTTTTTTTTTTTTTTTTAATCACCGCTGCAGATTAAGCCTTTCGTTGTTCTAAACAGTCACAGGTACTGGATGACAGAGGATACTGTTTTCTTGGTGACCCGCATCCAGAAAGCAAACCATTCAGATCAACCAAATGAAATTGTACTTGTTTTTTATGTCGTGCTGATGGATGTAATTTGGTCTTTTTTGGCACGGCGTTGCTGCTGTTCCCAGCAGGAAGGGAGTCCATCCTGTTGGACTGAGTCTCCTCTGCAGCATCAGGAGCAGCTGCAGGGAGGACGAAGGAAGGTCGCGTCCAAAACCAGACTCAGTGTTCAGAAACAAGAGAGGCCCTGGCCCTGTGGTTTCAAGGTCGAGATTGAGACACAAATCTCAGCAGAGGACATAAAAAAAAAAAGAAATCTCCACCGAGCTAATTAAGATATAAATCATGCAAAAGTGCTTCAAATTAAATACTTCAGTCTTCTTTCTGCCGTTGTAGGCTGCAGTACAGGACTTCCTGTTATGCTGGTGTAAGCAGGCTACCTCCAGTACCTTTCTGTTTGACGCGACTGAGTGCCTACTGATAGAGTTTATAGCACGTATAAGCAGGTCTAAACCCACTGCTAATGTTCACAAAATGTAGCTCAAAATCTGGGAGTGGTACCTTTAAGTCAAATATAATCCTTGCCCCCAATCAGCCGAGTGAATGTGCTGCATTTGCATTTTGCAAAGTTGAGACCCAAAGTTATTTAGTGCTGATTAATGACTCCACTTGGGCCTCATTGTCTATCTGACAATGCATTTCCACAGCCTTCATTAAGAGGGAACTCTCTCCGGTGACTCGACAACTGTAAACACCAACATCCATCATTTTCCTCAAGGAAAAACATGTAATATAACAGTAAGAAGTCTATTGATGGCTGCAAGCGTGACACAGCACGTAGATGTCAATAGCAGTGGCTTATGAGAGTCATGGTCCGAGCTGGGAAATTGAGTTTTTTTTCGAGAAAGAAAAAAAAAAAAAAAAACCTTAAAGATAAAAGGATTAGCTGTGATTGCATTAAGCCTCTCAGCTTAGTCCACTTCAGCACTTCATGAGCAAAATGTGATGTTTCAGATACCAAGTGTGTCAGTGATAAAAAAAACAAGTTCAAGCAATTTTCTGCAGTTTTGGATTCTGAGCAAGTCTCCCATCTCGTCTTTGGAGAGGGACGTTTGAAGAAACACTTTTTAGTCTGGGTTTTTGAATTTTTAATTTAATGTCAAGCCTTTCCAAATCAATTAATTTGTATCAGTGTGAGATTATCAGCCCAGAATACCGAGACACACTATCTCCCGTTGTGTTTTCCTGCAAACTCTGTAAAGGCAACACAAGACTTGTGTTCAGACAGCCTGCAAAATCTTATTTCATTCTCGCCATCTGGTCTGCCTCATGCTCCAATTGGGATAAATATGATTAATTCTTCTCGTTGTGAAACAGGGACCACATTGCAGTCAAGAAAAATTACACAGAATATGTTGAATCTGTTGCTGATGCTCAAAATGCTGCAGTGTTCTCCGAAGCTTTGGAAATAGATGACATGTGTGGACCTACATGTGGTTGTGCGATTGCAGATACCCCATAGCTTTCACCAGCTATGTTCAATTCTTTTCTCCTTGAGTACACATGATACTTCGAGCGGCTCAGTTGGGATGCACGCTGTGTTCAGGGGTGGGGGAATTGGACTGGGTCAGCCTCAGTATGTCAGTTATTTGGCTGTGCTGGGCCGCGGGTGATTAGTTGTTTAAATTACACGAACAGGATTCTTCAGGACAGTAACCAAGAGGCAGCTTTCAGCAGTCTGTTCTGTTCAGTCCTCAAACTTGCGCAATAAACAGAAAAATATGTGGCAGTAAAAAATGACTCCCATGCAACAGGAGAAATTAGAGCCACCAGATGTTTTCTGCTTAAGCTTGTTGTTGAGATCGTACGGGACAACAAACAGCACCCACTGATCGCCAAGTCCTCGTTTCCTATTTTTTGCTGACAGAGTACTTAGGCCTCTAAACATTTCATTTAGCGGTTACTTCACGTTTTGCTAATGAGATGTGAATTCTCACGACATATGTTCTGTGAAAATATGCATCCGAGAGCCATTTTGTGAAATGTATTTCCTACTACAGACATAGAAGAACTACACACTGGTGGCAAACACAATAAATATTCTAAACCTCTATGTGTTTTGTGGTCAAATATAAATGTCCTGGCTTGTTAAAAATCCACACAATTCCCCCAACAGACAACGCACTGCGGGAAATGCTACTGCTTTTATGTTAAAAGAGTACATGCTTCACACATGTTACCACAATCTTTCTGTAATGATATCTCTTCCAAGAGAACCTATGGTGGCCACAAAATGCCTACATAATGTTTAGACCGATCAGTCGCAATTCTTATACAGTGTATAACAGCTGAGAAACCCTCCAAGTGCCGTCACTAATCAGATCATCGGAGGATTACCTGATTAGTGACGGACAATTGACAAAGGAAACATGTTTAGTCCTCATGTGAGGATTATCTATCGATCAGTCTCGCAAGCCACAGCGACACTGCACAAAGCAGCAGCATTATAATAAGCATTTAAATTTATGCTGACAAGATGCAGCACAACTGCCTATCTCATAAATATAGCAAACGAAAACATTAAGACGATTTTCCAGGAATTTACATTAAGATATGTTTTTTTTCATTCTACAAAGTTTTGTATTATATAAATGATATCGGATATATATTACAAATTTGATTAATTCATCTGATATATTTAACATTTACCATGAGATGAAGCATTGTGAGAATCAATGCCTTTAAATAATTAACTCAAAATACTGGTTATATTACTATAACCAATTACATTGAAAGAAAAACAATCAGTTAATTAAAACAATTACCTTAAAATGCCTTCGTAGACGGCAATTTATTTGGCACAAATTAGTTTTAGACATGATAGATAATTTGACTTGTTTTAAAAGTTACTTATTTTTCATCCATGATTTTACAGTATAAACTTAAATCGACATTTATTTCAAGATTTCTTATCAAGGGAAATTTACTTGTCGCATGGACAGATTACTTCACTACTTTTAGGCAATTTTCCTTTCAAATATAATGTTTATACTTTTATCATTGGGCTACCTTTTTTGCAGTGCATGCGTTACGATCGAAGTCACATCGGTGACATCGCTTAAACTACAGCAAATCATTATTTCATGATTTTTGTTTGATGCTTTCAGACTCGACAACAGCCAACATGCTGACTTGATTTGATTAAACTGACTGAGGGAGGCAGATCCAAACCAAACTTTAATTTATGTCGGATCAATCTAAGGTAGGTGAAGCCTCAGAATGAGTCGACCAATAGTTTGATTCCGCACATCTGTTATCAACGCGAGAAAACTCTACACACCCACATGCATTTCACTTCTGTTTCTTGGAAATTCAGTGACATCATCAAACATAAAGGAAGCGTGAAGGTGTAATTATTTCACCTCAACAGGTGTGTAAAAAGTCCCGTCTAATCACCATGTTTTCGCCGTTTCCTCGCAGACGAAGATAGAAAAATGTCTTGCAACAAGAACACGGAAGACCTCCTTGTGTGGATGAAATTTCAAAGAAAAGCAGCAGAAACGACCTGAATCTGTCAGTTCCTCACTGATTGAGAGAAGCTGATTATTTTTTTCCTGGAGCTCATTCAGTCCTTGAGGTCAGATCAGATCAATTCAATGAACAGACAGGAAACTGAGTTCTTATAAAGCACAGCGTCGGGAAAGGTTAGGAAAAAAATAGACTTATCAATAATACATTTACAAGAAATCAGTGTTTCATGTTCACAAAGCTGCTCAGAGGGATGCTTAAGCTTAACGAAAGATTAGATTTGTTAAGTAGAGATCACTGTTGTAGTCATCATGTCTCAAAACGGGGAAGACCCAGCAGTCTCCTCGAGAGCAAGAATCAATTTACTTTTCCTTCTTCTTAGACACGTAGCAGAGGTTTTGATTTATACATTAACAGACTCCACAGGTGAAGTGCTTTGTCAGCGTGATTTACTGAGCATCAGGACCTGTTTGTGTACGATCAGATTTCTTTATTTTTTCCCCTTGGAAGACAGACAGAAAAGACACCGCCATCTTTAGAAGTACCTGTACTACATTTGGTGGAAAATAAGGTGAGGGGTGCCTGCGGAGTTTGCCTCAATTACTGAAGGGAAAGACGTTCCTTAACCTCATTATGCCGGCTTCTAACCTCACCTGCACCACTTCAGTGGCTCTGCTACGCTCACTCAGACACACAAAACTAACTGGAGACAGTCAAGTCACGGTCAGACACACCATTGAGAGACTACTCAGAGTTTGCCCTGAGGGTTCACCTTTCGCTAGTATCCACATCCCTGTTATATTATAGTTTTAATACACCCAAAATCAAGGTTAGAGGACATCTGGTTGTGTAGACAGATGCTTATGTTGTCTAACTTCCAGTGTGATTTATAGCATGTTTCCCTGAGAGCTGTGCGAGTGATGCAGAAACTAATTGTCCACCTCCACTGCGAGTCTCCGGTTTTTGTCATGATATGACTTTTGTATATTTAAACTCCTGCATGATTTCTAGCTTTACTTTTTTTTTTGCATCCAAAATAACCTCCATGGAGACTAAGTCTAAAGTTTCTGCTTTCTCCCCAAGTAGATTCGTCAGCTCTCAAAACTTTCCAGTTCTGATTTAATGTGTGGCCGAGCCTATTACTTGTCCAGATCCTGGCTACTCAAATCTTTATATTGTGCCACAGCAGAACTGACTGAAGAATAGAAAACGTTCCCTCGCAAGCTTACATACTCACCTTTATTTCTACTAAAGTTTGATTGTGTGTGTGTGTTTAATCTTTCAATGCAGTGATGTCTTTCTTGATGAGTTCAAATGCAAGCATTTCCAAAGATAAGATCAGGCCTGACCAAAGTAATTTCCCCTCACTCATGGGGATGTACGCCCAATTCTTCAAATATGATCTCATTACAGAATTGTGTTTTCAGTCTGACTCATCTATCTCACAGGATGAATTCTCATTAGGGTCGAGGAAAGCAATTCCCGCTTGCTTAATAACAAAGTTTTTATTTCTTCTATGCTGCTTCTTGCCTGTTGGCTGCTGTGAATCCTCGGCTTAAGACTTATTTTTTCTCTACACGGTGACATAATAAAGCTGCCCTGTGGTGGTGAAGAAAAGCCCTTTATCAGTGTTATCTGATGAAGCAGATATATAAGGCCGGAATGAACTCTTTCTATTCTTCAGTTTTGTTGCTATTGTTGCTGGATTGATAAATAAAGGAAGCTCCGCGCTTTTTGCCTGACTATCCCGATGGGGATAAGCTCATTGCATCAATGTCAGCTCATCAAAGAGTTAAGTGTTCTTCTCTGGAGCTTTCCATGCTCCTGTGTAAACCTGTAAAGCAGATGAGTCTGAGAGTGTGTGTCAGTGAGGTATGTGTGGGTACACACCCCAGTGAAGGGGGAGTGCACATGCAGACTGAACACCTTCAGCCTTCTGTCTCCTGTCTGTTTTACCTCAGGGGAGGTGCCAGCTGCCTAAGAGTGATAGTCTGCTTTAGCTTTAGTATTTATTCACCAGGGAGAGACACATACCACCGCAGCCATGGGGAAGCAGGTAAGATCTGATAAAGAAACATTTAGTGGGTTAATGGGGTTTAGATAGTGCCGACTTGGAAATGTTGCTCCTATTGCACACAGGCATTGCTAATTATCTCAGACTGAGCAAAGGAGCAACTGACAAGCATTTTGCTGAGTCAGAAAAAGGAACCAAAGGCCAAAATCCCTGTGCATTAGGTTTCACAGTTGAAAAACCTGAACCGATTTTAATGATTTCATATTACTTCTCATGGCATGTTATGTGTAATAAGCTTATTTACTCTGCTTGGGGAACAAACAGGCTGGTTTCTGCACCGTCAGGATAATACTAAATGAACACATGCATGAATGCACAGGAGTGCACAGACAGGTTTGCTTGAAAAGAGGCAGCAGCACTTTATCTAAAACGGGTGAAAAGATTGGAAAATGTTGGTGACTCTGTGCAAGAGAAGTTCATTTAAAGAGAAGTCAGATAAGCAGTCTTATTAACAAGCTCGCTGTTGTTTGAGCGTGCATCACATCTGCTGACAACCCAGTGTAGTTTGGACACAACAGCTTTTCTTTCTCACTGCGGGCAAGTTACTGAACCGGCAAAAAACCCAATATTTCCTGTGTGCTGGAAGGAATTTGCTGTCATACTGTTCGTGTCCAAGCTTTTCAGTTGCGCGCATTTTCATGAGATGGCTCATAGTTTTCGATCTGCAACTTTGCTCTTCTCCCAACTTCTATTTTGGTGGGAACAAAAGTGATGCCATGTTGTTCTAAGCGAGAACAGAATGTGTAATTGTGCCAAATAACTGCGGAGGGAACTCTGGCGAATTCATTTTGGTTTTCAATACTTTCTTTCACACAAGCATCTGGATCTGCTATTGTTCTGAGGCTCTCACTTTGCTCCAGCTTTAAGAGAATCAGCTAAAGTACTCTTTTTTTTTTTTTTTTTTTTTTTTTTTTAAATGAATCCTTTGTGCTTGAAGTGTTGAATAATATTCATTTAACCATCCTATTTAATGAAATAACCTGTCCAGGAAGAACATTTGAATGTATTAAAACTCCCTTACGTGCTCTGGTAATTTTGATCCACTTATTAAACCTGGCTCCTTCTCTCATTACGCAGCTCTGTTTCTACGAGTCTTCGCTTCAGATGAGAAACTAAACTGTGTCTGAGAGGTCAGCTGTGCCAGCTCCACCAGCAGCTGTGAGATTTCCGGGCCTGGTTGTTGTGACAGGCCAAGAGCTGATGCTTGTTCCCTCTCTTTCTCAGAGCCAGCGAATGTATATGATCAAGGGGTCCAGTGGGGAAATGGGGGCTTATGTACGTGTACATTTTTGTAGACTCCCCACATGATGTGACCGTCGAGTAATATTTCATCTATCAGTGGATGTTTCATTCGTTTTCGCAAACTCCCCAAAATGTGCTTCGCAAGCCAAGATTGTGGAATGTGTCCTGCACCGTCTTGAAGGAATGCTTTGTTGACACCCAGAGTGGAGTGTAAGTGGAGAAATTGTACAGGGTCACACCGAGCCAACGTACACAGCCAAAGCTGAAAATTGATCAGCCTGACAAGCTTTTAACCTTTAGACCATCTCTAAAGCTGCAATAACGGGGCTTCGCCTTAAACATCTGCCGCTATCTTTGATGGTGCAACAGTGACAACTTAACCTGAGCAGAGAGTTTCTGAAAACATCCCTGAGCCCAGATGCTGCTGACCCAGATCCCGGCAGCTGGGCTTCCGCCTTTGGCTCCGACGGTCTCCTTGGACGCATGAACACAGCACACCACAACAGATGTTCAGACCACCTCCAGCAAACCTCGGTGTAGGAGGGTTGAACGTGGTGCTGCAGTACCACCGTTTGTCTAACTGAAAAGAACAATAGGTCTTTAACCTTTTCTCCAGTGAGAAGTTAAACATTTATATCCACCTGCATTGGAGCAGCGCTGTGTTTAATTGCAGCTGTTGCTACGTGCAATGGAGACTGTATTTTGGGGGTTGGGTGTCGGGTGGGAGGGTTACCAGACAGGCGAATGGCTGCATGCTTCAGAAGCACCTTCTTTGATAAGATAAATTCAGTGTTGTCAGTGGGAGATTCGTGATAAAGATGTGACACCAGCTTTTTTACTTTTCAGTAGATCTCTCAGAAGCTGGAAGCAATTACAGACTTCTCCAAGCAGCAAAGAATGTAGCAGGCGTTCACCGCACCCTTTCAAGAGGATACTTTTTTCTTTACAGGAGAAAAAAAAAGAAGAAATAAAAAGCCAAGACTTTCAGGCTAAAGGCCTTGTGGTGTGGACTAAACATAACATATGACCCTTCTTTTCCAAAACTGCTGCACTGTTTTATTTCAGTGAGAAAACACTGGCAAGTACAATTTTTCAATGTGTTGGTTTAACCACAAAGTATAGCTCGTCTTCTTGTTAAATCACATATGAATGTGTCCTCAGCCTTCAACTTTGCTTTAATGTTTTATCATAAGTCTCATAATATGAACTCACGTTAAAGCAGCGTATCATGATGGAAACCACTTTATATGTGCCAAATCAGGTCAGGACAGTTAAATGACCAGAGTGTCTTCATGCACACTGTTGGCCAGGAATTTCTTCAACTATATGTACATTTTAATCAACTTTCAGAGTCATTATTATCAAAAACACAAAAATGTATTTGTCGGATGCGCCACACCAGAAAGCTAAACAAGGGCGACAATCGATTCTGCTGTTGGCAAAACCATGAACAACGTCCAATAAAGCAGCAGCAAAGTGAGTAAAGGAATCAATTCCAGGTCACTGCTCACAATGGCCTTCTATGTTCTGCCAGCTAATCATAAATCACATTAAATGTATGTAGGTACTAGTTGGTGCTTACAGCACATATTTCATACATTTTACAGTTTCTACTCTATACATGTGATTAGAATGAGAAAAGGACACATTTATCTTTGTACCCTTGCACAGAGCTCATACAACTTCAGTTGGTACTTGAAGATAAATTACAGTAAGCGTTAATTGGCTTGCGACTAACGTGTTCATTCATTTAGCTGATGTTTGGATTGATTGTGTGTTGCTTAGTTTATGGGCAGCATGCCTTGGGGATGAAAGCAATTAAAATCTTGAACCTTTGCCATGACGGGGGCAGCCTGTGCTTTCATCTTATTGTTTGCTGGCGGAATGAGGAGTGTTTTCTACTGTCCCAGTTAGGAAAATAATTATTGTTACTCAGATCAGTGTGTGCGCTCAAAAAGACAATCTTGATGCTGAAGTGTGCGCTAACTCAATTAGGCATGTACATTCAAACGATAATTATTGTCATTTCTGAGGGCTTAATTGCAAACATAACAGAGCAAAGATATTTTGCTTCTGTTTGTGCGAGCTCTATGATCTGATGAGTGCCATTTGGAGAGCAGCACAGCATTTATTGTGAGGATGTATACTGCTGTGTATTAAATGCAACCATGCAGCATAGCCCTGGAGACTGATCCCATCTGCTCAAGGCCTGGCTGGTTAGTTAGAAACTCATCAAAATGTGGTCCCCAAGGTTTGTGCAACCCACCCCCCCCCCCTTTTGTCTCTCCATTTGTTACCTCTTTGTCTTATTGCTGAGAGGGTGGGGTGCCAAGGGCAAGAGCACAACCCCAGAAGGGGGGTTGATGGGCCCGACCATTAATGGAGACAGTATCCATGAAATGACCCAGTGGAAGTGACGCTTCCTGGGCATGTTTCACGCTCGTATGAGCATACGGCTGGGGTTGTGGTAGGGTGGGGGGCTTTGGCAATGAGGAAGAGAGCATGGAGAGGGACTAGCCATGATGCTACTCTATGTTTTGTTTATTCTCTCGTCCATGTGTTTCTGAAATGAGGAGCTGACCTGTCAATGGGAATATTGCATATCGCCGCTGTGCTTCAGAGGATCACTCCGTACTGTGTGTAAGTCAGATTTGATGCTTATTTTGTGGCTGCTGAGCCTACCAGAAATATACTGATGTGCTTGAGTGAGCAGTTTGTTTGGTGTGAGGCAGTTTTTGACCATGTGCACTTAGTCGTCCTGCTGATCAAACAAACATGTGAGTCTAAAAGTGTTGACTTATACTTTCTTTTCTGCATAGCGACTATTTGCACACCTCGGATTACATGCATATTTTAGGACTTCTTTGTTCTGTTTGAATCAAGTTTGCTCTGTGGCTGAAAACCAAGGTGAAGCCTGTAACATGATGATGATGCAGTTTACAAATGTCTTCTCTCTTGTTCCCTCGGAGAAATCCTATTTCTTTCTCAAGCATCAAAGTTTATATAACATTCAATTTCACAGCCTGTTCCAGTCTAACTTCTTATCTTAGCTCATTCAGGAGGCTTTTCCTGGCCCTTCTCAGGTCTTTTTTTTTTTTTTTTTTTTTTTCCCAATTAATACAGCTTGATGTTCCAACCGTCAGTGAGAGAACTGCCTCAGGCAGCAAATGGCCTTATTTAGTAAGGATGAATATTCATTTGTTTTGAATAATTATTCCAACAGTGCTGTTATTTATTGATAAGGGAATATATGTACAGAATAATGAAGCATATTTTCTTGACATAATTTTGGTAGGATTACACAAAAAAATGTCAGCATCTTGATTGCTTCTTGTACATTTGTATTAACAGAAAATATAACAAATATTGTGTCCCTGATGTCTGGAGGCCTCAGCTTTGACACAGCAGAGAGATTATCACGTAGTTGTTGTCAAAAATGTGTATTTTGCAGAAGACTGCATTTGTTTTGACACAGATGCAAGCTACTAAGTAACAGGGATATACATAAATAAATTATTTTGATTGATTTCCCGGACTAAGAGCCACAGAAACTATACAAATCAGTTTTGGTTTCCAGTGGGCGAGGTGGGGACAGTTGTTAAAACCACAACCCAGACGGGTTTTCTCTTTTATGGAATGATTAAAACAGAAACAGACATTTTTCCACTTAATGTTTATTACTGTTCAGAAAGGGGAGTGACTTTTGACTGACCCTGGAGTTGTGAGGGAATTTCACCTTTAAAAGCACTGGCTTCAAATGTCAGTGTGACACTAAAATCCATGGCAGTGTCTTGAGTTTAACGGTACTTTATTGCATCGAAATGAAACCCAGCATGAGAGTGAGTAGCGAAGTAATTATTTCAATGACAGTTTGTGAATGTATATTGCACTGTATAGCCTCGGGCAGGGGCAATAATGCTTTCTTGTTGATGACTTGCTGTCGTAAATGAGTGGAAAAGTGGTGTACATCTATGGAGCAATGTGAGAATAATGTGGCTTTGCTGTCTGTGAATAAATTTGTGTTGTACTGTTTACAAATCCATTAGCGTGTTGGTAATTTGTACAGAATGAGCCAAGCATTGGAGTCGCACTGGAAGTGAGTCTTAATTTGCCCATTGTTTCTCATTGCTTGCCAAGCTGAGAATTTAGTTGTGGACACTTAGGAGGAGACTGACCTCCCTCAGGTATTGTTGCCTCACAAAAAGTGTCTTTACACATTCCTTTTCCTTACAAAATGCGGCAGACTTTAGATTGGCATGGGATGTTGGACACGACTGGATGGTGACAGACAGCAGTAGGCTTGACTGAGAAACAAACAAGCTGTGAGGAGAGAGCTGAAGGTTTGCCAGTGAAAAGATTAGAGTGGCATTTGGCTCAAGTGCTGGGATGCATCGTTGCTCATGCCACACTGTCATGGCAACTGAAGCTTTTTGCATCCCTCACAGTCCCCCCCGCTGAGAGTCCAGACTGTACCAAAGGGTCCTCTAAAGAACTTGTGATTACCAATGCTGACCCTCACATTCACCTGGTTACTCGTGTGCATCGTAAATTACCTGCTCCTTGTATTCAGCTGCATGAAATAGACCTTTACTGCCACATTTGATGACTCACTCATCTCAATGGCTCTATATTCTTGTAAATGGCATGTAAATGACTGAGCAGTGTAATAGTCTATTATAAATGTGCATGTAACCTCAGCTGAGCAATCTTTACAATTCCAACCATCCCAGAGCTCCCATTTGTCATGCAGGGCACCTCTGTTCCCCGGTGACCAATCAGCAGTGCTTCCTCGGAGGCTGAAAGCGCCCCCACCACCACCTCATCATCACATGTGATTGACAGCCACCCACAGGAAGGAGGGGGGTTATTTACCTCCTTATGTTCTCATGGGACTAAGTTAATGATCCCAGCCAACAAAATAATACAAAGAGGGAAAAGCCTGAGAAGTCGGTGCCTGGTTGAACCATTTGGAGCTGTTTCGGCTTCCTTTAGAAAGGATTAGAGAAGAAGAGGCTGTGTGAGGAGAATTTCAGAGATAGCAGTGAGACAGATGAAGCAGCAGAACTCAGACAGAAAGTAGGAGCTAAAGGGAGGCTTCAGAGGAAAGCCAGTGTTTTCAGAAAAATCTCTTCCTGGGCTTTCTTTCTGTATTCATCTGTCACCCTGACTGTGGACTGTCTGGTTGACTTTCTACCAGGCTGAGAGGTAAGGCATGATCTGTATTTCCAATAGATAGCACTTTAAAAACTCCCTTTAAATCTTCCCTTTGACTCTTCAGTTAAACTTTGAATGAGCTAAATTAATACCACTTTCTTGTCAGGACACTGTAGATGCAGTGATTTACTGTTGTGGATTGACAGGAAGCTGAGGATCACAACGTAAACAAACAAGAGAAATGTTGTTCTGGTTTGATATCTTGCAGTAACTTAGTTTGTTCCTTTTAATATTTAATTGCATGTGTTTAAATAGCATACATTGTGTTGGCGTCACATTTGCATTGCATTTTGGAATTCACTGTGCACCTTGACATACCTGAGAATAGCAGTTGTTTTACTTTCTTGTCATACTCTTTGGAGCCCTGCAGGCTAAACTGAATTACAAAGACTCCTGGCAGGAGCTTTGGGTTTTAATCCATATCACTCTGTGCCTTATGTGCTGTGTTATGTCCCATAACATAAACAACTGCAGAGAAACTTTCTAAACAAAAAGTCCAGTTTGGTTTTGACAGCAAGGTCGTCCCAGGTAAAGGTATGTAGTTGAATTCATTACAACTCAGAGTTTCACAGTGAACTCCACCCCAGAGTTAAGAATCTGATCAAACTGTATATCAGCATCACCATGTGCATGCCACTTGTGTCAGCCAGCACATGTTTGTGTTGAGAGCATTTTCCTCACAACCAAAGACCGGTGAACAGATGCCAACAATGTGAGACAACTTTCAACACTATCTAAGTCAGCTGTCGCAGCCAGGCTGCATTCCTGTACGTTTCCATTTCAGTGAACGTGCCCACAAGAAAAAAGGGTGTGATTCTTTATGGGATACAGTTGCATTCGGAGTTTAAAAATTAACCTATGTTTTCATCTCAATGACGCTTCCTTGTTGAACATCTTTGGTAATAAACATGTTTATTGTCAAAAGTGCATAGCATGAAACATGGCTGATCCTGTTTGAATGTACTGTGCCTTTAACTGCGACAGAATTAGATCTTTTCCACAGACAAATTGTCACTCTTCTCTCATGTGGAGAGTATAACGATAATTGATTACTGTGTTTCCACCATGCACTACTTCATTTGTATTGAATATTGCCTTAAGCGTGAAACAGATTGAGCATGGCAATAAAGTCTAACATGGATTCAGCAGTGCAGATTTTGCCTTCAAGTTACTTTCAAATGTCATCGCTCCACTTACTGTAAAAGTCTGCACCCAATGTCGAATCAATTCACAGAAAGTTGTCTTGTAGAGTGTGTACTTTTGTGTATTTAAGGGTGACAATAAGGCTTTGTTGAGAGTTATGGCAGCAGGCCATGCTCTGATAGCCCAGAGTGATAGACCAAACCAGCTGAAGTCCTGCCCCTTTCATACCATTGGCTAATGCAACAATTTGCAGCCCACTGCATCTAGATGGGATAGGTAGAGTTCTCAGTGAGGGAAGAAAAAAGGGTAGAAAGTTTAGATTCTCCTGCTATTTTTCAGTGGGCTTAGAGGGAAGGGTTAGAGGGTCACGGATCCACAGAGTGCAGGAGGACTGAGCCACTTTGCTTAAAGTTCAGAGCACTGCAGTGGAACAGCTTTGCAGCACCTAAATATCAACAGTGACTGATTTTAGAGGTGGCACTTTTCTTCTCCTGCTTGTTTATGGCTGTAACCATGTGGCAGGTAAGTCAGAGGTCGTACTTAACTTCACCCTGTACTCTTTTTGTGGCTGTGCCTCTGTGTTTGTGTGGGGTTTTTTGGAACAAAACAATGAGTCACTGTGTGTTTCCAAGCCTGCAGGCTGGGATCTGTTTTAATGCTAAGGTTGTTTGGCCTGGTAGTGCTCACAGATTCCTTCATGTTTCATACTCTGGATCATATTTGAGGAATAAGATGACTAAGTGAGAAGGCCACGGGGGATTTTGTGATTAAAAAGCATGGGGGTGGGGGGTGGGGGGGGGGGGGGGGGGGGGGGTGTTACAAAATAGATTTCAAGCATTAAAGCAGCTATTTAGTGTGTATTTTGTCACATTTAATACACATGTAAGCACTTGCTCTGCCTGAAAGATTATATTCTAATGTGATAGATTAAGAGTGTATTTGACTCTATCTTTGCTAAATATAGAATTAAAATTGGTCAATCGTGTCGGTTTATCAGTACCAAGGTTTCTTGGTCATCAAAGGACTTTTTCTTTATATGTTTCCTTTGACCCTTACGGCCCTGTGAAAGATTAAAAAAGTGCCCTTTCATTCATAATCTGGCAGCCTCCTGACCCACAACATACCTTTTGCTCCAGAGATAAGATAAAAGATAGCTACTGACATTTCCCTCCTCTGTAACATCCATATGTGCTCTGGCAGAACATCTGGACACAGTTTGGGACAGGCATGCATACATAAAAGCAAACTGGAGCTAATGAAGAGTAAAACTAGGGCACTGCAGTTGAGTCTGCGGTCTTTCCTATTAATTAGTTACTTATCTTGTTCGTGTTTGCAGAAATGTTAGACATCTTCCCACCAGAGCTCCGCCTGTGATCTCTCGTATGACAAACAGATATCAAGCCGTTGCCTTGGCAACAGGTGTGGAGGTCTTTACATTGTATAAGAGCTTTTGACACTGATTTTAATTAAAGGGTAATTACTATTTGAAAATGATCATTAACCACTTACAGTCAGCCATATTTAATTCCCTACATTGTTGGCTCATATTAAACTTTTTTTTTATTTTAGTTGAAAACTTCTGTAGTTGGCTTTATGTTGGCAATGCAGGGTGTATATTCCATGTCACTGTTGCACACAGGAAGAACTTTAGTGGCAGGGGATTCACAAATGGATCACTATGCAGGCTTAAGGAGAAGGTTAGACAAATGGATAGACATAAATTCATAAAAGGAGATTAGGTCCACTAAACCTAAATGCAGTAGGACACCAAACATAGAATGAAAAGCAAAATTATGATTTCCTCTGATGGTATATTTGTAACAAAATTATCTATTTTTTTTTAAAGGAGGGAAAGGCCGACACCTCATGTTCCCTCGAGGTTTCCTCACCTGGTTACAGCTGCATTTCAATAGTTGACCACATGATGTCGCTCTTTGAGTGTTTTCCGCAACATCAACGCACTGTCGTTATTTGACCCCTGCAAACTTTTCATTCTTGCAGGTCTATAAAAATAGCAGTATGGAGCATCATTTTGGTTTTGAACAATATATAATATGCTTTAGTTTAAAGCTCAATGAAAAAGATTTTCAAAACATTTTTTTCTTCTTCCAGTTTTGGTCTTTGACTAAATGGGCCCAGCCACATATTTGGAAAGTGACATTATGTGAAGTTCCTGTGGTTGTGGGACGGATACAGTGTTTTCCCGTTGATGCCACCTGCCAAGCCGCAGGCAGGAAATGAGATTTTGGTGCAACTTGTGCTGCTGACCAGGATGACCTGTATAGCACAGACAGAGAAATGGAAAAAGAACCTGCTGAACTGACCTCTACAACTTTCTTTCCTTCACTAACCATATTAAAAAAAAGTAATTGCAAATATTATGCACTCTCTAGGCTTTCGATCAGATTGAGGCCTAAAACATATTTTAACATACCTCTGCACTCTACAAGCAGGCTCAAGCCAACGTGATAAAAGTGATGATACTGTTCTTCTTTTCAAATGTAATCATGTTTGAAGGATGTGTCTTAAATTTGGGAGCTGAAATGTTTAGATTTCTAATTAACTTGTCCTCTATAATCATTTAAGTGAGACTATCAGTGGCTGTTGGTCAAGGCCAGGCTCCATTAAGCTAATCTGGGTAATGTGTGCAGCTGCAGATCAGGTAGATTTGTCCGTCTAATCAGCTGGCTGCTGCTGCTGCAGCTGTAAATCACATTAGGAGTGAGTGGGCCGCTGCTGAGCTGGCTGCTTTAGGGAGCAGCAACAGGCCACACATTGGTCACAGTTACGCTGTGAAGACAGGATTACAGATAAATATGTTAGGTGTCTGCCCCAGGAAAGAAGACAAAGAGCAATCACACTCTTTCAGTTGCTGAATGCATGGTTCAGAGCTATCATTAAGGGTGATAAAAGACCATATCCAAAAGGATTAGAAAGTGCTTGAGCAGGAAATTGTCTCTCATATCGGAGACATTGTAATTGTTTCATCTGTAAATGACCCATTACATCCTGATCAAATAAAACTCCAAATGTTTAGTCAGTTCATCATTCGTCCAAGAAGCATACAGTTGAGGGCATCTGTCTCACAAATGTCTATCCACTCTTACTCAGCACTTAAGTGTCCCGATTCACACTTCAGCTGTGATATGATACAAATTGCCAACTGCAATTAAATGCAAGTCTGAGCTGTGCTTTTAAAGGAAAGCACTTACACAGATTCAGCTTCAAGCCACTGAACAAATGTGTCTGTTTGAGTACTAGAGATAAAAGGATGGTTTTGTGATAAGAGAGTAGGTTTGATATGGGATTATGATTATAATATGTGCTGAGATAGGCTGCTGTGTTATTTCCTTATCTTAAAGTTTGCATGACCATTGTGAGATTATCAGATGTTTGCCTTGGGGGGGATTTGATATGTGCTGGGGTGGAGCAAAAAGGGAATGGGTGAGAGGGAGGGTGTAATCTGATTGGCCACTGCATGTGTGTCCCTCAATTGTCATTGGTTTTAAGTGATGTCAAACATGATGTGGAGTTGCCACCCTTACTTGAATTATAAAAAGGAAACTTCAGCATGACAGCACCTTCAATGAGGAGTGTAATACATATTATACATTATTGATTTCACTTCATATTTCTCTGTGGTATGGTGGGCACTCCTCTCACCTCATAGTGATACTATCCCTGGTCTTACTCTAATTTGGGCTTTGGAACCTTTATGTGGATAGTTTGAATGTCTTGTCCCTGCACATATATAAATGTGCTCCATCCACAAGATTAACTGGTGGATTTATATCTATAAATGTTTTTTACTGTAAAAATGAGAAAAAGAAAAAAAAATGTACACAATGTCTAATATCTCAGTAGTCACACAGAAGAAACAGATGTCCAAAAATACAATGTAAACAAGAGTACGTGTCCATATTTGTTCAATTAAGAAAGAGAGAAGGAAGCACGCTTTATTGGTACCGTTTGGGGAAAATACTTCTCCACTTTCAACCCACCTCATAGTTATTACACTTAACCGCACAGAGTGGGCTGCCACGCAAGGGTAATGCTCAGGGTCCCACAGTGTTAACCTGTCAGCATTAGGATGTGAACCTGCAAACCTCCCTTTATGTCACGCTACTCTCAGTTAGCAACAATATACCAGCATGCTGTTTATTATTATTATTACTATTATTATTATTGTTTGGGATGTGATTTGGCTGAATGCAATGAGATTTTATTGATGAGATCTTACAAGGCCCTTGGTTAAAAGATTTTGTATTAAATGGATAGCAGTTTGGCTGCATCCATCATTTTTGTCTCACATACATTCAGCAAATAAAAAAGGAGTTGATAGCTTCTGTTTAGATGTGCGCACCTGACAAAAGAGAAAGAACCTTAAAGTTACTTTAAACTTAATCATAGATGCTTTTCTGACAAAGCGCTCAGTCAAAGCGACGATTTCTCTTCCTGATCAAGTGGATTCCTCAGAGATTGATGACAGTGGCATGGGATCCCAGGGAAATGCCAGCAGTCACATTCCCACGTGCATCTCCCAAGCAACGTAGCCTGTACCCACAGCTTTGTATTAACTAGCAAGTCTTTAATATTTACAGTGTGTAACTATCTTGGAGAGGATAGTCACGCTGGGGAATCCTTTGAATGACAGAAGAATTCAAACGGAGCGCAGCAGGGGTGTGTCTGGAAACAGAGGCACATGGTAAGCAGATGGCATCTCGGTGATTCCCACATGAGGGCCAGCTGGGACAAATGTGGATGGAGCAGATGATGCTGCACAGTGTCTGTCTTTATTTGTAGTCTTGTAATATTGCTTGTGTCTTTCAATTTTTTGCTGAGGCACTCTGCTGTTTTTTTGCAGCCTTAAAGTAAGACAGTATTATGTTGGAGGAACTCTTCCACACAACACACCATAAACCTCTGAGAGAATTGTTGATGCAACCAACAAATTCTCTGTCACTTTGTTTGCTCGATGCTGGGGGAATTGTAGACCTCTGTCCCACGTTACAGATGAGCTGCCTCTCAGGCTCCTTCTCATCTTTATTTGTGTCTTCAGCCTTTCTTTCTGAATCCCTTCAGGGATTTTCTGAGGAAAGTTCCAATCTACAGCATTGTGCTGCTTGAAGCAAAGGGACAGTCACACAAGGAAACCTGAAACTGATCCTAACCCCTTTGAATCTCTGAATGGGCAGGGCTGAGAGGACACTGACCTGCCTGTGAGGATGCAGGCTCAGGCTCTATGTGATCCTGCGCCTCTGCTTATTTGCTGATTTTGACCCTCTCTCTCGTACACTGGCTCTCTCCCTCTCCCTCTTGCTGCCGTCTGCTCTCTCTCTTCTAGTGTTGGCCAGAGCTTCCAGCTGTAGGTGGAGCTGGCTTTCCTGGAATTGTCGGGCAACTTTTCCTGTTGTGCTTGCTACCGCTTGCTCAATCTCATGCTTAATGACAGCTCTGCAGCAGGATTACTGAGGCTGTGAAGAAACCGTGCCACCCGGACGTAGACCTCTACAGCATGCTGGAGTTTGTGACGGGTGCAGTTGTTGTTGTAAACATGTTTTCATGACTCGGGTCAGAAGTTTTCCTTCAGCAAAAATGTCTCGGCAGTGCAAAGTGGGGCGAAATCCATCGGTGGGTAAAGTAAACTGTGTATGAATGGAGAGTTTCAGGAGTGCGTAGTGTACTTGGGGCTGTGACACACTTTGCAGGAGTTCTTTTCCAGTGTCATTTTACAAGCGCTTTGTAACTCCAGGATATGTTGTAACACTCGATGACTTCAGAGGATGAATATCTTTGCTTCGCTCTTATTTTTTTTTTTTTAAATTCGGGAGAGCTTGGTTAAATCTGCACCCTAACCTGTTTGACAAGACCTACAAAGGGCAGCACATCATTGCTAATAGCTTTGCTTAAACCAGCCTGCTATCCTATTGTGTTTCAAAAGGGAAATCGTAGAACAGAAAGGAATGCAGGAAAGTGTTTATTATCGTGTGCAACTGTTATATAACTCTGATTTATGTATAATTTAGTCAAGAAGTTGACACAGTTAACATATTCACTGGGAACATGATTGGGACTTTAATGTGCTTTTATTATATTAAATATGTAATGCCAATCATTAAAAATTTACTTTGCAGAGGAGTAAAGAGTTTAAATGGCGAAGAGATTGATTCTTAGTTTCCAGACACCTGCATTTGTCACTTGCTCTATGAAGAACAGAATAGCAAACAAACAAAGGCCCACAGATGCATCATAGTCACATAAGACAGGCACAACAATTGCTTCTTGTCCCGTACAGGGCAGCGGGATAACTGGTTGTCTGTGCTGATTTGAATAGAACAGAAAGAACAAACCCAGGTCTGTCGCTCAGATGTAATTGCTGTATCCTCCCAACTTCAAAAGGCTACTTGTGTCCGACTGTCCAGATAATGAGCTTTAGCCTTTTTCACACATAATGAGTGGAGGTAGAGAGTTCACATGGAGCGATGCTGTGAGCACAGTATGTCCACTCGCAGCTGGGGTGTCTGACTGGCCGGGAACAAAGGCTTAGTGTCTGTGATGGTGTGGAACCCCAGCCATCAGCAAGCAGGCCAATAGACTTCTGCTTGGCTGAGCTGTCAGTCCTTGCTGGCCTGGTGGCCCACGGTCTCCCGTGTAGAGGAGAAAACATGCAGACAGGCTAGATTTTGCCTGTGCCAAATTAATATGGGCCGCTGCTGCATTCTTTAAGTTCGGTGAGAGCGACCAAAAAACGCAAGTCTGATGCATGTTTATGTATTATATGCTAACATGTTGTTGCTCCAGGAGTCTCCCGCTTGCTTGTTGTAGTTTTCTAATTTACTTCATCTCCATAATCAGATATCTGCATCATATTTATTGCAAAATACATGTATTCATGTTGAACTTTGAATGGAAATCAAAGAAAGCTCAAGACAGAGATGAATAACTTTAGATGTTTTTTTGTTTTGTTTGTTTTTTAATGAAGCATTCAATAAACAAGACAGAAAATTCATAATGTCGATTGTATTCTAGTTTTCTATCTGGGCACTGGACCTGCAAGTGATTATCAAACATTCTCAGTTAAATGGTGTTTGGAACAGAACAAAGGAAATAAAAAACACACTTTCGCTCCCATCCAAGAAAGTGTACGATCACCCACATATGTTTGTGCTTCTTTTCACAGATAGCTAATCGGCTTCCCTGGATTTCGCCTACTTTTCTTCTTTGTTTTGCCTGAAGATGGAAACACTGGAGTCGGAGCTGACCTGTCCAATCTGTCTGGAGCTTTTTGAGGACCCGCTGCTCTTGCCCTGTGCTCACAGCCTTTGTTTCAACTGTGCCCACCGAATCCTGGTTTCCCATTGCACCCCCAGCGAGCCCATTCAGTCGATCAGCGCCTTTCAGTGCCCAACCTGTCGCTATGTCATCACCCTCAACCAGAGGGGCCTAGAGGGACTGAAGCGCAACGTAACCCTGCAGAACATCATTGACCGCTATCAGAAGGCATCTCTGAGTGGACCTAACTCTCCTAACGAGACTCGGCGTGAGCGAGCCGTCCCCGACAGCAAAGCCATGACGTCTCCCGGCAGCCGGATTCAGTGCCAGTTCTGCGAGCAGGACCCTCCGCAGGACGCGGTGAAGACCTGTGTCACCTGTGAGGTGTCCTACTGCGAGGAGTGTCTCAAGGCCACCCATCCCAATAAGAAGCCTTTCACGGGCCACCGTCTAATCGAGCCCTTACTGGACTCCCATCTGAGAGGCCTCATGTGTCTGGAGCATGAGGGTGAGAAGGTTAACATGTACTGTGTGACAGATGAACAGTTGATCTGTGCGTTGTGTAAGCTAGTCGGCCGACACCGAGACCACCAAGTCGCCGCTCTCAGTGACCGATACGACAAACTCAAGGTAAGATAGAATTTGTAGCTTTGCGGGAATGTTTTGGAGATTTATGTTGGCATGATACAATGTGAACACTGAAATCAAAGAAGAGTCCTATGAATGTGAAAAGTCCTTTTCAGTTCATCTCGGTGTGAGAGTTTCAAGAGCTGATAATGAATTTTGCTTTTGTTGTGGTTGGTTGTAGCAGTTTGAACGCATGTGCTGATGCTTTACATATATATATATATATATATATATATATATATACTTTTACTTATTTAGTTTTTTTCAAACGATGAGGTGATGTGAAAAATTCTATCTGGCTTTACTTTATTATGCATTTTATCTGAACCAACTGCTCTGTAAGGAACTACTACTTGTTATTTTATGACAAGAGGGATGTCATTTGCAATTTGGAAGTTAGTGTTAGCTTTAAGCAAATCTGCAGTGGCACTTTAGAAACTGTATAAACTTCCCAAGATCACCAGAGTGAAATGAACTCTACAAAATGACTTCCTTACTCAATTAATTTTTACAGTTATGTCTTAGTGTTTGAGTGGGAAGCTGTTTCTCACTTGGCCAATCTTAAATGTGAAGGCACCGGGGCCAGACGTTGCCTTCACAGTCTCAGGTTAAGTGGAACTGCTTGCTTTCAGCAGATGGGTCGACATCAATAAGACATGAGAAGATGCTCTTAGCCGGAGCCTAAAAAGGTGGTTCAACTTTCCTTTCATTGTAAACTCCAGCTTCTTTTAGAGGAGATTTTAACTTGCAGTGTCATATTTAATAGTCTGCCATGAAGCATTTGTGCTCTCGAGCTTTAATGTAAAACCTTTAACACAAAAGTAGTAGGATCACTGAACACCGGGGAGTGAAGTTTTGTCTCTTAGATCATCAAGTATCTCCTGTTTGAATTTGAAGTCTGAAAGTCAACAAGATGAAGCCTTTCGATTCAAAGTTTGTCCAAGTTTATCCCACCATTTGTCCAGAGACTGCATGAAAAAAAGAAAGCGTCCTCCTTTTATTCTTTCCACAAACACTCAGAGTCCTCATGCATGAGTCACAAAAGGTTGTTTTTTTTAATATCAGAAGTAACACTCAACATCCCTTTGTGCCCATTCCTTTCTTTCACAATACTCGGTCACAGTGGAACTAGGATGCAAACAATCTTTTTTTTTTTTTTAACAATCTATTTTTTTTCTTCTTAAATCATAGTTTAGGGGACCAGTTTTAACCTCTCTCCTTTGTTTGATCATGCTGTCGTTGTGCAGAAATCTCCTGACCGCTTTCTCTGTGTGGGGCGTGATCATTCTCACCAGGAGGCAGACCAGGTGATCAGCATCATTTCTTTGATTACACATTCAGGGCAGATTTGCAACATGGATCTGCCTGAAAACGAATGGCACTTTTCAAAGGAAACAAACAGTGAACAACAAACTAGCTGAGACTCGTCATTGACAAGGAGCAATATGAACGTGCCATGTTGCCTCGGTGGCTTGTGTTGAGCCTGTTGTGTTTTCATTGGTTTGTGTATGTCTGCTCACGCACCATTGGCTGCCGTTCAATAACATGCAGCAGATGGCTATACATTAGGGTTATGATATTATAGGGAATGATACAGAAATAATTACTCATGTTCAGGTCTCTGGGTGGTGTAAATTCATACCGGCTTTCTAATAGATAGAATTGTTTGTATATTCTGTTGACCTCATATTACATGCACTCACTTGCATTGTTTTAGGCTTCAAGTGAAAGAGGAAGCGGCACTTCCAATCTTAGAGAGATTTTTATCTCGTGCATTGCAGGACAGGACTCAGGTGGGATGCAGCTGAGCTTGGTGATGTTTTTGTTTTTTTTCCAGACACATTTACAGCCACAGTGCCACACACTTTTCAGACATTCCCACACAAATGGATACTGTTATATTAACGTTTGTGTCTGTCTGTCTGTCTGTGTGTGTGTGTATGTGGGAGAGACTCTGTGTTACCTCTTCAGTGTGATTTAGGCATAATGTGACATGAGCCCAGCTTATAATCATCTCTATAAATATCCATGCATCATGTATTTTTGATGCATTCCCATTTAAGGTCATAGGAGAGCCTGGAGATTTAAGGGGGGAAAAAAACCCATTTTGCCAGTCAGTCAGGGCTTTAATGTAAACACACTAAACGGTCATACACACATGTGTCTCCAAGTTTGACCTAATTTCAAACTAAGTTGAACTGTGAGGAAAGACATACATCCAACCACATGAAGAACGTGTAATCTGGAGAGTCGGGAAATTAAATTATGACCCAGGTAATTTTTATAGTGAAATGACACTGCTGATTAGAGTTGATGTATTAAACATTAATGATAGTTTGCAGTGGTGGGACTAGTTGCATTAATTATTTTGTAATAAGCCTATTAAAAATGGAGCTAATAACTTGTAGATTAATTCCAACACTAAATGGCACCCCTACTACAAATACCATTCAACTTCACATACATCATCCTTTAATGGGACTTTCCATACTAATTTTCCTGGTCACAGAATTAATAATGCAACTGAGCTAAAGTACTTCATGTTTGAAGGACAGTGATGTCCCTCTGGCCTGCAGCATTGTCCTGTAATATCAGTACGTCAGAATGTTGTAAACATTGAAAAGATATGATTGTATATTGCCTTTATCAGATGTGTGTTATTGGATACCACAAAGATATGTCGAGCAGTACACAACATGAAACATACTCAGCAATTTAAAAAATATAGCTGTACTGAATGTATCTTAAAGAAAAGCCTGTTATTCTCTACAACTATAATTTAATAGTTATATTATAGAGCAGACCTACATAATTAAGTATTTTAAATAATTGATATAATACGCATGATAAATTAAATATTAGCCTATTTAAAAGAGATATATCCTCAATCAAAACATGCAATATATTTTTTATCTGGGACTAAGTGTCCCTCATGCTGTCTTATGTGTTTTTGATAAACCTAGAACATTATCAGTCAGAAATGCAGCCGACATGCTTTGCCTCCATTATTCTCAACACCAAACTGTTCACTGATAACACCTGTAATTGAACTTTAGGCTCTCCAATAGTAAAAGAGAAAAAACTACTGCAACTGTCAATGCAGATTAATCATTCAGTTAATGTTCAGCTTCTCATTTTTTTACATCACAGAAAATTATTGCAGCCAGCACCATTGACTTGGGTTATTTCTTTACACTGGATGCCCTTTATGTTGGGAATTGAAGCAGGGTTTCCCACAGTTAGGGTCAAGACTGACCCTGGGGCACCTCCAAAACAATACATACATTTATATTGATCCTGACCCCTGTGTCCTGCTGTGAGTTGGTTCCAACATAAAGTGAACCACTTAAGTTAGGAGGAGTTTACAATCTGTCCTCCGTCTCATCACGACAGATTCTTTTTTTCAAGATGACAATTTCAATTGTTGTAAAAAATCTAAATCAAAATCAATGCTCCATGCTCCTCTCTCTGCTATTTACTGCATTAAAAAAAGAGAATATATGTGAATTCTGGTAATTGGTGTTTACAAACCTACATTCCATCAGATGAGAATATTATAAAAATATCTGGAATTCCATTAAAAAGACAAATGCAATTAATGTGTACAAACTCAAGGTTAGCACTTTATTGTCTCCTCTTGTTTTTTGTTTTTAGGCTGCATATTTATTTTTTTCATTGAAGGCTGCTTGTTATTTGGCTGCTTTTTTTATATCATCAGATTTTTGCCTATAAACTTGAATATGCCTCTTTTTATACTATACTCATTATTTGCTTTGATTGGCTTCAGTGACCTGGAAGAGGATAAATCCGTAAATAAGATGGATGGAATAAAAGTGCCCCCACAACAAAGTAAAATAGTCAGATGTATAACAGGCCCAGTGCAGCTCTCAGGAGGAAGCAGCAGCTCGTGGATACAAATTCTCATGTTGACACAGGATTAAACTCAAAGACCTGACACTGACCTATGGGAACTCGGAGGAAGGAAGAGAGACCAGCCAATGCAAAGGTGTGGGACCAGAAGTTTTCACGTACAAAAGGAAGCAGCTATTCTTTCCTCTCATCGGGTTTAACTGATTTTAGGAAACGCCATTAGAGAGAGCTGTATAAACATGTGAAGAACATGAATATTGTAGCAAGCGCCACATTTTAGAGACGTGAAGAAAACCATTACAGCCAAATGTTAGCTGGGTTGGCCTCAAACTTCCACTTCCATCTCCCCTCCATGTCTTTATAGCGTATACATTCAGCTATATCCAACATCTTTTTGATAAATATCTTAGGTTTCATATGCCCGTCTGGAAAGTTAGAGCTCGCCCCTCGCATACGCCGGCAACACCTCATCTGAAATGGCTTTCATCACATTCTTTTCCATATGAATAAATCATATTTATGAGAGTGCTGAAACAAAGCCTTTTCTATTTCCGTCGGCGATGACGCATTCGTCTTATAAAATCACAACGTGAAACAGTGAACATGAA
The DNA here is from genome assembly GCF_963383615.2 of Lipophrys pholis. Lineage (NCBI taxonomy): Eukaryota > Metazoa > Chordata > Actinopteri > Blenniiformes > Blenniidae > Lipophrys > Lipophrys pholis. The sequence continues at coordinate 11,002,074 of NC_137632.1, forward strand.
AGAGGTCTCCACACTATTTGGCTGCTTTGAGATTCAGACCTCTGTCGGGCTCCTCTTACCTCTTTGTGGTTTGTCTTATATATAAATGACCGATCTGTCATATAATAGAAAATGCATTCATTTTAGATGATATTGTACATGTCGTTTTTGGCATTGTTGTGTTTTTAAAGGGAGCAAGTTTCCAAACCTCATACTTTGAAAATACACAAACTGAACCTCATATTCATCACAGAGATCAGCTCTTTATTTATTCATCAAATGGTGGTAATAGTTTGACTTTAAAAATACAAAAGCCTTTTTTTTTTTTAATCTTTCAATAGTAAACTATAGCAAACATACTTCTGTTTGTGTGACTATGTTGACAACTCGTAGCTAGAGCATTTTAAATGTAATTTTATGTGGCCGTAATTTAATTATATGTGACGTATAATGACAATAAAGCTTTCCAATCCAATTAAAACAGGGATTTGGGGGAGTTTCTTTTCCCAGCATGCCCTAGTTCCTCTAAACTAAGATTATTATGAAAAGGGGATAGTAGCCTCGTTTCTAAAACTGATAATTAATTCTTTAAAAGGTGTATTTCTCAACATGAATGTAATATAAGCTACAATAATAAAGTGAGAGCAGCACTATATCAGGACCCATCCTCACCTTTCACTTTCAGTTGTAAGGAAGTCGATATAATCCAAATTTTGCCATTGAGTGCGAGATTCCACAAGCTGCACATGATGTTGGAGTCAGTCGGGTGACTTTCACTCTGAATACCTGAAAGTTGGCAACCCTGCATCAGTTTTACTTTGACCTACATTAATTGAATGTGTTTTGTCTGGTCTGAACCAAGATTTTTGAAGAAGCAGTCAGATTCGAAACTGAAATCCTTTGAATCAAGGTTTTATGGTTTGGTTGAAAACAATTGCATCCCTCGTGGGAAAAATATAAATTCTCACATGGTATTTTCATCCTGCCGCTCAGTGAGAATATCCCTGGTTCCTGTCCATTTGGGGGAGTTTGCATGTTTTCCCAGTACTCCAGTTTTCTCCCACAGTCAAAAAACATGTTTGATGTTGATTGGTGTCTCTAGATTTCTAAACTGTGTGTGATTGTTTGTCTCTCTGTGTTTGTCCTGTGATGGATCCCTATAAAAGATGGATAATCAAAAACTTTCAGTAACAAACTAAAAAAGCTTCTTTTTTTTCTCTCTCTCTGTTTGTGCAATCGAGTTGAAAGCGTGCTCTGGAGGCAATAACATTGCAAAACACCATTGATTTTGTGAAAATTGGTCTTTGGTTGGTTGTTAGCATTTGAAAACATCTGTCAATCAGTTATAAAGTTGCTCTGTTTTCCACTTACGATTCCTTTCAGTACAACTTCAATCTTGTTTAACTTCAAATCAAATAGCGCACTTTGATATACATACACATTAATATTTTATTCATGGGAAAGAAATTCAGTGAAGCCGTTTCTTGCCATCACACACCATCGCCATGCTACTTAATTACAGAAAGAGATTTAGTTTGAAACATAAGCCTTTGATCTGAGTCCGTGATTAATACAGCCAGGGTTTAGTTGTCCAAATCACCAGCAGATGCTCCGCTAAGCTTCACGGCCTCAGCAGGCAGTATGATGGGATCTTTGGCGCACGGGGGGGGGGGGGACTGTGAGGGCTTCACATTGATCATAACCCAAATGTGGGCAGCCACTTTCAGTGGCAGCCGTGTATGTCTTCGCTTTCTCACATTCCGTTTGGTCCTGATATGGTCTTTATGTTCCTATTCACCTGACTTTCCCCTAAGATTTATTCTGCTGTTTACAGTCTGATGGAGAGGGGGGGGGCATATCTAATGAAATATTCCCTTTCAATTCTGTTTTGCAGCAGGCCTTGGATTCCAACCTCAGCAATCTCATCAAGAGGACCAGTGAGTTGGAAAGTCTGATGGGCAAACTTATCCAGACCTGCCAACATGTGGAGGTGAGGTTGTTTATCTGTTACCTTTCAGGCTCCGTGGCATTTCATGGGCAACAACTCATTAAATTATTAACTTCATGATGAATTGCTGTATCTGTAAGCCGCATGTTCTCACGTCAGCAAGACAGAGTGCCTATTTGTTTTCAGATCAATAATATCTGCAACATGTTCATAGAAATCAAGCGGCTTCAGAGTATGTGGAAACTTAAATAATCCACATAATTTCTAAACGTACTCATTATGAAGTGTCTTATTGACTAAATCTATCAAATAAATGTTACCCTGTTGTTTTGTACAAATTGTTTTATTCTACCACAAAGTTGAAAATGGCTCCACAGCTGCGAGACTAAAATGGGAAATTTAAGATTTCATAAGAGACACTTGGAGGGATTTTCACATACAATAAACTCTGCTCATCACTTCATCACCGAGGCAGATGGAGGTTTGTAAAACTCCATCTAATTAAAACTATGAATTAATGAGTAAATAACAGCCTTACAACAATGACTCAGTAAACATTGGTTTTATTGAATCTGCTCTGAAAACTCTCATCTGTAACTCCACCAAATTTGATGCAGCTGAAACAAAGCATAACAAACGCTCATTAATTTTAGTGACGAGGCGGCCTCATCAGTGGATGCTACACTTGACAACCTGTGAAAAATGAGTTCAATTACACTTTCAGCAACCGAACAAGCCTGGATTCAGTGTCGGATCTTTGCGAGGAATGGGTTAATTTAGATTTATAAAAAGCCAGCCAGGAGATGTTGCTCTGTCACTTCGTCACCGGGGCCTTTAATCTTGTTTTCAGAAGAGAAACTGGAAACAAGGTCAGTTGATTGTGCTCTCTCCTGTCAAACATGAGAAGACAGCATCGTCCTATAATCGTGTTTCCTTGTCACATAACATTTGCAAAACAAAAACATTGTGTTGTAATGCATGCTGTAATGAAACTTGCACGTACCTACAATTATTGCGGCACTACATGTGACACAGGGCAAATTGATAGCAAAACGCCACGATTCACCGTCTCTTATCTGTGCTCCCGCTCTGTCCAGGTAAATGCATCGCGGCAAGAAAACAAGCTGGTGGAAGAGTGTGACCTACTGATTAATATCATACAGCAGCGGAGACAAATCATAGCCACCAAGATAAAGGAGGGAAAGGTATTTATTTTTTTTTATCACCCCTTGTATCTTCATGTTTGTTTGTTTATCGCCTTGTCTTCGTTGATAACCTTGCCTTCTGGCAAATACCCGAGCACTGTGTTTTTATTAGAGTGCAGCAGCAAAATATGGCAAGAACTTATGGATCTGTTTCAAATGCTGAACTGATTATGTCAAGTTCCATTTATCTTAATACTGATATAAACTTGAATTTGTTTGCATTCAAACATAACACAGGTGTTTCAGTACTGCAGTATCTGTTCTTCTGTGTAATTGCAAGCAATAATGTAATAATGGACAATGATGTAATCATTTTCGGCCATTTTGGATGTAACTAAGTCAATAGTCTAGTTAGTGAATTGTCAATAGTATAATCAAATAATGAGTTTTCTTTTTAACAAACCCCAGAGATACTATGTAGTATGGCTATGATGACTATACTATCCACTATACATATTTTTTTAATTTAAAAAAGGTTTTATTTCAAAGAAATATGGGTCTGTTTATGTATACATTATTGGCTGCAATTATACGTTTTCATTTTTGTTAAAGCCTCTTCAATACTATGATTAATTTAATAAATTTACTGGAAAGATGTTAAAATAATGGCTAAATAACCTATTACACTATTGGCATGTTATCACAATATTGGCCTTATTGCACTCAACTGGACCAATATTATGACGTTATTAGTCATGATTACATTATTGGTTGTTCCATGTGTTCTAGTCCGATTGGTGTTCATGTGTTTCCTGTGTGTGACAATGCTGCCATATGGGAAATGCGAGATGTGAGATACCAGATGCTCCAGATTGTTGTATGTTGGGTGAAATTATCATACACCCATCACAACCAAAATAACAAGCCTACGGTTACAAGCCCAATAAAATGCTTCATGGTCCGAGCCTGCAACAGACTGCAGCCATCTGGCAAATCTGGGCTTTCTCACTCTTTTTTTTTTGTTTTGTTTTGTTTTGTTTTTTCATATTTTTGATGGTGATGCTGTTTGTGTTCGTGAGCCCTCCTCCCTGGGTCTCGTCCCTCACCGCTGTCCTCTTTACCAGCTCTCATTTCTTCTTGCTTTCGCTTCTCGATCGACTTCCTGACCTGAACAGATCGTTCCTGACTGAGCGCCATGGGGGGGTGGGCGCAGCCGACCGTTCTGCTAATCACACCCGTTGTTCTGAGACAATCCTCACTCGTATTCCACCCTCGATAAAGCACGGTCAGCTGGAAACGTGTCACATAAGAACAGACGCCCTCGGGGTTTACAACAAAACACTGTGGCAGTCTGATTACAGCCACACATTCACATAAAGGTCACATTATCTTACACAGTGGCTTTTGGAATTATTGATCATAGAGAGGTGCAAATCGTTATATAAAATGTGATAACTGGCATCGGTATAAAAGAGTAAAGTGGACACAGAACATGGCTATCGGGTCATCAGGGTACACAAGTGTTGGATTTGGTGAGTTGGTGCTTTTTCAGAACTGGATTCAGTTGGATTTTACTCCATTTGGAAGCAGTTGTTTTTGCTTCATTGCTTTAGTTTTATTTTTAGAGAATGTGATTTATTGATGATGGTCCTTCGGTTGCTCCTGGCCTACAGTGCTGTGGCCGGAATGTTTGATACCAATCTAACGTCAAAAGCTCTTCTTAGATTAATTCTCAGTTGAAGTCTAACCATGATTTTCCAGTCACAAGCTCAATGACTGCTCGGCTATCAGAAATAAATTCATTAAGAAAATCCAATAGATAATTTTATTTCCATTTTTATCTCAGCTTTTTAAAACACTCAGTTGCTTCACAGCTAAATTTGCCAAGCTTTAAGGAAAGTAATTTACCATACCGACTTCTTCAAAATAGCTCTGATTTTCATTACATATATTGTATGTCACATAACTTGGGGATATTTTTTGTTTTCAATGTCCGTTTGCTCTCAGTGAGGCTGCATAGTGATGATGTTTTTACAGCAACTGAGAATCTTGGGGGAAAAATCCTGCAATATGAGGTGAAATATGTCTGTAATTTCACTTGTGGCCACAAACAAGTCATCCAACCCAAATTACTTTGTGAAACCCATCAGAGGGTAATAAAACACAGACATGATTCGTCTCTGTTTGGATTGGTTTAGGCACAAAAACAATGTGGTTCAATGTAAGAAAAGAACTGGGCTTGGGCTTCTATACCTTTTGTCATCAGGAGTGCAATAAACACGTGGTGAAGGCAAAGCAATGGTCAAAGTGAAAAGAGCCGTTAACCTTTGGGCTGAAACATAAAACAAACAGCGGTCCTTCAGGATGGGCTTTGCATACTTGTGGGCTACTTGAACTGGCTGACTCATCACAGCTTGTTGCTGTGTTTTGTCTCTGCATTTTTCGTCCACTGTGAAAAGCTGTCTGGCATGTTGTTAATATTTCCAACGTGATTGTGCCTCTTAAATTGTTTCCCATCCTGGCCCTTGGAGAGGTGATGGCATGCTGCGCAGTGTTTAGTGTCGGCGTAAGATGGAGTCCCTCTTCCTCTGATGGGACTCTCTGGAGGAGATTCTTTCCTTCCTCACCTCTTGCCTCATGTCAGTTTGCAGGGCAACGAAAGCACAGATAGGAGGTTGAACAATGTGGTGACTATAATGGTGTCATAAGGATCATGTGGAATCAGCTTTTTCTCCCTTGCAGGAGTTAATAATTGGCATTGAGAAACCTAGAACACCTGGCAGGTTGGCGCCTCGTAGGTGCCTCATGTGTATTTATTGGTTTATTTATCTACATGTCCTGTTTTTTTTTTTTTGTTTTTTTTTTTAACCAGACTGTGAGGCTGAGGAAGTTAGCCCAGCAGATAGCCAGCTGCAAGCAGTGCATCGAGAGGTCCTCCTCCCTCATCACTCAGGCTGACCAGACCCTCAAAGAGACGGATCACACTCGCTTCCTTCAGACGGCTAAAAGTATCTGCGAGAGGTAAAGAGACGGGGAAAATGCAATCCTGACAAGAAACAACCCATTCGAGTGAAAAAGCACTTTAGTATTTGCCATTGTCTTTTACAGAGTGTCTATGGCAACGGCATCCTCCCAAATCCTGCTGCCGGAAATAAACCTAAATGACACCTTTGATACTTTTGCTTTGGACTTCGCAAGGGAGAAGAAGATGTTAGAAAGCTTGGATTACCTCACAGGTTGGTCAAGTTTAGCCTGTTGAACACAGTATGTTATCGTTTGGCTTGAATCCTCTCAGTAGTGGAGTGTATATAACAACAATGTCCACATTTTAAGTCTGGGTTGGACTCATGAGCCTTTCTGTGTGGAGATTGCATGTTCTCCTTGTGTGTGCATTGGGTTTTGACTGTTCTGCTTTTGCTGGGTTCTCTTCACGTACAAACAATTGTATCTGTAGCTAATTAGTGAAATCTGTCACTAAGTAAACCTGTCCTGGGCTTACCCTGCCTTTAGCCAGTGAAGGTGGATCTCACAAAATGTTTATATAATGAACGGGTTTAAAATATTTTATGTTTTCATCCTCAGTTTTACATTATTTTAATATATCTGTTATATTATTATAAATTCCCTTTTTGAAAACCAGGAAACTTTTACTCATATGTGTAAATACTGGGGAAAAAAATTGGTTGTATCAGTACTGAATTATAGGGTACAATGTATTATGTACACTCTGTAATTCTTAAAATTCTTAAAAAATTTATTTTTGCATAATTTTTTTTTCATTTTAAAAATTAACGTTCTTTTATGTGAACAACATATATTTTGTTTTTAGAGCATTGATGTTGTCAAGTCAGGATAGGAGCCATATGTTTTAAATATGGGTTTGTCAGCGAGTGGCAGAAAACTGAAAACCTCAGGTATTTGGGATGGGGTTTTTTTTCTCTGCTGAATGGAAGAGGTTTGATTGTTTACACTTGGCTCCTGTTGTGCGGTGTGTATTTAACTCTGCATGGGGGATCTCACGATAATAGCTGGAGAAACTCCAGCCTAGATTATTCACACTCGTCAGAATGAAAAAAATAAAATAAACAAAAAACAAATGGATGATGCTATTCATCCACCACAGGTCTTGACAACATATTTCTTTGGGCCCTTTATTTGACGTGTTTGTGTATTCACTCAGCGTCTATTACTGTCTTTGGATAACATTTGCCTTTTGTTTTCCCTTCGCAGCACCAACTCCACCAGCGATCCGCGAGGAGCTGTGCACAGCTTCGTATGACACAATCACAGTCCACTGGACAACGGACGACGAATTCTCTGTTGTTTCGTATGAACTTCAGTACGCCATATTTACCAACCAATCCAATGTTGTCAGTAAGTACATGTGCAGTTTTCCTATGGGAGTGCAGCATGATGTTTGTGGTGGGGAAACATAACAGTGACGGAGGGATTTGAAAGGAACGAGGGGCTGTGTTACAATTTCCAAACATAATATTGGGCTGTAGCTACGAGAGAGAGAGACGCTCTCTCCTGGCTTGTGCAGATAATGAGATGTTACCAAAATACACTACAATTTCTGCACTGCCCTGGAAGAGATGAGAAAATAACAGAGCAGATTTGCATCCACATTTGCAATGTAAGCTTGATGCTATCTCCGGGTTGAAATAAGCAGCATACTGTGTGAATTGATTACATTAATGCGCTCACATGCTTAATCAAGCAATTTGTTCTTATCTGCCTCAGTGCTCGCACACACTAGCAAGAGTGTTAATGCGACCACGTTTAATGAGTCAAAAATAGCAATGTTGTTGCACTGCGCTGTTTAAATCCTCATTTCATCCGACTTTAAATTGTTGGATTCTGGGTCAGTGACTTTTTGTCTGTAATGCAGGTTTGTGTAACTCTGCTGATAGCTGGATGATAGTGCCAAACATCAAGCAGAATCACTACACGGTGCACGGACTCCAGTGTGGCACCAAATACATCTTCATAGTGAAGGCCATAAATCAGGCAGGCAAGCGCAGCAGCGAACCGGGGAGACTGAAGACCAATAGTATGTCAACAGTTCAACACAATTACCCAAATCATCGGTTATCTTTTACGGATTATATGTTTAACATTTTCCCTCCTCTATTTTAAGGTCAGCCATTCAAACTGGACCCAAAGTCTGCACACAGGAAGCTGAGGGTGTCCCACGACAACCTGACGGTGGAGAGGGACGAGACCTCATCCAAAAAGAGCCACAGCCAGGATCGCTTCTCCAGTCACAGCAGCTATGGCGTCACGGGAAACGTCTACATCGACAGTGGCCGCCATTACTGGGAAGCTCTGATTGGAGGAAGCACATGGTAAAACATTTCCCTGATTTCTTTCACATACGATTGGGGTGTCAGAATGTCGGTATATAATTTCATTCAACACCGGAAGATCTCAAAAGCAATTTTGTAACTACAGTCAGGAGTGAAATGAATTAGCAATAATACTCACATTACTGCATGTATTGTGGTTAAGTAGTGTTTTTGTGTACTTCATGCATCATTATTTCTTATACAAGTACACAATTTACTTCATGTAAGCTACGTTTTTGATCTGCTATTTTGTAACCAATAAGTTTTGTCTTTAATTTCCGGTATTATATTTTATTTATGTTTACAAAACAAATTCTTGGAGTGTAATTAATACATACCTTTAAGAAATGCAATGAATGCGTGTTATTGTTAATGCGGTCAAAGGCAGCTAACTACTATGGACTATATCTAAGACTTTCAATATTTCTTGAGATGAGTGCTTTGTACCTGTTCTTGAGTATTTAATAACAACAGTACTTTTTCTTGTAATGAAGTACTATTTGAAACATTGTAACAGTAGCTGCACCGTACTACAAATTGTCTGTACTCTTTCAACAGTGGCACACAACAAGGCAAATGGAATTTACCTCCATATATTATTCTTTCTGAGCTCCTAATATGTGACTGTTCATCTGTGGCGCAGGTTTGCGGTGGGCATCGCTTACAAGTCGGCGCCAAAGCACGAGTGGGTTGGTAAAAACTCTGCGTCCTGGGTTCTGGCGCGCTGCAACAACTCGTGGGCGGTGCGTCACAACAGTAAGGAGATACCCATCGAGCCCTCTCCCCACCTGCGGCGTCTCGGGGTTTTGTTGGACTACGACTCTGGATTGCTGTCTTTCTACGACGCCGTCGGCTCTCAGCACTTGCACACGTTCGACATCGACTTTGTTCAGCCCGTTTGCCCCGTGTTTAGCGTGTGGAATAGATGTTTAACAATTCTCAGTGGACTGCCCATCCCTGATCACTTAGAGGGTACGGAGTACAACTGATGTGACCGTACAGAGACTGAACCGCCCGTCTTGCAAACTGTGACGTGGACACATCTCTAGTAATGATAATTTAAAAAATCAAAAAAAATCACTGCCATTAAAGCTTTGACACTGAGGCTTTGTGGAAATTAATTGGAGTTATTGAAGAAATTATTTCAAGGCACTTGTAAATGTATTGTTATTTTTTTTTTTGCTTTGCACATTCATGTTCATTGTTCTGCTGGGTGGTTTTAGAGACTTGCTTTTCATTTGAAATGTAGTTATATTTTAAATTGTTTGATTTCTGAGGTCGTGTGATACACGCTTATCTTTGTGGTGCTTTAAAGGATGATCATCAGTCTTTAAGTGAGTCTTTTGCTCAAATGTTTGAGGGTTGATTTACAGACTTTATTGGTGTTTTACTTTTTTTATTAAACATTATAGCACTTTGTTAGAACAGCGTCCTTAGTCAATGCATTTTTAAGCCACTTTTATTATAATACATATGTTTACCCATCACTGATTTCAAGGGAAATGCACTTAAATAGATCCAGTAATAATAGTAAAAAATTGTTTTACCTAGCATTTCTAAGATATTTATTATGTGTAAATGCCTTTGTACAGTTAGATCCATCAGATTAGTCATCTCCTTTGTTGTAGCCATTTCAGAACAGTTCCTCCATAAAGCTTTTACTTTTGAAGTTCTTGAACAACATGCAATAAATCATATAATTGCCTGTGTGGATTGTCTTCTTTGTTATAGTGTAAGCTACAAATGTATCTCAATAGGAAAATGATTAAATACACGCATATTGTTTGTACGCACTCGCTTTGGGGTTTCCACTGAAGCATGACTAAGTGTCCACAATAGAGTGAAAAGAAAACGGCAACACCAGCATAGAGGAAAGTGTCAGTGTTTCTTTATGGGTCTCTGACCTGCGCTGAACCAAAATACAACTTTTGACAAGATTTGCTCTGACATCTCTTTTTGTACTGAAGTAACGCGGCTTGAATTCTGCAGCGTCTCCCTTCAACTAAGTAGACAAGAGCAAAATAAAGAGGAGGGGTTGGGGGGGATCTGAACTCTCTGTGACCTCTCTATGAGACTCCCTGCAGATAAAGCTGTAATACACCACCTCCTCCTTGTAACACTATTAAGACAGGATTTTGAGGCGTGTTCGTTTTTCCACGTAAAGAAAAAGTGGATCTCATTTAATGTGAGTTTGTTCATCCTAATGATTTGGAAAATATCTGTTATAATTTATTTAAAATTGTCCCATTAGATGATATGATCTGCCATTAACGTTTTCGTTTCCATATGGTATCCCAGGTCTTGTATTATTGAACTGTGTAAAATTGATGTGCCACAACACACATCTCTTTTTTTTTTGTGCATTGATTACAAACTTCAGCATGTTGTAAAACTAACTTTTCATTTTGAGGTGATCCTACTGATTTTAATCACTGACATAAATGGATGCTCATACTTCACTTGTACACATTTCACTTTAAAATATGAGAAAGTAAACAGAAGGCAAAAATAATCACATCAAATCAAAGTGTTTGTACATCCACTCACTTTTTCTTCCACCTGATTGAACAAACGGACACAATGAAGTTGAAAGACTTGAAAATAACACTTCTGTACGAGTACCACGCTACATTCACTGCAAAAATGTCTGACTGCCGGTTGAAGAAAATCAATTTGGCAGATTGAATGAAAGGACTAAGCTTAAAATTTCCCTCAGGGCTCCACCTGCTGGAATTCTTTTTTTTTTTTTTAGAGGAATAAATGAGCAAGGAATTACCTGTTTTAATTGCTTGTTTGCTTATTTGTTGTACAAATTTTCACACAACAGAGACGAGAGTCGAACAGAACAGACGTGGGTGCCAGGAAATCATTAAGAAAAAGAGTAAATTGGTCAACCCAAATTGTGCTGAAAATATAAAGTAATTTTAAACTTTTGAATTTTCACCGAAAATAGAAGCACTTACATAGGCTAAACAGCACAATTTCATTATGATATCCCACCACAAAAAAGGCTGTAGGTCTATGTACAGTAACAATTATTGCAACTTAATGACTTTTTTACACAACTAAAAGCAGTTTGACTCAAGTTCTTATGTATGCCTTTTGTTTTTCAATACAGCATACTTACTGCCCGTACTGAAAGTCAGTGTATATGATACAAATTGCCACAATACCAGTCTTCATAAATCAAGTACCATAAAAAAACTAAAAAACAAAGGTACCCCCCATGAAAAAGGAAAATACATGAAGATAACTTCATCACTTTAAAAAGTAAACGGTATATTTGTCAGCACCATTGATTTTCCTCTGAACATTTTGTTATTGCCTTTAATGTAATGACTTAAAAAAATTTATAAATGCAATAATGTCGACATTAAGGAAACTATGAATGCAATTAAACACAAAAGTCTTAAAATAAGATAGACTTATCTTTGTTTGACTTTAATACCAACACAACTATTTTATATCATGTTGACTCTCGTTAACATGAAGTAAATTAGCAGTTTTTGGTCATAATATTTCCAAGATCTGCGTCAGACGCGTCTGTAAAGGTAAACAAAGATCGGTTCCGCCCACACAGCTAAACCACGCCCATACAAGTTAAGCCCCGCCCACGCTCCCGGAACAGGAAGTACCTGTGTGCGTTGCTGCTGACGTTGATGCTGTCCACAGCGGCCATGGCGTCCACAGAGCAGTCCCTTTTGGATCTCACTGACAAGGAAACCAGGGAGAAGCTGTCCTTATGGGACCGCCGCACGGATGCCTCGGCTCCCCTCACGGAGAAGCAGATGGACTCCGTCCTGGAGATTCGTGCTGCGGCTGAAACTCTGTCTGTTCCCTCGGAGGTGAGCTCAGAATCCCGGGGCAGCTAGCAGGCTAACAGAGCTGCAAACTTACTTTATACACGCAACTGGGAATAAGAAGACAAGGAAGCTGTCTTTTTCGCACTCCTTTATTAAGATAATCGTGAGGAATATTGCCAAGGAATGCCAACGAGTTGACTATTTCGTAGGGTTTGTTGTTATACTCCGACGCGTGTAGCCATGTAGCTAAGTTAGCTTCAAGGGGAGTCCTGTTTTGTTTTTGCAGCTTCCCATCGAGGACCTGTGCAGCCTGTCCTCTCGGTCCCTGCAGTCCACCTTCACAGCCACTGTCCCTGCTTCCACTGAAGACGTCCTGCTCAAAGGTTTCCAGATGCTGGATATGGAAAATGACAGGATCGAGACTGCACAGCAGGTCTCCATCTCTTCTGTTACAGTATTTATTAGAGGCAGATGAGGTTCTTGGAAGTGATGTGATGCGATGCCTTTCTCTGTTGCAGTTTTTTGCCTGGTTTGCCAAGTTACAGTCAAACATGGACCAAGAAGAGAGTGCAAAGTTCAGGTACTTCAATCGTTTAATGCTTATGTCTTCACTCTTGTGTCATGCTGTTTGATTGATGAGAAGGATGTTTGAAGTTGGAGGACATGCAAGATCAGACCAGGAGCAAACTGCTTTGACATGAAACATGCACTGGACTTGCCTCAGATTGAAATATTTATTTATCACGTACTTACACCTCTTGAGGTTCTGTTATCACTCCCTCAAATAAGCTTCAGATTAAAGCTCACTTTAGGGTAAGTTTGGGTTAAACTTAACCATTTTTACTTCTTTGTCCTGCAAAAAGGCCTCAGATGAATCATGCAAAGATGGTTCTTTAAAAAGCCCTACTTTAATAGTGAAAGCTGAGTGTAATTTGCTCAAAAGTTAAAATTTGTGTATAATGTGCTCAGTGACAGATTCAAACAAAAAATTGATACACTTGAACTTGTCAAATCTGCACTGGTTCACCCCAGACACACTAAATATAAAATCTTTCCACCGACCATGTTGAAAACATCAGATACTGTTTATATTTTGTGATAGTCATTGTCCATATTCAAGTGTTTTAAGGACTGTCGTTTTTTAACCAGACCTGGTTTAAAATAGCTAACTTTGTCTCTTTCTGCAATTTGTTTGCTCAAATAAAGTTTCCAGAAATCAGACAATGAATAGCAGACAGTTTTAGGATTTCACTTAGAAAACCTGACAATCTGAAGATGTGCAAAAACTGTAGATTTGTTAGAAGCCTCAGATAAAATGTTTCCCTAAATTGTTGGTCATATGAGAATTGCTTGATGTTGAATGAAGTTAAATGACAGTTTGGTCTGTGTATTTGACAGAATTCTCACTCATAAACGTGCAGACAAATCCCATTGAACAATTTTATAGTGACGACAAAGTGTGTGAACCTGTTGAAACTTTTTTTTTTCAACTAGATTTAAACTGTAATAAAGTATCGCAACTATTTTGGAGGGCTTAACCCAAAACTGCATTATGGCTGCATTATTTGTGAGCAGTGGTGTTCTAGTGGCTCGAGAAGGAGTTGTAATAGGAAGTTTGCAGGTTCGATTCTCATTGAGCAGTACCCCTGACCCCCCACTAGCAACCTAAGGTTGGAGGAATAGAATGGGTAAATGCTGAAAAATGATTTTTTTTTCCCTAGAGATTAACAAAGTATGATTAGTTTATAAAAACAATATATTTCATGTGCCCATTGACCAACACTTTTACAAACCTATTTTTGCTTAGAGGAATAAGCAAATGACTATTAAAAGACTTATTTGGGTCTGGAGCACAAGGAGTACAACAGAATAACAGTTGGCACATCTTAAAAAATTCTACTCTTTCTCCCATTCTCTATCCACTTCCTCAAATAAGGATGTCGCTGCATACGTTTTGCTTTTTATTCACACTTTTATTCAGCAATTTGTGCCATGATTCCCTTTCAGGAGAACAAGAGACGATCTCAACTGCTACCAGGAACAATGTGACGCTATTTTAAAGGATGTCAGTGCAGCTCTTGAGCAGTTGGACTCCCTCCAAAAGCAGTACCTGTTTGTCTCCAATAAAACCGGCGCCCTGCATGAAGCCTGTGAACAGCTCCTAAAAGAACAGGTATGGTAGCATGCGGCCCTGACACCTGATACCTGCTTCGTTCAGTATTTAGACTGAGTGCAAATACCACAACTGTTGCTACTCCTGTAAAGACCAGGAGGTCTTAATTGATTTTACGTTTTGATTTCCTACTTCTTGCATGTATTGATCAATGACTGCTGTCATTATTTAGTTATAGACCCTTTGTATAATGACAATCAAAGCATTATTAAGTGATTTTCTTAAATTTCTTGATTTGTTTAATATTGTGAGTGGATTTTATTATTTCAGTCTGGGAAATTGATATTATGTTTATGTACTGAAATTAGTGAAAATACAAGTGGGTTAACGTCAAATCAGTCACTGCGAGGAGTAGAAATACCTTGTGCCCTTCACATTTTTGTTGTTCTCTGTGGTGCAGTAAAATATCTTATTATTGCAGCTTTTAAGTGACACTCGCGCTTGAGTTTTGTGTAGATTTCACTGTTTGGAGAACCTGAAAAACAAGGTGAGACTGAACTGTCATATCAAATAGTTTTTAACGGTGCATGTTTTTTTTTTTTGTCTCTTCACAGTCGGAGCTGGTTGACCTGGCAGAGAGCATACAGCAGAAACTGTCATATTTTAATGAGTTGGAAAACATAAACACGGTAGGACTTGTTTCCTGTTGTCAACATAATCAGACAATTGACCACTGAATGTATGAACTGTGACGTGCATGTCACTTAAATATTGAATAGATATTACCCAAAATTATTTTTTTTTTAATAAGAAGCTCACAAAAAAATTACAGTACAAAAGTATTAAAGTACAAATCTTCAGCTTTGAAGTTCAGAATTCTTTAATGACTTGAAATGACTCTTTGTTTTTGCAGAAACTGAACTCGCCGACGTTGTCTGTGAACAGTGAGGGCTTCATTCCAATGCTGTCAAAGTTAGACGACTGCATAGAATACGTTTCTTCACACGTGAGTAGGATTACACATACATGCTTTAGTCTTTGTCACTGTATATGGCGAACAGGTTGAATATCTCTATTGCTAATATGCATTTGTTCCAGTGCTGCTACATTTTTTTTTTTTGCAGCATGAAAATTCAAACAAAGATGACAATAACCACACATTTGTGTTTCTCTTGCAATATAAGCTCTGCACTGGGGTACTGAATGGATTTATATTACAAGGAGCATAAAATAAAAGCGTATAAGTGAGGCATTAAGCCGCCATGTTCTGCCAGAACAGCTCCAGTGCGAGATGGCATTGATTCTCCAAAAACTTCACTGACGTGTTATATACTCGTATTTTAACGTTGGGATTCCCGTCACGCAGCGTTCCAAAGTGGCCCGTAGCTGCTTGGTTGTTTTGTGATCTGGTGACTACAAAGGGCACAGTATTTGATTAATGAAATTTTTCATACTTGTTCAGAGAGCTCTCCATTTCTGTGTATGGAGCCAAAATGCAGCCAGACCTTGTTCATTTGGGGGGGGGAGTGTCATGTTGATCACTTAGATCAGTGGTTCAAACATTGTTTCCAACTTTGTAATGACTTGCTCTGATGTTTTACTTCGACGCAACATGTCCCAGAATTAAACACTGAAATGTAACGCCGTAACCATTCACTTTAAGTATCACTAAGTGTTAGTGATACTTAGTTTAGTTTTGTCATCCTTCTTTATTTGATTCCCATTAATATTGTCTTTTTTTCTACTGCAGCCTAACTTCAAGGACTATCCGGTCTATTTAGCCAAATTCAAACAATGTCTTTCCAAAGCTATGCACTTCATGAAGATCCACATCGTAAACACTTTGCAGAATCTCACAAGCCAGTTAACAAAAAGGGTACGTACAGGTCACGCACTGCTCTTACAAAGTCAACAGGTGGATGTGTGTTGCCTGTTGTTAGGATTGATATTTGCGTTTGTCTCTGCCAGGATCCCCTGGGTTTGGCAAATGCAGACAACGCCTTCACACTGTATTATGTTAAGTTCAGAGCAGCTGCACCTAAAGTTAGAGTGAGTATACCTATTTCATTACACAGCCAACGTTTATGCTACATAATTTCCCTTAATTTCCTATAATGAAAATATTTTCTCCCAATCTGTTCCCTCAGTCACTCATTGAACAGATTGAACAGCGAACAGAAAAGATCCCTGAGTGAGTATTAACATTCCTATTCAATTAAATAAAGTACTTTTTTTTTTTGTTGTTGTCTTAAATAGGCTAATCAAGCTTTCAAATTGACTTGAGCAGGTACCAGCAGCTCCTAGATGAAATCCATCAGTGCTATCTCGACCAGAGGGAGCAGCTTCTCAATCCCTGCATCAGATCCACCATTACCGACCTGACCAACCAAAACAGCAAAGACCACTGTGCTCTGGTAAGGCTTGGCTAGTTCAAAGTGGGGAGTGCCCTTTAAAATATAGCAAGGTGACATTTGAGCTGGCAGAGAATGGACAGTGTGGGCCCTCTGGGGTATTTTCTGCACTGTTTGTTAGAGACACAAAGCTGTGCACATGATAAATGAGCATAACCTGGGATTGTGTACAGCAGGCGTCTGGAGATTTCTCCCCGCTTTGTTCACCAGTGAATTGCTTTGCTGGGTGTTGTTTGTGTACCCTTCGTCATAGCTCATCTATAAAGCTGTAAATTACGCTTCTCTTTCTTTTTTTGCATTTGAAGCTTTTACTGACCTAAAGGTTGGCAGTAATTGATTGTGAAATATTTTTATTCTAATGTGATACTCCAGACAAACCTGGTCCAGTTCTGGCTCCTGCTCAGACTATGTATTTTGATGCTGTTGTGGCATTTTAAACACTTCGCTAATTGGCTTGATGGGGAGGCTATAATTAAAGGTCAGACTTTCAAGCAATAAAACATCATAACAGCCGCACCACCTGTCCACAGCTTTCCTGTAATGAACCTTGAAAGGTTATGCGTCGTGTTAATGATTGCTGTAATAGTTAATTGGGAGAATGTGTTTACTGGGGTTGTGGTGGAGCCGAAGTGTTTGCTGGCTCGGCAGCGTGCGCTCCTTGACTGTGTTTTTGTACAGGTTCGCAGCGGCTGTGCATTTATGGTGCACGTGTGCCAGGACGAACACCAGCTGTACAATGAGTTCTTCACCAGACCGACACAGAAACTAGAGTGAGTAGAAACACGCCTACCGACACAGGCGCCATCGTTCTGCAACACGTTTATATGTTTGTTAAAGGTGTGCCAATTTTTCATAAGATAGTAGCAGTCGTAGAGGATTTAGTTTCAGCGCTTGAAATACAAATTTATACCGTATGTTTATTGTCTTTTTAAATCCACTCCTGTTTTTTCAGTTTTAAAGTGTTTGCCCGTGGGATGAGTGAGTGAGCACTGTGGGGGTGCCAGAGGGATCAGGGGGAGGCCTTTTCCTACCATATTTTTCCTTTTTAACAATTCACAATAAATCATGGTAAAAAGAATAAAGTGGACGGGGAAACTTGTGTTTTTCATTCTATTATTATTATTTAGAATTTATCATCAAAGGATTATTTTTCATCAACACGCATTTTCAAAACTAATCTATTGCACGCGTGATGAAGACAATTTGAAAATAAGATATAATGCATAACAGTAGCAGACCGTATAAAAAAGACTTTCCAGATAGCTCAAATTAAAAGCTTTTACTTATAAGTTGTGCTTTTTTGTCACCAACAGTTGACAGCAGTAATTTCCTGCCACACTTTAACAACCTCTCACTTAAAAAAAAAAAAAAGAAAACCCTGACGCTTGATTAGAAAAGAGTGTATTTGAAGACTTTTGTCTTCAACAGAGCAACTGAAATGTTTGTGTTGAATCTCTGACAGCGAGCTCTTGGAGAAGCTGTGTATATCGCTGTACGATGTCCTCCGGCCTCTGATAATCCACATCATCCACCTGGAAACCTTGTCTGAGCTCTGCAGCATCCTGAAGAACGAGATGCTGGAAGACCACGTCCACAACAACGGTGGGTTGTGTCGTCCGCAGAACCGCTCATTTTGTCAAGCTGGCACCGAGATTTGTGTTACCAGGCAGCTGGATACAAAAATGCCTTTCAGTTTGGGCTCACTCTTTGTTTTTGTGTCATTACTGCTTTGCAAAATTCTATTTCGGTTGAAGTTAATTAAACCCTGTCTCTTAAATGGATTTAATTATTTACAACACCTGAAAAAGAAGAATGTGTCTACAGAGACAAAAAAAAACCTAATGAAATTAACCGCACCTGTTTCTGATTTTGTCAGCCGGAGAATATTTCATCGTTCATTATCATGAAACTTTTATGTCTCGTGTTCTTACAGAAACTGAAAATATGGATCGGTTCAGTCAAACATTAGGTCTTCCAAGTTGGAGGGGAAAAAATGTACAAGCATACAATTATTAGATTGGCTTTGGTGTGAGGAGTGGGGCGCTTTCATGGCACTTGGTTATTTTTCCCATCATGACCCAACCACATGCAGCCTCCCTATACATCATGAGCATAGTGCACAGCTCAGCTCGTGAAGCATATATATGTAGATTGTGTTCACAGCAAACTAGAAAGGGAGCTTTGTAGTTTTTCTGGGTATTGGCTGAACAGTAACGTGACCTCTGTGTGTTTCTCCGCAGCTGCTCAGTTGGGGGCCTTTGATGCGGTGGTGAAGCAAATGCTGGAGGATGTTCAGGAGAGGCTGGTCTATAGGACTCACATTTACATCCAGACTGATATCACAGGCTACAACCCAGCTCCGGGGGATCTGGCCTATCCTGAAAAATTGGAAATGATGGAGGTAATGCGTTTGTGCTGGAAGGCATGAACCCTATCGCCTATGCACACATCAGATTCAAACAAAGCTTTAAATAATTCATAGTTGGAGCTTTTCACTGGTGTGGTGATTAGAGCGTTTGCCTCACAGCGAGATCATCTCTGGTTGGAGTCACACTTTCTCTATACAGTTTGCATGTTTCCCATGTGCTTGATTGGGTGAGTGGTTAAATGGTCGCCCCAAATTGAATGTGATTGTTGAATAAAGCAGAATAGAAGACGGACGACTAATTTATATTCACGTATGTTCTTTATGTGTGTTTTATAGTCTTTGGCTTTAACCAGAACATCACTGACTCCCAGAAGCTCCTTGAAAAGGACTGATGTTTTAAGCCTCCGAAGGTCTTTGGTCTCCATGCTGTTAAATGTGTCTTTGAGTCCAGACCGATATTTCAAAGCTCCTAAATGTGTTGCATATTCTCTATTTTTGTGAAAATCACTCGATAGTGCGGAGTCTGACATTTCTTCAGATATTTATAAGTCTTTTTGTCTGTCTCTTTCTCCTCAAGTTTAATTTCATTTTATGTTAAGCGTTCAAAGACCTGTAGACTTCTTCTGTAGTCAAGGAGAAAAAAACCCCACATCTAACACTGTCTATCTACAGCTGCTTAAAAAGTTTGAATGTTTTAAGTTGAATTATGCAAATGAAAGACTTGAAGGCTTCTGGTCTTGCGAATATCCACAGATGTGGTTAACTATGCCTGTGAGTCTCGGTTTATATTAAACAGCTTTCGAACGTGTTGCACTTTCAGATGCGATGTGGATTCCGTGCCATGTTCTTGATGTACTTCAGATGTTTATCTTACGTTCTGTCTGTATACACGTTTGTTTTACGAGTGGTATTTCACGATGTTTCGTACCTCTAAGAAGCCCCTAGGCCTCCTGTTGGAACAAAAATGGTAAAAACATGACTGTACAGAATCTTAACGTTTTCTACCAACCACCTTTTGCCTCTTGCTTGTCTGTCATCAATAGAAAATTGCTCAGAGCTTGAAGGAAGAGCAGATGAAGCAGATGTCACAGGAGTCCATGTTTTCTGATGTACAGCTTGAGGATCCCGATGGCAGAAGAAACAGTAATGCTGGTCTGTTTCCAGATCGTGACACTCGCTTTCACTTTGCCTTTCTTCCACATTTGGTGTTGCTGTCATCGGGCTGATGTCTTCTCCCTCTTTGTACAATGAATCAATGAATACAGGCAGTGTTGAACCATCCCGAATACAGACATCTGTCTCTCCTGCTGATCTGCACGGCATGTGGTACCCTACTGTCAGACGAACCCTGGTTTGTCTATCCAAGCTCTACAGATGTATAGACGTGAGTCTTCAGTTTTTCTAACTTGCTAATTTATTGAACCAAAGATGGCTCAGTGGATATAGCTGTTTTTGTTTTTTAATTCATGTTGTTGTTGTTTTTTTTTTTTTAATGCCAAATCTTGGTCTCTTTGTAGAGAGCGGTCTTCCAGGGTTTATCTCAAGAAGCCTTATCTGCCTGCATCCAGTCCCTGCTGAAAGCTTCTGACATCATCCTTAAAAACAAGGTTGGCACACATGGTTAAGAATAATGTGCATTTAATTTTTTCCACTAAACTTTTATTTTCATTGAAATGGCCAGAAAAGTTCTTTTTTCTTTTTTTTTTTTCTGCATAAATAAGATCAGTTTCTCTCCAGAATAAAGGTCGTGAAGGCTACAAAATCCTTAACGAAAGCAGCCGCTGTCATTGAAAGTTTGTTTTAATGTGCGCTTCATTGTGCTTTACTGGGTGTGCAGCAGACCTTCCTTTATTTATGGGCGGCTCTCACCTTCAAATATGCTGTCAATATCGGCGCTAACTGGCCCGTTTCAGCCGAACACGTCAAATTAAAGCCGCTGCATCAATCTCCAAAGACAGTTTCTGCTCAGTGTCTTTTTCCAGCGTTTTAGTTGCTTGCTAAACAATAAATGTTTTCTGCTCCTCTGTTTGCCACTGTAATATGTTCATTTCTGGCTGTGATTAATCAGTGCTTATTAATTAGAGCTATTCCCTTATCTCCTCTGAGCCTGTGTTTCTTTTCTTTTCTTTTTTTTTTTTTTTAATTCTGGCATTGGTTTGGATAGTCAGCCCTTTTGTGCTGGCAGCCCGCAGTGTGGATTTAACAGTGTGCTTTCACTTTCCGTAGACACAAATAGATGGGCAACTTTTCCTGATCAAGCACCTGCTGATTATGCGTGAACAGATTGCCCCATTTCACACCGATTTTGCCATCAAGGAAATTTCACTGGACCTGACAAAAACGCGAGGTAAGATAATTAAAGGTGGAGGGAACATTGGCGTTCGGCTCCATAAAGCCAGTCATTACATTTTCATGCTCATTAAGCAACTTGTGCCTATCACATGCACCGGTGGCAACAATTAATGTGGAAATTGTAATCCAACACCATCATGTACATTAACCGGTGGCTCGCGAGGGCAGATCTGCTCCGACTATCACACTCGTCCCAGTCAAGGACATATTGTCAGAGTATCACTAGAGGGCACTCTAATTCTACACCAGCTGAGATTTAATCTCTGCTTTGTGTTCAGATGCCGCCTTCAAAATCCTCAACCCCAAGGCTGTCCCCAAATTCTTCCGATTTAACAGTCACAACGCCATACTTGAATTCCTGTTAGAGGTACTGTTTTTCTTCTTCTTTTCCACCTTTTCTACTAAACATACTATATGCTTTATGTGCTTTGATAGGACCCTGCCTCGGGGAAACGCCACTTGATAGTGCTAAAGCTTTTTTTTTTTTTTTTACTCTGTGCTCTCCAGGGAACACCAGAGATAAAGGAGCACTACATTGACTCAAAGAAGGATGTGGACCGGCACTTGAAGTTCAGCTGTGAGCAGTTTATCCAGCAGCAAACTCAGATCTTTGTGGGGAACCTTGAGGAGTTTCTCACCAAGGTAACTGTTGGAGCGAAGGCAGACTTAGCCTGAGGCTGCGACGGCTCATCGTGACCTTCAATTTTTTTTGCAGCTTTTACCTTAAAAAAAAGAGAGAAAAAAAGAAATTTTTGACAAAAAAATCATTTTCTTATTCACTGATCACCGACGGTCTCGGTACTTAGCTGACAAGTGAAGATAAAACAGCTATTTAGCACCAAGGGTATCTAATTCACTTACTAGGGGAGTATGTGCATGTGGCTGTTTAGAGTTATTGTATGCTTACAATATAGTGATTCTGCTGTAACTATTGACTTTTGGGCTTTTTTTGTCTACTCGTCGCACTCAGTTTTGTTTTCTTTTGTGTTTTGTGTGTGTGTGTGTGTGTGTGTGTGTGTGTGTGTGTGTGTGTGTGTGTGTGTGTGTGTGTGTGTGTGTGTGTGTGTGTGTGTGTGTGTGTGTGTGTGTGTGTGTGTGTGTGTGTGTGTGTGTGTGTGTGTGTGTGTGTGTGTGTGTGTGTGTGTGTGTGTGTGTGTGTGTGTGTGTGTGTGTGTGTGTGTGTATATAAAAACAACTCAAATTCAAGACAGTATTAAATTGGCTGAACCGACAGCCGGGCATCTTGTGCTTGTTTGTGTGTCTCACCGTAACTAACACAAATTAGGTCTCCTCAAACTAATGTTTTCTTCTGGCTATCTGCACTCAGGTTGCAGCTCTCAAAACTATGGCTATTCAAGGCGGTCCCACATACAGTCTGCCTCAGCAACCTTGGGCACAGCCGGGTAAGGCTCTAATTCAGGAAACACCATGAGCGTCGTACTGAAATTCATCGTGACCCGTAAATGAATGAAAGACGGCGCGTCAATGTGTTTATCAAGTCTTTCCTTTTGTCTATTTTTTTGTTTTCCTTTTCCCAGCAAAGATCAACGATATAGTGATGGCTACCTACCGGGTGATGAAGAGCAAGCTGCCCAGCACCATACAGAGCATGTCCTTGTATTTAGCCAATAGAGACACAGAGTTCATCCTTTTCAAGCCTGTCCGGGTGGGTGGCAGCAAAACCAGAGTATAGCATGTACTGCATGAGTCATTTTCTTTTCAAGTCATTGTTAAAGCTCAAAGAATTCAAGATTCCTTTTCATACAAGATCCACAGAGCGTGAATAACATGATGTTGCACTCCAAGGTCTAATTTGTTTCAAATAATATAACTTGGAAGATACTCACACATTGCTAACAAGCTGAACTGATAACATGCTGATGGCTCCTGGTATGGGGTGAAGTTACAGGTCTGTTGCAGGTGTACTCCGCAGTGTTAACAAACCTCTTGCACTGTTGGATCACATTCATACCTAGATGTTTTATTAGAAAGCCTGTCTCCTAATTTAAAAGGGATATAAATGATATTTCTGTGTGACTCCTGACTCTTGTTTAAATTTGGCTGGGAGATTGTGCCTTTAGCTATAAATTGCCTGTGCGATTGAACTCTAATAGAGAAATCTTTGTGCAGCCTGTGTAGTGTTCATCAAGGTGCCAGGTGAGGCTGAATGAGAGAGGAACAAAATTCAGCGGTTGACATGGAAACAAGATAGTGAGGGGACATAGGCCAGATGGAAATGCAGTATTAATTTCCTTCCAGCACTCAGTAATAGCATGGCTTTTTCCACAGAATAACATCCAGCAGGTATTCCAAAGACTGCACGCTTTGCTTCAGGAGGAATACAGTGGAGAAGACCTTCAAATCATTGCCTGTCCATCTATGGAACAGGTATATTACTCTCTGGATGGATGAGCAGAGCCTCAAGGCACCTGGCATATTTTGAATAATACTGCAGCAGCATCCAAAATTCCAGTTCAAGTATCATTAAACATCAGATATCGGCTAAGCCACGGTGAGCGCTCATAATTTTTCACGGCTCTCTTTCAGGTCAACCTGCTGCTGTCTGTGAATAAGTAATGCTTGGTGTAGCGGTGCAATGTTGGCGAATACCTCCTGGATAGCAGCATGCTGCTGCACCTCCAGCTCTGACCAGGAGAGCTGAGTGGGAGAGATGACCAGAATACCGCACACCAGCTGCACACCGGACCAGGAGAGCTGAGCTGATTGCAAAAAAAGAAAAAGCTCTGCACAAGGCCAAAGATTTTTCTACAAGAGGCTCCAGCAGTATGAAGAGGTTCAGGTATTCATTCGGAAGTCGACAACAAACTGGGAGGTGGAGAGTTACTTTTTTGGGTACTGAGTTGATCATTTCGTTGGCAAAAAAATTGAAGTGGGTGTTTTTGGAAAGCTTGTTCAATGTAGGAGAAATCCATTTTAACTGCAGTGGATTTGTGATGACAGTTTCATCTCGCGACACCAAGAATAAAGATGACTTGCACACTGTGTGGCGTCGGGGCGGAGGATTGCTCAGACTGGGGGGGCACAAATGGCGCTCTTCAGCTCTGTAGCCAATGGCCAGTAAGAGGACTTCCACTCACATTCCCCCTTGATTATTTTGGAAGGATAATAAGAGAAAAATGCTGCAAAAACGTTCAATATTTTAAAATGTAGCAGTGTGTAACCTGGTCAGTCGAGCCTAATGATGCTGCAGGTGTGTCCAGTCCAGCAGGTTTTCTATGGAGCTATTATAGAAGCAAAATGATATGTGCGTGCTGGCGGAGAAGTTTGTGTGTGTATAACGATAAGCGTTTCTGTGATGCAAATGGTGAATGCGACTTAAATTTGTCTGTACACAGATTTTTAATCAAAATGTGTGTCTGCCTAAATCAATTTGTGGGTCTACAATATATGTGCTGTGTACTTATAAGTCCTTCTAAAGCTACACTTCCTTCCTTCAGTTGAGGCGTTCACTGAGCTCTGCAGCTAGAAGTTTGCTCCTCGGAGTGGAGTGTGGAGTTTGCATGTTGTTCCTGTGTATGTGCGAGTTTTCCTCGGGTACTACGGGCCATAAATGTGGATTTGAGTTTAATTGGGACTGAAAATGACGTGAATGTGAGTGTTTCTCTTTCGTTGTTTTGTGATGGATTCAACCTGTTCGTGGTGTGCACGTTCTACTGTGATTGGTTCAACATCCTGTAAAGATACATATGTGAACCTGGATGGACGGATTGATGTTGCTCCTTTTTATTTCCACAACAAATAATTCCCGGTTTTATTTGCTCTGTGTCGTCTGGCAGGCTCACTCTTGTTGGTACGTCCTCTCCTTGGTTATACAGCCTTTCATAACACTAAGTAACATTATGGAGTCAGTGATTTCCAATAAAGGAGTCAAAACTGAGGACAAATAATATATATATTTTTTTAAGTCCGTTATTTACTTATGGGGAAATCGCTGTCTTGGCAGAGGAGCTGATCAATCGAAGTGAAAACGGAGCTGACTGAGGCCAAAGTGAAGTGAATGTGGTGATGGAGGTCTTATAGACACACAGCCGTCAACCATATTACACACACAACTTCCACTTCCCACGCATGAATCTAAAAACACCCATGTAAAGGGAAATTGTGTAAATTAAGTACGCGGTGAAACAAACAAATAACAGACATATACAGATCAAGATGTAGATGCACAGCTCTTCATGCACAAATCAACTTGCTGCCTTAATAGCGCCACAGTTTTCACCTTGAATCAAAATCCACAAAATTCATCTAATCCATGTCCTTGTTAGCGGTTTTTTTTATTATGCAAATATGTACAAAAAGACAATGAAATCTTATGTTTTATACCTTTTTTTTTCTTTTTCTTTTATAACAATGTTGATTAAAATGGTTTATTCTAGCAATATAATGGACTGGTGACATTGGGCAGATTTGCTGTGTTCATGATTCTTGGGTGTATTTTCTCGCGGTCGCTCACAGTAACAGAAGTAACGGGACTTGTAACATTCGGTGTGCTCTTTGTAAAATTATGTGTACAGTTATGCTATTTATGGATATTCTGATTAAAAAAAAAAAAAAAAAGAAGCTTATTATTGCGTCTTGGCTTGGTTTCTGAAATGCTCTGTCTTCCTATTTAAATTCAGGAAACACGATAGTTCAAGTCACTTCACGCAAAGAAGAAATTGCCATTCAAGGACATCATTGACTTTAGGGGGTCTTCTTGGCAGACAGTTTCTGTTTCACTGGCAGCTGCCGCCTTTCCATCTGTGAGATGAGTCTTTGCTGGGGCTTGACCTTCTGTGGACTGACAGTCTTTTGATAGGTGATGAGGGACTGGATGTTCTGGAGCAGGACATTGATCTCGGCACTCTTCTGCTGCAGATATCTCTGAAGCATGTCAGGCCCTGGCATTGCGAGACCTTTGCCTTGCCTGTGACAGCATGTAAAGTAAATTAAAATCAATGATTTGATCTCAGGCGCTTATCTCTGCTGTTTTAATGATTTTAAATGTATGTTTAAAAAAAAAAAGAAGAAGAAGTAGCAAGCCCTGTTGAGTTACTTTCAGTTTTGCCAATACTTGATGCCCCCCCCCTCTCCCCCTCCAATCATTATCAGTTAAACGTCACATGCTATCAGGATTGGGTGCAGATGCTGCTTTTGGAGCAACCGTATCCCTGCCCAGTCAGCTCCAGGATGTCTTCAAATCTTCTGCTTCAGCGCAGTAGGAGGCTCTCTGAAGTCCAATTTCTACATATAAAGAGACGCAGCTTGTGAAAAATAAACCCCTCTGGGAGGTTTTATTGTCTGATCTTGATAGTTTGTCATTTTGCTCCTTTGAGTATCTTCTCAGTAATTGAAAATTGAACCTGAAATTCCTTCTCAATAAACGGCTTTTTTGCTCAATTATGTCCACAATGATAAGTGAAATGTCACTAATGATTAAACACTCGTGCCAAGTGCAGCTATTTTTGCGGTATCGGCTCACCTGTTTATGAAAACTGCCTGAATACAAGGCTGCTGTATTTTGTCTTCAAGGACCACAGCGGAAGACTTTCTACTGCTTATTAATGCAGCAGCTGTAGGAGGATCTACACATACCGCTGCATTTTAAACACAAATGCTGTCGACAGCCATTAGGTTGGATTGCT
Organism: Lipophrys pholis; assembly: GCF_963383615.2. Taxonomy (NCBI): domain Eukaryota; kingdom Metazoa; phylum Chordata; class Actinopteri; order Blenniiformes; family Blenniidae; genus Lipophrys; species Lipophrys pholis. The sequence goes on from NC_137632.1 coordinate 11,029,186, forward strand.
ATAGTACACTCACTTTAAAGGATGCTTCATTGTTGTGTTTCACAGGCAGTGTCATCACGCAGTAGGACTTTTTCAAAGTGCATAAATAACAAAAACATGATTTGAACATTTAACAATAGCAAGGTTCAGTGAGGAAGATCTGTCCTTTTGTACTCCTGTCTTTATTTTTTCTAGGTGTGGAGAATGATTTCAGGGGAAGAATGGTATCATTTACATTGTAAAGATCAGAGGAGATAAGTGGATATGAAATATCTGGTCAGTTTATCTATTATGTTCACAATAACACACACTCCCAAGGGAATACCCCCCCCCCCCCCCCCCCCCCCCCCCGCCTCCCCTTCTAAATGGGAACCTGTTTCCAGTGTGTGATTTCTATTTCAGGGAGTGAAGCTTCCCACTCGGAGCAGCATCGGGGAGTCGATTGTGTGGGGTAGCACTTCCTCGTTTGTGTCTTGTAATGAAGTTAAAGGTGTCACGACATGGATTAACAGAAAGGGAAGCAAAGGCAAATTTAATCTGCATGAGGCATCGCTCTGTGGTCGATGGTGTGTGTAAACCTGCTTTAGGGGCCTGACGATCTGAAGCCCGTTTTTTCTTCTTTCTTTTTTTTTTTGTTATTCCAAGCTGTTCAACCTGCAGTGTGTTACGGAAACTGTAGCATCGCAGATTCAACAGCATTGAAATGTAATTTGAAAACAGCATCTAATGGGTGGAAGCCAGGAATAGATGCGAGCAATCCTGACCTTTGATCTGTCTGCATCGACGGGTCCCCATCAGTCACAGCTTCTTTAGAGATAACCGCTGCGCCCTTCGGCAAACTCTCTGATATCATCCGTTCCTTCTTACAGCAGAAAAAATAAAACCCCACAAAGAAGAAAGAGCCGAGCATAAATGTGGAAATGCTGAAAATATTTAAAATTCTGATTCAAGGCAAACAGGCAGTCGCTATGTATTTATACTCATTATTGCTCATCTGAAATGCAAGCAAGCCACATCCTGATCATAAGAGAATCCCAGACTGTAAAGTATATCATTTGAATCACTCTTCTTCTTTTTTTTTTTTTTAGAGAAAAAGAATTTCAGTTTCACAAAGAGTGTACTAATTCAGAGAGGAAGTTTCAGCTTTATTCAACAGTTGTATTGTTGTTGTTTTTTGTTGGGTTTTTTTTCTTTTTTTTTTAGAAAGGAATCAAAGTCCAATTTGCTGAAAAATGATGTGTCAAATTCTTATGTGAGGTCTCATAGAAATGTTGGAATATTCAGGCCACTCAAAGTAGTTTGAAGAGATTGAAAGTTGAACGACTACCAAGGACACTCAGGCATGTTTGCTGCTTAAATATTTAGCGAGACTGAGAAGTTGGACTTTGTAAGGTATAAAACTCCGTTTCTCTGTTCAGCCTTGAGTGCTTCTAAAAGAACCCGAAACCTGTGCATATTGTACAGACGTATGCAAACTTGAATAAAATGACCGTCGAGAGCTTAAAACTGTTCTCAAATGCTCCGCGGCTGCACTTCGGCTGAGTGGTCCTTTCAGGTAAATTGCTACAAAGGAGACCATGGTAATGCTAACACAGTAATACCATTTTACACCTACTTAGGTTAATGTGTAATTCATATCTCAGAATCACCGAAACACATTTGATCTTGCGGTGAAATATGACACCTGACCACAATGGCTCCCAACGTTTATTAGCAACGAGATGAACACACGGCATTGTGGGAGCCCCGCTTTATGTCTCACAGGGATCTGCACAGTCAGTCAGTGTAATGTTCTGATGTTTTCGTCAGACCAGCGCGGCTGACTCACAAACACAACCATCTCCAAAGCCAGATGTGTCGACCCCTGTTCCTGGAGGGCCCCGGCCCCGCATGTGTCCAAACGCTCCCAGCTCCAACACGCCCGACTGTAATGAGTAACTCTCTATCGGGCTTACTGCAGGGTTTGTTGATGACACATTTATGAGACTCAGGTGTGTTGGGAGCACAGAGACAGAGAACGTGCAGGACTGTGGCTCTTTGGGACCAGGATTTAGCACATCAGTCTGAAATCCGTGAAAAAATAAATCAAATGTAGGCCACTTATTTTATGTCTGAAGTCCATGGTATTCAGCTTAGGGTAGTGGCGGCTGGAGGTGATCGCAGCTGACTATGGCGCACCCCTGAGAGGTCTCCAGTGCATCACAGGGTAAACACAGAGGGTATGCTCAGTTTAAGGACACCAATTCACCTCATATGCAAGTTTTTGGACTTTCGAAGGCTTTAAAAATCATTTTTCAAATTAGTTTAACTCATAATTATTTGTAATTTAACTCCAAGCTGCACACAGTGACACTGGGAATGAGAGAAATCATGGGTTTTTTTTTCTTTCTTTCCTTTTTTTTTCCTCTGTCCAGTCTGTTTCTGTTTACGATGTCTGTGGCTCCATATTAACTGTAGGTCTGGCAGCACACTCACTCCCTCACCTCTTCTGGGTCAGCACTGTTGGCTATCTGATCACTGGTCACTGGGGCTTTTTTTTTTTTTTTTTTCAGCTGCTGGCAGAGCTCACAGCAAATGTTCGACACAGTCTGCAGCAGCTCCTCTGATCCACTCGAGGTTGAGATCTGAAAACGCTCTGCGAGTCTTCGCTTTTAGCATTTTTTTTTTTTCTTAATTATTTTCTCTCTCCTAAAGCAATGCGCTGTCGAAAATGTGTAGCATCCAAATATTCCAGCTAACGAGCGGTTCCAAAAATAAGTCAATTTCTGACATGTTTTTCAAACCGGTGACGGATAAAGATACAAGATAAATGTAAATTATATGTGTGGTCCATAAATTAATTCTAATTTATACTACAGGAGGGAAAGGTGCATTTTAAAAGTGACATTTCTTCTATACCTTGTCCACATTAGTTAAAGACTTCAGTTTCTCCTTGGCAGGTTGCGGGAGTTTAGGGAGTTTCCTTGCCGAGAGAATCCAACACTTCATTATCTTGGGATATTTGTAACTCAGACTTCATGTTTTTCAGAAACACTCCGAGGAGGGAAAAAACAAAGACAGTTCATAATTTATTAAATTCTTTGAGGTCTTCAACTTGTGCTTCATGAATAAATCAAAACCGTGAAACTCCATGTCTCTGGATACCATGTCATATCATCTTTCACAAGATAAAACTTACACTGTGACAAGGATAGACAAGGCTATGGAAACCCAAATCCACATTTCTTTGGCAGTTGGAAAATTATCTATACAACACACACAATAAAAGCTTCGTATATGCTAATTGTGTCTTTTTTTCCCCCCATTTGTCTGAGGGCTTTCTACAAAGTGCATTTCAAATGTTAGTTTAATAGCACAGAAATAGTGGAGTTCAGAGAAAGCTCTCCTTCTTTTGGTGTCCTAGTGAAGCTTTTATTTTGTCAAGGACATTTCTCTGCTGTCATTCAGAGAGTCGTTTTTTTCTTTTACGAGCCATAGCGCCTCATTGTGAGTTTGTTTTAATGCCCTCCCTGTGGTATCAGGCCGAGCTCAAAGTGCTCGTCTGTCATGTGTTTTCGACATGAAGTCTTTTTGGTTTTCTCTATTAATTGCATTTAGTCTGTGAATGGTCACTCACAACAATGATAATTGTAAATTTCTATTTAGCAGTTTTCCCAGTAACAGAGGGCTTTCCACAACTAAAAAAAAAAAGAAAGACGAGAGAAAAGCTGCAAATTACTCAAAACTTCAAAGACAAATAGAAGCATCAATATTTAATTTGAAACCTCAAAGTGGAATTCAACCAACATGTAATGAAAAAGCATAAAACATAATTATCCCAGACGTTTACAGTCATTCACCAAACACTTATTCTGATGACAACTTGAATCAAAAGCATAGATCGCTGGGTACAAACCATCCTGAATCACCTCGTTTAATTAATATCTCCAAAACCAGGAGGGATTCAGGCAGTTCCGCTCAACTACCCTGCAGAAAGAATTACCAGCATTGACCTATCAGACATGCACAGATGCAGAAACTCCATGGAAATGTTGGGTGTAAGGGGCAACACCAGTTCTGCAAATTATTTAATCTACTCCCCAAAAAAAATTAAAGGCGTTTGTTTTTTGATATATGATTTCTTCACTGTAACAATTCTTCTTGACAATGCAATCCAATCAAAACCATGTTAAATTCCTTTTGAAACAGCGCCACATTTGTAAGGAATATGTATTTGTGGGATGAGCAGCAGAGCTGAGTCGGTTGTGGCAATAAAAAAAAAAAGACAAATCCTCGCCACCCTTGCCAAACAGCTTTTCTTTGCATTGCTATTGTCTGTTGCTTTGAGCTTCTGGTACATCCACATGCTGACAATCAAGTGCCTCATTTGTTCAATGAATACCTTGGTACATTGCCAATACTTTGCCCATTCCACCAAAAAAAACAACAGAAAAAAAACACAAACAAACGAGCAAAGAAAAGCTGCTTGGCAGAGAAGATTCAGTAAATATTTTTTATTTTTTTCTTATGGACACTATCTGCATGTTCAGCTCTGCTACTCATTCGACAAATACATATTCCTTACAAATGTGGCACCGTTCAAAAGGTAAAAAACAAACAAACACCATTACAAAAGAGAATTAATCTTCTGAAGAGGAATCTTTATTTAATTTAATTTGTGTGCATGGTTTATTACTACATAATGCTCTTGTTTCCAAAAGAGGCTGTCGAGATACCTCTGGTCTGCCGGTGATTTCCTTTTATTGTTATTATTATGACCACTAAATGTGAAATTAATAATCTCTTTGCCACTGGTTAGTGGGTGGAATACGTTCAGCAGCAAGTGAGCATTTTGACCTCAACGGTCATGGTGACGTGGTTGTTGTTTGCCGTTGTGATGAACTGGTGTTTCTAATCTTCTGCCCCTCTTATGCAATCTAGGTTAAAGGACGGCAGGATACAAAGACAAGTTAAATAGAAAACCCATGGCAGAGCTGATTGAGCTTAAATTAAACAAATGTGCACAATGGAGAGGATGCCACATTTATTTACCGTTTTAGCATAATTTATACCCGTGTTGACTCATTTATATTTATATCTGCTCCTTTATTTGTTTTGGTTTTTGTGTATGTTTGTGTTGGAATTAATTTACGAAATCAGATTTATGTTCCCCATGATCATTCTAACAAAACCTCTAAAACAATGCAGGCAAGAGTTGTTTTTGTATTGTCTTTGTTTCCCTGCATAAGTGTCCGTTCTCGATGATGTTGTGCTGAAAGTCTGTGTATTTGTGGCTTTTTTTTTCTTCTTCTGAACATATCTTTATTTATAAATGCAGGATTTAATCCAGCTCGCCTGACTTGCCCGGTGAACGAGATGTTTGCATCATCTCTGTGCTATCCTTGACTTACAAACAGAAATAGAGGTGAGCAGAGAAACCACAAATGCACAAAAGACTCTCAGAATGGTTAAATGAAAGCGACATGTTTTGCTCCTTGTGAACCATGGCTGCCGTGCCCGTGTCCTTCTTTTAGATCTACTTCCTTTCCTTTATTTGATCTCTTCTTCTCGGGTTCTCACCATGCCCATTACCGCACAGCACTGCATAGACAAAGTGCTGTGCAAAAGCCTTAACTCTTTAGATGTTTAGATTGTTATCCATCAAGCAGCACCATCAGGGTGGTGTTTGATTGTGCAAACCAGAGACATCAAGAGGCTTTCTTCAGTGACAAGAAGAAGAAGGAGTCCTGCAGCAGGTGGTGAAACCTTCCGACCGAGTGCTTTTGGCTTACGTTGAAGAGAGCGACGACACGGAGACAGCCTAAAAACCAAACAGCTTGAAATAACTCACCGATTTCACATATGAAAGAAAACATGCATGCAAGTGTAGAAAATGTCTATTTCGCGAGTAATGTTTCATTTATGTATAGTTTACATTTTATTACTTTTACTAAACGATGGAAAACCCAAGCAAACACAGGAAGAACATGCAAACTGCAGACAGAAAGACCCACAAACCTGATCATGGTAAGAGTACTAACCATGTCACCATCATCATCATCATCATCATCATCATCATCATCATCATCATCATCATCATCATCATCATCATCATCATCATCATCATCATGCATAATGCACAGTGTGCTTAGTCATTTTTTACATTTTGTAATTTTAATTCAGTTCCTGCTGAATATAACCTTGTTTCTATTCTATTCTATTCTATTCTATTCTATTCTATTCTAATAATTGGATTTCACATACACAACATGTTGTAGTTGCATGCCATCTGTTGTGATACTCTGGACACTGCAAAACCTAATGAAGCCTACCCAGCTATAATTTAATGGAAATGTAAATTAGATTGGGTGAAAGTAAGGCAAAAAGAAGCAGAATGAATCTTGCTCATGTGGGTCAAGTGTTTTAGTAATCAGCAGTAACTGTACCAACTCTAAGAGTACAACAGCGACATACTGTTTTAGCTAATGTACGAGCTCAATAATTTAAAGACTTGGGAATAACAACTAATTAACAGTCTTGCAGTCGGCCATATATAGTAACAAGAAAGTGGAAATAAATTATTCCACGAGTCTAAAGACTTGTAATAGGTCACCATCAGTGTTACCAACAGCTGTGAGCAAACTGGAGTTACATTCAAATGTGTTTTAAATAGATTTCAAATACATCATCGCGCATGAAAGAGTCTTTTGATAGAGCAGGTATACACAGAGAGACAGAACCCTGTGTGGTGTGCTTTACAATGTCTTGGTTTTATAAATAAAGGATGTTCTTACAGGGTTTATCAAAGGAATACTAGAGGTTCATTTTTGATACGATGTTCACTACATGACCTTTACCACTCTCCAGACTGAAACTGAAGACAAATCCAGAAAGTTGTAATCCCAAAAGCTCATTGGGGGAAAACATTTTGTTGAAGAATCTGACTGGTAGATTTAATTATTTCGGAAAAAAATACCCATGTTTGGCAACAGGAACAGAGTTGCAGAATATTACGCATCAATAATTCATGACGACTCCACATCTACAGTTGTTCTATAGCTTTTGATATGACTTGTTCTCACAAAGCATATTAAAAAAATGCCACTGTGGGTTTTACTTATGCCAAACAACGCTTCAGTTCTGGTGCCAGCTTTGTATTGTGGACCAGAATGTCCAGCTGACTGCTATGTTACAATATTCAGCAGTCACACATTTAATGGCTGCTGTTATTATCATTTTATGTTTGTAGATTGCTTGTACAGATGGCAACTAGTTTCGAATTAGGTAAAATTAGAAAAAGGCAGGGTGTTATTTGGAGATGACAGATGGGTTGTATTTATAACTTGGTGTCTGTGTGACGGCTGAGTTTTTTTCTTTACCCTTTTTTTTTTTATTAAGTAGAAGGCACATTTGTGCAAGTTGTGTTTTTCTATTTAAATGAGCAACTTGGATTCTGTCGTTTCTTTAAACGCTGCCTGTTCTTGTCAAGCTCTTGAAGGCAATCTGTTTAACTATATTTCAGATGCTCAATCTGTAAAGAAAAAATAATAGCCTTTGCAAATCTAGGGAACCTTTTGTTACTTTGTATTTTGTCCTCTGTTTGCTGTGTCTTCCTCACACGGAAAATCTCCACATATATTTTCTGATTTGTCCACGTGAGCTTATGGGGTGCGGGCAACTACACCCAAATCTTGCTCTCGCTCTTCAGCTTGTCCTGACCTGACCCCGGGGGTCTCCACCCAGTTGGACGTGCCTGGTGAACCTCTAATGAGAGGTGACAGTGGGCATCCGAATCAGGCTGTGAGCTACCTAAGTGCGTAGCTGCTCTCAATCTGGAGGTGTGGTTTCTCGACTTTGAGTCTCTCGATCCGTCATCATGTCGACTGAAGCCGGTCACCCTGCAGAGAAAACTCAGCCTCATTCTACAGGTCATGAGTTCATGACAGTATGTGAGGGTGGGGATGTAGACTGATGAACAGAGAGCTCAGCTTTTTTTTTTTTTTTTTTTTCCCCCATGACAACGTTCTGCTACAGCGACTGCTTGTCTCAATCTTTGGCCTTGCTCATGATCCTTCCTCCCGTCACTCGTGAATAAGACCCCAAGGTGCTTGAACTCCTCCACATGGGCAGGATGCTCCTCTCTGCCGGATGCGTTTCAGTGCATGCTTTAGTCATGCCAAGAAGAAAATGCCATCCATAAATAGCATAGATTCCACACAATTTTGGTGTTTTGTTGCTTTATAGTTGGACTGAAAGACAGCCTGTCACTACCCAGACATAGTACTTAAATACTGACAATTTCCTGTATGTGTTTGACCTCCATGTAAGAGCTTGGTCTACACTGACTGCTTTTTTTTCTTTCAGCTTCCTGCATGGCATCTGTGAGATGTAAGTTTTGTTTTCTCATTCATAGAAAAGTTTTCTTTTAAAATTCTTTTGCCAAGTTTCATTATGAGCTGTTATGTAATGTTAACTGAAACTGTATTAAACAATTGACCCAATCATCTACAAATCTTTATCTATAAAGCTCTAAGTGTAGATTTAACTCTGAATGACTCGAGGCAGCTGACACATAAGACAATTAATGCAGTGAACTCTTGCACTGTCGTTCTGTTTTCTCTCCTAATTTACACAGGCCTTTATCTTTTCGGGTGACTTCTCTTTTTCCATTTTGTTTGTTAAACTGCTGCATCGGGGTGATGTTGCCATAATGTGGCTTAATGTTGTGCAGATTTGCAGATGCAGGTCTGCATCTGGTCGAGCAGACAGTAAATCTCCCTGCTCTTTGTTCGGTTTGTTCGGCTTTATCTCTCCAGGATGTCTTGCCCTTGCTTTTCTTGGCTTGCAGGACAAATCAATAAAGGACCCCCCCCTTTTTTTTTTTTTTTTTCTTCTTAAACGGGTAATAAGCCACTGATTATCAATAAAAGCAGCAACAATTTGTCGCATTCGGCTTACATTATGGGTTCTATGATTCTCACGTATAAGAGAGACATTAAGTCACAGCAGGCACAATCTGTGCTGCATTTAGATTTATTATCTCCATTGTTCGCACAGTCAAGAGACAGTGTTATCCTGATGTGCAAAACAGACATATGTGCATTTGTGTGAGTGCATGTGCACAATAATGTGTGGCTGAGGGATCAAGGTGACAGGCTTGAAAAAAAAAAAAAAAAAGGTGCATGGATGGGGATCAAAATAGAACCAATTCCAGCACCTTGTCAAATCTCCTTTCTCACTGAAGCAGAGATCCCAACCAGGGATCAGATTCAACCTTTAAATAAACCCAAGAGGTTAGTGTGATTCTGCTAGTCAAAAAGTATTGTAAGAAAACTCAGATGTCTTAAACACTTCACACTGAGGATAAAGGCGGTGTCGTTTGTCAGGGTTCTGAGGCGTTATTGCATTTATAATTGATATAAGGGAATAGTTTTTACATTTGGGGGAGGCCACTTATTCACTTTCAAGTTTCAGATTAGATGAGAAGATTGACGTGGCGCTCCTGTGCGAGAGGAGTGTTAATCTTCTCATCTTATTCTCCACCACGAAAGTGAATGAGCGTATTTCTCAAAATGTCATACCCTTAGTTTAAGACCTTATTTCAGTGGGGCCTTTATTTAAATTATAACTTTAATGGCATAACAATTACCATCTCATTCCACTGGGATGAGAGCATTTGGTGCAGCCTGTTTTCGTCAAAGTGCCTTTGATGCTGAGTGCTACGTCCTTGTCCTCCAAGATTATGTAAGTGTAAGTCAGAAGCTTCTGCGGAGGATATTATAATGGCTGCTTTCCCAGAAGGATAACTTTGTCTATTAGGATCATTAACTCCGTGCAAACGCTTTTTTTTATTTTTTTTTATCAACGAGATCAAATGTAGCCTCTCATTTGTACTTTGACCTAGTCTTTGATTGCCCACTTTGTGCACAGCTTAAAAGGATACAAAACATTACCAGCTCCATTTGGATGTGAGGTCAGAAAACATTCCCCACATTTGCAGATTATCTTAACGGCTTCCTTTAGACACTATACAAAATGGTTATGTTTCTTGAAAATACAATCGACTCAGCTCTTTTTTCTGGCTTTTTTTTTTTTTAGGAGGGGGCGGGCGGGCGGGGGTGGGGGTGGGGTGGTATAATGCCTTCAGAAGTGAGTAAGAAGAGCTCTTATTCAGGCACTGACGGAGGATAAAATCCCCATGATTTAGGCAAGGCCACAACAACAACAATGCCATTACAAAAGCATAAGTATACCTTGAGCTCACCATCTGTCTCTTTTTGTTGTGGAAAAATTGCGGGCAGCATTTTTGTTAATTATCTGAGGGGTGTGAGACTCATCATTGATTTAGAAAATCTTCTTTAACAGCTTGTTGGTGTTATGCCGGATTTCAGTACGCCTTGAGCAAATAATGAAGAGTCTGCATTTATTCATATTTTTTCAGTCAGAAGTATAAGAAAGACTGGATGCTTAATATGTGTCATTATTTGTTGAGCCAAAGCTCAAGTTTGAATACTTGGGTTTTTATACAAGTGCTTTTTTTTTTTTTTTTAGGTGTTCTTTGGAGTCGTGTCTAAACCAACATTAGACAATGACCAAGTTAGTATCTGCGTGAGTGGGAAGAAAACAAAGCACAAAAAACAGATGCTACTCCAACTTCCTCTAACAATTATCACAAAGAATTGGAAGCTGCTTTTTTTTTCCAACAAATGTTTAAAATGCCTGCTGCTTATCTATCAAATACAGACATGGTTCCCGACCTTTCTACCACCCACCACCTATTAATAACACCGGGCCACCTCTCCAATGTCCAATTTGTCACAACGTCACAGTAAAGGAAACGAACACACATGTTCACCCGCACCAGAACACAAACACATTTGCTCCCCACGTGCCCTCAAACGTCAATCCACTGTGTATTCTTACACTTTTCTATCTGATCCAGCAATTTGAGCCGCAGTAAATCTCCGGGTGAGACCACACGGGCTAGGCTTCCACTTTCCACATGCATCACCGAGCTTTGGCCACCCATGAACCTCACTGGTTCACCACTTCTCCTTCCTCGGACCACTTTTGATAGATCTTGACCTCTGCAGACAGGGAGCACCCCGCAAGAGCTGCAGGATTGAAGATGCTCCATAACAATTTCACATTTCTTTAAAATCACTTAAATACTTACAGACTTCTCAACTATCAGGACAAAATGTCCCCTCGCTGGTTAGTATAGCCCACCCACTAAAAGGTACCGTGATGAAAAAGATAATAGGAATAATACACTTCACAGGTTTGTGGTCGTAATGCTGTGGTCGATCTGTGGAGTTCATGAAACCAGACAAATTAACAGGCTGTGCATGAGGCTCACCTCCTTCCAGCAGTGTCTGTCTCGTTCTCACTCATATTGTGAGTGCATGAGCCTTCACATCAGTCTTTCTATCTGGCTGCCTCGGAGCCTCATTTGTGCTCTGCTCCTAAATAAGACTCGTCATTCTTCAAGCTTCGTCGTGACAAAGGGGCTGAAAAAATTTGTATTACAAAGACCTTTTTTTACTTGCCTCGCTGCTTTGCAGCGAAAGCCTGTTCACCACAGATTGAAGTGATTCTAATGCTCATGAAAAAGTGAGAACAATTATTATTATGAATAATAAATTACAACAACGCAAACTTCACTGACCCTCTCAAAGTGTTTTTCACTTCCCAGTATGGCCTCTGTGTGTGAAAAGCTAACAAAGCTCCAGGCAAATAACCCCAATGAGCAGCTTGAACATCCTTTTTAGATTCAACCTTTGATACCTGCAGCAAGAAAAAAATACTGAGCAACGCTCACCTCTCAACCTCTGATATTATCACCTCCACCCACTGGAAATGAAAAAAAAAAAAAAAAAAAAAAAGCAATCACAGTGATTTCCAGGCATTGAGCAATGTTCACGCTACTTTTACAACATGTGAAGTTTGTCTTGACTCCAGTCTGAGTCCGTGCTGGAGCAGTGGACACAAACAAGGTTTTTCTTCCTCCTTTAAACAGTTTTAATTTTTCCTACCTGGCATAAGCACGTGAAACTGAACCCAGTAAATATCAACGAATGCAAATTAAATGTTACAGAAGCTTCACACTTTGCAATGTGTTTTTAGATATTAGATAAGATCAGAAATAACACTGTGCAGAAACATCCAAACAAATATGACTGGCACTGATTCCTAAAATATTGTTGTTAAACATTCATTGTGCCTTTCTGAACATCTTTTAACCAAACCAGGGAGTCTCTCAAACACTCCCATCCGCCGCCCACCAGTCTGCTCCACCACAGGTGCCTGAGCTGCAGGGGGTCCGCGCTCATAATGCCTTCATCTGGGTTATAAAAACATGAGGGTGTTTTACATAGCAGCACATCTTTGACACTAATTTACTGCAAATTGATAAACAAGATTATTCTTTTTCTTAAACCCTTGACAGGGCATTAAAATATTGGAATTTTATGTTTGTATAATGATTTTGATTGTTGTCAATCTATTATTCCATCTTCTATATTTCTTTATCAAATTCAGGGCAGCTCACATAGGACCGGTTGCCCGTTCAATTATTGTCAAACGCATATTTTTGAACTGCAGGGAGAAACTGAGTACCCGGAGAAATCCGAGATGCAGGGAGAACATGCAACGCAAACCCCGAAGTGAACTTATGTCACCAAGAGTGCTTACAACTACAAAGCTGTTAAAATAATTTTCAGTAATTCGAGGTGTCCCACACGAGCAACACCAACATCAATATTTACTGATCACGCATTGTCTATGGCCTGGAAAAAATAGAAAAAGGTTGCAAATCACAGGGAGATGCTCGGTAAAAGGTTGAGTGATCGCTGCTTATTAAGATGGCAATGCAATTACTACAAATTTAATATTATAGGGGACACTAGATCATGACTTATCACACATCTGCATAGCATCAGTAGTCTAATGTTGCAGTCAATTGTTGAATAGTTTTAACAGGTTATATATTATATATAGCACAGTTTGTTTATTATACATATATTGTGATTGCATATTATCCAGATCAGCTAAATCTGTCAAAGAAGTGATGAAAAACACCCGACAATATTTAACTGACGTACTGTGTGAAGGTAACCATGTAACTCAAGTATGTGAAAACTGCAGTCTATGTAGGTAAATACACTTTCTTATTTCACTTTTGAATTGTGGGCTGAATGAAGAAGTGACTTCACCGCGACTGCACAGGTTACAGCGTCCATGCTCACCTCCGCCAGTAACAACTGGGGATCTTCAATTTCCTTTTGAACAGCACCGGAGAGAAATAATTAGAAATTTGACAGCTGTCTAAGTCATGTGAGGCACGAGAGGGCAGGAACAGGTGACCCATTCGCACCCAAACTGATGACACAGCTTACCTTGACAGCTGAAAGAGAGGTTCTGCTCCTCCCACACCCAATCTGTCTCTTCTCCAAAGTGATAAATCTCCTATCCGACATGCAGACCTCCATGAACTCTGGTGAGACCAGAGACACGGAAGATAAAGAATTTCTGCAATACTTTACTCCAACACTTTTAGTCATCTGTAGTAAATGTTTTTTTTTCTCCCCACTTGTCTGTCTTTGTTGCGGATGTAAAACAATGAAGTCATATGGATTTCTGTCGACTGTATATAATGTCAGTGCAACTATGCATACTCTAATCTTAATAGATTAAGAAATGTGGAGCCGTTATTTAAATTCAATACATTTTATATAAAAAAAAACCACAGGATGCAAACAGATTGACCGGAGAGGATTAAGCGTAACCGTCTTCCTACTCATTTTCCAAGTTAAGTTTTCATTTCCATTGCATTCATTGTGCTCGTTATTTAGTTTTTACTTATTATGTTCAAAATCAAATGAAAAAAAATAAATAAAACAGACTAATTGTTAAGCTCTTAACACACAAAACCGTTAAGGCGTCATCTAAAACGTAACCTTGTCTGACTGCTTTTACTCAAATCTTCTACTTCGCTAAACAAAATTAAAATACTTCCTACTTGACTGACGCTCATTTATGATAGAGCGTTTTACAGTTCCCCCGTTGATGAATGTACCGACACATACTGAAACCAATCTGCTAAAAACTGCTCTGAAGTCATCCTGATATTCTGCGCGTGATGAAGATTGAACAACCGCACAGTAAAGCCAACATGATGCAGTTTGGATACGTGCGTGAACGTGTGTCAAAAGTAGAAGTAAGTAAAACATTTTCCAATAATCTCTGTGAAGCAGCTGCTCACTGGACAGCGAAGCTCTGATTTCATCCTATTAGTCCACTATTTCTGTTCTCCAGATTAGACATGTCACTTTTGTTTGGCTTCATCCAGTTTAGGATTTTTCTGTTTAGAGTGACCCGTTTGTTCATTAGCTTGTCTTGGCATCCTGGTCACAACTCCAGGAGGAAAAACAACTATCTGTAGCTTTAATTTATGCCAGCTGAGTGACTGAGTTATCAGAAAGTTAAAGAACACATTAAAAAAAAGAATTGTTCAAATAAATTAAATAAACTGTTCTGTCTTAATACTTTTTACCATTAGTGTATAGCAAAGGCCAGCATAATACTGTATATTGTATTATTTTTTTGGGGGGGGTTGTTTGTTTGTAATGTTATAAAGCTAAAGAAACTATTTACTTGGTGCAGAGAAAAGTTTTATGTTATTTGATGCAGTCAATTCAATTGACTGTAAAACACATTTTTCATTGTATTCCTCTTCTCGAATACTCTACCGCTCCTTATTTTACCACTGCCCCTTGCTGATACGTGTATTTTTAACCTAACAAGATGGTACCTCAGTGTTGTGGTGAGTCTCAAGAGGTCATAGTCGCTGTCATGGTCTGGCGAGTCAGAGGTCATCTAATTCACAATCAATAATATCAAAGAAAACACAGCAGAACTACACTTTTATTTTAAAGGCTCCAGCTTTAGTTTATTGCTGAGAGTGGATTGATCCACCAGTGTCTGGCTTCACTGTTTTTGCAAATCAAAGACAATAAACATTTCACCTCTAAATATTTCATCCGGGTGCTGAAATAACGTAGACAAACCCCAAAAAATCAGAAAGGTATCACCCATTACAGACCACAGACTCTCTATTAAATGAACTTTTAAAAATTCAATAGTCTTTAGATGTGTTTAGACATGAGGCCTGCACTGGACGCTGGAATCTCTTCACAGAGACTAAATCTATGAGAGCCAGTGAGTGCAAACTCTATTGCACTGAATAATTCATGGCTGCAAATGATATTGTGGTCAAATGCAAATGTTCCATAGCAATGATGTTTCCGCTGAACAACGCACTCATTCTAGTCAGCAGAGACCATGCTTATTGAAGTTTGTATGTAAAAAAGCTTTTTGAGCACTTTTGACCGATACACATGAACCATCACTGGACATTGTGGGCCGGACATCACAGATGGAAATAGGATCAAGATTCAAGCATAAAAAAAAAATAATAAACTAAATACTTTCAAACAAAGTAACACCTTGATGGGAATATAATTCAGAAGGTTGAAAATAAAATAAATAAGGAATAGTCATTTGTGTTTGAAAATGCTTCATACCAAGATTTCTCTTGCCTGCAGGGAATGCAGCATTTTGATTCTATTCAGCGGTTGACCCACAAGTAAACAGAAAAGTCTTTTCACTGTCAGGTACACAGACAATCTAGCTGTGAATAGTTGTTATAGTTTTTCATTTCCAGCTCACTCTTCCTAATCTGTAGCTCTTGTGGAAACATGCCAGCGCATAGGTTTCAAGGTCATTCTTCAGGAATGAGGCACAGATCTGTTCAAAGGAGAGCTGGCGTAGTTGTCGGGTGTGTTATTAACAATGGGATCTTTCTCGTCATCTCACGTCTCCAGGCTCCTCCAGGCTCCTCGGGCTGTCATAAAGCTGTCGAGGGAAGAAGTCACCTTCTCCAAGACTCTGGAGATGCAGCGGCGGTGCCTCTGTGGGAGGATGGAGACTGACTCGTGTGTTTAAGACGTGAGAAGTCAGCTGAAAGAGAAGTCTCCAGAGGAAACTCAGTGAATGCCGTACAGTTCCATTTGTATCAGTTTCATTATTGTTCAAGTACAGCTGGAAGTGCATTAAGCTCCTGTGCATTCAAAATTTCATGCGGTAGCAGGAGGTGGCTTTTCCGTTACACACTACCTTTAAAATAATTAATGAAGACCCGAAGCGTGACAGAGTGATCAAAGCTTTCGAGCGTTAAGCACATTGAAATCTCTTCACTGCAAGAGGCATTTTGCTACATTTAGATTTTATTGGAAACCTTCGTGTCAAAGCAGATAATAGCCAAATGTTGTCGAAAGAAAGGGGAAAGAAGTGTAATGCTATACTCCGACTGAAGCCTATAAAATGATCTCACTGCATGAAAGCAGATAACACACTTCAACACTGTCTTTCCATTCAAGGGTGAGGCATCAAGGGAAGTAATTACAGTCACTACTGACAGATGGATGAGTAATGCTGACAACAATACTATAGTCTATAAAACTCTGATTTCCCCCAGTTGGTTTCAGACATTTACAGCAAGCACAACAACATCCAGCATAGAAAGTAGCTTTTCGTATTGAATTCACAGCTTTCTTTTGAAAAGGTTTTCACAGACTCACTTTGGACAAACAACCTAAGGTAAGCTGCTGAATGTGATGTATCACTGTCTGTGTTCACACTTGTAAATTACCTGAATCCCTAACATTAACTAAATGTTTTTCTTCTTATTGCAACTTTCCTTTTCTGTCCAGAGCTGGCAAATAAAATAAAAAAACGACAACACACATTTCATTGATTTTGGAAGAAATCCTTGAAAATGAGGACCGTGGCTCTTGTTCTGTGTTTGGGAAACATGATTGTCACAGGATTGGCAGATGATCAGCTTTCAGAATCGTCCTCAGTATCTGAACTCTTTGAAACAACCTCCCTGGGTTTCATAATGCCAGGAAACCAAAAATCCAACGGCTCCGTTCATCCACCGAAGGCAGCCGGACCAAAAACACCACATCCACCCATGTGCTTGGAGTCGGCAGGAATCAGAGACACCGTCAAATATATTAATGTTATGGTCTCTTTAATTGTGTTCATCGTTGGAATAGTGGGGAATTCAGCCTTACTCAAAATCATATATGTGAACAAAACCATGAGAAGCGGTCCAAACTTTCTCATTGCAAGCCTCGCTTTGGGAGATCTCATCCACGTTGTCATAGACATTCCTATCAACACGTACAGGGTGAGTCGTTTTGCCACATTATGTGCATTCAAAGTGAGGAAAAGTTGCGTCATCATCTCATCTTGTTTTCCAGTCACGGAATTTAGAAACCTCCGTCTTATCTGTGATTTATTGTGTCTTTGTCCTTTTGTTGTTGTTGTTGTTGTTGTTGTTGTTGTTTTTGCAGCTCATAGCAGAAGACTGGCCCTTCGGTTTAGTATTATGCAAGCTTGTCCCGTTCATCCAGAAAACCTCTGTTGGAATCACCGTGTTGAGCTTATGTGCTTTGAGTGTTGACAGGTAAGGAGATAAGCAGCCCCATCCCATCCCCTCCAAGAAAATAGTGTTTAGTGGCGACTATCTGTCTTTCATTAAGCAGGTAGATTTGTTCGGCGTTAGCCCTTGAAATGTTCTTCAGCTGAAAAAATACAAAAAGTGTATTATTTCCACACACAAATGTTCTCTCCCTGATTTTGCAGATACCGTGCCGTAGTATCCTGGAATCAAATCAAAGGCATCTGGGTTTCTATGCGGACGGCAATTGAAATAACCCTCATATGGGTTATTTCTATCCTGCTGGCTGTCCCTGAAGTTGTTGGCTTTGATATGATAACAATGGACTATAAAGAAAAGCATCTGAGAATCTGTCTGCTTCATCCCATGCAAACTACGCAGTTTATGCAGGTAATGCGATTGTGTCAGTCCTGCGCAACAGGATAAAATGAAGAGATCCACACATGTTGGAGCTGATTATCCTTTTCATTTCCAACATACACTAGTATTTAGAACTGTCGAAAGGGATTGATGTAAACAATACCTCTGTTATTCCTCTCCGCATAACTTCAGCCAAACAGATGCCTGCTATTTTTTTTTTTTTCTTTTCTCCCTCTGCAGATGTCTTTGTAAACCTGTGTACATGTCTGTCAAATATTGTTTCATGGGTGCTGTATCATAGCGTCCTCTGAATATCATGTCATTCTGCAGCTCTGACAGAGTGTGGGTTTCTGTCATATTTGATCAACAGTTTTACAAAGCAGTAAAAGACTGGTGGCTTTTTGGCTTCTACTTCTGCATGCCGCTGGCTTGGACCGCAGTCTTTTACACGCTGATGGCCAGGAAGATGCTGAGAAATACAGAGAGCACTTTAATTGACCACATCAAGCAGGTGGGGAGAAAACTCTTTGACTTCCAAGTGCATTTCGCAACATTTTATAATCCCACACATAATTAAGCTTTTTTTTAAGCGGATTGATTATGAGCCCTTTTTCTTTTTTTATAGAGACGAGAAGTCGCAAAAACTGTCTTCTGCCTGGTGATTGTGTTTGCGCTCTGCTGGTTGCCGCTTTACCTCAGCAGACTCTTGAAATTAACCATATATGATGAGAAAGATCCTAATAGGTGCAAGCTACTGAGGTAAGAGGAAGTATCGGGAACTTTAGCTTTATTTTTATTGTTCATTACAAAACCAGTTAAGTTTGTCAAATGTATTTAATTTTTCTCCTTTCTATTTCAGCGTCTTTCTTGTCCTTGACTATTTTGGAATTAATATGGCTTCCCTGAACTCGTGCATAAACCCTATCGCATTGTACGTCATCAGCAAAAGGTTCAAGAGATGCTTCAAGGTGAGACTCTCACTCTCTTTGTGCGTAGTGCTGCTCAGCGTTAGCAATTCAAGATATATGGTGGAAACGCTGTGCCGCATGAGCTGTGGTGTGTCATTAGGACATATGGAGTCATGTCTGTAACATGGCCAGACTGCAGCAAGTGATAACCTGAGGGTGCAATAAGTGAAAATGGTCTGGAAAAACATCATCAGGCAGAAAAAAAACAAAAAAGCAGACACTTGGCAGTCCACCAGATAGCTGGTCACTGAATCAAAGTGACGCGTTATGAGGGAAAGAAAACATAGCTTCAAGGCAATTTTCATGGGGAGAAATTTAAAAGCTTTTATTGCATTACAAGTGCAGACAGACATATCAGAAACCTGCCTTCATTTGTTTTGGCAGGTTTTTAAACTCCATAGGGCGTAATACTTCTATCTTTTCCTGTAATAATGTTTTTTTAATACAACATTTATGTCTAGATTCTCATTCTTACTATTTTTCTGTCAACACAAGCCTGTTTTAAACAAATCACATGTGTACTCAAAGAAAGAAAACAACTGCTTTCGATCAGTTTTGTGGATTATTCAATAATTGTATTGCATTCCCCCATGAACACTACACACATAAACCTACTTTTTAACATGCCTTTTTCATCACTTGAAGTTAATGGTGAAAAAAACATCATGTTGTTCTCTGACCAATCTATGTGTGTGGTCCATCAGGCATGTCTGTGCAGTCGGTGTCTACGTCCTCAAGCTGTTACTCACGATGAGGTGCAGTCTGTTTTGAAGTCCAGGATGCAGGATCAAGCATCAGAGCAAAGCGACAACATCAAAGCTCACAAGCAGACGTCCACACCTCCACCTGAGCAGGGGAACACCTTGCTGTGTTAACAAAGCTTGAGTGCAACCGAGAACACTGTGAGACTGTCGATACTGCTTCATTAAATATGCATGGCTATCAATACAGCTACCAAAGGAGCTTGGCAACCTTGACATGCCCTCCTGATCATATAAAATACCTTCTGAGTAACATGCACTGTCTTTTGTAGTGCCGTTGTCAGCTGAACATCTGCTTTGGCATGAGCAACCTGGAGTCAGACTGTTCCGTCTATTTGCCCGCAAGGCTTGACTCACTCCCAACCATTACATCAGATTTAACCTAGTACCTATCCTGTATCGTGCATCACAGTTCTCAAATCACTGTTTTGGGCACAATGTTAACCTGGCACACATCAACAGAAATCTTGTCACAGCTTACCGCCTGCATGTATATTAGTTTAACTCACTTTTCAGCACGCTGGAGAGACACTCAAGCAAATGTGGACTCAGAATTATCATGGTAGGAGTTTTTTTTTGTTTTTTTCCCCTCAAATGGTATACTATGTATAATTAGCACATAAATGTTTTTTTTCATCTCTGTTAAGTTTCACACACGTACACATCTGAGAAGTTTATAGGATTCATCTCCATCCTGAACACTTGAGAAACACACCAAATTGGCGCCACAAGTAGATTCTGTCTCCGCTGCTGAATGACTGATTGATGGTGGCCTATTTTTAATGCATTGTTAAATGTGTAATGCATGGAGACACTTTATAAAAGACCTGAGAGTGGGGAAGAAGGAAAACGAAGATGACAGAATGAGGTCATGAGGAGAGAAGGATGGGAGGGGCGCGTGTGTGTGTGTGTGTGTGTGTGTGTGTGTGTGTGTGTGTGTGTGTGTGTGTGGAGGTGGTGGTGGTGGTGGTGGTGCTAGTGGCGGGGGGGTCGGAGGGGGGGGGGGGGGGCACCTGATAGGTCTTCCTGTCACAGGACAAGGCAAGCACAAATAAAGTGCCATTCTTCCTGTATCAGTCTGCAAAACTGTTTTGATGCTGTGTGCCGCAGTGCCTATTAAAAGTTTATCCTGTGTGCGTAAACTCAACACACAAAAAAAAAAAAAAAGATTTGTTGGAATAAAAGCCTGTGAATTCTTGTGATGCTTATGACACCTTTGCAGATGTGTGGTGCAACGAGGACATGGCTCACAAAGTATTTCACACTGATCAAGCAAATCTTTCATCCTAAAGCACCTGCTATGATCCTTCAACAAATATATATATATATATATATATACGTGTGTGTGTGTGTTTGTGTGTGTGTGTGTGTGTGTGTGTGTGTGTGTGTGTGTATAGATTTTCTTCTTTGATTTTTCCTCTTTTTTTTCCACTTTTAAAGGTGAGAAGTCAAATAGAGAATATTTAAAGAGAAATACAATCACTTCATATGAAAACCATAAAAAGAGAATGCCAGCCTTGTTTTGCTTCAGTTTTTTCCCCCTTCATCATTTTACACCCTACAGGTTTTCAAGTGTTTGTTACTCTAATAGTGCATGGCACATCAAACAGAGAGCGCAAAGGAAATTCTGTTTCCACATCACATCAAGCCAGCAGGTTTCCATCATTATGTACCTAATCAAATAACAGGTTTCCAAATAAAACGCAAATCAAAGTCAAAATGAAAAAAAATCCTGTTGAGGCTCAGAACTGGAGAAATCTTCATATTTAAAAAACACTGCCCTCCAAATAGGTTTTTTCTCGGGTATTGCAAGTCTTGTAACCCTGATATGACATCTTATTCATAAGTTGCACCGTGGAGACAGATTTGAGCCACACGTCTCAAAATGTGTTTGTTTGTGATTAGAGATGTCAAAAAATATGTTTCAGTGGAACAGACGAACTAACATGCGTGCTTTTCAGCCCACACAGTCATATTGCCGGCTGTGCTCACACAGTCATGCACCTCTTTCTGTTCTGACATAAGAGAAACTGTCTCAGAGGCTTTGACTGTTGGATTCAGCTGCTTTGGACAAGATGCAAGGGTTCAATATGCTCATTTACGCTAATGCCAATTTGTACTGTTTTTCATCTTCACATATTTTTTTTTTTTTGAATCCGTCTCTTTGGCTTCTCTTGCTTGCTCTAATTTAAAGCTTTAGGGCTGAATTTTGAACTTCAAAATCGTCTTTTTATATTTACAATTTGCATATCATTAATCTGTATTTGAACAGTTCAGTGACTTATGGAGAAAGCACGGCTTGCCGCAGCGCATTTCACGTCAAGATGTGTCAAATACTAATTTGTCTCCAGTGCTGTCAAATGCTCAACTCTCCCTTGTCAGTGTGAAAAATACCAGCAGATAATCAACAAATGGTGCTGTGCTATCATGTCCCCAGCAGTAAAAGCGCAGAACAGCCAGATGACACTGACACAATCAGGCTCTGGTATTCAGAGAGGGTTGATGTCAGTGTCAACATCAGCAAGAGAGCAGGAGTCTCAGACCTTCCTTAGTAATCTCTCTACACACACAAGGCTCAAATACGGCTCCCCACGGTGCTGCCCAGACTCCCCAGACTGTGGATTTAATTAAACAGTGTGAAATTAATTAATCAGTGAGGTGGCAGGTAAAAGGACTTCTCACTGGAACTGCTCACACAACCAAGACAGGCATTTCATGTGCTCTGACAGTTATTAATTTGCTGTATGTTTTATTATAGTGTTTCTATATAGAGATGCAGAATTTCTGGGAGATTAAAGAGCTTGGCATGGGAAAAAAGTCATGCAAATTATCAAAATAACAGCTCCCGAAAATCAAAGTGTAAACCTGTGTTTGATCTGTTCTATCAATTAATTAAAAATTTCAGTTCTGTATAATAATGTGGTGCAAATTAGATGGAAATGAGATAAAATATTCATTTAGTTATCTGGGGAATCTGCCTGGAGGGCTTTTTAGTCTTCAGTCTGGCTCAAAATGCTGTCCATATGGCAATTATGTACAGTAGTGTTGCAGGAGGATTGGTCTGATGCCTACTGGCAGAGTGGAGCCTGCCTGTGACAAACTGCTGCTAGGATCTGATGTGAGTTGAGGGAGATAATGAGGCTGTTGTAAGCCTTAAGTATAGAGCCTGCCCCCGGGGTGGCATATCTAAGCGCTCAGGCTCCCTCATTGTTGCACGTGCTGCTGAGGATTAAAAACACATTTACTTTTTTCTTCATAAACTTTGTCAGTACTTCCTGCAACTCTTTAGACAACTTCTGCTTTCATGTGGCAAGCCTCTTGACATTGCTTTGTGGAGGAGCTGCTTTTTTTTCCCCTTTTTTCTTTCTTTTTTCCTTTTTTTTTTTTTTTTTTTTACAGTTGGTAGATTTGAAGTCTTGATTTGATTTCGCTTTGAGCTATCTATAGCTCTTTTTAAGCAACCCACCAGAGGATGTGTACATTCTGGGGTACATCCTACAGTGACTGAAGTTTAGACAAATGCCATATTTTGATGGAGAATCTTTTTAATGCCGATCCCACTGGCATGGCCCTTCAAATTAAATTTCAGTGACTGGGGTGAAACATGATGACATGGGTGAGGTGGTGTGTTTTATGGGGTTGATTATACAGCATCCTCTCACAGCAGCCATGACCCCCCCCCCCCCCCCCCCCCCCCCCCCCCGTTTTGTGTGAATCCCTTGACATCCACTGCAGGTTGGATGCCTACACCACACACACTGTCACACGTACAGTGTGTCCAAAGGAAAGCAATGGTTCAAATTCCGGCACTGTGTCCAATTTAGACCTACACCACACTACAGGTTTTCTATTTGAGTTTAACAAGGACACCATGCAACACAGTGCAATACAAGGTGAAAAAAAAAAATCCCTGCAGTGTGTGCACAGTAATTGAGTGACCCAGGAGAATCGCTGTAATGATGCGGGCAGGTCTATACACATTATTTGGAGTTTTAACTTAGTGAAATGAGCAAGGCAGCCTCCCTTATACAATACAAGCAGGCATTTAATTAATAGCCAATTGAGGATTGCATCCAAAAGCGGAAGAGGGAGAGAGGGAGAGAGAGGGAGAGAGGGAGAGAGAGAGAGAGAGAGAGAGAGAGAGAGAGAGAGAGAGAGAGAGAGAGAGAGAGAGAGAGAGAGAGAGAGAGAGAGAGAGAGAAGACTGAGCAATTTAGGCAAGTGTATACTCCAGCCAAAGGCAGGGAAACTTCAGAGACCTGCAAATGGCAGGCAGAGTCAGACTACTGGGCAGAACTGCAAGTGGTCATTCAACCATGGGATTAAAAAGCATTTAAGCCGTGTACCAGAGGCCCCCTTCATCCAACCATGTATTTCTGACCATTCAGGGTAAAAGAAAAAACAAATGTTAGGAGTCTTGGTTGTTAATGCTGGTACAAAACTGTGGGTAACAGGTTTTTCACAACGCCAGCATCTATAAATGTATTGCTGTGCTTTCTTGCAGAAAAAACATAATGAGATAGTCTAAAAGGGTTTCTGTGTTCTGGTTAAGGTGCAAAATGGACTGTCACTACTGTTTATTTCATTCATGTCTGGATGTAATGGAAAACATGCAATCAAATGTAGGACATGTTGACTGGAGTGGTTCGCTTTGCACTTCTGTTCACACTTCTAATTCCTCCTGGGCAACAACAGGCAAATTTATGACAGGCTATTGACATGCAGTATTTATAGGGACTTGCTGTGAGTGCACGCGCTTGATTAGGACAAATCCATGCAGGAAAATGAATGACTGGCTAAGGTTTTCAAACGCATTGTGCTCATTTTGGTGCCAAGAGGAGGGTTGGTGAAAAAGCCTTTGATTCAGTGATCACCACAGCACCACAGCACCCCGCCTGCCTGTGCTTGTTTTGATGGCCAATGATGAAAGCACAGGTGGATGCGAGAAAGCTTCCCTCCCTCGGCAGCCACAGTCTCCTCGTCTGTGGTTTCCTATTAGCACAGGAGTGGAGGTTTGCAGTCTGGCTGCTGGGCACAGTGGGTCAGTGCTCACAAAGCTCTGTTTGTTCCCTGGCCTGCAGGGTTCCCAGGGTAAGCTTGGCTCCAGAGGGGAAACAAACAAAAAGGCACCACTGTCTCGCACACTGAAGCTGATCTCCAGCACATTCGTCTTTTCTACTCAAAGGGGTACATTTCTCTTCTGAGGAGAGGAATGGCAAAAGGAAACAAGTTCTTTAGAAACAGGGCCTCGGGACAACAAAACTGCTGTTGTTGTGAGCTATGTATTTTTCCCAGTTTAAATGCCATTTTGAGTTGTTGCTTGTGGAGATGTGTTATTTATTTATTTATTTTTGTTTTGCTTTGTGGTTTGTTTGTTTTTTTGTCTCCTTTAAAATTGTAGGTTTGTCTTGTGTCGCCATATCGCCACATTGTGAGAGAACAAGAAGAATGTACAAAACATATCATATCCAATGGTTTGTTGTCAGTACTGATTGGAAAGACCATACAGTAGCTGTATGTATCAAGGTGAACCATAATAGATTCAACTAGTAGAGAAACAGGTTCCTCAGCTAATTAATCATTCCAATATATCTTTAACACACATGCATGTGGTCTGCCTGTGATTTTGAGGGATGGAAAAAATTGTGAAAGAAAGCCTTACAGCTGCTGTCAGGTCAGACATTCACTGTTGTGCTGCAATCTGCAGTCCAAGTATAACTCCATTATTGAGGGGACTTTAAAATGGGAGCTGTGTGACACACAGCAGGATGATTTAGTTTAATGACCATGGCAGTGACAGCACTGTGATGGAAATTGGACTCCCCCTGCAAATTTACATCACTTGAGGGTACTTGGGGCTCTTTTAGCGGCTGCACTCCAGAGCACGAGCCATCAGGAGGTCCTGGATATGTCATGCTTGTCACCTTCCTTTAAGTGTATCTGCAGACGTGGGAGAGGGATTAATATTATATAGCCTACGGAAGCACAGAGGCCGTCTTATCAGCACTGCAGATGTGATAAGCACCTCTATCCCCATGAAAACCAGGAGAGAAAAAAAAATAAAAAAATCTCAGAGCAAAAAGACAAGCATCTCTTTGTGTTGTTTCCCTGCACTGCTTGGAGTTTCAATGCAGCTTTAGAGGCAGATATGGTGCAATTCCACATCTGTTGTAATTTGATGTGCCTGGATCGCCCTCTGTGAAATTGTCTTGATCACAACATGGCTCCTTTCAATTATTTAGAAAGTTGGCATATGGCTTGAGAGATAGTAATCTGATTTCCTTTGATTTTGAGGTATTCAGAATAGCCAGCGCCACATGTCCCAATAATGGCTTTATATTAAATAAAATCTATCTTTGTGATCATGCATTTTGGATGCTTAACATTCGCACGCATCTCTTTCCAGAAAAAATTATATAAGAATATAGATATTGATTTTCTTATTTTCTTTTTTTTTTAACAAAAATGTCACTTTTATGGAAATATTTTTCCATCATTGCCATGACACTCATCTCACATTAGTTCACATCAATGCAGATGTCAGTGCACACAAATTGTCTTGCCCTCAAACTGATTCTGAGCTGTGAATGAAAGTTATGGCAACCATTGCTGTCACTTCAGTTATATCAGAAAAACACCCGGTGGAGCCATGGAAACAAAATGTGACACAAAAACATCCAACATCAAAGCCAGCATTTACTGTAATTAGAATATATTGCATCCCATTCAGTCAAAGAAGGTACATGATCTTCTGAGCCGTTGGATTCAGTCCCATACATTCCATTAAATACAGTACAGTGCATTAAGCCAAGCTACGAAAATGAATACGCTCATTTGCAAATCTGTTGCTGCAAACAAGAAAATGACATTTATGTATTCAGTTATCCATGTGTGTAGAAAATGGAGTGGGGCTGTAAAGATGAAAGATGTGGAACATTTAGTGTGAGCATTATAAATGATCATACACCACAAGCTGTTTGTCTCACTTTCAGGTGCATATTTAATACGTAGTATATAGTATTTACTCTCTTGGAAAACAAACATCTGCGTGCAGACCTGAATTTGTGCTGAATGTTCAGAGACCTCTGGGAGGAAAGCTGCAGAAAAGAGACTTTCACAATTGTGTTTTTTCACACAAGACCCAAAATACGTGCCACCCACCAGCGACAAGGCATAATGACTCGACAAGCTACCTGGCACCCTCTGTAGTTGTAAGGCCAAGGCCAGTAGCCTCGCAGGGGCTCGCACACTCGCTGACAGTGAGTGTAGCTGCGCTGGCACTCGGAGCAGCAGATTCCCCGTTGGTCTAACATGGTGTCAAAGGTCATGGCACCTTCCTCTCTGGCCTCTCCGCTGCGCTGCAGTTAAATGAAGAAATGTTAATTTTTGAAGGGCAATCTGTTTTTGGAAAAAAAAAATACCAAAATTAATACTCATTTGCAATTCAAATGTTTTTTAAAAATGTATCATCCCTCTAAAGCATGCGGCTTCAGCTTTCAGAGGCAGCATGCATTTTGATAACCAGTGGGAGTTTTCACTTCAGTTCATAAGTTCATTGAGTTGAAATGGCAAATATTACCCCTGTGACCTATAATTAAACCTGACTGTGTGACACCTCGGCAGCAGAAGCAGCAGCGGTATATACCTATAATCCAAAGTCACACACTTGCTTGTGTGAGGATACATTTTTAACAAGGAAGATGGTTCTTAAATCATCTGAGATGTGTTTACAAACAGAGGAACTTCAATTCGCAATGCCACTTTGAGGCTGGCTTCGGGCTCAGAATATGCCTCTTGATAGTTCATCTGAATTTCACTCACTCTGGAGAGGTGTAGAACAAAAACACTCTCGAATGACAATATTGCTTTACTCACATGATAGGGGTTTTCAGGATTGTACGCTGACCCCGCAGACGACTGTGCCCCCTCCTCTTCCTCCGCAGCTCTGGAGGTGTCATGCACCGTGTGATTCATCGGGTCCCTCTCCTCAGCAGCTGCCTCAAACTCCTCCATGTTAAACTGCCTTGTGGCTCGCTGTGTGTCTCTCTTTTTCCTCTCCCCATCTGTTATAGCAGCCACAAGAGGCAAGAGTATTGGGTCAACATCCACAAGATGCCATACATGTCCTTAGAGCTCAATCCTACATAGCTGGAGCTGCCTCTCATGTACTGAATAATTCAATTAGCAGCAGCGATATCAAGCAGTCTTGCATATTTCAGGATCATTCTTTTTTAATACAAGACTTTGTGAGTCTTTTTTGGTGTTCAGTTCTAAATGTAGTGTACGTTCAAGATGTTCAAGTGTTTCACCAACTTCCAAGACAAGGCTGTACATTTTACAAGTGTGTCAGTCAGCACATAAGCAGGGCAATCGCAGCTGAGATTTTAATAAACCATAAAGAATGCACAACAGTTAACATTAAATAGATGAAGCTCTTTGATAGAAAGTCACTTGTTCTGAAGTCTGTGCAATGGAATGAGACACCACATGATGGGAAGTTATAGGTGGTGAGGACAACCTTTAGAGTACATGGGCTGGAGCCAGTGAATGGGAAGTTCCCCGCAGAGGTCCAGAATTTTGTTGCTCAGAAACCTGGTGTCCTTCAGCGGCTGCTCTTCAGCGACCCATATGAGGAGCTCATCATCGAACCTCACAGGCATTAATTCATCAGTCTGTCAAAAAAAACAAAAAACAGCAATGTCCTTGAATTACTCAGAAGGAAAAGGAAATTAATGCAGTAATCTCTGTTTTGTTTTTGTTCCAATTTGCAATTCTGTGTGTCAAGTAGTGTGCACGTACCAGGTCAAACAACGCCGTCTCCTTGCTGTGAGCTCCCACGTGAGGAAGGTTGGCTTTGATTGGGGATTTTATATAGCACTTGTCTGATCCAAAGAAGAGGATTCCCGTTATTCCCTGCACCGAATCACAGAGATGCCATGTTTACACTCACGGCTTTGCTACTTTGCTGAGCACACAGAAGGTCTCAGCTGAGCTACCTCAGGAAGATAGAACAAGGACAAACTCACTCACAGTTTGAAAGTCATGAATCTCCACAGCTTCCTCAGCTCCACTCCCCACTTTAAATCTCTCCAGGTTGTCGGAATCAATTTCCATGGAGCCCTCTCTTACCTCCCCATTGATGTTCATACTGTAACGAACATTATAAACCTGCCGGCATTCAAAGTGGGATGTTAAAATGACTTGATTAGTCAAGTTATGTAAATTACAAAGTAGCAAACAGAACAAGAAAGACGGAAAACAAGCTTCATGATGTTTGTGTTATTTCCCTACTCGGTAATTTTTCGCTGAAGAAAATCCTCTGTAGTTTTACCACACTGAGATTTTGAGTAAAACACCACAGGGGATGCTGTTGCAGACCTTGATGGGGATGTTTGCCCTGCAGGTGATCTCATTAGAACGTGAATAAACAGTACAGTGTTTCTTAAAAGACGAAGCTGCACTCCAAGATAAATGTAGTAGTTTTTGTAGGATTTAGGCAGAATCAAATATGCAATTTTAATTTGAATTCGGATGGTTGTTGATAAGACATCTCAGCCATCATTATAAATATCTCATGACTAAATGAAATGCCAAACAGCTATACAAGTTCAAGTTTTCAACAGAGGATTGTATAATTTACTTTGGGTTTGTTTCTCGCCAAACCCCCTACTCCCTCCCTGCTTTCACTTTGAGATATTTGCTACTGTCAAGCCGCTGTAATAACCACAGAAGTCCTTTGTCGGCACTTACGTTTTTATCGCTGACTTTCCACAGGTACAGAGCAGCCATGGATGCACACAACATTAACACTGCACCAACAATAAGTACCACAGCTCCAAATCTCAGGAGATGACGAAATGTGGCAGAGGTGGCTGTGCTGGAAGCACTTTGTCCCTTAAAGTTTGGGAGAAAACAAAATAACAGATGAGGCGCCTTCAACTGTGACCGGGACCAAACTAACATCCAAGTAAAGAGCAGCATTCCTGAAATGCTCGAGATTTCAAAGCTATATTTACGTGTCATGGATGTCAGTTCCATTTATAATCAAAAACCTTAATAGGGCTGTCTTACCGGAGGCCTGCAGTGTTCAAAGCAGCAAGATCCGTGAGTTGTAGCATGCGATTTATCCATATTCTCTCCTATGATATTGCCTGCACTTTCTTCTCTGGTCGCGTCTCTTGAGAGAGTCTGATTATCCACCAGGAGACTTTCTGACACTGAAGTGGGAATGACGTACAGCCAATATAAATTACTTTGGCTAAATTCATCATCTGAATGTTACCTGCATCTCGACGTTGCCCAGAGTGAGTTGGCCACCTTGTGATTCCAAAATAAATGAAGCCCTATAAAGCAGCTCTGACCTCATGGGAGACTGGCGGGTGTCCAGTATTACAAACACTGAGGGTATGAGGAGAAAACCATCTGATCTTTCAGACAATGGTCAGATGAAGGTAAATATATGAGCAATTACATTTTCTAAGCCGTTAGAGACTTTTCGTCTATTGAATGATACACATAATGGTGTGGTACTAAGAAAGATTTTGTTTGGGTGCACATCCTCTTACAAGCAGAAAAAAACAGATAGGCAGCCTTGTATCCAGGAGTCGTCATTGTTCTTCAAGTTTCTTTGGTTTTCGTATTCTCACAATACACTACAAGACAGCACAGATGTGAAGTACATATAATCAGAAACACATAAAGGCACACAGACAAAACCTTTGCTTAATTAGAAATTTTTCTGTTTTGACAATGGGTGAAAAGCAGTTATGTGGCCAAGGTTTCTCAGTCTTTATCCTAACCTAAAAAGAATGAACAGCAAAAAAAAACCTAAAAAAAAAAAGATTATCATGTGCAGTGCCACTGTTGCTTAGAAACAGATTAAATCACATTTTTGTAAGATTGGTAAGTTGGCAGGCAACCAGAAAAGGTGAGGGGGATTAGCTGACCTTTGAAAAATATGTAATTGTAAAAGCATTTGATCAGCAATGCCATATTTGCATGCAAATTGAGGCGGCACAGTAACAACATTGTGTGCAATGAAAAAAGACTTATGTTATGCTATCAATTTAGCTGTGATGCTTGGAGGACCTCATTTTATTTACAGCAGCTTATAAGCCTTTAAGGCAAATGAAATGCATTCAGTTGGCTAATTGAGGTTATTTTGTATGCTTTATGAATGCTTCCTCAGGACAATGGGCTGCACTCTCTCTATAAGATTACAGTTGCGTCATCTAAGCTCAGATTGCGATATTTTGAATCTGTCATTGAACAGCAAAACATTTTTGGCATTTAACAGTTTATTTGTGCAACAATGTGATAAAATCTATCACACACATGGCAATCTTTTATATTGATTGTTTCCCACAGTAGTAAGGCCCTTTTCAGCCTAAATGTTCATTGGTCATGCCCCTTAAATACGTCCACATGCTCTTAAAAATTCATAATAAAATTCTTTTTTACATTGAGTTGATATGAAAAATATATTATTAATGTAGAAAATCTTGCATATTACAGATAATACAATGAACAGTCTTATATGAGCCAAAGGGACACATGACATACTACAAAACACTGCAACAATCCAACACAGAGTCAATATAGATAAAAGTACTGTACAGTATAAAGACAAAAACCCTTCTCATGATTTTTTTTCTTGTAAAATGTCTTAAGAGTTCGTGTATTCGGGGATGGATATTTCATCTGTCTCCTGTATTCTGGCCGGTGTCGGTGGACCAACAAGAATATAATCAAACTCCTGGTGTTGAACTTTTTCGTAAACACTCTGCAGACCGTTGGTTTTGGGTAAGTGAGCAGGGTAGTAGTTTTCTCTCCTGGTGTCCCGGGGAAGTGATGCTGTCTTGGAGAACGTTGACAGATGCGGTCCACTTGCCAAGCTTGTGTTGGGTCTGGTAGCTGAAGGGCTCCAGCATCGGTCTGAGTGTCCCAGCACTTTGCACTCACTTGTACATGCCCAGAGACCTGTGGAAAACAGCACTGCTGTGAGGATGTATTAAGAATACAGTTACTGGTTCACCGGGTTGGGGATGTTGGGTGATATAGGGTCCTGCTGAGCTCAAGGCAATATCAGTCAGTATGTACCTACTGTATTCTAAGTTATATTGTTGTTGTTTAAGGTATATGGTTTAGATATAGTACTAGAAGTAAATATAAATGAAACGGCACGAGGCACAATAAATGTGTGATATATCACTGCATGGATAATATCCTTTACATGTTCTCATTTGAATAATTTAATTGTCTCTCCAAATTAATAAATTACCACTACAATTTTTGTGACACTCACTGTTTGTTGGAGGAGACTCTTTCTTGTGCACATCTCCACTTATATCTGAATCACTGTCATTGAAGTCACTGTCCCCTTTTCCACTGTCCTTGCCACTGATGTGGGGATCTCTTGCTGAGATTGTGGTGAATGAATTGCCCTTCCATATTGTTATCGGCCTCACAGTTTCTTTCCCATATCCTGGTAGTGTCGAATAACCCTGAAAAGATACGAAGCACATGCATGCAATTCATGAGTCAAAATGCAAACAAGAAGAAAGTTAATGTGTGATAAACTTCACATAATTCAGGAATTGTGCATACCTTTAATTTATTCTCCATCACTCTGCTGTTCGACTCAAAGATGCCTGCTGTCTGCCTGCCATCCTCACAGCCTGTCTCTGCTGTGGTGCTGCCAGCCAATGGAGGCTTCTCTGGGAATGGATGGGTTTCAAACGCTTTGCCTTTGTGGTTGGCAATCAGTGAATCGATGTGACCACTTTCCACTTTCTCCACATTTGGTGTGTCTTCTTTTTCATCAAACTCCCCCTCCCCAGTGTCTTTTTTCCGCCGGCTGCAAATAGTTGTGATGAGAATGATAGCCAGCAGGAGGAGAGAGCAGCTCCCTGCGAGGACAATGATTATGGCTATGGACATGTCCCATTCAAAAGGCTCCTCGGTGCCATCTTCAGACATGGAAGGCAAACTAGGTAGAGTTCCTTCTATAAAATTGAAGTGTATAATGGCTGTGGAGGAAAGTGGTGGGGATCCATTGTCACTGACAGAGACTGTGACTTTGACATTGTCTGTGATATCGTATGTCAGCTGCCTGCTCACGTGTACCTTCCCAGTGTCTTTGTTGATAGAGAAACCCATGTGCCCCCCCTCGGTGATTTTAAAGGACAGCTGTGCATTTATGCCTTCATCAGCATCTGTGGCCTTTATCTGGGTTACCACATAACCTGCAGGGGCATCTTTGGGCAGGAAAACCTCAGCAGATCCTTTGTAAAGTGGCGGCTCTATGATGGTGGGCTGGTTGTCATTCTGATCAACTATTTTTAATCTGATGACAGCTGTGCTCTGCAGCTGTGGTGACCCCCCGTCGCTCGCTTGAACATGCACGTCGAGATGCTTCATTACTTCAAAATTGAAACTTCTCAGTGCATATATAGAGCCAGACACTGAATTCAAGGACACAAAAGTGTTGACCGGGGAGCCCATGATAACACTGTCCACAAGCCTGTAAGTGATTTTACCATTGTTGCCCAGATCTGCGTCGCTCGCCTCCACTGTGGTGATATATGCGCCCGGGGCGTTGTTTTCCACCACTGAAACTTCATACACAGCTCTTGCAAAGTGAGGGGCGTTGTCATTCTCGTCGCTCAGCCTTATTGTGTACTGGGTGATTTTTCTCAGCGGGGGTGACCCAAAATCCTCAGCCATGACCGTCAAGTTGTACTCACTGATCCTCTCCCTGTCCAGTGCGGCCGCTGTGACTATCATGTAGCTGTCCTCGTAAGCCTGCCGGAGTTTGAAGTGATCGTGGCCGTACAATGTGCAGTGGACTTGGCTGTTCACACCAGAGTCTCTGTCCAAGGTGCTGATCAGCGCCACCAGACTGTCCTTGTCTGCCGACTCGCTGATGTATGCAGTGCCTGTTGTGATTGAGGTCATCGGGGTGATACTGATTTCTGGGGCATTGTCATTAACGTCGGTGACGTGAATTATGATTTTACACACGGAGGGGGTCGGGTTGGCTCCCAGATCGGTCGCCTGCACGTCGAGCTCATAGGTGCTTTTGTCCTCGAAATCCACGGGGCTCCGGAGCGTCAGACGGCCTGATTTATTATCCACTTGGAAAAGTTCTCGGATCTCGTACGAAACCTGTTTTCCGAACCCGTAGACCACCTCTCCGTTCAAGCCCTCATCAGCATCAACTGCGTTCAAGTCCAGTATGACTGTGCCCACCGGTGCGTCCTCGGGCAAACTGACAGAAAAACTATTCTGGTCAAAAACAGGACTGTTGTCATTAAAGTCCGTCACTCTGATAGTTATCTTTGTTGACCCCGACCTGTGTGGGTTTCCTCCGTCTCTGGCCACTAGTTCCACTGTGTATGATGACTGAGTCTCCCTGTCTAGCTCTTTCATTAGTACCAATTCCGCATATTTAACCCCATCGGCTCTCAGGAGCACATCAATGGTGAAATGACTGTTTACCGATATTTGATAGCTTTGGATGTAGTTTGACCCGACATCAGCGTCGGCAGCTGGATCCAAAGGAATACGGGATCCAACAGCTGCATTCTCTGAGATCTCCACTATAGATTCCTTGTTTGGAAACTCCGGAGAGTTGTCATTGACGTCCTTTATTTCCACCTCAACGTGAATCAATTTGTAGCGATCTTTGGAGAAATTAACCACGTCAAAAGTAATCAGACACTGTAAAGTGTGTCTGCAGATTCTCTCTCTGTCAATTCGTTCTCCTACTGTGAGTTCCCCGTCGTGTTCTCTTACCCTGATGAATGAATCGTTGAATTGTTTCATCATCCTGAAATTGATCTTGGAGGAATGAGACAGACTCAAGGACATGTCCTTGGCCAGGTTTCCGATGACCGTACCTGGTGCGTCCTCCTCACTGGTCTGGTATCTGATAGTATTTCCTTCTGACAAAGCCCATGACGCGAATAAAAACTGATGGACTGAGAGTATAAAAATCCACCGGTGCCAATAAGTTATAAAATTGCCTTGCATCATCTTCGTGGTGATTTCCCCCTCGGTAATCAGCCTCATTGTGCGTTGAGCAGTTGAGGGCAGTTCACATCTGGAGCCAGCTCTCCATGCAGCTCGGCGCTTTATGAACTGAACTGTGCTGAAAGTGAAAGTTACACTCGCTCCGCGCGCGCAGCCAGTCAGACACGCTTGTTGCCTCGCCTTCAACACAGCTCCAAATCCTGCAGTGGCGGGGTTTATACGGCTCCTCATGCTAATGAGAACAAGTGTGACCAATCCCTTGCTTTAGAATTAAAAATACCCCCTTATGAAAAAAAGAAGAAGAAGAAGAAGAAGCTCCGAGCCTGTTTTCTGCACATTGAAGGAAGTTGCAAAACAGAAAAAGGGGGGACAGAAAAGATACGCCGCTGCTTGAAGATAGTTCCCGCTCTGTTTATCACCGTATTACAGCCATTACTGA
The DNA here is from genome assembly GCF_963383615.2 of Lipophrys pholis. Classification (NCBI taxonomy): domain Eukaryota; kingdom Metazoa; phylum Chordata; class Actinopteri; order Blenniiformes; family Blenniidae; genus Lipophrys; species Lipophrys pholis. Next base: position 11,064,232 of record NC_137632.1, read on the forward strand.
GTGATGGTTTTATTTAGCAGAGCCCTTTTTTCCCCCCCTTTTCTTTTGATGTTTAGTGTATTGTCTGCAGAGCGTGCCTGCCTGTGCACGAGGAGGTGTGCGTTTGCGCGCACGTGTACACCAGTGCGTGCGTGCGCTGCACGGGACCGCCTCATTGTTTCAGCGAGCTGAGACACGGTTTTCTGGAGGGCTCACTTAACTTGCGAACAGCTTAATTATCCGGAGACAAATCCGTACAAAACACGTCTCCCGTCTGCAGGAGGAAACGACACTGATCCCCCCCGCGTCTTGACAGCACGAATTGTTTCTGTTTGTGATTTCTACGCTTTGAAAGATGAAAACGGTGTTCACACAGCGACCTGTCCGGCGCGTGCACCGCTTTCCCTTCATGCCATCGCGACTCCCTGAATAAACTCAATATAGTTGATCAGACCAGTCACCCAAAAAAGGTCTTTCATTTCACTTGTTCATTTACAGGGGGCGGATCTAAACGATTTTCCTCTGGGGTGAGGTGTGGGGGTTTGCAGTGGGTACCAACTTGGGGGGCATAATAACTGAAAAAGAATTATAAAAAAACTGCTACTGAATTCTGCTAGTTAGTCTAAATAAACGTTGGAATTGTTCAGTAGAAAGTCTGTCTTGTGTTGGTATCCTGACACCCCCCCCCCCCCCCCCCCCCCCACACACACACACACAGAGCTTACAATAAAGACACAAAAAAAAGCTAAAACAGAGTAGTGAGGACTGCAAAAATGGCTAAAACAAACCCAAAACTCAAATGCTAAATTCATTGAAAAAAAAAAGTGTACAACAGGTCTTTACTTTTCTTAAATTTACTTCTGAGACTCCAGACATACAAATAAGATACCATTTTTGCCTATGTAGCAAAACTATATGTTCACCTTTAGGAGCTGAGCTGTCCTTGTTTTAAAGGTTGAATATATTTTCAGGCTCAAGACAAACTTCATTAAAGAGGAAAGTGGCAACCGATGGCTCTTTTGGTAATGAAGGTTGGAAAACCTGAAAGGGTTCCATCATGTTGTCATTGATAGACCAATGTCAGATGGGTCTGGGGGGTTCCCAGACCCCCCCCCCCCCCCTTTCCAGCATGGGGCCCTTGGCAATTGCCTACCTTGCCTACCCAGTTGTAATGCTTCTTCTCATTTCTTCCCATTATCATGGCCGGTATACCATAGATGTTCACTACTGTTGAGATTGGTTGGCAATAAAAGCAAAACTTCTTTTGTGCTAGTTAGAGTATTATTAATTCAAAATGTTGCAAGCCTTCATATGTGTGTATCTATCATACACACATTTTACCTTTTCGCCAATACACTAACGATGAATTCAGTAATAAAAATGTATGTGTTAATAATTAATAGCTTTGCCCTCTACTTACTTATTTTTATCATGATCTTTTCTCACAAATCAGTGTGAAAAAAAACCTGCGAGGGAAAAGCCTTCCCCCGATCTTCGGATTTATCCTGCTTCTGCACCCCTCTGGTGTCCAGCAAGAGGGGTCTGCTATACACTTTTAGAACCACTCTTTCTTTCTACATCAAACTTCTGCTGGCTATAGATTTATTGCTCTTTACAATCTACATAATATTAGGTTTGATATGTCTCCTTGGTTATATTATGACCTTTTGCATTTGGTTCTTCATTGCAGTGAGCTATTCAACTCAATCCGAAGCAGCTTATGAGGCGCAAAAACAAGCAAAACCAAATTTTTCCAATCATCACATTTTTAAAACTTCTTTTAGAGTACAATAATACAAAAATTCTGTCCTGTAATCTCAAGTTTGAGGGGGGTTTTGTTCCTTTTTATAACACAGCTGGATGGAAACGTTGCACATGTTTAACCAAAACTAAAACCATTTGAATGGTGCACAAGGAGGCCAGACAGTTTGCCAAGAGAAGCGGTGCCACTGGTGCCCTCCTTTGAAGCTGAACACAAAATAAGAGAGTAATTTACATCCTCCTTGTCATTTACTCTGTAGGAATCAAATGTCTCCTTGCTGCTTGTTTATCACCAAGACCCATATCAACTTCATATTATATTGCGCTAATTAAAATGTTCAACTAGAAATGTAACAGTACTGTCTACAAAAAACCAGTGACCTCAGTCAGTGAGTATGTTAACTAAATCAAATGCCTGTCACTGACTGGGGACTTGAAAGTAGGTATTATATTCTATGTATCATACTTAGAATAAAATACCTACATTCAAGGCTCCTGACAAATACTAAAGAATAATGAAAGCACTCTACAGCATTTTCTGTAAACAAATTTACATACGAAGTAAGACCTTTTCTGTTGGAAAATATTCTTACTGGACACATAAATTGTATAATCGTGACTTGTGTTATGAAAAGAAGCGAACCAGATTACGCTATGTGAATTGTTCTGATGCATGAATGCATTACACCCCTATTTGAAATACTATTCAGACATTAACTGAGTAACTCCTACCCCTGACTCAATGTGATACTATATTGGATGAGCTGTTTTTAATGCATATAATATAAAAAAAGGAGTTATATATGTGTATGCCCAATAAAACAAGAACCTTTATCCACAACACATACTTTTACATGATATTGGTTTGTTTGCTGTTCATATTTCTGGTTGCAGCTGTTAATCTGATCAGTGGAAAATTCTAATACTACAGTACATTTTGTAGAATAAGATGCTCCAACAATATGGCAACCATTTGGAGATGGATCGTTATGTCCTCTGTACGACTCTGCACAAGGTCTATTAAGAGCGTATTTTTCAATGCGGAAAAACTTGACTCTCTTGCACAGATCATTCATCCTGACCCTTTCCTGCACCCTTGGGGGCTGAATATGGAAAGTCAACAGCAAGACAGAGCTTATCGCTCAGCATCAGTGTCTGACCTCACCGATAACTGTGTGGCTGAATAGGAGCGAACCTCTCTATCCACTGTCTTGTGAAAAGTCTTCCCAGAAGAGAGGAGGGAGATAAAATCAGCATTTTAATGCTCCCGGTTTTCTTCAAGACCCACCTACTGATGAAACGTTCATTTGCTTTATGCAGAAGCTGAATACAATACAACAATGCTACAATCTAAAGCATCAGAATAATAGATTTGAATCTAAATCTCAACAGAACAGTAAAATACATTCACCCATCTTCGATACGACTTAGTCCAATTCAGGTTCATAAGAGCTCATCCCAGCCGACTGTGAGTAAATGGAGAAGGCGTGTGTGGAGTTTGCATGTTCTCCCCGTGTGTGTACCTCCGGGCACTCCGACAGTTTCAAAAACACACACGTGAGGTTAATTGGTGATCCGAGATTGTGTGGTTGTCTGTCTCTTTGTGTTTGCACTGTAATGGTCTGGTGACCTCCTCACACTGTACCCTGCCCTAGGCCATAGTAAGCTGGGATTGGCTCCAATGACCCTGAACAGAATATAAATGGTATAGTAAAAGGATATTAAATGGGAGGAAACTGGAGTACCTCGGGAAAAAAGCATGGTGAGAACATGTAAATGCCATATAGAAAGAACATAAAAAAACCCACTTGGACTCAAACCAGTGGAGTGCTAACCACTACACCACTGCGGATATCACTCTCAATTACATGCACTTTCACTAATAATACATTATGGCTGCAATGAAGGACAGTTGTATCTCAGATTGGGGTCATAGTTCATCTAATTTCCAGCATGTCTTAAATTTAGATGTTGATATGACTCTGTAAAATATGTAAGTGAAAACAGAAATAAATGTCAGTTGTTTAATCAAAGGGTCTGTTTTCCATCAAATGTGTGCTTGTCTATTGCTTCGCGGGTGTTCTGCCACATAAACTTGGACTCCATTCGATTGCAGTTTTACAGGATCGTTATGTTGTGTTTTCACTGCTATAGTGTAAATATATACATTCTAAAGTATCACTGAGAAACACAGCAAGTATGCAGTTGTATCAGCGGGCATCTGGACTGAAGTCTGCTCACTATCTATCTCTGACTATTTACTTTTAACTTCCGTGTTCATTACGATTCATTAGTCAGCCACAGAGTCCACAGCTCGCTGCAGTCGAAGCACTTACAATAATCTGAAACAATAACACTAACAATAGCAATAATGATGTGAGACACTGTGAAGAGCCCACAGAGACTAGTTGCGGCTGCATTAAACAACAAAGGTAGGAGAGCAGTTTTATAGTGCAAGCTATCCAGCGCCGTGAGAGCCGCTGTGACAGAATGTGGTTGTTGCTGAAAGAAGACGCTCTCCTATTAAGAAAAAAAAAATGTTTTGATGACACTTTGGTGTAGGATAATATATTATAATTTCTGTGTATACAGACAGTAATTGATTTTTCTAATCCTTTAATCAGATTCACACCAAGGCTGCCAGCGATCTTTGAAGCACAAGTCGTTTGTCAAATTCATCTGCTCAAATAGAATCATACATACGGTCTTCAGTGACTTCAAATGTGCTATTTGAATGTAGTTAATGCATTTTCCATGAGATATGCTGCAATTGGTTCATATGGTGTGCGAGAGTGCCTCATTTCAAGAGGAGCTACATGCAATAAAAAGCAGCATTTGAAACTAAAAATGTAAATTTCCAGTATATGGTACAGTCAGTCATAGGTAATAATAAATGTTGATTTATTTTTGTCATTGGGTTAGTTTTCCATTATTGTTCACTGTCCTTATCCAGACTTGGGTCTATAGAAAAGAGTATTTTTTTTTTCCTGACGGTAACAACTTTATCTGAAGCTCCACATGATCAGTGTTTTTCGATTAACAAGGTATTAAGTGGATATGTGTAAGAATGTGTTTTTCTCAGTTTATTATCACCTCCTTTCACTGGTGTCATCTCTGGACAACAAGTGGCAGACGGGACGAGTCAGAGCGTGACTGGTGAACAGTGTCAAGCAAAAAGCATTCAATAAAAGAAGCCAAATTATACCTTCAGGGGCTACGAGTAAAACGAAATTGGAATTTTTTTTTAATGATTTTAGTGATAAAGATCATGAGAACACTCAGATAAAGATTATTCGTGTAGGATAAATATTAATCCGGTGATACATAAGTAATAATTTATTTCATGACAGAAATAGCATGTATGTGATAGGTCCCCCAAAAATATTTGATTAAAATAATCTTAGTGCTGTGCTCATTGCAATGTTTGGATCACTGTAATAGTCACTTCAGTTTTATTCTCTTGATTGATTCTGCCATATTTGCATTCATAATTCACTGATATTAAGAAGATTTTAATTCTCTTTCCAACAAGCGCAGTGTTTTCTGTCACTTCTGTCACGTTCTGTCAGGCAAGCTCAAAGCAGAATATATGAACCTGATAATAGAGAAATGAATACACTCACTAAACGTTATCATGACTATATCCAGTGACTAATGATCAAAACCTTGCTCTGTAGAACATCTGTCCTCTGGACTTGGTGAGCCTTTAGGTTTCAGATTCAAACATGTGTTTTGAGGTGAAGTTGTGTGCCAATGACTCAAACAAATAATACTTGCTTATGCATCAGTGCTGCACAGTTCTATCAAATGCCTTATTTTGGAGTTTGATACCTGGATAATACTTCGTCTTTCTGTTCAGCAGATATGCAGTTTTGTCAGAGAGTTTTCTTATCTTGTCTTTACTTCCGCAGTTCCCCATAACGGGTGTTTTTTTCATGACATTTTGGACAGAGGAAATTGCTGGCTGGAAGAACTTTGAAAGCTTTTTAGTGCTTTCTCCCGCATTGTAGCTACTGTAGGTAACAACTTTTATGATTCCAGATCCTCACATCCTCGGTATATGGGGTCAGGAGCAGACTGAGGAGCCGAGGTATTACTATTATCGACACGTGCACACACATGCACGTACACTTGCAAGTTAAAAATTAGCCACAGACGACATACGAAGCAAATGTACACTGCGGAATTTAAAACTTATTAAACTCTCCCTCATTATCTTTCATACCATGCTGAATTTCAGGGTCTGAAATTAGTATAAAAGCCCTGAAGTGTTTCATATACTAGGTTTTGACCTAGTCTTTTACATGCATGAAATAGAACATTCCAGAGTATTAGCCTAACATTGGAAGACAGAGAAATTTCTTAATGCTGCTGAAGGGGTTGAATTTGCATTGTGTCCCCTAAAAGATCAGCTAAATATGTAATTTTGTCCTCAACTGTTAATTCTTATAAATTCAGTCCTGATAGAGTCATTACAGCAAATGCATTGCAGATAGGATGGCAAGTCTTATCATTTTTAAAGAGCAACAATACATTTGTTATAGTGAGAGTGACACAGTTGCCTGGATGGGAGGAAAAAAAAAAGATGAAAACAAAAAACAAAAAACACCACAATGTGCTTTTAATGCAGCAAAGGAAAGATCGAGGAAACAATTGTGAGTTGCTCATTGAACAGACTGATAAGCAGTTGTTAGAGCTACGTGTTAAGCTGGCTTATTTTCATTTTAATGAGACCGGAGGTGATTGTAGAATCAGTGTGGGCGAGTTTCGTTGGATTACATTAAACCAGGTCATATGGTTGTTGTGATAGATGGATTATTACACTACAATACGGCATCAGTTTGAACTGGGACACAGAGCAGTTTATGTGAATTCGTGGCAACTAAATGGTTGTTTGTGACTGACAAAAAGGTTATTTTAGCAGATGGTCGTTCTGAACGCGGTGTGTGTTTTTCAGTTTGTTGTAGCATCATTAACATATTACATTTAATTGTATTGCCTTGTGATTGGAAAACATACTAAACAGTCTTTTGATTTTTTATTTTTTTTTTCTGCACTAATGGATATTCTGCTCATTATGATCTGTCAAAGGTTCAAGCTGTGTGGATATCTGAGTTTCTCCTCTCCAGCTCCATGATAATAACCCAGACAGCAGAATGTAATTCTATATTTTAATACATGAGCTCAAGGTCACAGCTACAGTGGAACTTTACAAAGCAATCAAATGCTCTGAATTCAAGCTACATTTTTGTATTAATATTTGATTCTCACATCTTTCGGCAGATGGCAATTTATAACTGTTTTCATTCACGGTAACAGCAATCAAATGTCAGAATCATCAATCCCAACACATGTCTGCATGATGCTGATTGGAAAAAACGTGATAGCAATTTCGTGATTAATATATAATTATGTGGAGTGTAGCTATTTCCCTCAAAGTTACCAGCAAATTATTTCCAGCCTCAAACAGATTCTCCTACAGAGTGAAGGAAGCAAGTGGCAAACGAAAATTTATGAGGAAAAAAAAAAAAAAAACTGTTGCAGGGAAAGATATTTCAAATTTACTGTTGGCCCACAGACACAATTCCATATTTAATGGGATTGTAAATGCATTCAGTTTCAAGGGATGCCTTTGCATTTTAAGTTCTCTAATCACTCTGGTCCATAATGTGCCTGAAGAAATGCCATGATAGTCTGCATTTGTGGAAGGCACTTAGCTTCGCATTCTTTTACAAAGATTAGAAATCACAGGCAAATTACAGTGTGGTGGAGCTCGGCTCAGCTGAATATTGCTCTAGTGGGAGATTGCTTTCTTCAATATTCTGTGTCTTTGAGATGCCAGGCTCCCCTATCTCTTGGTATATAAATAGGTCTCTTTCCAAGTTTTTCCTGTTGAAAGACTAGTTTGACATTTTGGATAATACGCTAATATTTCTTGCCAAGAAACCGATCAAACGATACCACTCTTCAAAATCTACATTGGTTGGTCAGTGTAATAAAGAACAAGAACAACATGCCAGAGTCTGACCGGCAAAATCCACCTAAGAAGGACCTTAAAAAAGAAATTCTTGACACTATATGTGGATTTCATACTGTGTACACAAATATTTTGAAGGTGCCTGAAATATGTTTCCTCAACATGAGACAAAGTACAAGAAGTGCCACTGCAACTTCCACCCTAGACTTACCTCATCTCAAACACCAGATGCACTTCCTGCTGATACTGGGATTCAACCCCATTTCCCCTACTCTCAAGGTCTTAACCCACCAGAGTTGATTTGCTTGTAACAATCTTTATATTGTCCTTCTTGCTTTAGTTATTTGATTTTTTTTAATTTAATTTCAATATGGGCAGATTTCACAATCCATTTATTAACTACTCATGTTTATAGCGCATTTAAATGCAATGGAAGCTGACCAGGCTGATGAGACACATAAATAACTGTTTTAATTATGTTGCAGACATAATTTTCACAAATCAATATAAAGCCTAATGTTAAAAAAACAAAAAACAATTTCATTTTCACTTGTCAGCTAACAGCTACAGTCACTCGCTGTAAATGGATGGATGGATGGATGGATGGATGGATGGATGGATGGATGGATGGATGGATGGATGGATGGATGGATGGATGGATGGATGGATGGATGGATGGATGGATGGATGGATGGACGGATGGACAGACGGACATGAGAGTTGAGTTCAATGTCCTCAACAATCTTGATTTCCCTCAAAAAGTAAACATAAACAATGAAGCCTAAAAATGTGAATAGCGTTTTGTAGGATAATATAGCACCCAGCCACGCTTTCTTTTAAAATGTCTTTTTTTTTCTTTAGTTTGAGTTAGACTGGGAATGATTTTATTCTCCCTCTGAGAGATAACATGATAATGAGGTCACACGGTCTTCCTATTTCACTGTCTCCTTTGTTTTTCTGGTGGTAATCACATATGTTGACCTGGTCAGTATAATTGCCCCATTGTATTACCAGAAGTGACACACTTCACAGGGGTTTAACCTTCACTTGAAAGTGGTGTTAAAGCGCTCTATGAAGCGAGGTTATTTGAGTCAACACTAATTTTCGACACAAGTCTTTGAAGTCGGTTAGTTTTCCACACAGAGGGATGGATCAGGACATTAAAATATGTGGTTCATGAGGAGAGAAAAAAAAAAAAAAAAAAGAGTTTTGCACACCACATATGAGCAGCACTATGGATCGTATTAGCTTATTATGGGCTGTTCAAATGCTTTCTTCAAAAACATGCTTTTAAATGCAGGCTGTGAAATCTCAAATGGCCGTCGATCCCACAGGCAACATCACATCTTTTTGTTCTGTAGATGCTCTCTGCTGATTAATTCAAACATCAAAATAAAACTCTGGTGTTTTCATATGCAAGAATAAAGGCTCCAACGTCACATGGGGGTTTCAAAGCCCGCTGGAAGTCTTAAACTCAGAAAGAAGCCAGTGTTATGTTTTATTGATTCTTCTCCTGGAGTTTGGAGACAATAAGGCGGGTGAATATTTCATTTCTCGCTTTATGTTTGGACTGAGAGCTGTATCCCAGTGTTCAAGGTGTCTCTCCAGACATGTCCCATAGCAGATATAAACAAAGTTATTAGATGAGCAAGACATGATTCAGAGGGAAATTCAATACTGGGAGCTTTGGAGGAGCCCACTGACAGTACGTTCTGGCAATTCAGACTGTCATGCTTCATTGTTCTTTCGGGAAGATGGGTGTTGTTTGACTTTGAATGTTACCAGAGAGCTTATGGACTCACTGGTGGCGTGTCTTGTTTTGCAGTATTGTGCATTTAAATGAGAATTTATGTTTTGGAATGAGGTGGTGCACTATGGGTTTTGCATATTGCAGATGGATCAACTTAAATATGTAGAGTAAAGTGCAAACCATTGTAGAAATGTAGGTCATCGTTGCCAGCCAGTGAGATTTGCTCTCTTTGTGTGTATGTTTTAAGAGGCAGAGGCGTTACGCATGTGTGTGCACATACGGCAAGGGGGGTCATATCCGTAATGCAACAAGACCATCATGTTTCATACAATGCAGATGGAGCGAGGAGCTTCCAACATTTAGTGTTTTCTTGCCACAAGCATTAATATGGCTGTATTTCCTCATGCGGTTTCGCTGGAAGCAACACGGTGTTTGGGGCATGTGCTTCACAGTGCTGGATGAGGTATAATTATGTAAATTGCATTCAAAGGAATCAGCAATAGCTCATGTGGAATGGATGTGTCAACAAGGTGTCCACATTCACTGTGAGAATTTGCTAATTAAACTTGACACCGTTTCTCGCTCAACACATGGGCACTGTGAGACACGGTCGGATAAAAAAAAATAAAAAAATAAAAAATGTGGTGCATATTGTATTGCTGACAGAAAAATAATCTTCCTTTGAAAAAAAAAAAATAAATGCTTTCATTTTGCTACTTGGAGTGTAAAAAATTTGCCCCCGAGTTCACTACAGGACCATTAAACTTTGTACATGTTGTTGACATGTGTGTAATGAAAGTGCCTAAACTTCAAACGGCTCGTCCTTGCAGCATCGCGTCTGATGCCCTTCTACACAAAAATGGATGATTTATTACACTGGTTATTTGTCTGCCCTGCTAAATGTTTGAATTTATTTGACAGCAAGCGTGTATAAACTGCTTTGCCTGAATGTCTGAAAGGCACTGTACCTGAAAAGCAAAGATTAATCCAGTCCATCAGGAAACAGAACCCCCCCCTCCTCTGTGTGCTCCCTCCTCCCGCCCTCACCAGCCTTATCTGTTGTGAAGTTATCAGCATCGAGCACAAGACTGAACGGAATAGCCGGGGTACTGTCTCCTCAGCTTCGGCTGTAGTCAAGGCACGTGACGTGTGAGAAGCACTGAGACAATTAATGAAGGAGAGACAAAGTGTTTAGAGAGCTCGTGAATGACATTTAAGTGCTGGCAAGGAGTGAAAAAAAAAGCAGTTTTGAAGTTTTTTTTTTTTTTTTCTTCATCTAGTGTCTCCTCCTTATGCATTTGCCAAAGATGAATTGGCTTTTCAGATTTAAGAAAGTGCATGGCTGAAATACAAAGAGAGGCTCATCTATCAGCCCCTGAATAGTGAGAGAAAATCCTGGGGCTGTGTGGAAGGAGGGGGCCTGGGGTGCGGTGTGTTGTTGGTCTCTGATTAGACCCTGGGCCAGTTCCACTCAGGGGCTTGCAGCACAAACATCAATCCTCTCCTCTTCTCCTTCGAATCCTTTGAACCATTTGAGACAATTTCTTTACTGTAAACCCCCTTTTAAAGATTTTCTTTATCAAACATGCCAGCATATGTGTCAATATACATTTATTTCTGCCCGGTTGTTTATTAGGGTGAATTTTGACTTGTTGTAGGCAAACTCGAGGAATCCATAAAGCAGCAAAAAAAACAAAAAACAATATCAAGAAAAAACAAAAACATACCGCATGCCCATCATGCAGATGCAAATTGTTTGGGGTCCGGTGAGTCAAAGAGTGGCTATGGTTGTAGAAAGAGAAAGAAAAAATGGCATTCGAAATGACTACACACACTGTGGCAGTAAGTCAGTCTAAACACAGAATAGAGAGAATACTGATACATTTTAAAAAGGCTGCTATCCTCTTCACACACTCACAAAAAGAGCATAACCAATTACACACAGAGCGGCATTAGAAAAAGCTTTTATAATGTTTCCAGGGCGTCAAGATCTTAATTTTTGATGCTGCTTTATGCGCATCCAGAGTATAAATTGGCCTTCCCAGTTTGCTGAAGTGATAAGAGGTAAACACCAAAAACCAATAACTGTCAGCCTAACATTAAATCAAACTGACATGTCTCTTAAAAGGTACGGCCATGAAAAATTAACTGGGGGATTTTTGAGAGGACTTAAAAAGTGGATTTTCTTCTTCTTCTTCTTCTTCTTCTTCTTCTTTTTTCATCTATCACAGCTCCTGTGATCTACATTTTTTTTCACACTTTGACTGGCTTTAGTCTGCAAACAATTTGACTGACAATGCTTAATTCAGTATTCCAGCAACAAAGTGAATTAGAAAATATTAAAGTCAATTTTCTTCTGTTTGCCATGTGACAGTTAATTACCTCGCGTCTTATTCCCACGCTTCACTAAAGCAAGTCAAAAGAGGTTAAACTGACGTGAATATATCGACTCAGGTTGGAACGGTCACCTTGACTTTGCGTTGTACAGCATCTGAACACCGTGTTTGTGCAAAGACTGCTTCTCTGACCCGTAAGAGGAGACTTTAAAGATTTTTAAAGGCTCAGTCAGTCTCGGCTGTGTCCAGAGTTCAGGAAAACTGAGAGTGAATCAAATAAAACCCCAGCAGACGAGTGACATTAAATCCTTAATAGTTATTGGTAAGATATTAAGGGATTACAGCTCCGTGGGATCCTGAGACCAAATGCAAAACTCTCTGTCAAAAATCCTCCCTCAGATTATTATGTTACATGCTGATGTGTCTAACCGTCCTTCTGTGTATACCGTAAATCTCATCAAAATGTGCATGTATGGCAGTTCGGGAAATGCAGACTAAAATTAGAGGAGAGAGAACTTCATTGCCCTGACACATGTAGGTCTTGAGTCACTTGGCTTTGCATGGTTCCCGCAGAGCAATCACACAAAGATTGAGCAAAGGTACGGCAAATTTAAACATGTCAGCCAATTTCAAATGTGTGAAGCAACAGAGTGCTTCAGTAGTGCTAGCGGCTCATGGCCTTGGGCCTTGGGCTGTCTGAATCTGAAATTCACAGTTCAGAGCACACCCGGAGATGGAGCCATAGAATCCTTGATGCCCTGCACAATGAGGCCATTTCATAGTAGATCACGGCAGTCTCTTGCTGGTGTTGAAGGAAGAGCAAAAGCATTTTGACAGGCCAATGAAGAATTTATTTGAAATGTCTCGTGGTGTTGAGAAGATTTGCGTGCGCTTCAAAAAAAAAAGAAAAAAAAAAAAGCTAAGAGCGAAAACATTGCATAGCGCCAGATATGAGTTTGTACGACCAATCTTCCATCCTGGTTCAAACACTTTATCAAAATGTACACTGGCTACAACTGGAAATGATCGGCCCTTTATCCACATAATCTTGGGGTATTTCTTTGTGTGTCTGAACTGTCAGTTTGATTCGCCGCATCGCGGCTGACAGTGTGTCCAAGTTGCCTAAGCAAACTCCACATATTCCATGGTATCTCGCTGTGCACAGCAGTTTGTATGGAAACATGCAACCAAGAGGGAGACGGTGAACATGAGGGGGCATCAGAGAGAGTGATTTGGGCTGACAAGAAAGTTCTCTGCTTGATTTTTTGTGGTGACAGGCTGTGACAGCGCTCAGAGTGTACAGGTAGGGGGGAAAAACTAGAGAAATTTGCTTCGAGTCGTTGTACAAAGTGTACTTTTTTTTTTTTTTTTTTTTTTTTTTTTTTTTGCCAAATATAAACTGAGCAGAATATGTGGAGCTTTAAAGGGCTTGTTCCATGATAAAAATACCAAACCTGCTCTCCTACTCTCCCAGAAAGGATCTGTGTAGACTTTATTGGCAACTATCTGAGTGGTTGCAAACAAATTGACGCCGCTCCCCTTATCTCTTACTTTGAAGCATGCAAGAGAAGCTGAGGTCTCCATGAAACCCCACAAATTCTTTTTAGTGTTGGATTTTTGTCCAAGGCTACAGTGAAGACTTGGCAGTGCAGCTTGACAGGCTTAATGGATGAGGACTCGCATGCCACGATTTTGTGAGGGGCTTATTCTAAGCTTAAGAAAACAACGATTCTTGCTTTCAGGTGATTATGCACAAATGAAAATATTACTGGAAATATTCAATTCAATTTCCACAGAAAGTTCAATTATTTTCAAAAGCCTTAAATGTTTTTGCCACCAAATCCAAATCAAAGACAAAAGCCAATGAAAATGTTTGATTTCTCTCTCGAGATGAGAAGTGTTCTACATATAAACTAACATTTGAACGAGCTGACAAATGCACATCATGGTATAGAATACCAAATTCATGCATTCTGATTGAACCTTTTATCAGGCAAGTCACCACACTTGGTAACTTCCACGCTTGTTTTTGTCTAAATTAATAATTGTAATTAAAAGACAAAGGCAGTTCGGCTAAACATTGATAAAAGTCCTGCCGCTGTTTCCTCTTTTCTTTTGGTAGAACATGACTTCCCCCATGTCAGGGCATTTCATTTGATGGATGGGTGAATTGTGTGCCATTTTGCTCAGTTTAACGCGATGAACTGCAACATAAGGGTGTTTATTAACAGGTTACAGTTCTAACATAACGTAGTTTGAGTAATGCATTGGACAGGTTATAAGATTTTCAGTGCACAGTTTATTTCACTCTCGCATATATGCTTGGACTCACAGTGGTCAGTCACATCTCAGACATCCACACCAGGAGGCAGGGCTTGATGACAAACACCAGACAAGGATCAAACTAGAAACATGCTATGACAGAATCCAAGAGTGGTTTGATGAATCGGGTGTTAAGTCTAGTTTTAACAGTGTGGTTGCTCCTTAGGGAGTCTACTCTGTTTCCTCAGGGAAGAAGCCAGTTCGGTTTTGAAAGTCCTAGATCAGTGAAAAAAATAAATAAAAAATCCAGATATTTTAAAGAGTCCAAAAAGAAGAGTCTTTGTCCCTTTTGAAAAATCAGGAAGTGTTTTTTAAGAATACAGAGTAAGTCAAACAAGATTCAAAGTCTTGAATTTGGAAACCAAGTGTCATTTGAGAAACTTCAAAACTCTTTGAAGAGCCAGGTTTGTTATGAAGATCTTTGATCAGGTTTGCAAAAAAGATAAATAGATGCAGTTTAAGACGGAGAGACTGAAGAGTCACTAGAAATAGCTACAATGCAAAGTTGCCATATTTCTTATTGTTTCACTGTTGTTAATAATTTTTTTTATTTTGTTTAACCCCCCCCAAAAAAAAAAAAAAAAGATTTACATCACCACCACACTCAATATTCAACTTTCAGAGGTGACATCAACATACCGACTGTATTTTCTAACGTTTTGATCCTTTCTTGAAGTTCATACATATGTACATACAAATGCAGTAGACAGAATTTCATTTGTGGCGCTCACAGCATGTTAGTGGGTCAGTAATGCAAGATGTAAAAGGCAGGGTTAGGTGAAAAAGACCTCTTTTCATGCAATTCAAGCTATTTGTGAAGGACACTCACCACATGAAGGGGGAAAGCTTTGCATCATGTTACATAAATATGAATAGCAAAGTTTGAATGCCAGGAAACCGCACGACTTTACCTTGTGCTCCACATTGACGAAAGTTTTTGTTGATAAAAAACGTCTGTTGCTCCTCCGAAACAATGAGAATTAATGTGTTTTGGAGATTAAAATGGTCAGTTAAAAGGTATCGGACGATGAAAGGCTTTAGTTTTTGGTTGAAGGTATTTCACAAGTGTACAAGCACCGGTTGGTTCATTCTTTTGTTCCTTGAGGACACACAGACCTGTAGCTGTGGGTGAATATCTGTGAAACAGACAGTATGTACGAGCCAGAGGGCATGCGAAATAATTTACTTTTATGCTGTACTCCTGTCTAACTGTCAGTCTCTTTTATTTCCAGTCAAGCGCGGATCATTATCTGCTAGATTGTTTTTTGGCACCGTGGGTTTTAATATTTCAGGGCCAGCTCTTCTGTTGGGTTTCCTGGTGGCACACTGCGGGTGCGCTCGAGACAGTTTCCCCTTTATGTGCTGCACATGGCATTTACTGAGAAGTGTGCGGCTGTAAATTTGGGTCACATTGAATGAGGGGTTTGATTTGTAGCGGTTCACTGCCTGCCAGTGTCAGTCTCCTGCTTTTGAACACATTTCCTGAAAAACCTGTGGATTTATTATTTCAGCTAATCAATACGATTGCTTGTAAAACACTTCAGGTAGTAATTAGATGATTGCTCTTATTGATTAATTTATGTATTAAATCAGGAAGTATTAGAACAAAGCTACATAAATGCTCCCAGTTATGAACCTTTAGTTGGCTTAACTGGAGCAGAGTGTAAGATTTTGTTATATCAGTGTTGTGCATTGGGATCTGTCCCCAGTTTGGTCTTGTACAGTCTCACACGCACGCACGCACGCACGCACGCACGCACGCACGCACGCACGCACGCACGCACGCACGCACGCACGCACGCACACACACACACACACACACACACACACACACACACACAAAGGTTAATTAGGCACAGGTGGGCTTCGCTGACCTGCTGGATTGCTCGTGGCGGTCTGTGCCCTGTTGGCAATACAGTCTTAACCTGAGACATCGGCTCCCCACAAAGATTGAGCCAGCCACTGAAATCACTTTTGGCTAAAATGAAACTTTCTCTGAAAAAAATAACCTGACCTGTTCACCACTGCTCTCGAGACCTAATAATTCTCTAAAATGTGTGTTACATTTTAGTCTTTTCTTGCATGGCCACTGTTAACTCGCCTCTGTATCTCAAGCGGTGAAACCGGAATAAATGAATATGATGAATTGGACTACAGATGCAATACTTTTCAAGTCTGGGAAACTGAAGCAATATTTAAATGCATTATGGATGGAAGTCGATAGCCTTTTCCCCATGTCTCTGCAACCGATTGTCATATCATGGACATTCAAACTGAAGGGCGACATTGCTCTGTTCACAACAAGGAGGGTTTGGTGAGTCTCAGTGAGTATTATAGAGAAAGCTCCTGACTGTAGAAAGTGGTTTAAATATTAAAGTGGAATCCTGCCTGTACTCAAAACATAAAACAGATCTCCCTCTGTTCACTGTCTCTATGTGATGTTGAATATATTCATGTGGGCTGGCTGACTGTGCTGATAGCAGGTGGATGGAAATCAAAAGTTTATGAGCAGTAGTGTGGAACAGTTCAGATTTCCCTTTAATAAGGTGAACTGAATTAGCTCATGTGCTGATTAAAGTCTTCTCCCTTGAACTAATATCTTCAGGGCTCAGTCTATGGTCAAGGACAAAGCATTCAGCGATAGCCTATTCTTTGGCTTGAATTAAATATTTATTGTGTTTTGCAAGGAGGGTCATTTCAATTTTGCTCCTGCAGGCTCCTCTAGTTGTTCTATTGCATAACCCACAATGGAAAAGCTAACAATAGTTCATTTCCTGCTCCTGAAGCAGCAAAGTGTACTCCGCAGTTTGCTAATGTACTCCACTGCTACCTGAGTTTCAGCATGAAAGTTGTAGACGGACTGACCCCCACTCTCTATTTGGCTCCATAGTGTGGCAACAACTATAACTCATGCCCTGAAGGAACACAGGAGGCATGCAATACACATCCACCCGCTGTATGGCAGACAAATTGATTGTGTGGGGGAAAACAATGTGGAGCAGCTATTGCTCCTATGCAGCAGCATTTTGCATTTCAAATGTAAACATGACCACCATTTAAATCAGATTTCAGGCACAACATGAATATACCTGCATTTCCAGATTTGTTAAACAGTGTGTTTCTGGCTCAAGATTCAACATACTAATTAGCCCCTAGGAGATTCATCGAACAGTTTGTGATTTTTCCTGATTTTTAATCAGTCTAATTTCTCTCTCCAACACACAGGCACGTTCAACAGCGTACACACAAAGCCCCTGTTTGCATAATGTGCTCACTGTCTGTTCCTCTGAGACTAAGCAATGTTTGTGCGTGCCTGCATCTATGTGTTTACTGTGGTATCTGTGTGTGCGCGTGCGTGTCTTTGTTTGTGTGTGTGTGTGTGTGTGTGTGTGGACAGTGTGTGGGTGCAGGCATGAGATTGTTCAAGTTCATTTGTATGTGTTTCGGGAAAGAGGGCTCAACCCCCCACCCCCACCCCCCCGGCTCCCTATCAGCCCCTTCTCCTTTTAGTCTGCTGCCCTGGCTGTGGCTCGACCATGATTGCTCTGACAATTCAACAGAGAGTGGAAGAAAAAAACACCTTCTGCCAGACTGTTTTTCCTGTTCTGTTATGGAAATGAGATTTTCCATCTCGCTTCATCTTCAGTACTTAAATACCTCTTTGCTGAGAATAGGACTGTCTACCCTGTTAACACATTTCCTCCCATATAAGTCTTCTGTTGTTCTGCAAAGCTTAGTTGAATTTTGAAGCTTGTGCAAAAAAAAAGAAGGAAAAATAAATAAATATATATATAAATGAAAAGTAGAAGAGAAAAATCGATTTTCTACAAATTGTGTGAAATGTGAACTGCCCTATAGGTATATACTGATTGCTCTGTATATCACAGTTAGCGTGCATTGTCTTGATGGCAGACAGTTGAATTGTTTGCTTATTCCCAAAAGTCCTCTCTTGTTGTCTTCTCCATTCAGCGTTTCACTCAGACAAGCTACATTGTGAGTTGGATTGTGATTCATGGTAAATATTTAACTCCCAAAAGCACATTATGTCATTTTAGCCCTCGTAATGTCCTTTCATCATGGTGCACTTCTTCAAATTGCATTATAAAGCATTTTATCAGATAAATGAAACAGACAAAAAGACACGAGTGAACGAAAAAAATTGACAAAATCCCATTATCAAAGTGGTAAAAGCCATAAACATCAGAAAGTCTGATGTATCAGTTCATTCTTTGTGTCATTATCCGGGGCGATCGTTAATGGTTCATACTCTGAAATGTGTAGCATACACACCATCAGTGACACTGTCAAAAAACTGCAGGTTCATCAGACAAGCAGCACTATTCAGCAGATCCTTCTAATCTGGGAGACTTTCAGCTGTGTGTGTGTGTGTGTGTGTGTGTGTGTGTGTGTGTGTGTGTGTGTGTGTGTGTGTGTGTGTGTGTGTGTGTGTGTGTGTGTGTGTGTGTGTGTGTGTGTGTGTGTGTGTGTGTGTGTGTGTGTGTGTGTGTGTGTGAATGCATATAGACTGTGTTATCAAGTAGCTGCTCTCTTATCTGATACTTTCTTGAGTCGTGCTCGCAACAGGATGAGAAAATGGAACTGTGTATTTTCAGAACCCTTGAATTTCTCCTTGTCCAGCGTGACTGCCGAATCTCGGCTAATTGTGTGTGAGAGGGGTTAAAAACATGCCTGGGTCCTACGCCTGCCCTCCTCCATCAACAGAGTAAAAAGCTATTTAATGAGCTACCACAAGAGCATGAAAAGAAAAATATGCACGCACTAACACTAAGAATGCCATCATTTGCAAAAACAAAAGACTGCCTAAAAAGTATATTTAGCAATGTGTCCTGCTTTAATGAGGAAAGACTGATAAGATACTTGCCAATTTGCTAAAGCAGATGTCATTGAATCACAATGTGAAATTAATTTAACACTCAAAAAAATCAATTAAGCTAATCTGCCCTTTACAGCAAACAAAGCAGGCATGGGCAACATAGCTGTGAAGCTGGAAGAGAATTTCTTAATCTCAGATAATTAATAACTAGGCCTCCATAAAACACTCATTTAGTGTTGCTCTGGAGGATGTGAAATCACTTCAAATGTATACCAACACTGTTCTTTATCAGGTCTTGTTCCATAAAAGCTCAGAGCCCAGATTCATTTTTACGAGAGCTTACAGTTTTCTATTCATAGAGCCCTTTAGAAATAGCGAGCATTCATAATGGAGCTGGGATCTGATTAACCTCCTCGCTTGCCAGCACAATGGCAGGCTACCCTGAGACTCAGCCCTGTAATGGAGTCCGCTATCACCAAGCATACTCCAAACATTTCTCGCACCGCAGGACTCGGCGACCAGATTGGAATCCCTTAACTCCCCTCTGCACTCGGCACACAGTGGGGAAACAAAACATCCTCTAAGCTGATGCCCCTCAACATTAATCTATCTCTCTGCTCCACTTATGCACTTGCACACATACACACCGTAGGCATCCTCTTTAGTGCCTTTGTTACAGTTTTGCATTCCTAATTGTAAGCTCCTTGAGCAAAGGCTGGGGAAATAAGAGAGCATTGTCTCCAAGCAGAATCTTTGCACTGCAACTGGTTGGGGGACATCTTGCTCTGTGGCTTTGTACCTGTAAAACATTGTGATATACCTGCAGTGTGGCAATGGTGTTATTCTGCCACTTTTGAAATTGAGGGATTAAATTGAACTCAACCAACATTGTGAGATCAATTTAGCAGCTTTACCAGAGGAATAGGAGATCATTTAGGTAAAATTGAATTTTTTTATTATTATGATTATTATTATTATTATTATTCTTATTTATTTACTTCTTATGAACCGGCAAAGGTGGAATACATGCTGTCGTATTTCATTGTATTTGATTATATCAGGTCATCTTTGGTGAATTGCCATGACTTTGACAACAGCCTCTAATATGATTTGAACCGTTCCAGGGCTGCTACTGTTTCAACTCCTACCTCAATATTGCCATCTCCTGGCCTAACAGGATTAAGCAAGGCACTCATTCAGGGCTGTTTGTTGTTGAGTAAACGGATAGCTTGTGCCAAATATGTCAGGGGGAGTGATTACACCCCTCAGTGGCCAGTTGGCCCAACAGTCTGCCCCCAGTGGCCAGCCCTGTGGGGGCTGTCAGGACCAGGCAGACTGGGGCTTGGTAAGAAGCCAGTGCTACGTTTAACAGCCAGCTCCTGCCCAGCCCAAGTGTCATCTGCACCTGCCAATAGGAAACGGTTCTCACCCATCAGATAATGGCTGAGAGGAAATTGCTTCAAGGAGCTGACATTCTGGGATGGCAATATGGAGATGTGCAATATACTCAAGGTGGAGGAAAGGGACCTGGTCCTTGAAAAGGCACAAATTAGCGCTCACACACCATACACATGCACATACACACAGCCATACAAAGAGGCACATATAAATACACTCATGTACCACCACAGAAGCAGGAAGGCTTCGCTTAATCTTCTCTGCTTTGAATAATATAACCATCCAGGAGAGAATCGAATTTATTCACAGCAAGGACTACTGAGCAAATTCTTATTTACCTCACCTGATATAGCAACAGCCAACAGGACATGGGAATATGGATGCCAAAAGTGTACATCCACGCTGCAGACACACTGAAACAAGCACATTTTCAGCCTCGCAGTATCTGCACTGACCAGTTTAGCGGTGATGTGGAAAATGAAAATCAGAGTGAAAGTTTGATAGGGATGTGTCACATCAAATATGCGGCTGCAATCATCACACGCACAAAATATCACGGGAGGTTAATGTGGAGGCCCGCTGATCTTTTGGGGCCCTCATCCATGTAGCTTACGGCAATGAAATTCAATATGAGGCATGAAATGTGGAGTCATCATCATAATTGGATTGAAACTCATAGTGGAGCCTTTAACAACAGCATGTATAAAGCGCAGAGTAAGGCCACCCTTCACACCAAGTGGAGGTGAGCTGATTTCCATGACAATCCAATTGTTTGCTTCACTCTTTTGAGTTTTCTGTTCTAATTTAGTCTTCAGGTTCTCTGTGAGGACTTCATGTTCCCTCCAACAGGTGCATCACACTGCTGATTTAGCTGGTGAGAGTCGAGGGAAAGGCGCACTCTGTCTGACAGGGGTTCTGCGCAGAGAAAATGGACAAAATATCAAATGTTTTCAGGTTTTGTTTATGCTTGCAAGTCATCCCTGGAATAGGCACAAGGTTTCAACCTGTAGATGGCACTCTTATCCCTGGTTTTAATCCAAACCTTTAGGGTGACTCCCTATTTTGGAATGACTGGCCTCAATTCCAAAACCTGTTTTGCTTTGTTTGTCATTATGATGCTTTGGATGACATTTTCTTTAGTGAGATGGGATATTTTAGTTTTTCCACTCTGTGCTTAACTTGTAATGACAAATCTTTTGTGTGTGTGTGTACGTGCTGCAGAAGCTTACCTGTTTGTACATGGCCAGAGCTTTTTCCACAAATGCTTATGCATAATGAAGTGCAGCTAGCAACTGTTGTCCCAATCGTTTTCAGGCAGCAAGCATTAGTTACACAGTAGGGAATGGCTGGAGTTGAGTGGGGGGTAGAGGGACCTCAGCCAAACATGATTTGTCTCTGAATACTAATGCCTCTTTTGATCTGCCTGGGCTTTTAGGAGATTTAAACAACAAAATCTGTCTTTCCAAATTTCTTAATAGACTCAGTCTTTTGTGGCCAACATGAAGAAAATCCTGGAAACATGTTTACACGGCATCTATATTAATGTTCCAGATTTGTTTGAAACATGTAGAGTCTGCTGAGATCTAATTAGGGGTAAATTCTTTATTATTCATGCTTTGCCCTATTGAGTTAATTAATTTCTCATAAGAAAGTAACACATTTGCCTGGTTTTCCTATGTTATGCATTCATTTCCATAATTGATCTTTGTTTTACAAATATATCTTTTAAGGTTGCCCCACACATGTTTTAAATTCAGCAGCTGTACAAAGGAGATTCCATCCCTCCAGAAAAGATCGGAATATATAAGTTGCTACGCTGCGGCAAAGCAAAAAGAAGGAAACCTGAAGAAATAAAAAACAAATTACCTTAGCCCCAATAACATCAAAGCTACAAGTACCTATGTGATTTATATGGCCCTAAAAGCTACTTAGGAGCATATTGTGACAGAATGTTAAGTGTGATTAGGGACTGTATGTTAAACATTTGGCCAGTTGTAATCAGTTGGAAAGCCATGAGGATGAGCTGTGGTTGGGGGGTTATCTGCGCCTGTAACGCCGCGGGAGGTGCCAAGAGCAACAGAGACCACTACACCAGTCTGAGCATTTGGCACCTCCACAGCTGCTGCTTCGCATGCTTCCACCCTCCTGCCTCACCAAGGGCCAGTACCAAGCACAGGATAATCTTGTTTTATCTGCCTTTCAGACAGCCCAAATGGCTGAGATTAAACCTTCCACATGACCCTCACGGCCAGGGTACTGACATGTATACCCCCAGTTTATTAGAGCAGCTAAGGTTAAAGTGAGATGAGGAAACTGATAAGGGGGCAGGCCTGGAAATGGCTGGCTGAGTCTCCAGCTTGAGCAAGTCGCCTGTGCCTATCTAATTTTAAAAATGCTGTGTCATGAATACAGATCAATGGGTAATCCATTTAGGTTTTTAGAAGCA
Source organism: Lipophrys pholis (assembly GCF_963383615.2). Lineage (NCBI taxonomy): Eukaryota > Metazoa > Chordata > Actinopteri > Blenniiformes > Blenniidae > Lipophrys > Lipophrys pholis. Next base: position 11,087,035 of record NC_137632.1, read on the forward strand.
GCGCAAATGTTTAAACAACTAGGTGCCAGAATATTTACAGGTGGTTGAACGTACCAGCAGCTTGGTAGAAAGAACATCAATCTACATTCACTGAGCTGTTCTTATTTAGATCTGAGCCAGTAGCTATCATCTCAGCTGAGAATTCAATGTGGTAAATTCACCCAAAAAATCTTAAAAAAAAAAAACAAAAAAACAAAGAAAATACATGTTTGGGGGTTTTTAGGGTTTTGTTTTGGGTTTTTTTAATAAATGGAAATGGTCCAAGCTAAAGTACTGGCAGTGCCTGTGCCAACAAGCAACACCTGGTGGTTACCAAATTTCCATGACACGAACTTAATTTAATTCATTGGTGTGAAATACAACACAGAGTCTCTGATGTTGTCACGAAATTAAGCCAAATCAACAAAGGAAGCCAAGCTGATTAGTGTTTTTTTATTCTGAGCCATGTTCTAGTGTTCACAGAAGCTACTCTGTATTTCATGCTAAGTGTCTATTTTGTAGTTTGTCAATGCACACACCTGTGAGATGCCAGCTCTACGTTGCTTATATTTTTGCAGGCATGTTTTTTTTTTTTTGATAGATTTGTGACAGAATAAATTCAGTCAAGCCAAACTCGTAAATAAAATTTGAATATTTCCACTTCACAGGTGATCACTACTGTCGTTTGTGGCAACGTTAAAAACATATCCACAGAATACTCTCATGAAGAAGGACCAAATTAGATTGTAAAATAAATAACAGACATATCAAATGGAATTATTTTCTGTATTTTCACACCATGTCTAAATATATTACTAAGAACTGGGAGCCAGGAAACTATAAAAAAAAAAAAAAAAACTTGGCTGCATTTTCTAACAGTGGGTGACATGGTGGCTGTTGTCCAAAAGGTGGGCCTTTGAAACATTTGGTCCCTGTGGCATATGCCAGGATTACTGCTTCCAGTGTCACCAAATGCTTTCCCCGTCTCCTTACCTGGTGGAGTGTGAGGTAGAGGAGACACAATCCTCAAATGGTCTGCAAATGATGTCACAGGGCTGATTGACTTCAGACTGACTTCTGACCATCATCGTGATCACTGTCCTGCAGACTGCCAGGACAGGATTAACAATATTCTTACCATTAATTAAAATCACCTCAGTGTGAGAAGAACAGATGGCCAAACCCATTAATCGGCTTTAATGCTCTTACTGTCACCACACACATCTTAATCAAGCCGTGAGCTGCATTAATCACCTGACTTAAGTGACAAACAAGTATCACTCCTGTGCTGACCAGGTTTTGTTTGTGGCCTGACCCCTTGTGACCTTGCAGTGACGCATCGGTTTGAAAACCACTGAGGACACGAGCAGGTGCAGTTGTACATGCAGGTAGTTAGCTCAGTCACAGTTTGGAATACACAAATAAACTCCCGGAAAAAAAGAAAGAAAGAAGTGATCATCTCTACCTGTGCAGCTGCCTGTGTAATGGTTATATCTGAGCCAGACTAAAATATTTTATCACCAGCTGCTCAGTCGTTACCTTGAATCGGTTGCTGTGCAGAGTGGTAACTGCATGAGACATTTGATCAGATTAAAGAATAATCCTCTTAGTTGCAAACAACTAATTTGGCCAATAATTCTGTATTACCTTCTGACTCCTCATAGCCACAAAATCCTGGATTTTAACACCCCGCCGGCATGGGACTATTGTGCTCAAGGCTTTGTGTGTCTGTTAATGGCAGGAAAGTATCTTATGTTTGATCCTCCACTGCATGGCGCCCCGTTCATATGTTCTCTGTGATCGTGTTTGTAACAACGGATGAAAACAGAATAAGAAAACTAGTAAGCATAACAACAACGTGGAGTAGATTGTAAGATTCAAAACAGTGATTTATGTTTTCCCTTTACTCTAAATCAGGATACTTCTTACTGAGGAACTCAAGGTATTATGTAATGGTGCTGTACTTACAAGATTAACGATTCGGGTTAGATTTCACACTGGCCTGACTTGTCGTATATCACAAAATACCACTTGATATAATGATGAGTGGCATAGTACAAGCTTCAGCATATAGGGAAACCACTTGTTGACTTGGTGCCTTCTGTATTGGAGGACAAACTGAAAGTATCTTCAGCACAGTTCAAAATGCAAATACTGTAGCTGTCAGTAACATACTGTACGTTATAAGCTGGACGACACTGCTTCAAAGTCTTTGAAAATTTTGTTATTGTTTTTGTTTTTATGCCCAGAACAACAGTAACCAATTATTTCAAAGAGAAAAATCAATTTTCGCATTTTCTATATACGCTAAATTAGGCTTGTATTAAATAAGGCTGCACGGACATTGTTATCACCTCTCGCTGACAGCTATCTCCTGTCCCTGTGGGTGTGTGCTTTTTCTCACCTTCCCCCCTCAAATGGGGGGAGTAGCACAGACAGATTGAATCCAAACTTTTGTGAGGCGTCAAGAGCCCTTTGAAGGGCCATAGACGTCTTTTAATCAGCAGAAGCTAATCACACCAAATAGTTGACAAAGGTCTGGTTGACTCATGCTCCTTTGTTATCACTGTGTGTGTGTGTGTGTGTGTGTGTGTGTGTGTGTGTGTGTGTGTGTGTGTGTGTGTGTGTGTGTGTGTGTGTGTGTGGTGTGTGTGTGTGTGTGTGCGCACGCGCATGTGGATCAATGCAGTCTTCTCTGACTTCTTTATTATTCTGATCTCCAGGGCTGCTGTTATAGAACTATTGTGAAACAGCTGAATTAAGTACAATTGAGTGTTTATTACAATACACATGTTCTTGATTATACTTGGAGGTTGTTGTTTTTCTCAGGGATATTCGGTGTGTAATTAACATTGTGGGTGTCAAAGGCACAACGCTAATCAAATGACACTTGTCTGGTAATGTGAGTTTTCTTAGCACATTACATTGAAATTCCTCCTCCACGCTTTGAACAGATGATCCAGCGTCTGCAGCTGCTCAGCACAGGAAATAAATTCATTTTTTTACTCATGCAGATTATTTACAGGCAATGTTTACATGAATAAATATGATTGGGATCCTGAAGTGAAGTAAAATAAATATATATATATATACTTAGGGAGTAAGCCAAAATGTCAAAGTATCAGCACAGTTTGATACGTCTGTATATATGAATAACAATGGATATCATTAGACAACATTACTCTATGATCAAATCATTTGTCAGATATGTTCACCAGTGGTGTACATTTTCCATCATGACTACATTAGGCATATACTTGTATTTGTTTAATGGTGATATTATTAATGTCGCACATGGATGTATTGAGCTGTTATTTTCTGTTACACTCAGCAGATTCTGAGTATGCTTACATGAGGATTTTGATAATAGCAGGTTGATGCATTAATAGAGCAAAAAAAATATTGACATTTTTATTATTATTTTAAATACTAAGAGCATACTTTACAAATAGTTTATATGCCTGTTTTTTTATATCTCTGCTATGAGTAGCTATATTTACATTACAGCACTGCTGCCACGATATTCTTGGCTTTGACTGCACCATTTATGCTTCTATATTTTTATAATAAGCTGTGCAGAAAGCCACAACTAGTGCCAGTCAGTCACATCTATGAAGTTGAACAATTTATACCTACATACAGTATGTATACACATATATAGAGTATATAAAGTATATACAGTATACGTGTGTGGGTGTGAATGCGTGTGTGGGAAGGGGGGTGGGGGGTGGGGGGGGGGGGGGGTACATAGGTCTGTAGCTATAGTAATTAAATTAATTAATTACCATTTGCAGACCTGTTTAGGTAAAACCGTTTGCATCCTTATTAAGACTCTTATCTGATGACCATTTGCAATCCAAACAGGGGCCAGCAGTCTTCCACAAACGCATGCACAGTGTCCTTCTGTTGCGACACTAAAAGGCCATTGGTCGATGGGCCGGCTGATTTGCATATACCCAGGCTTATAGTCCCCCCTGGAAAGTCAGAGTTGAACAACACCACAGTGATTCAACCCGACAAGAGCGCGAGTGGCGGATTGCTTGAATGATTCATGAGTTTTTAGACAATCTTTTTTAGCCTCACAACATGGGATTTGTCAGGGTTGCAGGAGCTGGACTTTGCACAGTGCTTGCTTTATTTGCATGTACTGTTCAGTGCACAACTACGAGGTATTTCACCTATGAAGAGGACGCACCTGGGACAGAGGTAGGGAATTTGTCTCAGGATTTAAAGATTGACCCAGCCGATGACCCGGACACGTCGTTCCGCTTCATGCAAGAAAACAACTCGTCTCTCATCCAAATGAGGGAGACCGACGGACTCCTGAGTGTTGCAGAACTAATTGATCGAGAGCAACTCTGCCCCAGGTCTCCTCGTTGCTTCATCGCCTTCGACACCGTGGCCTTCTCCAGAGAAAAGTTTCACCTCATCCACGTGGAGATTGAAGTGAAAGACATTAACGACCACGTGCCACGTTTCGTGAGCAACGAGACAACCCTGGAGATTGTGGAAAACGTCCCACTGGAGTCAAGATTCCCACTTCCCATCGCTCTGGACCAGGATGTGGGTGACAACTACATTCAGAGCTACAACATTTCCCCCTCCACTCATTTTGCCATTGAGGTGCGCGAGCGGGAGGACGGCGTGAAGTTTGCAGAACTTGTGCTGGTGACGGAGCTGGACCGGGAGGTGGAGGACTTCTACACGGTGGAGGTGAGCGCGCACGACGGAGGAGTCCCCGCAAAGTCCGGCTCGGTGACTGTAAACATTAAAGTGCTGGACTTCAACGACAACAGCCCGACGTTTGAGCACGGCTCTCTGAAGGTTGAGCTGAACGAAGACTCTCCCCTGGGTCACCGGGTTCTCAAAGTGCACGCGTTTGACCCCGATGACGGCATCAATGGCGAGGTGAATTACGCGTTTGCCGAGGGTCTGTCGCCAGAAGCCGGGCGACTTTTCCACATCGACCCGTACTCTGGAGACGTGACCTTGAAGGGGCTTGTTGATTTTGAGAAGAGGAGGTCGTACGAGCTGAACATCAAGGCGTCTGACTTGGGCGCAAACTCCGTGCCGTCCACCTGCAAAGTAGTGATAGATGTGGTGGACGTGAACGACAATGCTCCTGAAATCAGCATCAAACCAATGACCTCGAGCAGTGATGGAGTCGCATACATCACAGAGGCTGCGGCTGCAGAGAGTTTCGTGGCGCTGATCAGCACCTCGGACAGAGACTCTGGATCCAATGGGTACGTGCGCCTCAGCCTCCTCGGGCATGACCATTTCACCCTGCAGCAGGCGTACGGAGACACTTTCATGATCGTTACCACCACTACTTTGGACAGAGAAAAGATCCAGGAATATAATCTAACTGTGGTCGCAGAGGACCTTGGAAACCCACCTTTTAAAACCGTCCGGCAATATACCATCCGTGTCACAGATGAAAATGACAACCCCCCTCTCTTTAGCAAGTCACTTTATGAAGTTTCGGTCCTGGAAAATAACATCCCGGGTTCATATGTGACCACAGTTGTGGCCCGAGATCCTGACGTGGGAAAAAACGCCAAAGTATCTTACAAACTCATGGACTCAGAGGGGCCTGGAGGTTCTCCACTGTCTTCTTATGTTTCAGTCGATTCACTCTCAGGGTCTTTGTATACTTTAAGGTCTTTTGATTATGAGATGCTTCAACAGATTGAGCTGGTCATCCAAGCAGAAGATAAAGGCTCCCCCTCTCTGTCAAGCACATCAACAATCAGGATTAGAGTTGTAGATCAAAATGACAACTGTCCATACTTCACCTTTCCCATCCTTCTGAATGACTCTGCTGATATCCCTTTGCCCTTTAATGCACCTTCAGGCTATCTTGCTCTCCGTGTATCTGCTGAAGATCAGGACGAGGGAGTGAATGGAGAGCTCTCCTACCAAATTATACAAGGTGACCCAACAGTTTTTACAATGAACAAAGACACTGGAGAAATAGCTCTGAAACAATGGCTGACAGCTGAAATTGGAGACGTGCTGGAAATGAAAATCGCAGTGAGTGACAATGGCAGATCCCCGCTCTCGAGCATCGCCACTATTAGGTTTGTTGTATCAGACACTGAGCCCTCCGAAGACCAAGTTGTCATTGTGCTGCGGTCAAGTGATGAAAAAGGCTCCAGTTTGGATGGCTCACTAATTATCATTATTATGCTCAGTGGGGGATGTGCATTGTTGCTGATTGCAATAGTGGTTGTTGTTGTCACATGCAAACTCAGCCGTGGGGGGAGAGATCGTGGCACCAAGAGAGAAGTGTGCCACAGCCTGTTTGACGGCATGCCCATGCCCATGCTCGGGTCAACAGAACCAAATATTTATACAGGTCAGCGAGCCTTCTTCCATGAGAGGGCTTCTTTGTCTCTGGATGATTCCTGTGTGTTCGAGGAGAGGAGCAGAGATTCTGAGACAAGAGTAAGTCAAGTGCATTTGGTATTTTTTTATTTTATTTTCATCCTGCAATGTCGTTGGTGTGTGATGTTTGCTGGCTTTGCCTTGATTTGTGTGCCAGACATGGACACTAAGCCGTTTCCTGTCACATTATTTGTTCTCTTAGATGTTCCTGCCCCCCAAGCATTTCCAACCAGCATCCATGTGGCAAGGTGACAAGTACTGCTTGCAAGTGAGGTAAGACAAGCTCACAGATTCCCTCTAATAGGAGTTTTTTTAGACAGTAGAACTTCACTGAGTGCTAACATGTTCGATTTGTTGCTTATAGCCTTTCTGTATATTGAGGTTAGAAACAAATCCAGGGCACACGTGTGAAAAAAGGACATCAATAATCAAGCTAATGTTGTGCAGTCGTGGCTCATACTGTATCTGTTGATTGTATTTTGCAGTGGCATCAGCACTACTGACCAACTGAGCGTGAAGGACAGTGGCAAAGGGGACAGCGACTTCAACGACAGCGACTCTGATATCAGTGGGGATGGAGGCAAGAAAAACTTCAGCACCTTCCAACCAAGGCCTAAAAGTGAGTTTTTGACCCTGAGTTTTTACATAATATGTGACTAAGCAACATATACACATTCACAAGTGCAACATGAATGACGAATAGAGTTAATGGAAAGTCTGCATCAATGAATTATCATCTATGTTTTATTTGTTTTTGTTTGCATTTCAGGTGCCGCTAACAACCTATCTGGGGAATGTCAATCCACCTACTGTGCAATACTACCACACAGCTTCAGAGCCCCTGCAGACAATGAGTACAGAGCAGACTTCTCTCCCGTGCCTGTTTTCAAAAATCCTCATGGTGGTCTTCAGTCTTGGAATGAATCGAGTTACGGTACAAATCGTCCAAAATCACGCAACAGTAACCACAGCTTTTCCAGGACGAGAACTCTGCCTGCTTACTTCCCTCAGCCGCAGCATGATGCTGGCATTGGAGGTGCTGCAGCTCACAAACACAGTCCAAATATTATCACTGTCGCTACAGCCTTGGAGGTTGCAACCATTTTCTAAAAAAAATATATTGAAGACCTGTTAAATACATTCTTGTAATGTGAACAAATAGTTGTACATAATTTGAATGGGCATAATTATATGATTTCTTTTATATTCATGTTATTATGTGACTTCCGCTATTCTTTATTCTGTAATGTTTGCTTATGTTTCTTTATCTAATAAAAGTGTGATTAAAATCATGAAAAAAACTATTTTTTCAGGGTTTTTTCCTCATATATGTTACTATGACAGGTGTAATGAAATGTGACAATGAATCATTTTAATTGAGAAGTATTAGGGTTTGAAGATGAAACACGATTCCCTTACCATCAGACACCCCAGTCTGAATTTGTAAACATGCTGAACTCTTTTCCCAGTTTGAATGTACATGATCAAGACTCCAGTCACTGATGATCAGATGTAAAAGCTGATGCTGCTCCATTACCTGAGAGACTGGCTTTGAAGACTCCTGGATCTCTCCGTGGAGTATCTTGCATGCAAACGAGAGACTAGAGCTGGCGCTGGAGTGGAAAATGAAGGATAAACCATTATTCCTACGAAATCATACTGGGTGCTCTCACACCGGTTTCTGCTCTTTGAAATAATTTACACCACTGTACACAACACAGTACACCATGTATTATGAATCCCTGCCTGTCATTTATTTCTGTAAGAAGCAAATGTTCAGCTCTTTTGTATAAATTCACCTATATTCCAGCCCAGAAAATGGAACACTGTCTGTGAAGACTCTGACATTAATGGGGCACATTTGCAGAACCAGTTCAAATTATTAAGTTCAATTCGACCCTGAATATGTAGGGCAAGTGCAAACTGTCTCTGGAACAGAGTGATTTATTGATGAGGCATCGATGAGTTTTAAAACCATAACACCGTTGACATACTTCAGCTTGAAATACTGCTAGATACTTGTTCATCTATTCAGTTTGCAGCTCTATCACTTACAGTCCTGAAGCAGTAACGTTTTCATTTACATCTCCAAAAATAGAGCTGTGCAGGACTACATGGAAGTAAATCCAGGACACACGTTTGCAATAAGCCAGAGAAGACGCGAGCTAAATTATGCAAGAAAAAAAATCAATTAGATACATCTCTCAATCAAGGGACCACATCCATGGGGAAATGCATGGGTTTCATCAACAACTTCAAATGTACAGACCTGCTTTAATATTGCTTTTCATAGAAGCGAGTGGGAAAAAACGTCAATTTATTCCTGAGTCGTGCAACTGAAAGGTTAACAAGAGGTATGCATTTTAAACAATGTGCAACACTAACAGCTTTTTCTCTGCTCGATTACAACTTTGTCACTGCAGTATTCTGTCCTCATTATTTCTAAGGTCAGTTGAAATGAGCATTTGATGTATGAAAGCAAATGAGCCAAGTGTAAAGGCCTGCAACAACTTACATAATAGCTGTATAAGGGACAGTCCTTAAGAGAAAATAAATAATTTCAAAAAGTGCTGCAGAAGAACTATCAGTGGAATCTGATAGGGACTGAGTGATTTTTTTTCTTCCCTCCTGTTTTCTGTTCATCTGCAGGAAACGGGGGCTAAGAGCAGCATTCATTTACATAAGCATAAATACCTGCTTTTTAGTGTTTGATAGCTGTGATAAAAGCTGGAATGGAGTGGATTAGATTCCTTTTACATAACTGTAAATCACTAAACAGAATTCTCACATATTACGAATATGCCTCATGAATAAAGGACAATGTTTAAAACTAATTCCATATTTAGGCTGTCCTGACTGACCACATTTTTTTTAATTCAGAACTTCTATTCTGCAAAGTCATGATGGCTTGGAAACGGCAAAGTTATTAACTTGGGGATTCAAGGCCATGCAGTACAAAAGGCAAGCAATAAGAAAGAAGGTCATATTTGTGCCCCCGGTGATGTGCACTGGTCTGACAGATAGCCAATTGTACACAGAGAGAAAATGCATTTATCAATCAATACAATATGGTTCCCTCCATCATTGCTTTATATGCTCCTTGTAGGTCAAATAAGTTGTGCAGTGACCTGACAATTTATGCCACAAGGTATATTCATGTATACAGGTTGGTATTAAAAGTGTGTCTGTTTGGAGAGCCTTAGTTGACAGATACAATATTCTGTTTTTTTATTTTTTTTATTTTTTTCTAAACAGATTTCCCAATAACATCCTGCAGTCACTCTCACATCATTTCAAATCTCCCCAGGTACTAGAAAGCAAGTGTTTTAGAGCAGGTTTTCAGCTTATCAGTGGTCCACTGACAAATGAGTCAGATCTGCACACGTCATTTCTAGCCTCCACACCTGCGGTGTTAGGCTTATATTTGACAAATAGCCAAGTCTATGACTGTGATTATGTTGTTATGGCCTCTTAGCTTCTCAAGTTTGGGACAACAATTCCGCAGCGTATCTGCCACGTGAAGATGAAGGCTCTCTGAATCAATGTCATTTGTTGCTTCAGGCCGGTCCCACATTGTAATGTATTCCAGCAACTCCATCTTTTTCTGAGCTTTCAAGTGTGAGTATTGACTCTGTTGCTTTAAATGCTTTAAATGGTCTTGCTGGTGTTTAAAAAAAGAAAGAAAGAAAAAAAGACAAACAAGCACAATTTGTTTCCTACGTGATAGTTTGTTTCGAAAAACAAATGCTTGTGTTCATTTAGCTCATTAAGACGTCATCTGGATCGTACAGAGTTCATTCCTACACTGCCGCGTGACAGAACAGATGAAATGTGAGACATGTCAGTCTGGTGAGGCAGGAGGAAAGCAGACGAAAATGCAAAAATGTATGGGATGTTATCACTCAGGCTTTGTTATACTATTGTAATTTCAGTCTCCAAAGACTGTGTGTGGTGTCGGTTGTGACCTGGCCTTTCCATTCATCTTATGAATCTGATTTTGACTATGAAATGAAAAAGTGTTTTGAGTTTTGTTTGATTTGATGAATAATAATTTAAACCAGCGTAGACATTATAAATGTCATCTGATGACAGTCTGACATACCAGGAAGTATGTTTATTTACTTCCTATCTGAGTATTTAGATGAAATGTTCAATAAATGGAATACCTCATTGTGCTGTCAATGCCACCCAACTTAGTGGAATTGTTATAGAAATTACTTAAGCTTACAATCATTCAAGTTCTTGGTGAATGGATCATTTAGAAATCTTTATGTGGGCCAAAAACAAAGCCTTTATTCAAAGTCATGTCATATAAATGCATTAGCGATGGAGCAGAGCTGTCCAAGTCCTGAGTCTGGATCAGTCACTGGATGAGGGACGGTTCAGTTTGTGACCACAGGCCACAACAGTAGGTAAATAAAGGAAGGTAATATATTTCTTTTCTCTTTAATTAAAGAAACTCCCACACATTTTCACATTGATTTACTGTCAGTGTGATGGAGATAAATAAAATTGCAGTGGAAAAAAAAAAATATAGCGTGTTAGTTATGACAGGTGTGGACTAAATATAAACATTGATTCAATATTTCTGATCTAAATATCAAACTGGCGCCAGGATTACACAGCTGCTCGCAATAATATCCAATGATGTGAAAAACCGTGGCAATTGTGGCTTTAAAACTAACATCCCTATTCGGCGTGAAATAAAGCACGTGTGGCATGAGGGTTCAGGGGACTATGGCGGGGGCCGTGTGGTTGGAACAGGCACGTCCTCCCACATCCTGAAACGCCCAGACCCAAAGGCATGATGTGCTAAAACATTATATGCATGTGTGGCGGCACTTATTGGCCGCGTGTTGCCCTATCTTTTGTTTACTGTAAGTCAAGGTGGTGACATCATCAGAAAACACATTTACACACCGCATCCCACCAGCACTTTCTTTTTCAAAACACGACAATGTGTTAAAATAACATTGTATTGTGAAATTACCCACCTCTTTCTTTTTCTTTCTTTCTTTTCTTTATTGTGAAAACTGCATATGGAGTGTCCTACATTCCACACTGATAGTGAGCTACGATTCTACAGTTTTATCAATGAAAACATTTTAACAATTAATTATTCATTCAATGCGAATGCATCCTCTTTATTGAGAACGCTCAAAGCATGAACTTGAGCGATGGGGTAATGCACGGCACTCTCAGTGGACATCCACGCTTGTATTGGTTTAAATTTGGCGATTAGATGAGACTGATTCAATATTTGTAGCTTATGTTCAGCTTCCTTTTTCTTATCTTCACTGTCAGATGAAAAAAGGGAAATCAGCGATAGTAAGAACAACACATTTCAGAGGAAATGTAGTCTGATGATATGACGCGGGGGTCATCCATCCATCTATATCCATTCCAGCTCCCTCATCAATCATTGCGATCGTTTTCGTATCATTTGTGTATGGGGTTTTCCCTCGAAATTCTGAAACGTTACAGAAAATAACAAGACAAGAGACACCTTCAGCATTCGTTAAAATGTTCGCTTCTCCTGAAAAATTAAAAGGAATATGTTTATGTCAGGGGCTATATTTATGCAGGTTGCATAAATATACCGCGTTTAAGTCAGTCATCATTTATTATATATTTGTGTCTGCGGAGAGAGTCAAGCTGGCTGTGAGGCAAAAAAATGATTTCTTGTCGGTAGAGTAAACATGCATATACCTCTGTTTAGGAAAATATAACTGCTTGATTAATCAGTAGATAAGTAGCCTATGGCAGCTCTAAATAGCAGCACCAGGGCCTGATCTATTTTAGATCTTATACCACTAGGGGGAAACATTATGCTATGGAACCTCAAACATTTTCAGGCTGCCCAAACCTCATTTCCACTTACAGGCAACAGTTTTATATACGGCAGTCTGCCTCAAATATGTTCCAAAAAGATGTAATATAATGAAATAAGTTGGATACTCAATGTGTTGCTGTTGTGAGCGCTTCATTCCAGCCAGATGATATTTCCATGCAAAAGCAGGGCAGTATAATTCAGGCGCTCCTGCTTTGCTTTTACAAAACATCGGCTTTTAATGGAGATCTACTGGGTTTCACAGGCAGCCTGTGTTCACCGGGAACATCATGCTGTGTAGTCATATTATGTCAGTCCTCTTGCATTCTCATTGCTATTTCTGGGCCCTATTGTAGGGTTTGGGGCTTTTAGTGACATTGAACAGTGCTATTGTTCTGTTTACATAAATTGGCGAAGGGGCTACCAATGATTTAAATTTGTATCATGTGCAGGGCTAAGAATGTGTTACATTCACGTCTGATGAACAAACAAAGGATGAGTACATTTTGAGGGGCTTTGGCAATCAGATCACTGAGTGCTCATTTGCAGCTCAAGCACATCTACGAGTAATTCACTGCCATAAATTCCATATTCTGCTTTTCATCTTTATCTCAGACAGAAGCAAGTACCAAACCCACACATGATATGGAAATAAATTAATATTGTCTGTATTTTTCCTTAGCTGTAAATCATATTCACGACTCAAAAGAAACAGCACTGGCTGCAAATCAACATTCCTAATGAGCATATTTATAACAATTTAAAAAATAAACTGAGATCTCAACTGGGCTTGTATTCGGGATGAGGTGTTAAAAAAATAAATATCATTTCCTGAGTATACTGAGCGCTCATAACACTGCCTCAGTGACAAAAGAGGCAACCAGAAATAGCAATAAACATAAATGATTTCCCTTTAAGCATCTTGCTTATATGACATCTGCATAAAGCAGTCCAAAAAAGAACAGTGTTTCATCAAATTGGGCAAAACAAAATTTTAAAAATGAGCATATTAAATATGTGTATTTCTGACTAAATGTGTACGTGGACTGCACAAGCTTCTTTTCCTACCTAAGCAACAGAGTAGTTGACCCCTGTCTCAAACAGTAATGGCACTGCCTGCAGTTCGCTATCTGCAGAGTGTGTCGGCTCACACATAGAGCTTTGGTCCTGGGCTGATGATGATAAATCTGTGCCAGTTGTTCACCAGTTGATTGTGGTTTACTGCTGAGCTGTGAGAGTGTCTCATTGTGTCAGTGTGGGCCGTCATTGAGACAGCTGCCAAAGGAAACACAGCTTTTATGCTGTGCTCTGGTATATAGAAGGGGAAATTAGGGGAGAGAGAGGGACAGAAAGAGGGAGGAGAGGGAGAGAGAGGGAGCACTGAATAATATGTAGCATCAATCAGTCTAAATGACTTGCTTATGTAATTAGCTAACAATGTTTTGTTTCTTCGGTTCCCTGAAGTTATTAGTGGTTCACAGTTAACCTTGAAGTAATTGGAAAGGCACTGTTGATGTTCCCGTATCTGTATGGGACTGACAGTTTATTTTTCTTCTGTGGATGGCTTCCCTCCCCTTTCATGTTGCTATAGTATTTATGAATTAGTTTGCTGTCACTTTACAGTACAGCCTAATACTAATTGGTGGTGAGATATATGGGTTACTCACATCGCACTGGGTGGCATGCAGTCTTTCCTTCCTCTCCAACATTAACATGACTGAGAATTGTCGAAACTAATAACATGGTGTTGCTCTGGTAATACTGCAGCACAAATTACACCTTCCTTGAGAATGGCATAATCTCGAACATAGATTTAAACCCTAAGACTCCGCAGCCACTGCTTCTCCAACCAGTCCCTGACATTTTAATTTGATGCTTCATCTGCAATTAGACATGCACTGCACAGACGTTGGCTTATTTTTATTTAGTGAGAATCAAATGCTCACTTTGGACTCCTCTTGATTTAAAAGGAGAGACTGAGCCGGTGCAGGCAGGTTTAACCCTCAGCTCTTATTAAGTGTTAATAAGTCGGACAGTGGTATCCCTGAAAAATTAATTCAGCTGTCACGGTTTGGACGACGACATGGTGGCATGCCAGGACACCATCAATAAACAGCTGGTGTGGCTGTCAATAAAAGGGCTGGGGTTGTGGTCATGGAGCTGAAGATGAGAGAAACTATGCTTCTCATTGTTTACATTTGCAGAAAGAAAAACATCCTGTGACAAAAAAAAAAAAAAGACAATCCGTCAGGGAACATCTTACAATGTGTGTGTCGCCCCGCTATGCTCAGTTTTGTTCCATTTCAATTTCACACAGAATAACGGTTTGTCCTTTTTAATTTTCTGATAGTCCCTTGCCTCTGTTGGCCATTTTTCTGGATAGATATCTGCCCAAGAAGTTAATTTAAATGACTTTTTGAGAATGGTGATTGATCCATTGCATACTAAATAACTTTCCAGGCCAGCGATAAAGTGCCACTGCAGAAAAAATAAGAAAATGTCATGAGCTCTCCCAAATCTCAAGGCTATTATGGCTATCAATTATCACTGTTTCCATCTAATTATTCAAGCACTATTTGTTCTGTGCCTCTCACCTTCCAATATGCCGGCATAAAATACAGAAATTTAGTCAGTCAGTCTCCCGGGTCTTACAATGAATAGAATACTTTGCATGGTTTCATTCTCAATTTGAAGCTTTAATAGTTCTTAAAGTCATTTTTCAAGGGCTTTAGGTTCATATTTAAAATATATCAAAACAAAAAAAGCTGTTTGTTTATTGTTTTCTTTGGAATTCTCAAAGATCATAGGGGCTGAGGCAGGTTTTCTTTTGTTTACCCAGGAAGATCACAGCCTGGGTCATATTAGAGATGTTTACTCCTCCTGTCAAAGGATAAGTTGTAAATTTTAGCTCACAGGAAATGAAAGATGTAGTGGCATGCTGAGTACAGACACCAAAGTAATGTCACCTTGAGTGAGCATCTCTCTTGTCTGGACTGGCAGGTGATATCAGAGGATAAACTCCATTTTGACCTTGTGTTCACTCGTCACAACAAAAACCAAAAGAGGGGAATGGCACCGAAAAGAAAGAGAAAACAAAGAAGAGGTAGAAAAAAAAGAAACGCCCGTCACATTTCAAATATTACTGCTTCAGTCAGCTGATATCTGCTGGTACGGTTGCAGATCAGTGCACTTCATTCTATCCGGAGCAGCAGATGACTGGGTCTGATGTTAACGCTGTTTATTAAAAATGCAAAAAAAAACAAAAAAAACACAACGAAACATGTCTTCATTAACATTCACTGCCATGGAGGTGTGATTGATTCCATCATCAACCAAGTTATTTTCGTGACCGGCATAGGAACATCAAACACCATGACCTCCATTATTTCCCCTTTGAAATTGCATTCACTTTATTCGCCTCTCCGACTCTCCAATACCTTGAATCATTTCTCCTGGGAGGTGTTTTTTTTTTTTTTCTTTTTCCTAACCTGCTGCTTCTCTGCAAGTCCTAAGAGCAGTGAAACCAGCAATTCTCTCACACTGTATGTGGGACACTTGAGCTAAGAGTGAGACGAAGCATCTGGCACAGCCATGGCAAGACTATGTGCTAGATTCCATGACATTTAAACAGAGGACCCCCAAAAATAAAGTGGCACACATGTTAAATATATCTCGATAATATTTAATAATCTTTTGTGGTACTCGTTGGATACCTTCGAGAAAACCAATAGAAATAGTTTTACTCATTCAAATGTGGTTTTTCTCTAAGCTCGTGCACTCACACAGCCTCATCATTTGCTTTGTTATCGAGAGCCTGGAAGAAAGATTGCAAACAATTCCATCCCTAGCAGGTTTCGGGGATTTTTATGGGCGGGGCACAGGGGGCACTTGGAGTTAAACTGGGTGAGCCGACATGCAGTAATATCATCAAAGTAAAAGCAAGGTAGTGAGCAACTTTGTTGCCTCACAGTGAGAATGCCCCTGATTGGGCATGGAGGTTTTTCTGTGTAGAGCTTGAATTTTCTAAAGGGGGTTTTCTCCAGGTACTCCCCTTTCCGTCAACAGTCCACAAATCTACGTTTGAAGCTACAGTCCAGTCCACTTTACGTTTTCAAGTGAAAATGGTAAACTTTTGTTGCTTTTTGGCTGTTGGGCTCCGCAGTTCAGAGTCTCCCAATAAAAAACAACAGCATTTTGTGAAAGAGGTTTCCAGAAATACACGGGGGAAAAAACACAACTTTTCTGAAAGATGGAATATTGCACATGCACACTATGGTCACAGTGAACAGATAAACAAGATGTAAATTCACAACATCACCTGGATCAGACACATTTCCTGCAGATACTGAGTGGGCCGTTACAATGGAGAAAGACAGATTAAAGGAGCTTAAATGTCTACATTCTGATGGCGTGTGCAGTTATCAAATATAAAACACCACCTCCTGCTCTGGCATAGAAAACCTCATCGTTTTTCAGTATTTCTGACATTTTAAAATGGACAGCTACATTTTCCATCAGGAAAAAAAACAAAAAACATTTAAAAGGTGGATGAGTAGATAAAAGCAAGAACGTAATTAGGTTAGTCCTACATGTTCTGTTTAAATTCCTTTCACGTTTGATTTTTATTTCCACTTTATGATACCACGACTTTACATAATGATCGACATCACCTGAACTAATGAGGCACGCAGGATGGCCTAACAGGTGAGAAGTAGAGTGAGTATCGCCGTTAAAGCTCTGCCTCTGTTTGTATCTGTGCTCCAAGTGTGAACGTGACCTTAAGATGAAGTTCACATAAAGGCTTCAGCAAGAAGGTAAACAGGTAGTCTGGATGTGTTTAAAGTACAGAGCGTACTTTAAACACATCCTTAAATTCATTTAATCTACTCAATGTCTAGTATGTACAATATTTTGAAGTGACACATTTAATATACTGACACTTTTAAAAGTGGCATGCAATTTATTTTATTTATTTATTTATTTATTTCCCACATGTTATACTCTTACATTTTGCTCGACGATCTGGAGTCTTACTCATCCCATTGAGATGCCTGTTGAACCATCAGCAAAAACTCTGAATAGAAATTTTGGCAAATGAAAAAGAAATATTTGCACAATATAACTCCCTCTGCAACACTATTTATGTGTGATTTCTGCATTCCTTTTTCTGTGTCGAACTGAAAGAGAGATAAACTGTACTCGTTGGGGAGCTTTTGGAAGAGTTGAAAGGCGTGTATTTTAACCGTGGACAGATCTGGTTTTGCCCTACTTCTCATGTTCCACACACAGACATGATCAGAGTGAAGCTGATCTTTTCTTTTTTCCTCCTGCGAAGAAATCAAACAACTGTACAACTATTTATGGAGCATGTTCACAATGAAAAAGCAGGATTGAAAAGAGCTTTATAACTTGTTGGCATTTTCAAAGTGCAGGTCAAACAATTCAATCTGAGACACATTTTTTTTATGTTTTATTATGCAATTTCTCAGTCACTAAAGTATTTTACTCATAGTATTAGATCTAACCTGGTCAATATATGGCTGGTAGCCTTTGTTGGTGTCTGAGTATTGAAAGTAATAACACCAGGAAATGATATATCAAATGAAAAGTGCATACGTGGTGCAGAAAATATTTTATTTAATTTTATTCTTATTCTTTTAATCTGCAACATTATTTTTAATGAATGTACTTTTATCTGTCATCATTATGGTAACTAGTAGAACTAATAACGGGAACCCTACAGAAATGTTTAAAAGGTTAACATGAAATACTGTAAAGTTTTTGTGCAAAACATAGACGTTTAATCACTCATCTACTGAAGTCCAAAAGTGAAGCCATATTCTTAGTTTGTGGGAGATAGATCACAGTGTTCAAAGATTTTAATTTAAATATTCATTTTGAGATTTAAAAAAACTGAAAAAAATACACAAGAACTTGAGTAAAGCATAGCTGGAATAGGAGCTTATAAAAACATGTAACACACTGCTTTTTTTATTAGGAAATGTAGTAATATGAAACAAAATTGAGTTTAACGTGAGGCCTGGCACTCCACAGTAGACCTGTTTTTTTTTCATGTGGCCCCCTGGGAAAATTAATTGTCCACCGCTGCATTAGATGCTGATGTCAGCCAAGAGCTTTCTCCAATCATCCACTAACTCCTGGTTGATGACCTTTATCATATTCCCAGGCAATGATGTGACCACTTTTGATTCACAGTTCATAGACCACTAATGCTGTCTCTCTCTCTCTCTCATGTGCTCATTCGGTTCCAATCCTGAATCCCTGCCATTTCATCCATGGAGTGTTCACGACACACGTCTCATGGGCTGCCATGCACTGCCTCCAGGGGAGTCCTCTCTTTAGGGTGCACATGGGAAGATCTTAGGATGTGAGTGCAGACTAGATGTTTTGACATTACAATGGCTTGTCAGATAAAAAATAAAATAAAAAAACAGCGCCTTCCATTGAGCTGACAAGCTTTGTTACAAGCCCGAATCGAAGCTTCACACTCAAAAAAATCCATATGATATTCCTATGATCATTGAAAAGACTCTTCCAGTAATTGTGAGCATGTGTCGAAGTCTCGCTCTGAAATTTGAGCACCGAACTTCTGTTGCAGTCTTAGGATACGTGGTACATTTTCGAAAATGGGGGTCTAACAAGTTGGGACATGAGGTCATTACTGAGATGAATAATCAATGTATCTTCAGGAGGGAGATAATTCTTCCTGCCTGAAATACTGTAGTCTTTGCACTTCAGGCTGTTTACAATTATAGAACTAATTTGTAATACAAATTCTGGATCCCTTAATAAAAAGTTGCTGATTGAATCTAAATAGTATAGATTTGCTGAAATATTGAAATGGCTAAAAATGCACATTTGTATATATTGCCAGTTCCCATTGTCCTTTAATCACACAGCAGGTATGATTAATTAATTGAAACTGACCATTTTAATGTAAAATGTATCAAGCAGTGTGGTCATATGTAAGATTAAATTAATTCACAAGCAAGTTTTTTTTCTTCCTTGTGTCTCATGAGTACAATCATGATTTGAGTTGTGATGTTTGATGTGAACTGAATGCAAACTCTTTTTTTTTTCCAGAAAGCACATGCTTTTCCACTCCTAATGTTTTTTCGTGTTTGGATCAGAGCAGTGTATTAAATGCTTGTTTTCCACATTGATTAATGATCAGGCAATTTGTGAGGTTTTAGGTGCATATTTGCATTAACCTTTTGAAATGCACATTCTGCACAGTGAGTGAAATTCATAGTTCCTTACACAAAAATGCAGATCACTGACCACCGACCACAATTAAACAGGGTGTTATGAAGAATCCAAAATGTTTTCAAGTTAGACTAAGGTCTGAGGATTCGGCAGTGGGCTGTCTTAACTCACGCAGCCCCAGAGAATTTCTCTGAAAATTTAATGTAAAAACATCAACTCTTTAACCCATACTCTCTGGAGAGCCACGCTTGACTCCTGAGTTGTGATTCTGAATTGAAATGTTGGAGAATTGGCACATTGACCCTTGAGGACTTGCATTTACATGCAAATCCACAGCTGGCCTGCACCAAAAATAATTTATTCGACATGTATCATGATAACAAGGCTTGTGAGATGTGCGAGGCTCTCTTTGTTGCATCTACAGTCAGGCAGGCGCCCAACTGTAGATGCAACAACCATAAAGATGGATTTTAGAGAGCCACATGACAACTGTCAACCTGCAGAAATGGAAGAGTAATAGCCACTGGTGAAAGGCCAAGAACTGGTTGCGTTGTGTGTGGAACACCAATGAAAAACACGTGATAATAAACAAAAATATATTTCTTTCTTTTACCTGTATTTGATACTGAGAGTCACTGAGCAAAATTTCATCTTGATGTGTATTTATTCTAGAGGTGGCAGGCATCAAAATCAGGAAAGAAGGCAAGAAAGTAAGAGGGAATAAAAACAACAGCAAACGTGTGCCTGTTGAGTGTGCTTTGAATTTTAATAGGAGTCTGTAGTGGTACCTTGAAAACTACATTAGGACAAATGAGACAAACCAGTCCACTGGTATAAAAAGAAAACCTAAAGGACAAAGCGAGACGTATAGCAGGCTTTAACAACTCACCTACACCAATATAGTATTTTGCATTTTAATATTAAATAAAACAAGTAACTTGACAGCTTTTTTGTTTGTTGTTTTTTTATTTGATTTGATTTTTTTTGCATGGTGCCTGAAACCCATGGTTCTTGTTTCATGGCGTTCAGCAGTGGTAGTCAGCATTGCTAATAACAGAATCAGTATGCTCCTAATTTATATGCATATATACAAAAACGCAGTCTTCTTATAGTAAAAGCAGTTTTTTAATTGAATGAGAGCAGGGAGAGGTTGGCTTTAAAAAAAGAAAAAGTGTAAGTATTGTATAAGCTCACTTATTAATCTATGTTCAAGAAATGTGATTGAAAAGATGAAACAATAGTTTGCAAATACCACTAAGACATATGCTATTCTCAATACAGCACAACCAACCTGTCAGATGTCCACAGCAAGTCATTTTACCATTAAGAAATACTACTCTGGTTTGAAAATGATGGTGGTGACACACAAAGAACCATGTGGACGTCTGAGGTGCAATAATCAGCCAACTATGATAAATGACAACAGATTGACAACATGGCTGATTTTGAAAAAAAAGTCATATTAGAGATGTGGTCTGTCTTGGTGGCACGTCAGGGTCATGTCACTGACCTTTTATAAAATGGTCGAACAGCATCGGGGAAAAAACATCTTCCTGAAGGTAAAGCTGTGAGCAATTTGCAAACTCTTCATCTTAAGTCAATAACATCAACAGCCATTTGAGGAAATCTCTGTGCACAAGAGACAAGGATGAAGGTCAGTAGTGAATGCGTGTGATCTCTGGGTACTCAGGCAGCACTACATCAGGAACAAGCACAATTCTGTACTAGAAAGCCCTGCATGGACTGAGAAACACGTCTATAGAAATCATTAGACATGCAGTCCACAGATGCAATTCCAGCTCTATCACGCGAAGAAGAATCTAATTCAAAAGTGCCACTGTCTTCTGTGAGCCAAAGCTCATTTAAAATGGACTTCCTTTTGGAAACCAGGGATGCTGTGTCCTGCTGACTAAATAGGAGAGAGGCCATCTGGCTGCTTATCAGCACAGAGTTCAGAAGCCAGCATCTCTGATGGTATGGGGTTGCATTAGTGCTTATACATCTGGAAAGGGACCATCACTGCTGAAAAGAAGGCCTATAGATATGTTAAGTCAGATATAATCCAAATGCCGTCATTTCACGCAGAGAAAAAATATTGAGCATTAAAACGAAAGGTTCATCTTCTGTGTCAAACCCTTCAAGTAAACATTGTGAAAAAGAAAAGAAATACTATCAGGTTTTGGATGAGTTTTCATAATATGATATAAATGATCAGGATTAACATTAAGATAATATGATGCCCTGGCTTGACTTTGCACCCACTCCTCCCACTTAAATGTCAAATGTAATATAATAACCAAACTCTGCTCAGACTGATATCATAACGAAAGGGTCAACATGTACAATGATGAAAATAGTAAGACCAAAGCAAAGTACCTACATACTACCATCACTTCTCTGTTCTTAAATATGCAATTGTTGATGAAAGAGATATATATTCGTACCAGCAGGTGGTTACCGCGCCCGCCTCATAGTGAGAAGGTCAATGCTTCGCATATAAGCCAAGCTTGTCTATGTGGAGTTTGTTCGTGCTCCTTTTTTCCTCCCACAGTTCAAAAACATGCATGTGAGGTTAATTAAAGAGAATAAAATGCCTGTAAGTTTGAGTTTGTGTGGTTGTGTGTCTGTCACTGATGGCCTGACCTGTCCTGCACCCCGCCTTCACTCATGGCAAGCTGGGATCCAGCGCCCTGCGACCCTGAATGGGACAAAACGGGATAGAAGATGGATGGATAAATGGTAATCTGGTACAGTAACTATTTGTAACTTCTACAGTGTTAATGTTGTCATGAAGGGTATTTATTTGTTTTTCAGGCATGTATTTTGTTTATTCATTTAGTTCCCAGGGAGCTCCCATGGGTAATGACTGATGACCTATATGGCTGTTTAGGTTGGAGGACTTGTTGTTAAACGAGACATTTCCTGGGGACTATTTTCAGCAGCAAATTAATGCACATTTGGTATGCCAGTGAATTATGACAGCAGGGTGGTGTATGTGGGATCGACTAAAAATAAACAACAGCTCCCATGTTCATCTTAATGAAAGAACATGTCACCCAGTACAACAGTGTCAACCCTGTCTCCTGTGAAATTGCATTTATATGCAACTAATTTGCAACAGCAAATATGTTTTGAAGGAAACGGAAAGCTGCCTGGATTATGATTACTATTAACATAATGTGAAAAATGTAGTTAACTAGAGCATTTCTTTTTCAAGTTACAAAAATATTACAATATTTGGCAGTGAATTATTTATTGACTGTATATTTCATTATTATTTTTTTGCCAATGCATCACATTGACAGCACAGTATCCACAAGTAGAAACAGCATCAATAATGTATTTTTTATTTATTTTTTATTGTGTTTAACTGCTGACAGCACTTAAGGTTAAGGAAGGATCCTAGTTAGCATTTATAACATAAACAGTTCACAGTGACTTGAAACACAGTACAGCTATCAACATTAAATGAGCGCTCAGCTTTTTTCTAACCTTACACAGAGCATGTCTGTTTGCCTCATAGTAACCACAGATGGGGCTCAGGATGCAAACCTCTCCAGAGTCAAAGTCCTGTGCTTTGTTCGTCTGCCATCCACCCCCAACTAACTCTGCGCAGGTCCACTGCAGAACACAAATGGGGCAATTTATTCCTTCAGAAAAGCTATGGTGTGTTTTACTTTTGGAGCAACTTGTTGGTAGGATCAGTTCATTGTTGGTTTTTGCCTTATTGTGGGATTTGTTGGCAATAGAAAAAGATATAGACTATAGCTACACATATCCTCAAAGAGAAAAAAAACAAAACACTTTGCACTGCAAACAATGGCTAAACTAAATATTATTGTACAATCTCACACGTATAAAATGTGTTTTTTTTCTGCTGTGGTTCAAATATGTCTGCACCTCATTGCCATAATAAAAGCGAATTGGATTTATTTGTAGGTCGTCAGCATTTGAAAATTACATGCAACAGTGAAAGTCCTTTTCCTGAACCAACATCCTGGTCAGCCTGAAAACAATAAACGCCCTCTGCTTTCATCCACAAAGGGAAATGTTCTGGAGCCGTGTGAACATGTATTGTGGATTGTGCAACATATATCTGCTTTTAATTCCCTTTGCAGCATCACTGAAATTCAATTTCAGTGTTTCAGTATAACTTTATTGTATTGTGCCGCCTGCAGAACTGCAGAAGTTTCAGAGGCAGATGCCTCAAAACCTTGACACATAAAACTAAAATTTTCTGCATGGCTAGTTACAAGTATAGGCGAAATGGTTTTTTTTTGGTTGAAGTGAATGAACAGTCGCTTTAAGATGGGTACTCTGCAGAGGAGTCATGACACATGGATTATGCAGGGATATGGATCATTATTACAAGGTAAAAGGCACACAATAGTGGGCTACAGGAAACTACAAAAAGGCAGATTCTTCATTTCACTATAGCACTGGAGTGAAACTCATACTTAGTTGACTGTATTGCTATACTATGGTTTCTATGAAAGGCTTATGTTTTCTTGCTGTGGTCGTTATTATTACTTGTCTCTTTTATTGTCAGTTTTCTGCCGCTCACAAAGATACTAATGCCTCCCTATATATACTGTATATATATACAGTAATTGTTCATGACTTCTGCAGTGCCTATTGTGTCATGTGTGAAATTCATGTGTTTACAAAATGTCTCCCTGTTACATTTGTTTCAAGTCAAATTTGGTCTCATGTTCATTTATTCTGCGGCAAAAATTCTGTGACGTGTGTTGATCATAATTCCCACTCACCACCATCAGCATTCTGGAGTGCAGCTTGAAATGTGGTGCAACCAGCAATGGGAGCAAAAACAGAATGATAAACAATTTAATCTCACCTCTAATCATGGTGGTGCAGAGTGGTAAGTGAATCACATGAAAGAGATGCCAAGATATTACAAGTATGCTTAAATGAGCAAAGCTACTGTTTGTCATTTCAACCTCTGTGGAATTACAACAGGTATGATTTTTCACACCAATAGTGTAATGTGCCTTCAACCAGAAATCAATTCGTCATGAAACAACTGATGCATCCGTGTGTTTTCGGTGCCAACAACGCAGCGGATGTTGCGGTTCACACCAGGGCAGGAGCACTGTTGTCATTAAAGAAAGTAGTCCATGACAAAGTCAATATCAAGCCTCGACGCGAAGAAGGCAGCCAAAGCCTCACGTCGGGATGTGGCCTATTTATTATGGATATGAACCGACACCTGGTTCAGAGTTCAGATCATATTACTTGGGATGACTGTGACAATGCAGACACAATTGTCAATAGCACTTCTTTCCTGAGGTTTTAACATAGACTGAATGATAATTAGTTTCCCTTTGTTGTCCTTATCTCTTACCTGCAGAAATGGCCAATTTATGCAGGCGGCACCCCGGCCAGGCAAAGTTGATGCTCCCCAGAGGAAGAAAGCAGCCATGTTTCAGACAATGAAAATGAACTCAGGGACAACTCAAGGTTGATTTAGATCTTGAGCAACACTGATCATGCCCTGATGTTGACACAGCTCCCTCTCAGAATAACTCTCACAGGCTACCTGCCCGAGGAGCCCAGTGCGTCACCAAGATCTGGTCAAGTGAGAATAAAAATGCAAATGTCATATTGTTGAAATGCTGAGTGAACTAAATGTCAGTCCATCTTTTCAATATGAGATATGAGATTGATGTGGATAGGCTATTGAAGGCAAGTGTGATAGCTGCAGAAGGCAGGTTATACCAACAGCTGTGATATTTGAGCTGTGAAATAAGCCTTGTTTTTTTTTTTTTTTCTTTTTCAGAGGAACAAGCAATTCTCCTATGTCCTTTACAGAGATTATCCACAAAAACACCCACAGTCTGTCTTTTATTTTATCTCGAAGTTGGATGTTCTCAAAAAAGAAAAAAGAAGAAAAAAAACAAAAAACTAATGATAACCAGGTAAGACAGCAGGTAGTCTATTGTTTTCAATTATTGATAAGAATCTTTAGTTCTGCATATCTAAAGGGCTTCATTGACTCTGAGAACATAGCACTCTGGGGAACAAAAAGAGTCCCAGTGTTATTTTTCAGACCTTTTTGTCAGCTTTAATTTTACATTATCTACACCACGCTGGCCATCTGAGCCACCTCTCACTACAAATGACCACTTGTCAAGTCCTCACTGCTCTTACTAAATCCCGGCCAAACACATTTCATCGATCTATTCATAATTCCTCGTCCACATCCACCCGTATTAGAAGCAACATCCAGGAGCACGTTTCTTCCCTGTGATGCTGCTGCTCTGTGCGCGCACATCAGTAAATGAATCACGTAGCACTAGAACAGCCCTTCTTCATGCGATCTTGCCAGACCTATTGGAGAAACCCCCCCTAGGCTAGATCTGTCACTGTTCACTCATTTGCTGGAAGACGATCAGAAACTATGTTAAATGCACCAAGAAATACACCGGAGTGTGTTCTAAAGACGTCGAGAGGATTCCGGTCAGATCAGCTCACTGTGAAGGGAGCAGGTTTCAACAGTTGACGCGGACAAAACTGAGCGCAGGGAAGAGAGAGAGAGAGAGAAAGAAAAAAAGCGATTAATTTTGATTATCTGAAATCTTCCAGCACCCTCTCTCTTTTTTTTTTTTCCTTCTTCTTCTTCTTCTTCTTTTTTTTTTTTTTTTTCTGGCAACGTTTACGGTGGCAGTGCAGACGAGCATTGTCCGAATGAAGGATGCAGGAGCACTGGGTCCAATTGGACTGGATTATGGGATTACTGGACTGATTATAGGACAATCATCGGGCAAAAGTCGCAGCCGCGCTATAGACGCGCTCGAATGACGGGAACACAAAAGGTTGGAACAGGAGTAAAAAAAAGCGTCGGTATCGTGCTTTTCTGCTACTTTGTGACATGGGCAGGCTGTGTGTGCTGCACGGGCAGAACCCATATGCAACAGTGTGCCGCACCGGGGAAAAAGTAAATGCATTGTGAATGGTAACATCGGGCGATGCTGCATTTTGAACGGGCATGTCAGTGTTTGCTGTAGCCTAGGTGTAGATGTCGCATGAGGGCAATGCGCTTTTGTAAGCTACGGTCTAACCTTCACCACAGAGATTCAAACGCTTTAACCTTGGATGCAGTGGGGAATATTAATACTTTATATTCATCGATTATTCAGTAAGTCCCCCCCCACCCCCCCCACCCCCACCCCCTCCCCTTATGAAGAGGAAAACAAAGCATTTCGCGCACACTATGTTGGATTTGATATTTAATTCATACATCAGGTGTCGTCGGGCGGTCATCTTTGTTTACAGAAAGAGTTCATCATAGCCGCGTGTGAAAGAGGTTAAAATACAGGTTAAAAGGCAGATTGCGGTCCACAGATCGATTTAATACCTAATTAGTGTGAGATCGGCGTCAACCGCATGCCTGGTTTGCGTTTAGTTCTCTAGGTTTGCCGTAATCAACAGGTTGAAAGTCAACGAGGATTTTTCTTTTTTCTGTCTGCCACTACTGCATATCCAGGAGAAGGGATGCGTCTCTCTGTACCCATTTTCTTTCTGCTGTGGGTTAAAGCCCTGACATTGAAGAATCTCAATTATTCTGTTCCGGAGGAGCAAGGACCTGGAACTGTTATAGGCAATATAGCAAAAGATGCCGGATATGGGACCTTAGAGAGGGGGAAA
Organism: Lipophrys pholis; assembly: GCF_963383615.2. Classification (NCBI taxonomy): domain Eukaryota; kingdom Metazoa; phylum Chordata; class Actinopteri; order Blenniiformes; family Blenniidae; genus Lipophrys; species Lipophrys pholis. The sequence goes on from NC_137632.1 coordinate 11,114,126, forward strand.
AAATCTAACTTCAGAGTACTGGAGAATTCTGCACCACATCTGGTGGATGTTGACCCGGAGAGTGGACTAATCTTCACTAAACAAAGGATTGACAGGGAAACGTTATGCAGGCGCAACCCCAAGTGCCAGCTCTCTATGGAGGTGTTTGCTAACGACAAGGAAATATGCATGATCAAGATTGATATACAAGACATAAATGACAACTCTCCCAGTTTTCCCTCAGATCATGTAAATATTGATATTTCAGAAAACGCTGCTGCTGGGACACGCTTTCCGCTGACTATTGCACATGACTCCGATTCAGGGGAAAATGGGATAAAAACCTACCAGGTCACAAGAGATGATTATAATACTTTTTCTTTGGATTTAAAAGTGAGGGGTGACGGGACTATATATCCAGAGCTGGTGGTTCAGAGACCTCTGGATAGGGAGGATCAAAGTCATCACACCCTTCTTCTCACTGCAATTGATGGTGGGGAGTATCCAAGATCAGGCTCCATGCAGATCAACGTCAGAGTGACTGATTCGAATGACAATAGCCCCATTTTTGAAAAATCCTCATATGTGTTAGAAATGCCGGAAAATTCACCCCCTGGAAAAGTGCTTATAGATTTGAATGCCACAGACCAGGATGAAGGAAGCAACGGGCAGGTGGTCTATTCCTTTACTGGATATGCATCTGAACGAATACAAGATTTGTTCTCCATTGACCCCAATACTGGCGTCATCAAGGTCCAGGGAGAAATTGACTTTGAAGAGAATCCAATCATAGAGTTTGACGTGCAGGCTAAGGATCTAGGGCCCAACCCAATACCAGGCCACTGTAAAATTACTGTCAAAGTGCTCGACAAAAATGACAACTCTCCAGTAATAAGTTTTGTTTCTGTGCGGCAGGGAGCTATCAGTGAAGCAGCACCTCCAGAATCTGTCATCGCACTGGTTAGAGTGACAGATAAAGACTCGGGCCGTAACGGTCAACTTCAGTGCCGGGTGTTGGGGAATGTACCTTTCAGGTTGCAGGAGAACAACGATAATTTTTACACACTGCTCACAGATAGACCTCTGGACAGAGAAATGAAAGATGAATACAATGTAACAATTGTGGCAAGAGACAATGGGATTCCCTCTTTGAACTACACAAGGTCCTTCACCGTGAAGATCTTGGACGAGAATGACAATGCACCTCGTTTCACAAAGACAGTTTATGTGTTACAGGTGCCTGAGAACAACATCCCAGGGGAGTATCTGGGTTCAGTTTTGGCCCACGACCCAGATGTTGGTAGAAATGGAACAGTATCATACTCCATTCTGCCGTCACATATTGGAGATGTTTCGGTGTACACCTACGTGTCTGTTAATCCCACTAATGGAGCCATATATGCCTCACGCTCTTTCAACTATGAGCAAACTAAATCATTTGAGTTCAAAGTTCAGGCAAAAGATGGAGGATCGCCTCACATGGAGAGCACTTCTACAGTAAGAGTCAATATTCTTGATGTTAATGACAATCTGCCAGTTATTATTTTACCCCTTTTGCAAAACGACACAGCTGAGATCCCAGTGCCTAGAAATGTTGGTATCGGATACATTGTGGCGACTGTGAAAGCGGTGGACCATGACCATGGAGAAAGTGGCCATTTGACCTATGAGATCACAGAGGGAAATGATGACCACCTGTTTGAGATGGATCCGGTGGGAGGAGAAGTCAGAACTGCCCATGCTCTTTGGGAGGAAGTTGCCCCAGTGGTTGAGCTGGTGGTGAAGGTAACTGACCATGGCAAGCCCCCCTTATCTGCCGTGGCTAAGCTGATCATTAAAGCGAACACAGAAACAGCAGCAGGAGGGGGTTCCAGCACGAGTGGGGAACAGCAGCATTGGGATGTGTCCCTGCCCCTCATAGTTACCCTCTGCATTATCTCTGTCATGCTCTTAGCAGTCATGACCGCCATCGCTGTCAAGTCCAAGCATCAAGATAAGGAGACTGGGAATTATAACTGCCGCATGGCTGAGTACTCCAATCCTCCAGTGGGGAAGGGAAAAAAGAAAAGGATCAACAAGAGTGACATCATGCTGGTGCAGAGTGAGATGGAGGAAAGAGATTCTGCGAGCCGGATGAATGTGGTGAGCAGCCCCTCGCTCATCACCTCTCCAATATGTTTCGACTATCAGAGCCCTCTGCCACTCACCCTACCCAGGTCAGAGGTCATGTACCTGAAAACCACCCCAAACAGCCTGACAGTCCCCAGGGCCGGATGCCACTCCAGCTTTGCCGGTCTTAGCACAGACACTCCAGCGAATAGGATGTCAGTGATACAGGTAAGGAGGATGCCGCACTGTGCACTTTATCTGCTCTTCATTCTCACTTATCTACACGCTGCTTTGCTATACAAATCTGACAAAAGAAAAGTCACTGACTCAAAAACAAGAAATCCTGTCACTTTGGGCAGACATCATTATTTTCACTTTTCCTTTTCTGGTTATGGCACTATGAAATATTCACATGATATTCACATAGTATTCAATTCATAATGCATGATATGACATCTCCGTGACTGTATTCAAATGTTTTAAATATCATGCCACAAAAGAGAGGGTTCTTTTCTTCTGCATGTATTTGAGGATAATTTTGAGGTTGCTCAATTGCGAGTTTTCTCATGAAATGGTACAGTTGGTCCTCATAATCAGAAAGCCTTCTCAGTTAGACATGCAAACAGCATGAATCTTGAACAAGGCTGCTGTGACCCTGCCAGATTCACTGCTTTAGAGTGAAAACAAAACCTCGCCTGAAATGTGGGATTGGACAGGTGTTTGAGCAGCTTGTCCGATCACATTACTGAACCAATGTGCACCAGACAGCTAGATGCACACAGCATAACCTTACAATCGCATTTTTCGCTCCCCTCAAATATGGGCCAGATTCACCCATCCACATCCAAAGTTGGCACGATAAGGCCATTAATGGGGTCCGGGCTTGCCTTGTAGAGATGGCAGGGTTGAATACATGAGCCAGCTAACATGCTAATTTGACAGCATGAGCTTGTAGTGCTGTTTAGCACAGCAGAATTATTTGTCGTAAACGATGTAAATATCTAGGACAGTCTCGCAGACAGTCTCGTTTGGAGATGATAACACAGATGACAAGGCCTGGCACTGTCACCAGCCACTAGGGTATGTGGGTGTGATCAACACAAACACATTATCCTCAAGATAGGGGGGAGAGGATGCTGATGACAGTGGCTAATGCTCAACTCTTTGCCTTGCCAAAGAGAGCGCATATGGCTACAATAGAGATTGTTCTTATAATGCCATTATCAGTGGCTGGTTCTCAATGTTTTTATTGATATCTTTCTGGTGCTATATTAAGAATAGGAAAATAAAAAAAGCCAGGGATAAACAGTTCTTCTTTTGTCTGAATTTTGCATTTTCTTGGTGAAAGAAAAAATATTTTTTTCTTTTGTTTCTAGACTGAAAATTTCCCTTCAGAGTCCAATTATGCTGGGAGCAGGCAGCCATTTGTTCAGAGGTAAGAGAATTATTGAAAAGCATCTTGACCAGTCCCCTCTTCAGTTTTCTCATTTTTGCACAAGCCAATTGTCCATGCCTATCAAATGGAATGGCTCACACATTGCTAATAGTAAGTTATTATATGTTTTCCCCCTTTTCAATGCCGCTGCAGTTCAACATTCAAGGATGCAGAACGCGCAAGCCTTCGAGACAGTGGCCATGGTGATAGTGACCAAGCTGATAGTGACCAGGATACTAATAAAGGCTCACACTGCGACACGTCTGCCAGGGAGGCCCTCAAGATGAAAGCAACAGCAGTTAATGGCCAGCCTTTTGAACAGGGTGAGTGGACATCTTGAAACTGACTCTTGTACCAGACATTGTTTGTATTTTATGCACAGTGCATGCTGTTCGTTGGTATTTAAGTGGAGGTCTTCCAGCCTCCAGGTCGCCACTTCCTCCATTAAAGCGGATCAGGTAAATCCAGAGTGTTATTAGGTGCCGTAGCTGCAGCAGGTAGTGTTACTTTATTCCACTTTGCATTGCAGACAGCCTGAGCTGTTTCAAAGATGACATGAAGGCACCAGAGTGGAAGGTAGATGGTAGTTTAAAAGGATGAAAGAGTCCATTGGCTGAAGGTAGATTCTTTTCCTTTTTTTTTTTTCCGACATTTTGTGTCTGATTTAACCATCAAATAAACTCATATGCATGGCAAAGTGTACCTCCGTCTGGGTCTCTTTTGATCATGTCATTATTTGAACCTAGATTCGTCGCAAGCATGTCTCGAAGAACACAACAGAGACAAGAAGGCATGACAGACACTTGCAGAGCAAAATGACAGATATTTCTGGTGCAACATGACAGAGTGTTTCCACCTTTTGCTTGGAAAGATTTCCTCAGTTATTATTGGTTTTGCTGTGGTTTCAGTGTTTTGCGAGTTGCTTGCTTTACAACTGAAAATAGAAATGTTAAATTTTATTTCGCAAATCTGAAACGATGCACTGTGCCAGGAGTATAATCAGAGATGACTGTCATTTTGTTGCAACCTGGCTGACCTGAGAGGGATTGATATATTTAGCTATTGTGGCTATAAACTGAAAACATGAAAGCAACCCTCACTGGTAAGATAAAAGATAATGGAGGACTTGAGTGGAGTAGTGATGCTTCTCATTTCCTTGCCTGAAGAGAATGACTGTGGTCATCATGTCCCTACACAGTACTTTCCACACCATTTACATTGCTATGAACTGTTTGTTTGTGGCATGCTCAAGAGGGCAGCGATGGGAACACTCTTGTATCTGCCAGAAGGAGGTGCGAATCTCCATCTCTCTTTATCTATCTCACTTTTGTATACGTGTGTGTGTGTGTGTGTGTGTGTGTGTGTGTGTGTGTGTGTGTGTGTGTGTGTGTGTGTGTGTGTGTGTGTGTGTGTGTGTGTGTGTGTGTGTGTGTGTGTGTGTGTGTGTGTGTGTGTGTGTGTGTGTGTGTGTGTGTGTTGATGTTTGCTATGAGAAATTATGGCAGACCAAACTTGACTCTGTGGGAGGTGTAAATTCAATCACTTTTTTTTTTTTTTTTTATCGCAGCACATTTCAGAATCTGATTCAACCGAAGTTCTAAGGCCAATCACATGAAGAGATATTGAAAGAGATGCTTCGTACATGGGAAGTGCAGTGCTGACGCTTGCTTGACAGGAATGCCAGTTAATTTATAGATCTGCATTTGTAAGATAAGAGAAAAGCAATGAAGGCGGAAATATATATATATATATATATATATACACACACACACATTAAAATGCCTTTCCTGTTTGCACGTGAGAAATGTAGTTAAAGAGCAGAACTAATGGTTAGAACCAATAGTTTACTTAAAGGGTTGGTCAGCTGAATACTAAACAATGTCGCTGTCTACCAAGTACAAGACGGAAGATCTACATTATGCACAATGCCTTCGACATGATCACACAAAAACATCACCCTCAACCCACTCACTCCTTCTGTCTCCTCCAAACTGACACACACGCACACACACACACACACACACACACACACACACACACACACACACACACACACACACACACACACACACACACACACACACACACACACACACACACACACACACACACACACACACACACACACACACACACACACACACACACACACACACAGGTACATTTATTGAACAACAAAGCCAGTGTTTTGCAGATTCAGACAAGATAGCGCTATTATCCAAAATGGAGACACCACCGAATTTCAGTTCCAAATGCACCAACAGAAAAGCTTGCGGGTTAAGTAGTATTGCTTTTATGTCTTTACCTTTACCATCCCTCTAGTCTCCTGGCTGCTTTGATACAGGTAATATATGCACCTGTGCAGCTTCCACTATCATGCACTCTGAATATTTATCCACTCTCACAGACACCAGATGCACAGTGGGTATGTTGCTAGGCTTTTTCTGATTCTATTTATAATGGGCAGGCAGTTTCTTTGTTTTTGAGAACATGTTATTGTTCCATTCCACAGTTGCCCATAAGATCGCAGCTATTTGTCACTTTGTCATGATTTGGATACGTGAGGCTATAAATGCAGCTGACACATAAAGCCATTGTGTAACTCTGTAATTTTAGAGCTGTTATTTAACTAAATCTTATTCAGTGATAAAGTCCGAAATAGAAGTAGAAATCCAATGACAGACAGAACAGAGGAAGTTATTTTCACTTCCCCATTCATTCCTTCCAATACATATTTGCAGTTTTAAATAACAGAAATTCCTCAGCTGTGATGTTTTTACATCAAATTTTGATTTTACATAGCACTTTATATAAATCCTGCAGTTTGTGACCATAAAGTTGTGATTATAACATAATTTCAAATATCACAAATACTCAATAAAGGTCGTCCTTTATTGAATCTTTCTGAAGTATAGAACCACTTATTAAATGACCTCGAACACACAAGCTGTAAGCAGCTAGAAGTGTTTATTTAGTAGTTGGTATCTGAAGCTTCTCAAGTGAACGGCTAAATTTGGTGTATTAACCAACAGTAAATAGCAAAATGGCAAAGTGTAGTCTTATGTTAATTGTTTCAAAATGAACCACTTCCTTACAATAATGACATTTCCAGAAAAGAACACGATCGTTAAGAAAGGCTGTACATTATGAGCGTTTACCAAAGTCCCCATATCCACAGTTGCATAAAAGCGTGCTGTCAACCATTGTGAATGTTTATATGCTGCTAATGAATGCTAAGAAAGAAGGAAGCCAATGTGTTATCTTGTTAGGGAATAAATCACATGTAAATATGTACACACCGTCATCCAATTACCTCTGGTGGTGGAGCGAGACACAATGGCTCAAACAAGAAAAATACCTGGCTCGGATGTTGCTGTACCTTCGAAGCACATACATCCCTTTGCATCAGCATCATCTGCGAGCGTCTCCGCAGTGGTGATAGGTACCATGGAAATGAATTCAGCGTCTCCCTCCTTCTCCTGTCGTATGCTTATTGTTCTGGTCTTGCGTATCTGTGCATAGAAAATATTTTTCTCTGTGGTGCTACAAGAAAAAGGAAGAGAAAAATGCCTGAGCCACAGAACTGTAATCTCGGGTGGAGATGCATCAAACAGTTCTAAAATGCAGGGTTGCTGTTGTTGCTTTTACAAATCAAAGCCACCCTTAACTTTTTTTTTTTTGTCAAAGATTCAGTTTGAGGTCAGCTCCATATTCTGAACTTTGACATCTTGTCAGAGTAGTTTCTGCCAAGAAACTGTTATGTATGCTTGACATCAACAAATGCTAAATTAGTCAATTTACTTAAGAAAAAAACATCCAGTCTGTAAAAACTAAATGAGCTTTGCCCAAATCTTCATTCTCGTCAACTTATCTTCTCTATTAAATTAACGTTGGCATGTATTTGTAATTCAAGATGCACCTCACTGCACCCACATTTGGAAATAATTCAATCTTTTCACCTCCATTTTCTCAACATTAGTCATTTACCTGAGAATATTGCTTTAAATCTAAAGATATATTGAAAGAATACTCTTGACCAACATGAACTTGAATTGGACTTTGGTACTTTTATTAGTGCTTTTTCTGCAATCTGAGAGTAAATGTGCCTTGTATACTGGTAGTTCACAGCGCTAAGTTAGTACTTATTTTTGCAGATTAATAATACTTTATTGTATTTGATAATAACAAAATGTGATTACCATGTCTGTTTGTAAGGAAACACAACTTATTAAACCCTGACTAGTACATGCATGTAATGAAAGAATCTATGAACTCCATAGTTATGAGTAAAACTAGAACAAGGAGGGCTTTCCTTCTCCTATTCTGAGTTCCATCCACCTATCAGTCTTGTGGGGTTTTTTTGTTTTTTTTTACAGTTTTATCCAACTCAGGGTCACTAGAGGTGATCCTATCTGGCTATGGGTCTATGGGTGATGGCAGGTTACACCCTGGACAGGTCGTCAGTCCATCACATGGCAAATACAGAGAGACAGACAGTCAGACACTTACATTCACACCTACAGGTGATTTAGGGACATCAATTAGCCATGAAAGCTCTTGTTTTTGAGCTGTGGGAGAAACCTCACACATGTACAGAAAAGAACCCCCCCCCCACACACACACACACCAATTGACCATGGCCCCATCATGTGGCCCTATTCTGAATTTCTCTGCACATAAATTGCACACAGTCCCAAAGAAAAAGAAGAAAAAAAAAACCTTATATAGAAAATGTGCTTTACATTCAAGTTTGATACTTCAGCTTTTCAATTTTTAATGTCCGCATTAAATCTGCAAAAAAGATATGATATAATATTAAAATCTCCATTAAACCGTGTCCAGTCTCTGCATAATTAACAGTTTCATTGTATCCTGTTGCTCCAAGTGTGTGTGTGGGTGTGTTTGTGTAGGGGTTCGTAGACTTGAGCAGGAGTACGTGATAGTCATGGCATGTACTTTGCAAATGAGCCTGCGTCGCATGGTGCTGCTTTTCACACCTCTTGGGAGTTGTGGCACAGAGAAAAGCGTCTCATTTTTTTTTTTTTTTTTGTTTGAACCTCCTCCCCGGGTTGGTACACCCTCCATGAAACTGGTCGAGACTGGTGAATGTGGAAGGTACTGCTTGCCTTTGAACACGAGGATCTCCCCACCTGTTTCAGAGGGAGCCATGTGGAGCTCCCGCTTCATACAGGCAGATTTTTATCTCATCCTCATCAGAGCCAGGTTTCAAAATGTGATCAAGTGCCTCGTTCATAGTTAGTCACTCACTCGTGGTGTTTGATTTCACGGAATGGCATGTAAGCGCGACAGACGAGCTTTATTTATAGACCAGAGAGTGCATAACTAACTTAACCGGAGTTGATGTTTTAATCTGTTTTGATTGGAATATAGCTTTTAGAGGGAGAAGGGTGTTGTTTAAGTGTTCACTAGATGTGAGAACATTATATTCCTGTGGGGGAGAAACACTCAGATGAATCCAGAGGTGTTACAGATGTAGTGTTTATTTTTTGTGTCACCGTTGCATGTTTGTTAATTCCAAGCTTCTTTTTTTGTATTCCTTACTCACATTTAATACCTTGTAGATTACCCACATAGAAAACCAAAATGATCAATCTGGTGATCATTACAAGAATGTGTTTGTCTTCAATGAAAGGCTGTTACAACCTTGTGGCAATCGCATCAAAGGAAGCACGTTTATTAAAGCTAAATCAGTCAGCAGAATGGCACAAGGATTGTTTTATATTATTAGTTTTACAGATGAAATTGCCATTTGACTTTCATGTATAACAGATGAAGCAAAAACAATTATTTACCATCAATTTACAAAGACGTGTTTGACATTTTGCTTCATGTGTCTACATGCGAAACACCCAAATGTGTCATTGTCAAGTTAATTTTGACAGTACAGCATAATGGCCTCTGAAAAAAAGAAAGAAAGAAAACGACACCTCTTACTTGTGTGCCCCGTGGAAATTGGCTCCTTGGATGTGTTGTTTTCTGTGTACTTCTTTAATGCGTTCAGGGTTAGGTGTGGCGTGAAATGTGAAAGACTGAGTTTACAGCACAAAGATACTTGTTCGTTTTGCCACTTTTTACTGCTGACACTATTACACAAGCATGTTGCGCGGCTCTGTGACATTTGCTATAGTGTGCAGTATCAAGCAATGCAGCAGAAGCTGCCACAGCCATGGAATAATTAGGTAACACACTCAATCACAAGAAGAATTTCTTTTTTTTTTTTTTACTTTTTTAATTAAATGACACCAATAGTCTGGTGGCATTGAGTGAGAGCTTTCAGTCTGGACTGTATTTAAAGCTTGTTACATTTCATTTTTGCCTCTTTCTTTTTCCAATTTTCTGCGATATATTTTATTTAAATTTTTTAAATGAAGTTTGACTTTGTTTTTGTCTTTATTTTTACACATTTAAGATTTTTTTCATTTTTAGGAAAGGAACCCACTTTGGGACTTTTATTCTCGCTCCGTGTCACTGTAACTGTCCTTGAGATACACAAGCATGCCTAATACAACGCATTTTGTATTATACGTGAGAAAAAAGCCAACTAAATAGATAAGAAATGCAATGACTAGTGATTTTGCACTAGAGTACTTTAAACCTCTTATGAATGGATTTGCAGGGTTTATTTGGATTTCATTGCTGTGGAATTGCACAAAATGTGCAATTTGTGAGTGCTTATGCAACTCATTCAAAAATATCTGGCAGTTTAATATTGCACTACACTATGTAACATGGCATTACACTAGTAGCTGTTCCAGATGCGTGCGTGTGACTCTCGCCTGTGATTGGATGGTCATACTGTGCTAAATCATGTCAGCAGCGATAGAATATAGATTTTTTTTTTTTTATGATACAAATTATATTTTTGATGTCAAAACCTCAGTTTAATTACAGTGTTTGTTGAATATTCAAATGTTGTTTTGATGATCATTTATCATGTTGTTTTTTTCAAACTTACAAAAAGGAGGATAACGAGCAAGAACAACAGATTTTACTGAACGTCTCTTCACCTACTGTTTAGAACTGTGAATACAGTCACGCACATCTTTTTTTTGTTTGTTGGTTTCACACAAACAATTTATGATGGAAATGTAAATTTAAAGAAAATAAGAGAAAAAACATCACTTCCTCTGCACCAGATGATATTTTCCAGGAAACACCTACACAGGTTGAGCGGAGAAGCTGAGGGAAAAGGTTTCATAAATAGGATGAATCACTTATTTGATGAAAAAAAAAAAAAAAAGTGAAATGAAGTTTTTATTTTGCATGTCATTGTTGTGTATCATTATTTTCCAGGGTTCATTGTGAGCAGAGATTTTAGACGGGAAAAGATTGAACTTATAGGAAATACAGATCGGGTTGTTAAATTTGAACTGCATATATGAACTGTAGTAGGTATCTATAGGGCCTTGTAGAGCTTGAAACGGTGTTTGCTGCCTCTGTCGTCTTATTGCTGCTCGTCTTTCAATATGCCATTCACATTTTCTTCTAGGCTGTTTATACGCACCTCAGCAGGCTCCAATAACAAATGTTTAACTGTTTTTGCAGAGCAAGACAAATCAGTCCACTGCACCGATGAATGTCGTGCACTGGGACATTCTGACAGATGCTGGATGCCAAAGTTACGGGTAGGAAGCCAAGCAGACAGCGCCGATAATCGCACCAACCTTTTCATCCCTGTGGGAATGGATGCCATGGTAGAGACAGAGATTTATGGCACCATCAGCTGCAACAGCAGAAAAACCCTCAGCACGTTTGGAAAGGAGCAGCGGGACAGTACAATCCTTGTGGCCAATGTCAAACCTTACTTAAAATCGCAGCGTGCACTCAGCCCACCGCTACAGGAGAGCCCCTCTGCATCCAGTAGTCCCACCAAGAGTAGTATGCCCCTGGACTTGGCCAACCAAGAGTCCAAAGAGGAGAGGGACGGGGGCTCAGACAGCAGTGCCTATGGCCCTCCAGATGGCCAGTGCTCCCCACTGCACACTGAATTGGAGGAGCCCTCCTACCTGACTTGCGAGCTCAGGCCGAAGTCCCTGTCAAGCAGTCTCATTCACAGCTCTGTCATCAGCCAGGAGTGTGGGGGGTCAGATTGTGCTCTCGACCCGCGGGACTCTGGCAACTGACAGGTCAGATGATCCCACTCTCTCTCTCTCTCTCTCTCACCTGCCAGGGGTGTGATGATGATATCACAGATTAATGACCAAGAGGGGATTTATTTTGACCCACAGAGGTATCCAGACACGCATTGTATAACCAAAAACCATCTGCTTTATATGTTTTTTGAGTTTGTGACTTGTTGTGTTTAGGTGAAATATGTGTCCTTGACTGCTGTGAAGGGTTTTTTTTTTTAGGGGTGGGGAGGGGGATCCGTGGTTATCTGACTTCAAGTGTTTCCATGGTGTACTGTACCTGTCAATTTAGATGTCTGTATTTTACACATTTCAAACTCCGATTTTGTGAGGCTGTTGAACAAATTGCTACTGTTAAGCTATTGAGTCCTGTCTGCTTTTGTACAGTGAAGCTTTCTGTCTCCATTTAGTGTTTAAGGAACATCTCTTTGAATATCACAGGAAACTGAAATACATATCAGTGACGTTACATTCAAAAAGTGAAGTGTCTTATGAACTGTAAATGGTGGTGCAACAGGGAATGTCCCTTTTCATAAAAACCATTTGAGGTTCCGATAAAAAAAACAGTTTTTTAAGAATGTATTTGTAATTTTATTGTTGTCCTCTCTGCAGTTTATGTGAAAATAAGCTGAGCTTACACGTGAATGTGGGCTACTGTACTTGTTGTGTATTTTATTAAATTTGTATACACTGTGTGCATGGAAGGCAATTATTTTTGACTGATGACAACTTCTGAGGCTGTCATGTTTAATGTGAGAGCAGTGCATTCATGTCTACAAGGTGCTTAATGTGTGTTGATGACAGATAGCACTAGTGACTCTGCAAATGTGACAATTTTAGCTGCATACTGTATACCAGCACATGTCATCTCACGGTAGTCAAGCTCTTAGTCACAGCAACTTCTAAAGAAAATCGCAATCAACATTTTACACAGCTATTTATATTTAATAAAGTCAAATAAAAACAGGCACTGAGTATTAGTGCACCCAAAAGAAGATGAGTTGACTTCCTCTGCTCAATGCTTTCATTGAAAGTTCACTTCATACCGTGTCGACGGATATATCGCGTTGATAATTTCGAATTCAAAGCCATCAGAGCGGCTGTCAGCAAATGCCTACTTGTGATTGTGGGTTTGTTTAAATATGAATGCGTCTGACAAACGATAAGGCATAAATCTAACAAAGATGAAGAACTTCACGTTCAGCTGCAACTAGCAGTTACAAGCAAGGACTTTTGCGAAGAATTCTTTGATTAGAAAAAATTAAATTTTAATGATCCCCGTGGGGGGAAAAGTAGGTCATTTCTGGATTGAACAAATAGTGCATTAAAGGTTATCACAAGCGTATTCACATGCACAAAAAAAAATTGATACAGCATCATTATTGAAAAGATTTCAAGGTCAGGAGTCTCTGTGGATAACTGGAATTCCCTTTTATTTAATTTTTTTTAAACTGTGTGTAAAAAATGTCAATCATTTGCTGTTTTCTTTATTAGATTTTCATCAGCACATGTGCAAATTTGCCATTCTTAGCCATCATGCCCTATTTACTATTCTATTGAATGCAGAAAGGGTAAATGTTGTGACAGAGGGCTGCGATCTGCACACATATCCAACAGAATGAACTGTTGCAGTTCATCCATTTGTTCACCTCTTTACAAACATAACCTGCTTTATAAACATGGCTGCTGCATCTTCATTCCTGCAGTAGACTGGGGCAAAAATGTTGCTGTGACCAGAATAATAGTATGAAATGAATATAAAAAAAAAAAAAAAGAAAAGCTGGAGCATATCCACTACATCTGCCTGACATTGTCTATATGGAGAGAATAAGTATAAACATGTATGTTTGCTGAGCTGGATCACTAAACCTGAAAACCTGGAAATATAGAGATGTTTTCTATTTTGAATCAGTAAAACAATCATACAAAAGCCTCTAGTTTCTTTTTGCCTAGTTTAGTGTAGTTTCTCCATCTGGAGACGCTGACTTTTGTACCCTGGCTCAGTGAGCGGTTTGAGAATGCCTTGTTTTTCATGAGCTCTGGATAACAGAATCCTGTCATCTACTGAGAGCTGACTATAAGTACGACTCAGTTTCTCCTCAGGGAAAACACATTAATTTGGATTTTGATTTGCATTTGTTTTGGTGCTGGTATTGACACAATTCCAGACCTAGATGTCTCATCTCAGCAGGCAGCTCTGATGAGCTCATCTGCATAAGTTGAAATACTCTTTGAGAGGGAGATTGCGTGGGTCACAGCAACTCATCCCATTGAAATACAGACAGAAACATCACATCATTTTATCTGTATCAGTCCCAGGGTTTTAGAACACGGGGGATGAAGGCAGGTGAGCAGAATGTCAAGTAGAAATGGGTTGAGCGATTTGCTGCGACATTCGCTCCTCCAACTTTTTAACACTATATCACTTAAGGATGTAAAACAGGTTAAACTTCCACTTCTGCCATAATTATGCACAATTTGCTTTGAAGCAAACCCTTTCTTAATTAACACAGTGCTACAGTACGGCTGCTCGACAAAAAGTGCTATGTTGTTGAGGAGAGCTGAATGCAGATTAAGGACTAGCATGCAGTGTTGGATGAATATGACTTGTCTCTCAGAATGATTACAGTCACAGTGAAAGGGAATTACAGACAATGAAACTGATCTGTGTAATACCTCCATTCTTCTACATTTTACATACACAAATGATCTATTCAGATGAAAATGGAATGAGCACTGTACCATTCAGTTGTGAAAAATTGACATGCTCACCCTGAGTACTTAAGCTTTTAATTCAATAATTCAATAACACAGCCGATTAAGAGCTTGTCTTCCACCTCCACTAAATTCTATGGGAGATGGTTCCACTTGGCTGAGAACTGTTGGTGGGGAAACACAACACATAAACAATATTGAGAGTGTAGTTTTCATTCTCACTGCAGATGTCATTGAACACAGCATGCATGCCTTCGGGGTGAAATTAAAAGAGCTGCTTTTGGGTGAATTTGCATTTTCGTTTCAAGCATAGACAGCAAACCGGTGTCTCAGTGGCTAAAACCATACGTCATCAGGTTATCTACACCTGCATCTGTATTTATTGAAGACATGATAAGTGAATAACTATTTTGTACGATGCAGCCGGAGATCGTTCAATGTTTTATTAACGCATTAATTTAGTTTAAATTCAAAGTGTGCCGGAAACACTTAATGGTGGACCTTTTTTTTTCTTTCTGCACAAAAAAAGAAAACTGCTTTGATATGACATGATCCAGAGATGACACTAATAGGCTTTCTGAATAACAATTTGCTGTCATTTTTATTAGTCTAAATCTGGATTGAAATAATAACTTTGGGAAATTGCTTTCTTGCCCTGAGTTAGATGGAAAAATAAACACAGCACTCTCATGTCTACATGTTAAATTTGAGCTCGAGTCAGCAAGAGGCAGGCTTGGCTTAATGCATCTGTAAATGGAGAAAATAGTGACTTTACTCTCTCTTAAAGGAAATTAAATCCATCATCATCATTAAAGCTCACTAATTCACACATTATATATCATTTAGGCTCACTCCAATAGGAATTACAGTTAAAAAAAGAGATTACAGTAGCCTTACTGGAAATTACAGAGAGGTTTTGGACTGTGTTATGTCTACTGATGGCCACAAGATCATCAATCCTGTTTTCTAACTCACAGCAAGAAAGTAAATAAATATGCTTTCTAAATTGTCAGTCTATTCTTTGTCATTATAGAAGAGCTTAACTGAGCCAGTATTGCAGTTTAATGGCACAATGTACAGAATCTGTAAAGTCCTGCAGATGTTAATGAAGGGATCCAATTCTCCTTTCCAGGTTTATCTGTAGATTTTATGAAGGACACCAGACACATTACAATTGTATCCATTTATTTTAACTTTATTTAGTTTACCTTCAAAGATCCAGAAACAATAGCGATGTTACTCAGTGATATTGGAATAAAGGCTGTGTAGTGTCTCTTCGTTGAACTTTCATATCTAAATGTAATAGTGGAGGGTTTAAAGGCTTTTATTTTTCTTTTCTTTTTTTCCTGTGGAGAAATAGAGTTGTGGTATCGTGTAGACTTTGAGCACACTGGCCAAATGAGATGAATCTGAAACCCTTGTGAAAACACTGAGGAAAAGCCAAACACTTAACCAAATTGATTAATGTGTTGTTAGATTCCTACGGAGCACAGTGACATGGAAATAAATGTACATGCCAACTTTCACTATTCAACAACGATTTCCCTAATTTGGATTCAAAGTGGGGCGGTAATGATATGCATGTGCTGAAGCAGATGCACTTTCCAAATTTATTTTCCTTTTGTAACAGTAGACAGACTTGACAGGACAGAGAGTACAAATTTGACAAAATACTGTCCGTACGGCATTGTTCTGCTTCCCCGATGTATGACGCTGTTGACTGTATTTAGTTTTCACTCAGGCTCACAGGAATTAAGACCCTTTCTATTGACCCAGTCTGACAGAAAATTCCAGACTACACAGGCGTTTCATTTCAAGAGCTTGTTAAAAAGGTATCACTAAGGTCATTCTCCTCTGGGAGAAGTTCAAATACACACCAATCTGTCAATCACGATTAATGTCGAACACTGGGAGAGGAGGTAGCATGAGGGAGCGATCCGGCAGGACTTCACACAGGTTTCACTACGTGTTACTGGGTCATGACACACTTTCCTCACTTTGAATTGGGCAAAAATAGTCCTCTACATGCCTTTTTAGTGACAAAGTGGGCCAATATCTGCATAAAGTGGAAAAGCTAATGCGCTCTGTCATATGCTCAAGAGTCCTGAGTCTAAAAAGCTTTGCCCTTTAAGTGATTTGTCTGCTATCATAAATAAGATGGAAAATAGAGAAAGGAAGCACTAGACAAAGCTACACAGTATAGATACGGACCCAGCATTTTAGAATCAATAGACAAGTTATTCAATCAATAGGCCGTTTGGTGGCAAAAACCCTCTCTGTCTGACAAAAGTACTGCTAGATGCTGAATAAGATGGCCGATTAAGTGTCATGCAGACATAAGTGTCTCATCTTTGGGCTTTGCACACAGAGCATGTCGCCACCCTCTTGAGCTGTGTGTTGAAGTGAAAGGTAAGAATGACACTGAGCTTTTTATGGAGCACATTGAACGATGAGTTTCGTAGTTTGTGCGGCTTTTAAATCTCTTATAGAAGAGAGCTCTCATTAGCATTTGCTCTAAGCAAGTATCATAGATAACGATGAAGACCATCTTGGCTGGAGGTGGTTTCAGTTTGAGTTGGCTGGGATTTTCAAGGTTTGCATCAGTTTGCATGCATTAAGCACATCACAACATATGTTGATTCCTGCAACCTATAGGAAACCTTTTTTTTTTTTTGCATTTCAGGACATTACCTAAAGCACACAGCAATGTTTATCATCTTCGCTCTGTGTGTGCTTTATGATGTGAAAGGACTGTGTTTGCTCATTTTGTGTTGTACTGTTCAGATTGAAATTTAAAAAAAAAATAAAGATATATCGTATTTAAGAGCACTGTGACATACTATCAGGAATATCCAATTGAGAAACCCAAACTCAAGTGAGCCATCATTGATTGTGTGAAAGGGATAATGCAAAATTGTATTTTAAAGTTTACTCATTTTACAGCCATTTCACAAGTGCGATGCCCTAATACACCCATGATCCACCCACACAGGTGTTTTCACTTGTTTTGGCTGATTAAAGCTCGCCTGAGGACTGTGTGGGTGTGTACAGACGAGAGCCCGACTGACATCTCCCTCACTCTCCCGTTAGTTTTATTGCACCTGTAGGGTCAGTCAATTTACACCTTTATGATTATTAGTACACGGAGTTTGGGGACCGCATCATGTAATTCTCAGCCAAGCTCTGCCCATCAGAGGTCTGATGCAGCAGAATCGGTGAAAAATGCCTGTGCAAAGACTTTTGCGTGTCGGGTGTCAGCGCCTTGCAGACTATGCCACATCATAAAACATACAACATGTCTGCGTCTATGTTTGTGCATGTGCACAGTGAGAGAGAGAGAGAGAGAGAGAGAGAGAGAGAGAGAGAGAGAGAGAGAGAGAGAGAGAGATGCTAATTACAGATCTGTCAATGCTTTATGGGAAATTTTACAGAAATGAATAATTTAGCATTTTAATTCTTTTTTTTTTTGGTGCAGTTTGTTTGTTTTAATTAACACTGGAGCTCAAATTATACCGTGTCACCTTTTCTTCCACCGTCTTTCACATCCTGCCTTTTTGCTGTAATGCACTCTTTTTCGGGACTTGCTGTTTTCACTTGTTTATTGTTAAGCCGTTTACAGATGCTACATATTGTTTCTTTCCCCCTTCCAATCTATCGATGTGCTGCAGTTTCATTCTATGTAATACTTGGAGAAGAATGTCTATATGGGTCACCTTTTTTTATTACCTTATACAGCTCAGTCAGTGAATCATTAAACTTGTCTCACTGTGAATAAAATCATGTTTTCTGAGTCATGTGTCGGTTACCAGTCACCTACGGGATGTAACATTCTTTTAAGGTTCAGTGGTTAGAGCAACTGGTAGATAGGAAGTAACCTTAGAGCGAGAGGTCATCTTTCACACACATGCAACTCGGTATACACTTGTAACACATACTCAAGTACATAGGCTAAGTTGTTTTCATGCAACTTTGATATCATGTGATTGCGGTATCATAAATAAAGCATTTCAGAGAATCATCTTATCCAACTATCAAGGCGTCTCTTCCAGAGATGAAGCAGTCTGCTGGCAGAAATCTATGAAAGGCAGCTGCCAGGAACTCTCTCCTGCTTAGAATGAGCAAAAGTAGGTTAACCACAACACTGTGGAAGTTGGGTAAACATCGCTGCAAGTCAAGCCTTTTAACCTCATAATGAAAGCACTGATCTCTACGAAGTGTTATGGGTTACTTGTCACAACTCAACCTCAACGTTACGGGATTTCCGTAAGTCATACAAAGACAAGATTGTCCATGCAAATACATGCGACAGCTAACAGAGTTCACGCAGCGGTTTAACTACAAAGATAAACACGTAGCGAGCCTCAGTGTTATTACAAGGGATCGCGTTATTGCGGTGTCCATGATTATGTGTAATCTATTTAGTCATTACACACAGTGCACACTTGAAATGATGCGCACGTATTGATGAATGTTCTCGTCCTTTTCATTTTCCCTGGCAGCTGCTTGATGATGGGGTCTCACAAAAGGCATTCATCAACCACAATACAATTGTGAGACCCACAGACTTGATGTGGATGTCCTACAGTGGTGTCTTTCCCCAAGCACAGTGCATTAGAGATGTGTAATGGATTCATCATCGATGCCCAGTTAAACTGTAGAGAACAATCCATAATGTTTTAAGAAGTAATGCCAAATCCAATAGTTTTGGCAGCCGCAGAAATGCATGTAAATAGTGTGACCTTACGCCAGGATAAAAATATGATTTGTTTAAAGAAGTGCATGACAAGGTGCCATGGCACTTGAGTGGATTAGTACAACCCCCTGGGAAATCATCCATTTTCAGCTCCTGCATGGGTTTGAATATAATTGCGTGCAATACCATTATGTCTCTCTTCTCGGTCCTGTTCATGATCACTATAGCTTCGTAAAACCCAAATTATGAAGACAGATGACTTTTTAGGTGAAGCCTGCATGCCCTTGAAAGTAACTGATAATAAAAACCTTTTTAAAAAGACTTTTTTTGGGTAATTTTACATTTCAAGAGTACTCTTGACTATTGGCCACAACCGAGTTACAAAATGATGTTTTTGTCAGTTATTAAATCATTATGAAGATTTACAAAAGTTGGAAAAAAAATGGATTCCAATCTTTATATCAATTTCTTTCAATGAAGTGCTATATTTCATTTTCATGTCTTACAAACCAGACAATCTGCTCTAATATCTTATAGAGGGGTGTCTATCAAGCCCACTTTAGTAAGCTCACTTATTTGCAGACTTCCACTCACACATGTTTACATGTAAGCTCAAAGCCGTTAAGGTGCCATACCTTCATCAGATCCAAAACCTGCCAATTGTGCATGTGCATTCACTTAAACCTAAACCAGAGCTCGAATTGTCTGATGTGTTTTTTTTCTTTTGCGATCTTTGTTTCTGCTTTTAAATAATCAAATTCATTCATTTCCACAAAAAACAAATTCCTCCTCATCAGTAGCCTCGGGTGCATCTTTATTTGCAGAGTTGCCATCATCAAAACTATCTTGTATCAAAGAAGCTGCTGCTGAACTGAACCTGCAACACTGCTGCTGCACTGTGTTACTGTGACAATGAGCCAAACAAGCACATCCTTCTATCATTGTGTTTAGGTTTAAGTGGTGTACAAGAGAGAAAATACAATCACAAGGGCAAACTGGACATAAGAGGCTTGAGCTTCAGGATGTTGATCCAGCAAGTTATTATCTACTGAACATTTCACATACAAGTTTGATAAGAAAAATGTAAAGCAGACATTTTTTTGACAACATGACATAAGAATAATGTTCGGGAAAAGGCGCAAGAAAATATCCTCTTAAACTGCCTAGAATTCATATTCAAGAGGCTATAGGGTTTGTGTGGCTTGCAAAAAAAAAAAAAAAAGAAAAGAAAAGAACCCACTGAGTGCCAAAGGGTACAATGCAGAACGTTAGGAAAGCTGAGAACAAAAAAAGAACATGTAAGGGTCAATTTGCAAAGATTTGGTGACCTCTGTGTTCATCCCACAATGATGATAATGGTCCGTAATTAAAGTCTGAAACCTCTGTGCTCGCATGGTGCCACGTCTGTGCTGATTAGAGGTTAAGAAGGTCTCAATGTTGACCTGAATCTTAAATGTGTGCCAGCGGGAGTCTTTTATGAAAGCCATAAAACACAAACAACTAGTTGACAGAAGTGTCAAATGCTAAGACATCAATCATTGAAAAGTCTCCCAAACGCATCCACACTCTGCGGGGCAAAGGGGTATTTTGTCATTTCAAGCAATAACTGGAAGTAAATTTGAATAAGCAAATGTTTGGATCTTTGGGAGCACAAGGATCAAAACTGTTTGTGTTCGAGTCAAAACACTGTTTGCAATATTGACCCCCAGCTGCAGCTACTACAGTGAGATCTGGCTCTGACACTCGCTGTAGATCTGATTCATCTCCTCCCAGACGTTTTAAACGACAGTCTCTGGTTGTGGTTCTTTTGAACAGTCCTTTGTGAAATAATTAAGCTGTCAAAACATCCAAAGTGCGATGGGAGGTGTGTTTACTGTTTGTCTGCGGGCTGAACAAAACCAGAAACAAAAACTCCCAAAAAAACAAAATTGCCAGATCCCCATTTCAAACCTACAAGCCTTAACATACGCAGACTGTAGACTTCACATTAGACCATGATGCAATTCCTCCCATCAAATCCACTCTCATTTTAATTCTCATTGTTGTGTGTCTGCAACAAGGACACCACGTGCAACCCAGAGGAAAAGACAAAAAGGAAAGGGGAAAAAAAAAAAAGAGCAGAAAACAAGACCATAACTCAAGTAGCTCTCGATATTTAAACTTTTGTAATTAGATGAGCTTCTCCTCAAGGTCACTCGTGTTGTCGATAATAACCCCAAAAAAATAAATTAAAAAATGTTTCATAGAAATGCTTCACTGACGAGTTCCTGTGGCTCTTCAAAACCTTCCTCCTTATCACCAAATCCTTGGCAGGATTTTATGCAATTTGTGATGGCAAATGTGTTCTTTTCACTTTTTTCCCCTTTCCTGAAAAATCCACGTGTGGATGGAAATGGCAGCCAAAGTGGAGTTTCATTCGGGCTCAGATGAGGTGAGGGAGCATTTACATTCCCTCAACCGCTCCCGCCCCCCACACACCACCCCTCTTCAGTGTGGGGTATGTAACATGACCATCCACAGCTTTACAGTTAAATCCTACAAAAATCAGCATCACTATGAACCTTCCTGCCGGTCCAAACAAACACATTCTGTTGCCGATTGAACCCAAATCGAATGTGATTAATTAAATGAATATTTTAATAATCAAAATCAGATTAACTTGGAAGGCCTGTCGGAGTCACGAAAATTGCCACCATGGCAGAGGCAGCAAACCTGCTTCCAGGTTATTTGATTGGTCGACATGCTACTAGAGTGCTCCACTGGATATGCTCCAAAGGTACAATAAATGAGAAACTGAACACATTTTGAGCTGCCTTGAACAAATCGAATGTTTATGAGGAGTTTCCTTTGGGGATTTAGTTCTTGCACCAGAGGGAGGAGTGATTGCGTGGGCTCTCGTCATCTTTTTTTCCCAATCCATTATAAAGACTCTTCCGTCATATGTGATCCTTTCCCTCCATCATCTTGAAAAAGGAGATTAGACCTGGATCTCAATACTTCTAACTCACAATCCTGCTTTGCTGCGGCAGACTTTTAGTTTTTTTTTTTTTTTCATAACTGCCTCTAATTGACCTCGTTGGAAATGCGTCATGAGGTCAAGCAAAATGTGCAACAGAGAAGTTTTAAGATATAACCAGATAGCTGCAGTGCTGGGAAAAAAATACTGCTAAAAGAAAACTTGGTGTAAAAAGAAACAACAGTTCATAGCGACACCTGAATAGAGGGTCATTGTGGAATAAGGACAATATCTTCTTTTCTTCCAATACAGTCATTTTTTTCAGGCTGGAGGAAATAAAAGGAAGAACCATGAAGAACTTTATAGGGGAGCGTCACTACTGACTTTAGTGCAGCATCTGACAACCACTTTAAGAACTTTATCTTAAGGCAGTTTTGCATAGAGCGCAGAAGTCTCCCCTCTTTTCAAAGCTTGCCTTTGTTCTACTGGTCTCAGCTCCAAAACACATTTTCTCATGCAGAGTTTCTTTTCATAGCCTTTCTAAGAAACTGTAATATGATAACCGTGCTTATTGTCTGTGTGGAACTCTGAGCTAAGTTTAGCAGTGTAGGTGCAACCAGGTTTGATCACTTGGCCCTTTTAACAGTGAAATAAAGCAAACATTTTGTCAGAAACTGCTCCGTCTATTAGCAGCACGCTTACTCCGCAAATACACAGTTGTCAACACCTTCCCGGAGAAATAGCTCAGAGAATACATCGCAATGGTGAAGAGAATAATTGGCCATTTTAGCAGGAGAAATCCAATGTAATGACATTGCATCTTCTGACAAATGAGTTAGTCCAAAATAAAAGACAATTTAACAGGATGCTGCCGAAAAACGTAGCTTACAGCAAAACATTTCATTGCATTTGCACAGTGTGGGGAGGAAAAAAAACCCGTTTATGCAGCTGATTAGATGAGACTGAAATGGCAAAATACAGAAAAATGCCATTCTATTCATCTTCTATACCTCTTTATCCAATTTACACAGCTGTGGGGGTGGGGGTGGGGGCCAGAGCTCATCTGGTGGCTGTGGGCAATGGCAGAGGCCATCCTGGAAAAGGTCGTCAGTCCATCACAGGGCAAACTCTGACAGACACACACAGTCACACACACTCACAATCACAATTTGAAATACCCGACTGCAAACATGCAAACTCCACAGAGAAAGGCCCCAAAGTCTTGCTGATTGAACATAGCGACTTTCACACATCATACAAATGTTATTCTCAATCAGATGTATTCCTCTGTATCGTTGTGTGACGAATTAGTCCACATTTCAAACTGGATCGCAGGATCTTTTTTTCTTACCCCATATGGAGAAGAACAAAAACAAGGAAACAAAAGCGGAATAAATTATTTGTTGTTTGAGACAACTTCTGACTGAATTTCAGTTTATTTATCTGTCGTGTTTCACGTGGGAATTTTTCCAGAGGAAAGTGATTTACATGAATGAAACGCCGCTTCACAGGCAGCGCAACTTATCATTTGGAAATGTACAGTATCTAAGTGGAAATAATGAAAAATAGGGAAATTGTTTCTACTTCAGTGTGACAGACGTGTCATGTTTTAAATTGAACATTTCAGTGGTGTTCCATAGTGTGGATCAAAGTTATTCTGTCTGACACGGTATCAGTCAGGTTTTGTTCCCTCGGCAACTTCATGGGCTCTGAAAATTATCTGTGGTCGAAATGATTAAAGGTCCAGGTCGATGTGTGCAACTATACGCATCATTTGTCAGAAAATATCCCTCCGCTTCCACAGCGCTGTTATTCAAAAAGTCAAAAAGGTAATGAGCGACATTAAAACCACGTCTGCAGCATGTGACCTTGGTCTGTCTGAACAATCTTTGTTGACAAACCTGATATGACATTTTGAGTGTCTTGGGTTATTCTGTGAATGAGAGTTCAATCATCACATCATTAATAGGTTTGGAGTGGGGCCAATCATTCATGACACTGTGCTTTATAGCTTTGCCAGAAATCTCAGTGCTGAAATGAGAAGGTTGCAGATATTTTCTATGGAGCTATTTCCTGACCAGAGGGTGCCTTTGATTAATGGCTTTCTCCCTGCAAAGCCATTTAGGTAATCCAAAAGAATAATCTCCCGCTGTCTTTGAAACCTTAAACTGGGAACATTGACCAGAGCTGACTGTCTCCTCCTCGTCAATTACTGGGATAATTAGTATTTATGGTTTTTGTCAGTCAAGATCTTTTGAGTCGATTGTTTTGTCTTTATGGCTTTGATTTATGCTTCACCTTTTTTTTTTTTTCATTTTCAAGTAATTCAACAGTATTTCTCTGCTGCTACAACATTAGCCATGTGTATGAATAGGTCCTAGACAACCAATAGATCCAGAGAAGCTATTTTGCATGATTATATTTATTCAGCTCTAGTGGCGCCTTATCCAACAAAAGCAATTTACAGCCATATTGATCATAGGCTCTGTTTTATTAGTCAACAAAATCAGTTTTTATCGGCCACGGACTTCTTTTGGTTAGGAGAGCCCCAGTGTTGACTGATCCTGATTTGTGTGTACTCAAGTTATTGTTTTCTGTTTTTATTTCTTTTGAACTTCATGCCTTCCATCACACTCCAGACTGTTGTAAAGCTTTAAAAAAAAGAGAGAGAAAGAAAGAAAGAAAGAATGAAAGAAAGAAAGAAAGAACCCCCCCCCCCCCCCCCCCAAAATCCATCTCAGTAAGTAAATATAACTGCTTCCCTTCAAAGCCTGTTGAGTGTTTCTCTTGACTCACATTGACTGGGCATTGCCTGGGAGACTCAGCCTGCGCTCCACACCACAAGTGTTAACGCCAATTAAACCCCTGGCACCACCCTGTCAGTCTCCACGTTTGGTGACATATGAGTGATAACACACACCCTTACCTACAGCTCTCATCTGATGCACATTAAATGGCACTAGACCCGCGCGTTTCCTGACATTTTGCAGAAATCGATTGCAATTTAATCAGTGTGAGCATGCTGCTATCAGCCATGCTTGCACCAGCTGTGTTTTGTGTTGCCTGGACTGAGTTCTCTATGCCGTGGATAGAGGTGGAGGGAAAACTGTAAAGATCGACAGCAATTTTTAACTCTAACAATATAAATTTCTCATTAAATCAACCACAGAAAAGATCCGGACAAGACCAGAGCTTCAAAGTTGATAATAGTAATCAAAGATTGGATGTTCCTGTGAAAGCATATTTCCATTCAATTTGCACGCTATTAGATTTATTGTCTATTTTGAACATTCATTACTCCCACCCCCACCCCTTTCTCTCTCTCTCTCTGTCTGTCTCATGTGTCTCCCTCTCTCCTGTTCTCTTTTTCCTCCAGTGGTAAGTACAATAATTACCCCATTATTCTTTGAAGTCTTCATAAAATCCAAGGCCCCCAAAACAATCCCCAAACATGTGAATACATAGTCCTTTTAAGTATATAGAGGGGAGTCCTATGAGGTAGCCCACAGCTGAAGTGTTCACTCTTTCAGATTGCAGGAGGTCAAAAAGAATGTGAAAAACATTGTTCTCAAGAGAAAAAAAAAAGTGTAGATCATGTCATTTCTTGGTGCTTAAATAATACTCAAGCCATTTCTTTTGAAAAAAAGAAGGTCCCGAAGCCAAAATTAAACTTCTGAAAATTATCTCTGAAAACATAGCAATGTGTGCCTTTTGAATCCTCATAACACCGCCGATGCTTGCTGAAGAGACCACACAAACGCTCGCAGATGCCTCAAGGTAACGACAAATAAAGTCTATAGAGCGAAACTCTGAGATTAACAGACTAGAGGTTTCAAAGTGTGCTCAGCGCCAGTTTTCTAAATGACTTAATAGGGTGATGATGTGTTAAAAACAAAAATTTGTCTCTATTTTAAGCAAACCTTGAGTTGTATTGCCGGCTGCATGTACTCACACGTGTGCGAGCACACACAGGCAGGTGTTATTACCCTCTCATCTTTTGAATTTGCAATTAAGTATGCAGAGAGTCTCATCTTTCACTGAGAATTCAGTCAAATGAATATACCAGCACATGTTCCTATTTCTATGCACATTCAGATGAGATATTGATTATGAATGGCGGCAATGAACCCAGGCTATTAGGTGGAATAACATCTCACAAACATGCACTCTCCCCCTAATTGAGTAGAAACATTAATATATCACTGATGTACATATGTCTGAGTCCTACCTGCCACTAGGTATTAGTCTGGTTTTCTGCCTGGGGCAATACAAATATGAGCTGAAAATGAAAGTAACTCCATAACAGTTTGGATGGTGGATGGTCCGATAAACGTGATAGAAATACTCATGCTGTTCATGTCGTCTCAGCCGGTGCCCCTGCTTTATAACTAAATCCACATGAGGGGTGATGGTCAGCTGAATGATCCTCGTCAGTGCGGAACAGGGACACAACATCAAGCCACAGCAACACATGTTGATGCACGCACTCAGGCAGGAACGCGGCCTTAAACATACAGCAATACACTCTCGGGCGGCATGACACAACATGCATGCAAACACACACAGTGAGCTAATTATCATGTGTAAACAAATGAGTGACACGCACAGTGTTTCTCATTACTCAGCGCATATGAAATTAGAAAAACACACACGACCCCATAACTTATTAAACACTCGGGATCAGAGCAGTGCGAGTTCGATACTCGTGTGGCTGCAAATGATCAGGCAAAATCTGATGTGAGCAGAGGCTGTCATTAAAGGCACAATGTGTGTTACCGTGGCAACATCATAGAGGCCTCCATCTTTTTAATGCAGTGGTTAGGAACAATCGACATTGCACCCATTCCCCACGTGAATTAAAGGCACATTGCTAAATAAAGCTCAAGTACCCTGCTGCTACACTTTTACAAGCCACAGTTTGTCTCTTCTCTGTGGGGAATTCTGTAGCAACCTGTTTCTGCAGGGAAAGTAGGCAACGTGTCAGCACTCCACAATCAAAGCGTTTTTGCGTTTAGCCAGATTTTAATTTCAAAACAATTACACAAAAAAACAAAATGCCAGAACTCTCGAATTGTTATCGCAAAAACACTTGTGGATGGCATTAATAGGACGACAAAATATTCCTTGTCTCTGTTCACCCATCTTTGTTCTGACTGATTCAAAACAATCACCAAGGTGACATATTCTTCATTCGCTTGCTGTTTCATTTATTGCTCTTTCTCCAGCCTGGTTAAACTAAGTTTAGCTCCCATTTCATTTTGTTCCACAATGACCTCTCTGACCAAGGTAATTACCTCTCTGAGTCCACTGAGTCAAAGCTGAAGCCCCCAGAGACCTTTGCAGCATCAGAATAGCACTGCAGCTTTGCTGCCTCCTCTGAGCTGCAGAGCAGTTGTTTGTTGTAGACTAGAAGGATAATTTTGGCTTGTTTGTGTTATTAATTAGCATTTGATCTGTCAGCCAAAGAAGTCATCTCTGGTTTACAGGAGAGTCTTGTCAGCATGAAGAGCAGAGATAAGGTGAATGTAGTATTTAATTAAGAGGGAAGGAAGCCCTCTTGGTATCTGGGTACATACAGACACCGCACAGCAATTGACCTTAGTGAACATGTCAAGACTTTATCTTGCTCCCATCAGCCCTGAGCAGGAGTTGTGAAGACAGTAAATAGCTTTGCTCTCAGGAAGCCCACAAACAGAGCATTTTCAAGTGGGTGCTCAACGTGTTGTGGATATTATTTGTCATCCAAGTGTGGCAACATTATTTTATGCTTCTTGTCATAATGTTTCCAAAATACCTAAATGCTAATTAATGCGTGTCATGTTTTCCCTCTGCACAACCAAATTAAGTTTAGCAATGCTTTACTTCAAAATAACTGTGACAGAATTAAATGAGTTCATAGATTTTTTTTTTTTCTTTAAACAAATCAAATTAGGGGAGCATTTCCCCAAGCTGTACCACTAATAGAAGACAGACTTAAAGGGAAAACCCACTCCAAAAACACAGTCTGCACTGCACTACTCTTCAACAATAAAACCCAGTACATTTTACACCCCCCCCCCCCCCCCAAAAAAAACAACTGTCACTAAAAGCTGCAAATCAGAACATTGACATTAAACGTGTGAAAGTGCAGCTTTTAACAGTGTTGCTCCATCTACAAGCAGTCAGTTTTGAAATGTTATTCTTTTCACTGACTCATTCAAACAGGTTTCATCATCTAATGTTCTCCTGCGCAGTGCCCACACTAAAGACTAACAATGAGGGGAATAATCAGGGTAAGCTTACAAAATTCATTCCTAAGTCAGCAGTGACACCTTGAGGTTCAATATAAAATGACATGGCTTTTTGAGAGTCTTGGTGTGGCCCACATGACCATAAGATTTATTGTATCATAACCACAACTGCACAGATACAATAAAACTTGTTTTCCGTTCAGACACGGTCAATCCTCAACTTTTCAAAGTGAACCAGTATGAACTAACATGCGGGCTGCCGAACTTGTTACTTCAGACTACGTACAGGCATTTCCAAGGATGCAGCGTTCTGTTGTGACCTTCAGAGAGTTGGAGTCAGTTGCTTTGTTAACACTGAGCCTGGTATTACATTCAGACGTCGCCTCTGCAGCAGAAAGCTGCCCTCTATTATCCAATTCACTGTTTCCTTTTGCAAAGTCAGACACAAAAGGGGTAATTCAGTTTGTCCTGGCATTTAAAATAATAATGTGTGTCTTTACAGGTGATTACAAAAAAACAGAGAGTGGCTGTAAGCGTTCTTTTCATTGCAGGCTGACTTTTTAATCTGCATGGATTAAAACATAAAAGCAAAAAAAAACAAAAACAAAACCAAGGTTAGTCATCAAAATGCCTTCTTTAAAAAAAATAGAATAAAATAAAATAATAATAAGTCTGCTTCTGTATCTGGATTCACATTACTTGCTATGCAAACTAGTATGTTTGCCTTCTGTAACCCTGTGTTTTATTTATTTATTAAATATTTTGTTTGTTCTGTGGTTAAAACTGTGTAAAGCACCTCGTGGCATATGTTTATGGAAATTGCTGTTTACAATTGCTACTGGTGGTTTTAAACTGGTGTATTTCTTACATTTGACCAACAGGTGGTGCTACAGCAGCTAATAAAAAAAAAAAAAAAACTGATCCCTGATTTTGTTTCTTTTCAAAAGCAGTGGGATGCACACTGAGGCTCATGGACCACCTGGTGTCATATGAGTATGTTCAAAAGGTCCCTGGGAAGAAATGAGATGGCTCCTGTTATTTCTCATTATCTTTTGCACCAAAGATTCCCTCAGGCATAAATGCACCCCAGTCAAGGTCACAGTTGTGTAATGGTTTGTACTCTCACAATACAGTGAATATGCCAGTTCGAGTCTGGGCTTGGGAGCCTTTCTGTGTGGAGTTTACATGTACTTCTTCTGTGTTTTGGGGATTTCTTTACGGGTCCTTCAACAGAACAAAAGCAACGACTGTGTGTTTGCCCAATGATGGACTGACGACCTGTCCAGGGTGACCTGCCCTCGCCTATAGCCAGCTGGAATCAGCTGGCCAAGATTGATAAGGTGGAGCAGTAGATGGATGAATGCAACTCATGCCTGCTTCAATGAGTGAGATTAGATGAGCTGGAGTCTAATCTTGCACAACGGGAGGGACACTCTGGGCATGAGTATTTGTGGAAAAATACCATACTATAATTCTTGTGTATATATAATGTAAATATAGTAGGATGCTAAAGAAAAAGGTGGCCGATACTTGCACAGTTTATTGTATTTGTTAGCTATGCTGTCTAGTTTAATAGAATTTCCATATCAAATCCATGATGCAAACTCTAAAGTGTAAAGTTTAACGCGGTCATGCTGGATAAAGTGAGTACAGGTTACTCTAAGAGCTTATGCAGATGCGTGTAGTTTGAATTAATCAGGAATAAGGGCGATCCGTTGGTTTTAAGAAGCAAACTGAATAACAAAGCAGAGTTTTAGTCCTTTGCAGAAATAAATTATCTGAGTCCTTTATTTAATTTTTATTTTTTTTTAACTTAATGTGATTGAGGAGTGTTTTTTTTTTCTAAATTGGAACATGTCGTCCCTAAAAGAAAAACAGCAGCGGTCATGCTTGAGCAGTCGGTGATGGATTTTGATAATAAAGTATGTCCAGAGTTGTTTGTGAATCCATAATAATAAATATGGAAAATGGAAAAGAAACGTGGCAACAATGGGAGAGACTGACACACATGGTCAGCGTGTCTTTTATTATTGGAGCTGCCTGTCATTGAAGGAGCTGCACTCAACACTGAAGGATGTGTGCGGAGGGTTGGAGGTGTCATCCATTACGGCTGATAATGTGGCCAACATCTTTTCCTCCCTCTCTTCCTCAAGGCAGTGCAGACTCAGGCAGACACTCTCGGAGGCATGTGCTCCGACTGCCTGTTGTTGAAAGTGCTTGTATTCATAGACGTCTTTCATGGCCCTACAGACACACTCACATTCTTCTGCCTGTCTGTCCTTTGTCTGCCTCCATTCACTGTTCCACCAACTGCAGTTTTTCATTGTCCCCATCATTTTGTGGACCCTTAAACTCATTATCAAGCCGATTATACAGCATGTCAGGCTGTCTGCAACGTCCTAACCTTGAAGCACAGTTTCTTGCGACTTGCTCTGACATGATCACTCAAAGGTTAGTTGGCTGGTGTGTAACCTGTCAAAAATCTTGTACATACAACCTATAGCTGTACTCCAACTGCCATGTCCCTCATATTTCACATAGTCAAAGCCCTTGTAAAAGAAAACAGATGTAACACTACAGAGCCCACTTGTGTTACCTTTTGGATGTCACCAATGTTTTCAAGATTTGTCCATCCGTACATTAGTCCGTCCAGCAATAGCTTTTTTTTTAATAAACTGAACAGATTGCCTGTTCATAGCACATCATTACTGTAAAGTACATTCAGTAGGCTGTGTTTTATCCAAGTTACTTGCATACATGCTTGGATTTTTGACCCCACATTGAATTTGTGCCTCTGTTATAAACTTGAAAATCACTAATATTTACACATTTATAACAAAGAAAAGCGCTTGTATTTGCAAAGCTGCATCAATTGAAGTTATATTTCTCTTTCTTCAGAAAACCCTGCAGAAATGATCCATCCTTATTCTCTACAGCTTAATATAACTCAGGGTCATGGAACGCTGGAGCCAATCCCCACTGACTATAGGCAAAGGCAGGATACATCCTGTACCAGTTACCAGTCCATCACAGGGCTGACTAGGAGAGGCAGACAACACGCACTCACATTCACCGATCGGAAATTTAGATTCACTCGTTGCCTTGAGGCGCATGTTTTTTTTGTTTATTTGTTTTTTTCACTGTGGGAGGAAAATGGGGAACCCAGCCCACGCAGGTACAGGACAAACATGCAAACTCCAAAACAGAAAGTAACACTTGTAATATTTAACATTTTATCATTTAATATGATCTACTACAATCCATTCATCTATGAAGCCATCGTCTATACCACCTCAGGGTCACAGGAAGCTAGAACCAATCCTGGCTCACTCCGAGCTGGACTGTACATTACAGGACAAACACAATTTAGGATCACTGGTTCAGCTTGAATACAGTTTTCTTTTTTGACTGTGGGAGGAAACCAGACATTGAGAATATACGACAGAGAACGGCCTGGCATGGACCACAAGGCACAATCTTCTCGCTATGAGTCTAGAGTGCTAACCATTACACCACGGTGCAGCCATCTGCCATAAAGGATTGCCCAAATATTTGTAACGTATAATGTGCTTGATGTTGAATAGATTTTTTTTTTCGTCTTCTTGTGTGTTGTCACAAATGTATCATTTAGTACAAAAGCGACAGTCGATTTACTGCGACTTACTTTTACAGTACCAAAAGTCCTTGTGTAATGCTGTGACATAATATTCCTAAACAAACTCAGCGCTGCATGCTTGTTTGCTTTACAACAGCTCTTCTCATGCAACACAGCCCTGTGAGAGCCCGGACAGCGGGGATACTGCCAGACAATGGCTGAACAGTTTAGTGGGAAGCCAAGTGTTCTTGTATACTCCAGCTGGACACAGATGACGAAATGCAACCTACCATCTGTAAGGAAGATATATCAGAACCGCTAACCATCATGGTTTGTGGCAAGACTCCAACTCCATTTGTGTATTTCTGACCTTGGAGCACATAATTGTTAGTCATCGTCCCTTTTTGTTTTTTTTACTTCCAGTCATTTGTTATGCTGATTCCTAGTGTGCATGCATATGTGTGTGTGGGTGCGTGAGTGGTTGTGTAGGGAGAGACAACTCCCAGTTGCTGAAGATTATGTTCAGTGTCGTGGAAGACTCGGCGGGATATTAAATGAGCCACATATCATGCGTTGCCTGTGTGTGTGTCTCATGTTCCCCATGCACATTATAACCAAGAAGAAAATAATGAATTATGTCACCGGAAGAGATCTTAACATGCATGTAACTATAAACAAATGCTAATACAGAAAAGTGCACATAAATCTGGAAGTGTAATGAATTATTGTTCAAGGTATTTGGGATGTCAGCTATTTTAGTGTGATAAAGTGTCAGCCATCTGCACAGTTTGTTTATCATACTGCAACAAACATAAATGCAAATGAATGCAGGAATAGTGGCATAATGACGGGGTTCAGCTATAGCTGAGGGTCTAACCCACTACGAGGAGGAAATCTCTTAAGGCATTGGAAGTAGAAGCACAAATGAATTGCATGCACACTGAATGCAGCCTTCATACTCTTTAATATGAGCCACAGGCGGTGTCCCTGATGTGCCTGCTCTCCTCCCATGTGAGCAAGAGCCAAGTGGAGAGGATGATGGATATGGCTTCATGAGGACACAGCAGTATGCAACGATACTTGACATGTTTCCACATGAGTGCCACCACATCAAATCTAGAGGGGCATGACAGGTCTTCTTCTTTACCTTTTCCCTTTTCACATTACTGACATGACATCTTGGCTGCAACAGATGCTAGATCGAGATGAATGAAGATGAAAGTGCTGAAACATCCATCGCATTATACATCTGCGAGGACTGAATCCTGCTCGCCTTTCATCCAGGTAGCTGCAAACACTTTCAGTGGGGACAGTGAGTCATACTCTGTGACTCATAGTTTACTATTTATTTGGACTAAACAAAAAAATATCATACTTTCAAGGGAAGCTTGTCACTGGCAGAGGGGAGTTGATCAATACTACACCACCATGAAGAAATCCTGGTGTGTCCATGCATTATGGAGTGACATGATTATCAAAGCTGTTCTGCACAGGCCATATAAGCACTTTAGTGGTGCTTTTAAAGAGTTATAATGGGATCAGTGTGATAGCTCTTTCAGCAGATGCTGTTACTTGGATTTTGACACAATACTCTGACTTCACCATAAAATGTGTTCAACCCTCAGACCCAATAAAACCCAACAACCCCTGACTTGTGCTTGATAGAGGTAATAAGGACAGACAGCTGTCTGATCAGTCAAGCCCTTGAACCGTGTATTTTGGGTGAAGTGACCAAATATAGCAGCCGGGACGTGAGAAAGAAACCTGCCAAGTCGGTGTTGCGGTGATGCAATCGATTCCTGCCAGGTGACAATAAAAACACAGTGACACAAGTGTTTCAGGCTAAATTCCCCCACTGCAACCCTCTGCTTTGGAAAAAGAAAGAAAGAAAGAAAGAAATGATAGTCGTGAATATTGTTCTTGTTTTGCGCCACTGTGACAACCAATCATGTAATAAATCCAATCATGTAATAACGTGCCAGTAATGTAATAGCAAAGTAAAATATTCACTGCAACCATGACTGAGAGAGTGTGTTGCATTTATCTCCAGTGAATAAATATGATGACTATCTCATACACTATTTCAACTAAACTGCATAAAACTTTCAAACATGTTTTATTTCCAAGTAATACAGTTCTATTTATGTACTATAAGATTATTGGCTGCAGCTATTACAGTATTTAAAATTGTTGTTTATTATGTTGTGTCAAGGGTGGCTGTGTTAGTAGAGCTGCTGTCTACCAATCGGAAGGTTGCAGGTTCGACACCCCATCTCCACATGTTGAAGTGTCCTTTGGCAAGACACTGAACCCCAAATTCCATCCCAATGGGAGTGAATGTGATTAATGACGTAAAGCTCTTTGGTACTGCAGTTGAAAAGCGCTCTATAAGTGAAATCCATTTACCATACTACATTATGGGCTGTGTAACGTTGGTTGTTGCAGCACTTAAGCTGCTTAGACTGCTTGATTGTTAAATGCACTACAGAACCAGATGCTGGAGAGAAAAATGTCACACGTGGAAACATCACGGTCTTTTTACCCCACCACCCAGCCCCCACCACCCTCAATGTATCTGGGTCGGCCCCTGATTAATGACTGAAAGAAAAAAAAAAAAAAAAAAAAGTGTTTCTGTTCATTTCCCCGTTAAGAATGACTAGAAAAGCTCATGTTGAGAAAGTAAGGGAGGTTTTGTTTTCGGGATGGATGACATGATAAACGGTTTTTAACACGCTGTTTAACGCAGCAGCACGCCTCGTCCGGTGAATTATTGATTTATTTATTTTTTAAGGGGGGGGACATCTTCTCAGTAGGTAGGTCAACATGTTTTTCGGGGATGCATATCTGAGAACGATGCTCCAGTGCGCTGATTTTTGTTTTGTGCATGAAATGACTTGACGTCCCCCACCACCACCGTGCGTGCGCGCGCGCCCACAGAGCGAGAGAGAGAGAGAGAGAGAGAGAGAGAGAGAGAGAGAGAGAGAGAGAGAGAGAGAGAGAGAGAGAGAGAGAGAGAGAGAGAGAGAGAGAGAATAAGCAACTTTGTTACCAGGCATAGCAGTGTCTCCTCCGGCTCAGCGTGGTTAAAGAGAGGCAGTTGGCAGTTATGGTTGATCAGCGTTTCTTTCGTCCTCTCTCGTGCGTTAGTGACGGCGGACTTGCGCGCGTACAATAGCTCCTGTTTCCCATTTGGCGGATTAAAAATTAAAACATAGAAGAAAAAAAAAAAAAGAAAAGAAAAGATGCGCTGAAACATCCCACAGCCTACATCTCCATCAATGTGCGTGAGGTATGTATTTACTCCAAAGAGTTGACATTGTGCATGCTGGTTTGACAATTTCTCCAAACCTTCTGGAATTTGCACAGTTTTAGTCTGAGGCCGTTCTTTAATTGCATTTTTCATGCAAATGCACCGTGGATCCCCTCTCACGGCGGATTTTAAGACCTTTGTTTCACGCTTATGACTTGCGCTGACCTTGCCTTTCATGTTGTTATTTAGATAGCTTGAAGGAGTTGCTTTCTATCCTGCTTTTGTTTGAGCTATTGTAAATCAGCAGCCACACAGGCAGAAGTTACCTCTGGGTAACGGCAGCTTTGACTCACTGCTGAAGTTGCTTTCACTGCAGCCTGTCGGTTTTACATCACTCTGTGTGTCTTTTGTTTCTAGATGACATTGAGGATACCTTAGCAGGACTGTGAGCTTGGCCATCGTTTGCTGGAAAATGCATCTCTGGATTCCTTATATTCTGCTAAGTGCAACATCAGTGTGCATTGTTGAAATGTTTGGCCATTATGGAGAAATATGTGAAGGACTTTGTGCCTGCGAGGAGAGAGAGGGGATCCTTACTGTGAGCTGTGAAAACAGAGGGATTGTAAGTGTCTCAGACATAAATCCTGTGCACTTCTCTCAGTATCATCTACTGCTTACTGGAAATCTCCTGAAAAAGCTATCGACCAATGAATTTGCTGAGTACAAAGGACTTACAATATTGCATCTGGGAAACAATGAAATATCCGATGTTGAAGCAGGAGCTTTCAATGGACTACAGGGATTAAAGCGATTACATCTCAACAATAACAAAATTGATGCCTTGAAGGAAGAGTTTTTCTTTGGCCTTGAAAGTTTGGAATACCTACAAATCGATTATAATTACATCACTCATGTGGTGCCGAATACCTTCAGCAGACTTCATCATCTGGAGGTCTTAATTCTAAATGACAATCTAATATCCAGTCTGCCTGTAAACATCTTCCAGCATGTACCCTTGACGCATTTAGACTTGAGGGGAAATCAGCTCAAAGTGCTTCCCTACACAGGTCTGCTGGAGCACATGAACAGTGTCGTGGAGCTGCAGCTGGAGGAGAATCCGTGGAACTGTTCCTGCGAGTTGATCGCTCTGAAGACTTGGCTTGAGAGCATATCGTACACAGCTCTGGTCGGGGATGTTGTTTGTGAGTTCCCCTTTCGGCTTCACGGGAGAGATCTTGATGAGGTTTCAAAACAAGAGTTGTGCCCGAGGAGAGCCATCGCTGAATATGAGATGCCCCCGCTGCCACATTTGAGCACCGATGCATACTATAGAACAACGCCGGCTCTCGTTACAGCTTCCCTCACTTCTTCTGGAATTGCACGGTCTTCATCAAGACCCACCAAGGGACCTCGCCAGTCAGCTAAATTAAAATCAAGACCAACTGCTCGCATCCCATCTAACAAACCACAGAACTATGGCCAAATTATTTCATATCAGACCAAATCCCCTGTGCCTTTAGATTGCCCGACTGCTTGCACCTGCAATCTTCAAATTTCAGACCTTGGCCTGAACGTGAACTGCCAGGAACGAAAGATAGAACATATCTCTGACTTACATCCCAAACCTTACAATCCAAAAAAGATGTACCTCACAGGGAATTACATTCCTGTGGTTCGGAGATCTGATTTTATCGAGGCAACTGGATTAGACTTACTTCATCTGGGCAACAATCGAATATCTCGCGTACATGACAGGTCTTTTGCCGATTTGACACATCTAAGAAGACTTTACCTTAATGGGAATTTGATAGACCATCTTACAGCGGATATCTTTTATGGATTAGAGAGCCTGCAGTTCTTATATTTAGAATACAATGTCATTAAAGAGGTTACCTCAGACACTTTTCTGCATGTACCCAAACTTCAGCTTCTTTTTCTCAACAATAACCTCCTGAAAACTTTACCAGAGGGTACTTTCAACGGTTTGACACTAGCCAGACTAAATCTCCGCAACAACCACCTCAGATATTTACCAGTCGGTGGTGTCCTCGATCAGCTTACAGCACTGGTGCAGGTCGATTTGTTTGAGAATCCCTGGGATTGCTCCTGCAGCATACTGGAGCTGAAGATGTGGCTCGAGCAGCTTAGTACAGGCACAGTTGTAAACAATGTGATCTGCGGCTCCCCTAAGAGACTAGCTGGAGAGGATATGAGATACATTAAGACAAGTAATTTCTGCCCTAATAACTCTGATATACTAGCGTCTATGATCCCACCCTCTGAGGAATATTTTCCTGGCAGCACTATCACCATAGAAACATCTTTGGACTCCGACGCTCATTACAGCGCCATCCCTTTATCGGTGATGATCCTTGCTCTTCTCCTCATGTTCATCATGTCCGTGTTTGTGGCTGCTGGATTATTTGTGGCGATGAAAAAGAAACATCAAAAGAGCCAGAACGAGCAGAATAACTCCATGAACGCTTGCATCAGCTCTCTCAATATGGAATATGGCCTTTACAAGAAGGGATCTATCCCCAAAGTCAGAACCTCTGCTGGACATGTGTACGAGTATATCCCACCTCCCACGGAGCCCGCATGCAGAACTGCTGCGCAGACCCCGAACGACAATAAATCAGTGGATGGATTTAGAGACTTTGATGAGTTGAGTGGTGCTTTTCTGGGCAACTCAGATGAAGAGGGAGCCAGTAATGTAATAAGCTCAGAATACAGTGCCACCACTCCAGAGCCTCTTAACAAGCCCTCCACCCCACACCGAGATGATCCGTGCTACTACAGAGATGTACTTGAGCCTGACAAGCACAGGCGCTACAGCAGCACATTGCCGTGCAGGCATGCAGCACATTCATCGAATCAGTATACCTCAGACTTTGATGCAAGGCATCAATATGTGCAGCCGGAGAGAATTCAACAGACGATACTCTACTGTACAGCGCCAAGTACTGTTTACGTGGAGCCCAACCGGAGCGAGTACTGGGAACTAAAAGCAAAGCTTCATATTGATCCAGATTATCTTGAGGTTCTTGAAAAACGAACTACATTTACACAGTTTTAGGAATCCTGACCTTCAGGTGGTCAGGGTGGACATATTTGTGTAATGTTTATTCAGGAATCACAACAATAAACTGGCTTTTTTTTTTTTTTTTTTCTCAAGTTCTCAAGGTGCAGTACATTGTGAGCAACGAAAAGCTTTTTTTTTTTTTTTTTTCACTTCATGCTTCACGGACGTAAAAAAAAAATAAAATATGGACACTGCTCTTTTTAAAGTATCACCTAACACTTTATCTCTGTGTTGTTTTAACAGTTTGGTTTAAATGTGTAAATATGAACACGCAACCCCAGATTCAGGGCTTTTATGACTCATCCTATCATGAAACACATCCTAGAGTCGTATCATCAACAGTAATCTGAGACTGAGCTTTAACTCTTAAATTAGCAGCATTTTAGAAGCGGTAATGAACCAGATGGACATGTTAGTGTCCCTAAATAAACCAGTCAGGTTCTTGTGACTGAGATGGCAGACACACTCATGACGGCCAATTCTGTCATTGCAAGTTTGATGAAAATGAGACAAACACAAATGACTAAATTGAATGTGTGTGTTTAAACATCCATACGCGGAGTGAGGCACACTAAGCAAGTCATTTTGTCCTACAGGATGCACAGCTTTGGGATGATCATATTAGCTGCATTCAAAATCATTCTAATGTGATATCTCAAACCACAGATTATGAGTCTATTAAATCTCTGCTCTCTTGTTTGCAGATTTGGCGAATACAAATTAATGTACTAAAAATAAACTGAACCCTCCTCGTGGATATCCTTTGGAAATTCAGTAGTTGGCCCACAAGTTGTTTATGCATTCAAACCAGCAGTGCTTGTGGTTTAAGAAGACATGTTGTTGCCCTTGTATTGAATTGAAAAAAAAAAAGAAGATGCATCCTCACAGAAAGGTTCATAAGATAATTACAATAATAATCATAACAGCATTTAGATGTATTGTAACTGACTGAAGAATAAGCTTTAACTGTTTATATGTAATTTTACGTAAAGTATTTTAAATCATTTACTATTTATTTGCATCACGACAAAAGCAATCTTAAAACAAAAACAAATGTAATATGCAACCTTTGGCCCCTTTTGTTTATATCAAAAGATAGTCCATAGTGCAGCCTTTTGTAACCATTTAATCCTCAGTAAACTTCAATGTGTATTTCAGTTTTAGGCATTTGAGCATACGTATTTGCAATAGATAAAGATTTCCTCCAGGGATTAATAAAATATTTGTATTCTATTCTATAAATATCCCTTCACAATTCACCCTGGGAAACTCAGAGAATCATAAAAGATTCTTGGTCTCAAGCCCATATAAACATATTTTTATGAACAAAAATCCATACGATATATTTTTTTCATGTAACACGCTATTGACTTCTATCAGTCAACAATGATGTCACTTTCTAAACTGCACAATATACGTACACAGAGCCATAGAACTACAGTAGGTCTGATAAATCATACATAGTGCTTACCTCTTGCACTATGGACAGATTTGGATTATATTTTGACAATCTCGACAGGATACACCCACTGCTCAGTCACCAACTGACTGCAATGAGGACAACATTTAAGAATGCTGTCACGTTTCATAGCTCTTCATTTTAATTTTTAGCACACATGAATAATGAAATGTACTTTTGTACCACATTTCAGATGATTCATTCATTCTAAAACTTTATGTATTTTTAATTACTTGTGTTTTTATGGGAATACTGATTGGCTTTGTGCGTATTGCCTTGGAAAGAAAATAATGTCTAATTTCTTGGCATTGTTTGTCTCATTTATTTGTTTTTGAGGTCATATGAAATCAGGCATTTTGACTGCAATTAGCGATCTCTTTCTTTCCTTTGTAGGGAGGGACTGATGGGTTGAAGCAAATGTGTGTAGATCTGCTTGAGATATAGCCATTAGAATGAAAAGCACAATAAAATGACGCCAGTCGAATTGATATCAGTTATCTTTATGCATAAAATATTCTTTGCTCCGAAGGAATCAAAGCACATCATCCAGTCATAATACAGTTTAAGCATACTCTGGGTCAATCCTATAAGCCAAGAAACGTGACTTTCCCTGAGAGTTTAATACACAGAGTAATTCACATCATATGCAGTATTATGCACTGAACCTGTCATCTTAACTCCGCTAATTAGAGGACATGGTGTATCTGGACTCTGTCTGCATGTCACCAAGTATTACACTGCAGCATTAGTCACGCTGTTTACCAAGGATGCAGTCTTGGTGTGTTGCCTTTTACATGTTCACAGTCATTTTGTGATGATTTTGTCACTTGACTTGTTCGTCAGAAAAACTGGGCTGAAAGCTATACAGTGGAGCATGACGACTACTTTGCACAGGGTTGTTTTTAATCGATGTAATTGCTTTGAAGTTTGTGGCAAAAACACTGTAAACCTGCAAACAATTACAAATATTGCACATACATGATGTTTTTGTCGTGAACAGTGGCTGGAAGTGGGTTGATTGTTTCAGTAATCTAATGAATTATCTTTTTGTACATCCAGACTAAAGCTTTGAAAGGTATTACAAATGACGTATTTATTGTATATAAAAAAAGAACATACATGTTTTGTCATCCAGGTTTTTGTAATCACTGACCAAATGCAAGTAGTTTGCCACATGTGAGATGACAGAAACTGATAATCCAAAAAATGTGTTTGATTGAAATGTGACTGTCCTGTTTATATATGCAGATGATTCATTTGCAACAAAGAAGAGGTGAAGTCAGTGTCTTATTCTTATTCCGGCTCTTATGTTTGCTTTTGCTCATTTGATTTTCATATGAAACAGTGATTTTCTGTGTCAACCTCTGATGTGTAAATAGAACACTTTGTCAGCATTTTTATGCAAACTCGCACCATCTTTGAAAAGCAAAAACCTGGTTTCTTATCTCAAAAAAAAGAAAAAAGAAAAACACAATACAACAAGGAATATGTGGGGTAAATATATCTGCAGTGTGCTGTTTCTTTAGTTGTTAGCTAATGAATAAAAGATATGCATTCATTTGATATACTGGTGTATTTGTCTTCCCTTCACTCTGTGAACAATGATGTGTGCATTAAATGCCACTGTGCGCAGGGAGGCCAGATTTTAAAATGTTGCACAAGACCCACTGGCATTTTTCAGAGCATCGCTGGAATTGCAACATCTAATTGAAATGTGCAGATCAAGCGTCTGTCATAGTTTAATTTAGACATATGGTAAATAATGAGATGGGCTGGGTTACATAATCAAGATGACAGTCTGTGCTCTGTGATGCCTCTTACTTATTAAATTTTTTTTTTTCCTCAGTTCCACTGACTAAAAACTTCAAACTTCCAAATCCTTATGTGTGTATTAAATAAGCCTTTCTCATGCACAAATGTTCCACCATCTGCATAAATGGCAGGAGCTGGAAAAGCTGTGAAGAGTATTTCAAAACGGAGGCCCCGGTAAATGATCCCGTTGAGGAGGCCTGATATCGAGCTTGTTATTGAAAAAGAAATGACATTCAAGATGGTGATCAATGTTTAAATGTGAAGACCAGCTGAGCTCACTTTAACTGTGCAGCCTGAATACATCTGCATGGGTATGCTAGCACACAGTTGCAGAGAAACTATATTCTTTGCAGAAATAGCTTTCTGGAAGCCCTGTATCCATGGAAACATCCAATTACCTGACACAGGGAAAAAAAGAAAAGAAAAAAAAAAAAACAATCTAGAGCAAAAGGTATATGCCTGCATAGAGTGTGAACAAATTTGTAGCTCAGATCTTTGAGGCATGTGTAATTACTGTCTTTTGCACATCCTTTAATTTTACACACTGTACATAAAGCACTTTCTGGATGCATTTCCTGTTAGTGTTACATTAAGACATAAGTGGCAAACAAAGGATCTGTCTCTTGAAACTGTCAATTTTAATTAAAAAAAAAAAACTAACCGTGGATCACCTTTGACTCAGTCTGCTTGTCAGATTGATGGTGCTGTGTTGCTTAGCTGCTTGAAGACCCCAGTTTTGCGAGGGAGAAGGAAATTAGGGCAGATCTACATTATGTAAGCTTGAAGAGATGTGTCAGGCTGTGTGAAGACAGCATATGACTGTAAGCATTCACCAAAAGGAAATGTCTTTGTGTCTATCGGCAAGCAAACACATTGGAAATTTGACTTATTCAAATCTCTTTGATTTTTCTTTCCATGTGAAGACTAGAATAAAATCTGCTCAAGCAACACATGTGTGCGTTTTTGTTTGTTTTTTTTGGGTTTTTTTTAATCGATGTTAGTCTCAGACTAGGTTCTTATCCCTGAAGATTTTTAAGTCTTCTGTTTCCCTGTGCAGCGCTGCTCCAGTTCTCTCTCTCTCTCTCTCTCTCTCTCTCTCTCTCTCTCTTTGTGTGCTTGTGTGTGTGTGTGTGTGTGTGTGTGTGTGTGTGTGTGTGTGTGTGTGTGTGTGTGTGTGTGTGTGTGTGTGTGTGTGTGTGTGTGTGTGTGTGTGTGTGTGTGTGCATAAATTATTGACTCAGAGTGTATTCATGCTTGCCTCAAGGACTTCAGCCAACCAACATGGCAATACCTTTATCCACTTTCCGTCTTTCAATATTTTTCTTTAGCAAACCTTCACACAACTCCGTACAAAACTAAAAGTCTTCAGTAATAATTCATGGGTCACATCTCCACCATAAACTGCCCTTTATCTATGTCCAGGACGCTTGTAAATCATGTATGTCTGGGTAACGTCCATTGTCTTAGTCTGATCTGAAGAAGAAATGACGCTGCGCTGATGGTGTTGCGTTCACACACTTAGAGATGGGGATTTGGATTTAGACTCAATTTTTCCAGTTTATTTGCAACAACTGGAAACAGTATGTGTGAGTCTCACTAATATTTATGAGGGCTTATCCAGGCTTATGACTGCCAACCTGAGGAAAGTGACACAATCCTTTCTCATCCTCCCATTTATAGTACTCAGAGTGAACATGAAAATGATATTTCAAATCAGGAAAAGAGAAAAGCTTCGGCAATGGGCGATATAAAAGCCCATGTTGTGAATACACTGAATTGATGTTTATAAGAGGCTTTCACACTTCTTGAGTACAATGTCAGACAGTTGGCTGTATGAATAATATCATTCCGAAATTTCCTGCCAGTGTGGAGAGAAATTAATAATACTCCTCGGTTCAAGATGATCCAGTCTGAATATCATGTTTTCCTTCCATCAGTCACCAACATACAGTGTTGCTCTAATGCTGCCCTGCAGAGTCGCTCGTCTCACATTAACCTCTGTCTCTGCCTGATATTCAACCTCTTTTATATCAGCCCTTTCTTCCCTATGGCTCCTCATCACATCAAGGGCACGTCCTTCTTTATATCTTGGCCTGAAGTGGCACTATAACCGTTATAAGCCTGGCATGTCTGTTGACCTGCGATTTGTAGTGACAACAAACAGACAGTTCACACCTGTGAATATGTAATAGAATATGTCTTTATCAAAACACTGAATCTCATGTTGTGTTTGTTTCATGGCGGATTTATTTATAAATGTGACACACCAGCCCGAGCCACTGTAAGAGTGTCTCTCTGTGATTTGAAAAAGATGTGACCTGAAAGGCCAGTGTTTGTGCGTCCTCTTTCAGATGAGGGGGAGAGCAGCGACACGAATCTCACAACATAAAAGCAGCTGTTCCTGAATAGTAATGGTGTACTCAAGATTAGAGGCAACAACAAAAGGGACATAGTTTTCTCTAGAAGACAAGCAGTTCTGCAGTTAAAACTGACCATCCAATTTAAACCCTACATGCAGGATAACGACTTCTGCAGGTAAAAATATTTTGATTTTTTTTAATAAATAAATAAATTTAATAAAATCTTTATTGCTTTCTTTTTCCATAAATTCACTGAGATAACTGGTTCCTGGCTGTGAAGCCGCTGAATGGAGTGCTATGATGTGTGAGGAGACTATTTCAGATTGCCCATGTACTGTGAAAGCCTGAATTTAAATGCAGCCGCTGCTTCACCGCTGCATATTTCCTCCTACTCTGTCCTGACCATCTCCTAAAATCAAACCGACAGCTGGGGGAAGGTGGCTAACCACTCGCCTGTAAGCATTCGAATG
The DNA here is from genome assembly GCF_963383615.2 of Lipophrys pholis. Taxonomy (NCBI): domain Eukaryota; kingdom Metazoa; phylum Chordata; class Actinopteri; order Blenniiformes; family Blenniidae; genus Lipophrys; species Lipophrys pholis. The sequence goes on from NC_137632.1 coordinate 11,158,421, forward strand.
CTTAGTTTGTCCTGACAGATAGTAGTAAATCTGATCAAGTATTTTCAAAGTTAAAGAGAAAAAGTTGCTTTGCTCAGATATTTAGAACTGCATGCTTATTTGAAGGCAGAACACACATAGAAAGTGAACATACAATTTTTGAGCGGTCAAACTATTCTTAATGTAAAAGTAATGATATACTTCCGCCATGCAGGGGTGTCCAACATATGCTCCACAAGGTAAAAAAAACAAAAAAACAACAACTGACCCATGGGTCCATTCGTGCCCAGTTGGTTTTTCAAAGTGAAAACATTCATTTTCAGAGTAGTAAACATAACACAACATTAAAACACGAAACCTGCATCAATAGTTCAGTGAAAGCTACAGTTACCTTATTGCGAGCAAAGTTGCATGATAAATTATTAGTGAAAAAGCCATACAGTGAGGGGGAATTTGAGAAAGCATGAATGATGCAGAAGTCATGCGGAATGAGAAGTGACAGGCTGTAGTCAACATTAGCCTAAAGAGAAACACTGCAGCAATATTTCAGCTTGAGATTAGTTAGGTTTTTGGATTTTTCATTATATTATTCATTGGGCTCAAAAAAGACACAATTAATTAAACATTATTTCAATGTTTTGACTCAGAATTTTTACCCTGTGAAAGAGATGCAAACATTTAATTTGATGTTGACTTTTTCTAATGTGGCCAAACTTACATACATTTGTAGTCGTAACTCAAAGTACATCATGCACTAAATGCAAAGGTTCACTCAAGGTAATAAAAAAAAAAAAAAAGAATGTATGTGACCCTTGCTCCAATGGGACAGTCAACACTGAATACAAACCTGAAGGTGTAACATATTAAACTCAATAACGGTTGGTGAAAGTGATAGGAGCAGAGAAGAAAGAAGAAACGGTGTAACAAGATCATCCAATATTTCTTCAGATTTCTTTGAAATGTGTCGGACCTCATTCTAAACACAATTGCACAGGACCACTATTCATAAGCGATGCACTTCTCAAATATTCTTCCATGAAGTTTTTTAAGGACAGAATAAAAAAGACTTGATCTAACCCTCAATCATAACCCTCTAAATAGAGTGCAGCAAATACCAGCCAGCACCAAAGCGTCTTATCTCACTATTGTGCTCGGAGGAGCAGCACACGTGGCTGCAGACGCGTGTCCATGTGTGTTAAATGGTTTGTGTTGTGCACCTTAGCCACTGAGACTAAAGTCGTGTCGCTGTTTTTATTTAATCTGAGGTGAGGGCGGGAGCAGAGGGAACAGATAATTTTCTAATTTCGAAAAACAATCTTGTCGCGTTTGACTATGACTGATGCACAAGCTGCATTTAGGCAAAACAAGCAAGGGCAATCTAGATGTTAATCTTTTTTGGAATAGAGTTTATTTTTTTTTACCCTGGTGTGTTGTCACATAAATGATGCAACACCTACTGAGCCACTACGAATTCAGTAACTTGCTCAAGGACACTGCGATGGAAGAGACACAAGGGGTGACAGGAGAAGTAACTGAGGCCCTCGACTCCACGTGTTCTTTTGGCTCTGGTTCAGTAATTTCACAGCACGGGGCACAGTTCAAAACACTACCACATAAACCTCTGGCATGTCCGGCACAGGCTATTGTCCACTTCAATCAATGTTCTCTTCAAGCTGCTCCAATGAAACATGAAAATACCTTCTAGAAATTCTCTTATTTATTGTGCTGATGACCTTTTTCTTTTTCTTTTTTTTCTTGTGCTGATGTTCCTCAGCTAGTTGTACTCTACTTCACATCACACAGAGTTACTCAAGGACTAAATCCTATTCATGTTTTTTTCAGTGTGACTTGGACATTCAGGGAGAGATCTGCGCACATTACAAACATCAAAGAGAAAGTTGGTAGCAACTCAGACGGTGTTATAGTCAAACTTGCAGATAACTTTTTAAGCAGCAAATAGTTCAAGGCATTGCAGGAGTCTCATGTCATACTCAACTCTCGTGACAGCCTGGGAGTGTGCAATGGTTCCTAAAAGCACTTTTCTGTGTTTCTGTCTCTCTTCTCTGTGGGTATCCTTGTGGGATTTACAAGCAGCTACAATGGATCCAGACAGATGGCAAGGTGGGGGTGTTGGGTAACCATCTTCTGAACCCCAGGGAATACTCCCATATACAAGCTGTCAAACAAATGTCTTCACCCAGGGTTTTATTTGTTATAATATAATGAGATCTGGACTTTGATGTTCATTTACCTCAATTGCTCCGACATCCAAAACAACTGTGAATCCACTCTTATTGCCGTACTGTTGGTTCTTGTTAGGAAGTTTGCGAATTTTCTCCCTTATTAATAATATTGTTGTTGTGCCAGCAGCATCTTCGAATCCTCGATGAATGCATCAGGGCAACAAGGCCATCAGGAATTTCCATAAAGTAAAGTAGCAAATAGGTCATGAATAACATTAATATTCAGAAAGCAGCACTTCAAAGAGTGGTAACCCAATGCTTCAGCATTAACTACATTTGACCATTCATATCTCCCCTCATTAACAACACTGAGAAGCATTATTTGCTGAAGGCTGTGTACTCTGGGCTGGTGGCAAAAGCATCAAAACACTTCTTTCAACTTCCTCCTTGTGTTAAGTATCGTGCTGCTACACAGCTCCTAACAAGCCAAAAGACTGAGACGGTTTCCTGCCAGGATGTGTCAGCTCTTGTAATACTGATGAAGCTCATAACAATTTATGTAAGACACTACTTCAGTTGTTCACTGTTGACTGGATAATTGACAGGCTATTGTTGGTTGACTGCCAAGATTCCCCAGATTTCCCAGGAGACATGTCAAATTTGTCCGGCCAGCCACGAAACGACATCAGCAGTTTTGACAAGGATTGTTTTACTTTTTGACTAAAAAGGACACCCTTCAGAATCATCTGAAAGGCGTCATGTTAAAACGAACATCTCAACACATTGCCGCTTAAAAATGTGCCAAGTCCTTTTGAAAAATTCAAACCTTTGTACAGACAAGAGCCCGCAACCTCAGCTTTATGTTTTCTCAGTCATATGTCAACGAATCCCGTGGGACATGCACATCATCTGTTGGATTCAGCAAACTGACACTATCAGATATCGAGAAAATAAAAGTGGCAGAACAAAATATCCACTTGCTTGTGCAACATTAATGTTTTTACAATACTGTGACATGCAGCGTTGTTATAATTGTATCGGCACTTCATGGTCTTGCATCAGATTTTCTGACCCACTTTATGAGACTTTATGGGCCATATGACCCCTCAAATCATCGGGTGTGACGCTATTGAAGCTCCCTAAATGTAGGACAAAGACATTTGGTGAGGCATCGCTCAGCTCTCACCATGTGAGACGCAGAAACAATCTGTCTGAGGAAACGAGTGGAACTGCAAGAGTGAACACATTTACACCAAAGCTGAAAACAATCCTTTTCATCACAAATATCATTTATTATCTATTTACTTAAGAAAAAAATCTAACTATATATTATGGTGTTTAAATACCATTTTAATCCTCAACCTATTATTTTCAGTTGTGTTATATTTGTATAATATGAGTCTCACCCTGCTGTTATATCATTATTTTTCATCCAAATATAGTTTTATCTGGTATTTAAGGCTAGGTTCATTTTGGTCAATAGTTTTAAGGTTATATATGTTTACTTGTGTTCCTAAAGGTCTTTTAAATTAAGTTTAAGATACACTTAATTCTTAAAGGTTTTCATGCTTCTTTTTTTGTTAAGCTGTTTCTTCCTATCACCTGTGGGATATTCTGTAAAGCCCTTTGAGTTGTATCAACTGGCATGATACAATTACATCTTGACTGATTGCATTCATTGTATTTATCTTATGTAATCAGAATATGGCGGCACCTCATGTGGGTTTTCTATGGGTAATCCAGTTTCCTCCCACAGTTGGAAAACATACATGTGAGGTTAACTGAACATCGGTAGGAGTGAATGTGAGTGTGTGTGAGCAATATAGAAGATGGAAATATGGATTTTCACACTCATAGATGAGGAGTGAATATTCATTGGATTGTGAATTTGATTTTAAGATTGGCAGACAGTGTCATCAGGGCATCACAGTAGACTACAATATTTACACAACTATTTCACAGATTTTGCCTTAAACCTTTTCTTCATTGCGCAAAGTGAATGAATTCTAATGATTTGGATCTTTCCCTGTAGAACCGGAAGATTTGATCAGCAGCCTGAGAACTGAATTGCCATTCAAAATGTGTCATTGAATTATGATTTAAGTCAGCCATTAAGCTTTCATAAACACCTGATCGGAAACATGACCAGGTTGAACAACACTCCTCAGTGTTTTTTGTCATTTACAGATTCATTAGTCTTGCTACACATTCCTAACCATTTCTCAGCTAAGAGCACTTCTTTTATATATGTTTTAAAAAAAAAAGGTACAGGGTGGCGCATACTGGCCTAATTTTAAGTTGACAAAAAAAAACAAAAAGAAAACAGGAAGGGCCTTTAAAAACAAACAACTATTGTCATGTAGCTGAGGTTAGCACCAAAGCAGTTCAAAACACATCCAAAGAGAACAAAGCCAATCCCTAAAGAATCTTGAACGCAGCTGCATCTGCTCCTGCAGCATCAGCACCAGCCACCGAGGTGAATCCACACTTGACACGCAAAAACAACACATCACTTAGTCAGGGCAACCTAAAAAAGAAAGAATGACATCTGGGCGAAATAGTTTAGCTGAGACGACCTGACATGATCTTAAATAATATTTGGTGAAAATCAGAGCAAACTAGTAGCTTAACTGTGACTGGATTTGTGACTGTGTGTAACGACGAAAAGGCCTGTAGGTATATTCCTCACCGAAGATGCAACTTGCTTTCATAAGCATAGATGTGCTACACTTGAAGTAAATACAGTTTATTCCCGTGGCAACACATTATTGTAAAGTAAGGATTTGCCCTACTGGAAAGCCTCAGAAATGATATTTACATCGACTTTGTGAAAACCTTTGTGTGTGTGTGTGTGTGTGTGTGTGTGTGTGTGTGTGTGTGTGTGTGTGTGTGTGTGTGTGTGTGTGTGTGTGTGTGTGTGTGTGTGTGTGTGTGTGTGTGTGTGTGTCTGTGTCCTTTAGATCGGTTTTGTGTTGATAACGCATACAGCCAGGCAAACTAAAATGGATTTAAACAGATGTACAAATTAATGACACAAAAATAAAACCTAATCTCTAACAGTGTCTGACAGCAAATCTGTCTCCACAATGGTTTACAATAGTAATATGAGTGAAACTCAAGAAAATGTTCGATGAATTATTTAAAGACTCTATTTTGGATTTCACAATGTCTGTTAATAATTTATCACGTATCCTGCATATTTGAAAATACCTGAGTTGGTGTAGAGTCGTACATGCATATTTATGGTGCGTTTAAATTCAGGAAAATTCAGAATACAGTTAACATGCAAAAAAAAATTCAATAAATTACAAACGAAAGAGACCAACATGACTTTTCTTTGCCCCTCTGTTCTTTCAATAGAGTGAAATTGAATAACCCAGACTCTATAAGAACAGATCACATTACTGTTTTCTCTCTTTCATCAGCGTGTCGACTGCAATCTTGACAGGTTCTTATTCCCACCGGGAGGATTTTCCCAATGGTTATAACACAGTTAAACTCCTCACCTAGCCACCGGCGACCACATCAAAGCAACATCCACTCACAGGAAAACAGTCCAGCAGGGAAAAGGTTGGTTGCTATAGCAACTTATACCACTTCTTTCATGGTCACACTGCAGGTTTATTATTAGGACAAAAGTATATTGGTTACATTAATCAAGGTGATCTTTTTCTCAAACAAGCGCCTGCTGTGATAGCTGCAGATGTCAGCAGCAAGGTACATAAAGACCTCAGCTTGCAAGGTAACTTTGTAACATGTTACATCCCGTTTTTTTTCCTATAACTCAAACTCAAAGTGTAATTGTAAGTCATCCATCCATGCGTGCCCACTTAGGATCGCGGAGGCTGGGGTCGATCCAGAGAGAGACAGACAATAACACACCTACAGGCAATTTAGAGACACCAACAAACCTCAGGCGCGTGCTGTTGGACTGTGGGATGAAACCACAGAGTGCATGAGAAAAACCCTTCCTCAACAAGAACATGCAAACAGACTGCTGAAGTCCACATTGGAACAACGGATAGTGAAACCTTTGAAAGTGGTAACCACTACACCATCATGCAGCCCTTTTTTATGTTTGATTTTGTTATTTTGCACTATTCTTCTTATATTTTGTACTGTGAAAGTAGTGGCTTTTGTTATACGTGGTATAATCACAATATAGGCATTCCATTCCAATATATTGTTAGGATTGTAGATATTGTTTTTCTGGGACAGTCACAAAATGCACTAATGTATTTATCAAATAATACATCGCCTGCTTATTCACTTGTAATGAATGTGTGCCCCCACATGTCTTCCACTCCTGTGCTGGATTGTTTGTCACATGCACTATAAACCCTGAGAAAGAGGACTGGTGTTGTCATCCTCCACAAATAAACCCTAATCTTGTTGTGGTTTTGTTTAGTGATTAAAGTTTGAGTTGGGAGTCGCTGTAATTCCTGTTTTCAATTTTGGCTCGTGATGGTTTGCAGGTTTGATTTTAATTTAGTGGAATCCCCCAGATCCAGAAGCCTACTGCATTGCTGGTCAGAGCCTTCTCTCTTCTGGTTTGTCGATTCATTGCTTCCTCATGTATTTTTGGGGGATTATTTAGCAACAGATTGCCTTTTCTTTCTTTTTTTTTTTCTTTTTTTTTGTTCTATTAAAAATGTTTTTTGTTGTGGGTTCCTTTAAGCAATAGCTAGATGGGTAACAGAAAGAGAAGGGCCTAGTAATTATTATTTTAAAGCACCAGTGTGCAGGATTAAAGGAATTTAGTGATACGGTTTGCAGACTGCAACCCAACTAATTACTCCCCCCCCCCCCCCAGCTGCTCCTGCCAAGCGTGTAAGATAACCTATGGTGACTACAAAGCACACAGAAAATGCAAAAGCACCCCCCTCTAGCACCATTGTTTGCTTTGACCGGCCTGGGCTGCTACAGAAACATGAACTCACACAACTGGCAGGCAGCAGGGAAGAAGACCTGCTACTGATAATACTTCTGAAAATAACAGGCTTGTTCTGGGAGAATAAAAACATTGTTTTCTAGGTTAAATTTGAGAACATTTTGCACTTTTGCCTTTGGATGTCTCCAACCTCCAGTCGCAGGGGCTGGAGTTGATATAAGGAAAGTGCACTCGGGCTTCCAGCTCATCACAGTCTGGAAAACAGACAGACATAAGTAGGCAGAGACAGTTGGGAATGGACAGAAAAAGACAGAAAAAAAGAGATGAAAAAGACAGACAGGCTGATTCAGATGAGTGGCTATAGTCCCAGAGTCCCGAAACTTTTTTTTACTGCGTAGAACAAGGGTACCAATGCATGCAAAGGGAGAATGTGCAAACAACCGCAGCCAGAGAAGGGAACAGAATGAAGGCAAGGATATTCTCTCAAGTGCTCAACACAATAGACTGAGACACGCTAACTGTACTATCAAAACAGTTTTTACTTTTGTTTCTTAACCAGTCATTTTTAGACAGTAAGAACCAAGTTGTTCTATATTTCATCACTTACAAAACATTTTAGAAAAACTCCGGCTTTGCTTCCCTGCACTGCCGCCAGTAGATAGCTGTTATCTGCTGCACCGCTTCAACTTAGAAGAGCCAATTCTCATGGTTGCTTTCATGTTCCCAGGAGTCTTGTTTTCTTCCACTATTCCAAGACGTAAGTACCTGTAAGAACCATTTTTGTAGTAGTGCGTAGTATTTTATTGGCCCCAGATTAATACGAAGCCGTGCTGCCGGAAAGTGTGGGCTGTATAATAAAATGATATTAAGATATCATGCAGTATATTAAACTTCAATATTGCTGGAAAGAGGCTGCCAAAGGTCTCACTGCAAAAATATTTTACCAGGATGTATCTGGTACAAATGATCAATCTTTAAACGTGAGACTTTTTTTCATGCATGTATGTATAAATCACATTTACTTTGCATGTATGTCCTTATGCCCCTCTCAAGAGGCAGAAATTCTTTATTACAGGATGGTGACAACATCAAATATGCACGCTCGGCTTTACCGTACTCAGAGTAAGAGCGCCCTTGGAAGTCTGACATCTCCTGTATAATTAAGTTGTCCGGATTAAAGCAGGAACGGAGCCTAATCAGCATCAGGATATGTTGATAAGCATTAAGCCACAAAGCCCGAAATTATCAAAAAAAACCTCTTCTGATCAGAAGGTCCCATAATGCATCAATTCTCAGGAATGAGGTCAACCCCATTGGATTTTTATACAGTCAAATCCATTAAACGTGGGGCTCTGAGAGAAACTGTAGTGAGCTGCACTGACTCACAATGTGCACACACAGTGGGGTGAAGGAGCAAAACAAAAATAATGTCCTTCACTCACACAGAAACTATGTCTGCACACAACAAGATAGTTTTTTTTTTTTTTAAAAAGAGACTTGACATTTCTGGGCACCTTAAAATAGCTCCTGTTTTTCAATTTATGTTTTGAATGTGATTCTTTTCTCGCAATTTTTCCTCTCCTCTTTCTGTGCCCTGACATTTGTCCTATCCCTTTTGGCAGTTTCTTTTATTTACAGCCCACTCTGGCCTTTTGATAACAGAGTACAATTTTTTAAATTCTTTTCACAGCGAGTCGTACACCTTGACACCTACTGTAACACGCCGAAAAAGAAAAAAATAACTGCTTGTTTTCCACTTTAACCATCAATCATTGCTTGATGGGGAATAATAAGAAAAATGCGTGTCGGAAATGGACCATTCCATCCAATTGTGATCACTCTCAGATGAAACAACATGCTGTCACAGATCAGATCCTCCTCTTCCTCACATACCACCAAGGTCATGAAATGAGAATGTTCCTGAATAATGTGCAGCAGAGCACAATGTTTTCCAATGTCAGGGCAATGTGAATGCTCTGTAAAAGCCATCACTTATTCATAAACAGAAGTAGGAACAGTGGAAAGATTTTAAATTTCTCGAACTGGATCATCAACTGCCTTCCCCAGCATGCTTATTGTTGATACAGTAGATTATAGCGGGAACAGTTCATTCTCCGATGGCACCAGGTGTTGTGTTTCCAGACGTGTGCGCGCATACGTGTCTGCCGGTGTGCTCCTCTGTCTCAGTAATTACCCCTCTCTCACATCTCAATGCCCGATCCTTCAATGTAATTAATCACGACGCAACTGTTAACACTTTCAATTGATCTACCAGGGTTACTTGGGTGTAATTGCTCTCTGAAATAGAGACTTTTCTTGTGCATCTAAAGGCATATGGACGAGTTCAGTTCCAGCTCTGGGGTTAGCTTTACGACAATGTTTAGCGCACCACTAAAAGATAATGCACAGTTCTATTTCTTGAAGCAGATTTTGACTTGTTTTCTGTGAAAACAACTTGACAGCAGATCAATTGAAGCTGGAAACGGAGAAAAAAAAAGAAACAGCTTTTCACATCTTACATCAACTTTCATGGTTGAATGTTTGTTCTAGTTCCCGATGTTGCAATCTTGCATCACCTCTTTGTGGCATTTTTCCTTCTGTTTCCGAGGGCCTATATTTGGTTTCATGGCATGACTACATTTTAATTTTGCCCAATGAAGGAACTGCGTGTCCTGAGATTTTCAACTGCCAGCAATAAATATAGTCCCATATGTCTGTTTACTGAAGAAATTCAGATAAGAGGCGAAGAGCCATTCAGTCTTTCATTTGTGGTGTTTTACAGTGATTATAATTTGGGGACCGAGTGTCTTTTGAATTAGTTGTAAACTATAAGAAAGAATTACAGCCAGAATGGAAGATTAGGCAGGAATAGACCAAGAAAAAAAACAAAACCCACACAGCTATTGGAGATATAATATAAAGAGTTGTTCGGACATGGTTTCTGTGTTTCAGAGGCTGTCAGGAAATACGCTGTGAGACTACAACACTGTACGAAGCCTTGCTTACCAGAAACAAGCCCGATTTGGGCTTTTCCAGAATCCTTCTGAAACATTTCTAACCTTTTTTTGACAGTCTGGGGAGAAAAAAAACCCCAAAAAGTCTTTTTTTTTATATATTTTAGATCCAGGCCAAGTTTATATGCGGACCTAAATCAGACACATATCTGATGTTTTTCCAAGCAACCTCAGTCTGAAAAGTCAGGTCGCATTTCATCTGACTTTTCAGTCATTGAAATCAGTCAGGCGTCCCAATTCTGCGCCAGAGGCGGGATCACATCTAAACAATGGACAAAACACTGCATCCACATGATTCTACTGGACAGAGGGAGAAGCATCCTGAAAATCTGTGCTCCCTTTTTGTGATATGTATTTCCATAGACACACACTGAGTGCAACTGACACGTCGACTACCAAGTAGACGATGGCTGAATTAGCATGATTGAATGACATTGCTTCAATCTAAAATCGTCAAATAAAACAACCGACTCGTTACGTTGCAGTTGAATCACGAGGAATGGCGTCGGCCATGGTTGAAAATTCAACACCGGTTCAACATTATTCATAGCGCTAGCTTTCAGTTTGCATTCAAATTATAGTCACAATAAATAAATCTGACCTCGTCAAAAGAATTTGAATTGAGCATTGAGATCTGCAGGGCACATGCAGCTTTAGCACATGCAGGCAAAAATCTTTTTCACTTGTTACACTAAAATCATGTTAATCACTTAATTGATTTAATTAATTCTAATGATATATTTTAGCTGTTATTTGTGGAGTGTAACTTCATAGCAGGAAAAACTGTATTAATTGTGCCACCTAGAGTCTGAGGTAGAGTTAACTAGCTTACGTTGTGGCCTGCAAGTCCAGTAATGATAGAGTTTTATCTCTGCTGCTCACTTCAAGGATGAAACAAACAAAATACATGGAACTTCACCCAGAATCATTCAGTTGTTGAAACTTGAGCACATTTGTACATCGTAGTGAGTTTTCCGACCTCAACATTTCAGCTATGATTATGGCTGATTGATAATATGCTTGGGTGACATGCATGCACATATGCACATACACAAAGCAATACAAAATATAAAATGAAAAACTGCATCAATATCAGGTTTAACAGTAACTGCATTTTGAGTTACTTAAAATGGGTATTTGAATAGTTCCTCAGTAAAAAATTTGTAGTATCTTAACAATGTGCATATAGCACCGTTCCTGCAGTTTTGTGTGACACGACTGAGCTGTCAGCACAGTGTGGATCAGTCTAATTACTGAGTCACTCATTAAGATCTGCTGTAGTTAGTTGGGAGTCAAATGGTGGTGGAGGCTCATTATTCTGGTGTGCTTGAGTCAATCAGTCCAGCTCCTCTACAAAGGTGATCCACTTTTTGCATAATAGCAGTATAGTTGGAGGGAAAAAAAGACAATGAATTAATGACAATGGGAGGAAACAACAATAAAACCGGAGAGTTGATACCCTCATTAAAGTAAACTATCTTGTTTTTTGTTTTTTTTTGGGTGGCAAATACATCACATGCTCATATTTATGGTACTTATAGTCGGATTATCTTTGGGATGCTGTAGGAGTAACAAAGGGCTCCTCGTCCAGTAAAAACTAAACGTAAAAAAAAGTGATGATTAGGACACAAATGCTAATGTGAAACCTCACAACATAGAGACAGCAGCTCCACAGCAGTTTTCATCTATGGCAGAAGTAACAACATTAAAACCTGAACTGCTTGTATCAGCATTATAATCTCATATTAGTGATCACTTACTAGTGCTACTGCCAGAATCAGAGGTGTGGTTGAGACTATGTTTTGCGTTTTATGGTTGTCTGACTAACAGCGCTATCGTTTCATAGCAGACACATGTAAATAGCATGTATGAAATTTCCCTTCAAATACACTTCACATCTTAAGAGTAATGAGATATTGACAGAAATGTATAAAAACTGTTTGTAAACCAAAACCTAAAACACAGAAGGGAAGGAGAATAACTTCACTGCCCTATATCTAACATTCAGATATGGAGCGTTTCAACTAGAACTATTAAAATATACAGTAGTGTGTTATGTAACATTCATGTGACATAGAATTTTACTTATTACATTAAATTCACACTTAATATTGATATACAGTATGTCTCCATTTTTTAAACAGGGATAACATATCACTGCTAACACATTATTAATGGCTGTCAAATGTCATGTTGTTCAATTTGTTTCTGGACATTTTTTACTTCCACAGTCATGTCGCTGCCCTCTTCCCATGACGCCTCACACTCCTACACGCTCATTTCAAAACCAGCAAGTGCTGTGTGTTTCTACTCGTGCTTCTGGTGCACTGAGCTTTTGCCTAATGTACTCAAAATAAAGATGTCAGTGATCCATGCCAAATTGCAGCTCCTGTTCTGTTCACTGCAGCTGTTACTCATCTTCGCCCATCCTGCAGAACAAGCAACCCCGGATCCTGATATACGTCAAACCCAACTTTTAGTGCAGTGACTCAGCTGTTGCTGAAAGTGTTCAAGCTCAAATGTTTAAAAGAGAATACTTTAATGCATTGGAAAATTCATGAAAAGAATAATTTGGTCTATTCGCCCATCTGATGCTTTCAAAGATGTTTTTTTTTTCCCCAGGATCTTGCATGGAGATGCCTCTCGGTATATTTTGATTGCATGTCCTTTATGTAGTTTGTATTTTCTCCACCCACTCACAACACAAGAATAATTTAATATTTGTTTGATGTTCACATGTGATCTGACATCACTTGTTGGAGAGATGCATGCAAAATGTTTCCAGTTTTTTCAGTTTCCAGATTAATATAATTCTGTTTGCAGCTCCTCTTTGCTCTGTGAAAAACTCCTGCAACGTTCACCTCACCCACATCTCACCTCAGCTTAGTTTCCAGCTGCAGCAGCGGGCAGCTGTGCACTACCTGCTTGTGCCAAAATGGCAGACAGATACAGTCAGTAACAAGCTGGTGAGCACAGCGGATAACGTATTCATTACATACAAAGTAATTGAATGCAGTTTATAAATTAGAGGAACTTAGATTTCAGTCCTGTAGCTACCTGTGGTTTCTCGTTGGAAACGGCTGGGAGCTCGGCTTAGTTGTTTTATTAAAAAGACAAACATTTTCTCTGGCAATGAGCTCTGTGTCACATCCAAAATATATAGCTATACATCATTTCAGCAGGAACCAGTGTGTGGTGAGCTCATTTAAATCCCACTCTAAGCCTTACAAGAGCATTTATTTGGATGAAAATGTATAAATAGGTAAGACCAAACATACTGTATAACCTGCGAGATCACTTAAAGTGGTATATGTGCCTTTTTATGGAGAAGTGAAGCTATGAAAAACTGACCTTGACATGTCTTCTGACACAGCAGGCAGCATGTGCACTATCATGGATTTTTATAGTGGCGTGACCTCTTTTGCAAATGCCACGTTGGGAGCATATTACAGTAACTGCTGCACATCTCCACTGTGCTCAGTGAGCTCACATCACTCCTGCTTTGGGCTGACTGATTTGAGTGACCACATAATGAGTGGACGGACAGAAATGTGGTTACGCAATACTGTTACTTGCACAAGTGTCATGTTGAGCTCATCTCACACAGGGATGAAGACACGTATTGTTAATTAGCATTGAAAACATGGCAGCGCTCTCCACAGTAACTTCATCCTCTACAAGCGTACTAAAAATAGTCCCTGCTGTATGATGGAGGGTTTTTTTTTTGTTTGTTTTTTTAATTGAAGCAGCATATGCTTTAATTACAAGGATTTCTCATTTGTAAATATTTATTTCTGATGAACTTGTGAACTGTATTACCAAGTTAGTCATTATTACTAGTGATATTATTATAATTACTGCATTTTTTTTGTTCAGCTTTCGCTCCCTAATGTGCCTCTGAGTCATGAGGGATCTTCACGGGTCAGTTGCTAATGTTTCTTGGAAAAGCATGAACTAACTACAGCCACTGTACATGGAAAGGAAGAAAAATGTCCATACAGAAATATTTGCACTCCAAGTGTTTGTCATATCAAATGCTGCAACAGCATCATCCCTGCTCGGTCATATTTCTTCATTCTGACACTAAAGCTTCAGCAGCAGAGCCTGACGGGTATTCTCTTTTTTTCCCTTTACTTGGGAAAACTAATCTGAATCCAGTGAAATCCAATGTGTCCTTAAGATGGGAAGGTTCATCTCCTAATAGATGAAGACTCAAGCAGCAAACTATTAACTTGTTTTAGTTTTTTTTTTTTAAGGTGTATCAATGGCAGCCAAGACAAGTGCTGAATGCAAACGCTCCCTATCAGTCGTGTCCCTGGAGCAGCTGGTTAAGCACAGTCTGTGTGTGTGTGGAATCTTAAAAGCAAAGACACACATGCACTCTCACACACTCACACTATTGAATGCCACTGAAGAGGTCAGAAAGGAAGCGGTGCTGAGAGGAAGTGATACAGAAACACTCAAAACGCTGTCAGTAGTTAGTGCCAACATGCTGCAAAACTGTGATGGGATAATTTAACGTAACACTTCGGGCAGAATTCTTTGCATATATCTGGCTAATCCACACCTATTCCCTTCACTTCTGAGCATCAAGCGAGCCAAGTGCAAGTTGAAGTAATGACAAGCAGCAATACAGGTGCTGCATCCCGGTGTTTAAAGAAAACGTGACACCAGGATTTGTCTGTTTATACAATGAGCTAAATGAAAGAATTATAGCAGACAGACACTACTATCTCTACGTTGAGATAACTTAAGAAATGTTGATGCAAGCTTAGGCCACATTCAGACGGCACTGGATTAGTTTCCAGGCTGAGAAAGGAAAAAGAATTGAAATGCAAATAAGACGGGGATTACTGAGAGAGCATTCACTCTATCAGAGGCTCCTCCATTAGCTGGTGAAATACTGGTCACGTTTAGAAAAAAAAGCGTCTAAGCCTAATTATTGAGCCTGATTATTCTCTGTTCTTGACTTGCTTGTGTTTACATCGACTTAATAGCTCAATGAATTCCTTGTCATCGGTGAGACGTGACAAATACATGAACATTTAGCACCTCAGATTACGCCAAAAACAAGACGCACAATGATCCAATCTAAGCCGAAAATCATTCCCATTATTCAAGTCACATATACATGGTATACAGGAAGTCCCTATTCCCTAAACATGTTTGCACCAACCTGAAAATATAATATGCAACCCCCCCGCCCCAATATAGGGGCGAGGGATTTCTCTTCCAATCCAGTGAGATGTGCATGAATCCAAAGAAAATGGTGCTAAATGAGAAACTGAATCATCTCAACTTCAAAAGCAGCTTTCCTGCACACCCAGAAGTGTGAAATTTGTAGCTGCAGGGATGGCACTGACTTGAAAGTGCCCCAATGTGAATTCTTTTTTTATAGTTTTTCAGATCTGTAAAGAATAGAGGAGGTATTTATTGACTGTTTTCCACCCGTTGAAAATGCACTAACCCTTTGAAATGTGTTTATGTTTATTCTGGAGTGGCTCCACAAATTCATTACATAGTTGAATACACTGCAATATTGACAAAACACTTCCCTCCGACAATTTAATCAGATCCATAAAACTGATCTTTTACCTGATCTATGTGATGCACATCTTTCATGTACATCACAGTGGTTTCCACAAAATAAAAATAACATATCGAGGGGACACAAGACTGTCGTCAAACTGAGTGCTCATGTCAATATGTAAGAGGAGTTCTCCCCCTGCTGGCCAATCCTGAGTAAAGCATGACAACCAGCCACCCACCTCTCTGGATCCAGCCTGGTCTCATTTATTCTGATCAGGGAGAAATGTCAACACAGCAGCGTAAATGACCCTTTTCCCTCCAGCTTCCACCGCCTCCCCCTGAGGACCATCAAGCACTCCCACACATGTGGACAGATGTAGAGGTGAGTGAATTTGTCTTTTCTGCTCTTTTTCCATCCCTCCCTTTTACATCACTGGTGTCTCAGCAGGAGGTGACTTAAAGGAAATAACAGAGGCGAAGAAAGAGCGCCTCGCTCCAAAATATAAATATTTTAAATGCACTCTCTTTAGAATTTGGACTTTATTCCGACTTTGCATCGTCAGCAAAGAGCTATGAAGTACGTGCAGCTCGGGTTGACTGTATACATTTACAGCTTTAACCTTTTTGCATATAGCTTTTTACTTTGACTCTCTAAGTAGTAAAAGTGAAGATTATAAGAAACTCCACTTTCAGCAGTGCTTCTTGTTTCTGAACTTTATTGCTGTAATTCTACCCAGCAGGATTGTTCTCGTTTTTCTGTCCTGGATGGCGTCTCCGACAAACAAAACCTTGACGCTGCTTGTTTTCTTCGGTATTAGGACAGTTGGCAAGATTAAAGCACTGACATCATTTTCAGGGACACAAAGAGAAGGAGAAAGGGAGGTCGGGAAAGGAGAAACATTTATAGGAGGAATACAGCGCACCTGTAGCGAGTCCTTACCTCAAAGGTCTAAACCCGTCTTTCTCAAGGATAACCTGCCTGTGTGCCTATAGAACTGGATATGACAGACAGTAAAACACGTTTTCTCCCGGTGCAGAAAGCTACACGTTTATACGCACACCAATAAACCGTGAACACCAACAACATGTTTGATCCTGCCTGAGCTGTGCCATTCCACAAAGGGAATACAAGTACGTCTACTTGTCCTTTTTTTATGTCCAATGTATTGTTGACATTTTAAACTCTGCAGAAAGGTGCACATCTTATTAATATTTTGTTGGTGGGATGCGTCTCAGGGATGTCTTGACTACATTGTATTCACGGCAACACTCACATACACAATTACAAGATGCAAACGTGACGCGATTCTGACAGCTCAAGACAATAAAAATACACATCTGTTTGGCACCCAACTGATGTAACTCTGCTATTGTTGCACCACTCCATGTTCAGTCATGCTTACAGAAGAGTATCCTGACAATAAAGTGTCAGAGAAATAATACAAACAACATCTTTCCACCTCAGAAGATACAGAGAAAAACACTCTGCAACTGTATGACCAATCCTATTCATGTTGCGGTAGTTTAATGAGAGATACGCATGACTTTCAGAGCAAAAATGTCTCTCTAAGAATTGGTCCATGACTGTCAAACATACAGCCCAGTGGAGATCCACTCCAGCACAGGATAAATAGTATAATTATATATGAAGAGGATAAATAATGTAACTGCTCTTTACAATGAATTAACTAGGGATGCACTGTTTTACTCAAAACCATAACGGAATAATAGAAACATCAAAGCAGTGTTGAGTGAATGAGTTAGTAAAAACATGCATTTTGTCAACACTGGCCTGAAAAAGACACACTGACTGACAGAATGTCAGATCTTTCAGCAGATCCGCCAAATAGAGCTCAAAGTCAATTCATTAATTACAATTTTTGGATGAAACAAATTTCAAACAGAGAACATGAGGTACAGATGGAGAACCTTTTCGCAGTAAATGAAAGAGGAACAGTTGGAGTATGCCATCATGTTACTGGTCAAGCCCTGTGTTTTTACCTGTGAAGGACTGGCGACCTGTCCACAGGGCCCTCCGCCTTCACCCACAGTGAGCTGGGTTCGGCTGCGGTGCCCCGCGACCCTGAAGCTGGATGAAGGATGGATGACTCAATGGATATATTATACTCATTTTGCTGTGTCATAAGATCCCTCTGTGAAAAACACATTGGTACTATTTGCTTCTTTCTTTTCCTCAAAACGTGGAGACTGATATTGTATAAAGGTAGGCCTGACAATAACATCAATTTCACTTCCCACGGGGCTTTGGAATAGCCTGATCATCAAAAACTCATGGGAGCCTAAAACGTTGAATGAGTTTTTGAAGCCACTGTCACACCTGCCTTTTAAAAAAAAAAGAAAAAAAAAAGCTGTTCAAAATGTATGAGCAACTTCACCGGCGTGGATGCCAATTTTGCCTGGAACATGAGGGGGGGAAAAAGCTCCTCTGTATTATGTCTGAAATGGAAAACATTGTTGGAAATAAAATGCACTGCGGAGCCGTAGCCCACAGTTGAAGCAGGAATGTAGCTAATTACATTCAATTGAACCCGCCAGAGCGAAGACACAAAGAACGTGAGCCTCTCTGAACTTGGTAATGAACAAACTCTGCTTTACAGGCAAATATCTCAATTCAATTGTGACCAATCTTTTGGCAGCCCTTTGGTCGAAGTGTGTGACGTGCAACTTCATCAACTCAGTCTTTCGGTTATTCAGTTACAGAACATAACCTCAATGAGGCCAACAGCAAAACTAACATGGAGGAATAGGAAGTAAAACAAAATGCAAGCTCAATCATATCACCGCTTGTCATTTATTTACCTTCTTGAAAATACACATTTTAACGTTTACATTTCATGAAATATACTTAGAAGTAAACGCATCAAAAAAATAAAATAAAATCCAACCATGGGTGGAGATCATGTGAACTGCGTTTTTGCATTTTGCAAAGAAACTGAAAGAAAATATCAAAAGTCGGCACAGTTAGAAATGCAGTCAATCTTTCTGTCATCTTATTGGGCTCTGGAAGGCCTAACAGTTCTTTAAAGAGTGTCGTAGATTTTGCAGTGTAAATACGAGAGCTTCTCAGTCCGGCTTTTCCTCAGCAATGGAAACCACTCGTGTGGTTGGAGCTCCACAACCCTGAAGCCTGACATCTTCAAGTGTCGTTTCTTCATTGCATGGAGTCCCAACAACTGCGGTGAGTGGATGCAAAAATGGTTCCTGGTCCATACCTGGACAGCAACCTTGACAATGTCTTTGGAATCCGTCTTTTGGGGTTTGATGGGGGGTTGTGGGATGCCACTGGTCAGATCGAGCACTGAGTCAAACAGTCGTCCGCCTTCATCAGGCTGTAATCTGTGCAGGGACACAGGCTTGTCTACTGAAGAAGTAGCTGCAGTGATTTTGGTTTTAACAAGCTGTGATAAAAGATCATCTGTTATAGTTACGCCCATATTAAATTTCCCCCAACTCTTTTTGGAAGGCATTGCTGCCGGACCGTCTTGTGGAGCTTCTTTGTTGACAGGAAGCGGTTTTCCAGTAGGACTCAGATGTACCTCCAGGTCGATGGAGCGAGTGTGAGGCAGGATCATTCGCTTACAAACAAATTCTTCTCCTCCAAGCAGGTCCCGCAGAGCTGACTCGGCCTCCACTACCTCAGGTTTCTGGCACACGTCTGACTGAGCAAACCTCCACAGCATTTCTTTCACCTCTTCCTTCAGGTCACTCCCTAACCGTGGTCCAGTCCACTGCGGCAACTCCAGAGCTACAGCTTCATCCAATGTGGAAAAGTCTTTTTTCAGCTCAAGCTGTGTGTTTTTCAGTGCTACGTTGACAAAGTCGGGGCTCAAGGCCAAGGCAATAAGGTCCTCTGGGAACTGAGAGACAAAAGCCAAACCTAGAAGGCCGGTGAGCAGATGCTCCGGATATCGTTGGAGTTCAGCTTTGCTCTGCCTCAGGGCTTCGATGAGACTCGGATAGAAGCCAGGGCTCTGCGTCGGGGGAAATCCTAATTGGCCAAAGGCCCACAGGAATTTGCATGTGTCTTTAATCCTGCAGTGTGGTACTAGCAAAGGCACTCTCTCAGCAATAGCAGAAAGGATGTCATCATTCCTGTAGTGGAGTGCTGAACAGGTCAGGGCTACGTGCATCAGGCCCTTGACACCCATCCTGTGGGCCCGCTGAGGAACTTCCAGAGCCATCGCCTCGAGCCACGCCTTGTGATACAGGTAACTGAAACGCTGGTATTTCAGCACATTCACAAGAGCCAAGTCACTCAAATCCTTCACAACAGAGCACGCCTTATCAACAATCTGTTTCGCTGTACCTTCAGAAATCGATGTTTGAGATTTGAAGAGCCCTAAGCATATCGTGCCAACCTCCTCCGGGTGCAGTTGTTGTGAATGACACATGAGAAGGTGCTCTATTGGACGAATCAAGTCTTTTTGGCACTGCCTACTTTCTCCCATTATATATATCAACTGGACCAATTCAGGGAGTCCCACTTGTTCCAGATGTAGTTGAACTGAGTCATAAAGGTGCTGTAAGAACTGAGGCACCTGCTTCCCTATGCAGCGCCACAAGTCAGCGGCTAACATCAACTCATGCAGAGTCATTTGTTTGGCTCGACGACGCAACTCAGCCTCATGCACCTCAAGCACGGTGTGGTCTGACGGCATGTCCAGCCGCACAAACGATCGCAGCACCTCCAGCAGTTGAAGGTGCGTGAAGAGAGAAAGGCGTTCCACTGTGTACCGGAGGAGCACGATGAAATGTTGATCGCGCCTTAATGACGCCATCTTGGTAGGGTGCAACCTACTGAGCTCCGCGAGGAAGAAGGAGACATCAGACGGTGTCAGGCTACTCTTTAGAACGCCCACTTTGTCCAACACTCGCACAGCATCTTCCCATTGGATCGGATTAGGCCGCTGGGCGCGGTCATGGCTCACAGAGGCATACTCCTGGCGGCATTTCAGGAAGGCACGCGAGTCTACTCGAACATCCGGTGGTATGGGCTGTTTGTGGTGGCGAGGTACAGAAGTGACGCTGGCTTCGGCACCTTTGTTGAAAGTTAAATCAAGTAGGGTGTTTTTTGTGCTGTAGAGATGTCGAGAGCAACTCACACTGTAACAGTTGCTCTGCTGCCAGTAAGAAGGTGTGTGGGAGGAAAGACACTGTTCATCCTCTTCATTATCTGCTTTGCTGTGGGAGGCTGAGGAATTCCACATGTAATAGGACGACGGGCGATAATGGAGCTTGTAAGCACCTTGAACAGCGACGTCTTGGCGTTTCAGAATTCCTCCCTTTTCGCCCCGATCGTCGGGATCATCCTCTGTTTTAGGAAGCGTGTGTTGAGCCCGGGCAAAACCCCTTCTCAAGCCTGGGAGGTGGCGTAGTCTCGAAGCCCTACGATACAGCACGCAGGCAGCCATCGAAGTGCCAGACTGAAAGGAGGGAACAGACACAAAAGCAGAAAAGAGCTCCATCAAAGACATGCTCACATACATTCTCAATCTTTCAATTGTCAGGCCTCTCTCATGTGGAACCAGCTCCCAGTGTGAGTTAGGGAGGCTAAGGCAAGTCCCACACATTTAACTCTTTTTAATAAAACTTACAGTGATCGCGAGTTCAGGCCAACTCGGACCATGTTCTAATTAGGCTGCTCTAGGTTTAGACTGCAGAGCTGCTCTCTTTTCTCAATCTGTCTCCACATATCCCTGTGTCACTCGTACATGTCACCAACAGTCTGTAGTCTCTCCATCCTGTCCACTCTCTCTCTCTCTGCATCTTCCTGCAGGACCTCCGACAATGGAAGTGGAAGCTAATGATCTCATACCTCACACTCTCATCGCATCTGCAGAGAGCGGATTAGCATACTGTCTGATGTGAACTTATTTGTTTCTCTCGGCCTCTGCCATATCCTTTTTTCTCTTAATAGCACCAAACCCCAAATGGAACAGCTAAAACTCTCCACCTGGGAGTCTGGTTCTGCAGTTTTCTTCCTGATATAATGAAGTTTTTCTCTTTCCTAGCATCGCTCCTGCTGCTCATGTGGATCTGTTGGGTTTCTCTCGGGAAATGTACAATGAGATGATTATGTTGTAATAAATAAACGGAATGTTTTTTGTTTTTATTATTATTTTTAACACAAGCCTAAAACTGTTACAAAGACATTGTAGCAGCTTCTTCCTGCCCAGAATCCAAAATTTAACTATATTAAACACCGTCTGGACAACGACAAATGAATTGTCAAATTGTGTAAGGGTTAAAAAAAACTGTCAGTCATCTTAAGGCAACTTAAACTTGTGATTTTGTTCAATTCAAAAAGGTTTTAACGGGCAATATACACTGTGAGTGCCTTTATATTCTGAGGTCCAACAGATAAATGAAGCCGGCAAAGTAGCAGTACAGTTACTGAGAATTTTCAAAGGTAAATAAAACCCAATGACAATCCTTGGTTAGTTGTTATAGGAAACATTATGGTCCAACTGGTTATAGGTCTACAGAAGGCAGAGGTGTTTACGACGCCAGATTGGTGAGGATATAAAACTGTTAAGAGCCATCAAGGAGAGGAGAAGCCATTGCGGTGTCAGCTGGACCTTAGTCTGCAGGAACCTTTTCAAGAAGCTCACTGGACATTTTCAAAAAGTAATGATTAGCACAAACAACATAGTTTAGAAAATGTGAAAGCGCTTAACTTCTGACAAAATGTCACCAAAGTTCTAATTTGTACAAAAACAGGAAAGGTGTCATTTTGAACAAAATATACAAATGTGCTCTTTCAAAATTTTGAAAAAATTGATTTAAAAAAAATAAATGGAGGGGCGAGGAGGATTGTCCCAAAACTACACCTAACAATTATAATGAAAATAAATGTATTAATACATCAAAGAACAACCCAGAAGATTGGTAATATTACAATGTTCATCAGTCTGTCGGGTGACGTTTTGCCTGATAAGAGAAAAAAAAGAATGCTCAATTCAAGCTCAGCTTGGTGGAGCAGGTTCATTCAAAATTCAATGGTGTTTTTTCTCATTCACATTTTGGACGGTATGTTCAGGCTGTTGCATGTTTCTTGCAATTACCGTACAGTATATTTATGGCATTCATGGCATGTCTTGCTTGTATTTACATCTCGTGGCACACACAGACTACACCTCTTATCCATCCTCACTCTCAGTTTCCTGACCTCTGTCCTCCTCACTATAGTGGACATCAAATATGTAATCGGGAGCCTAACATACAATACATCGCCCTGCCATGGTGCAACCACGCCAATGAATTCCACGCAAGGCCTCAAAAAAATCCTCATATACTGACAGATAAAAGTTTAATGTGACGAAAGGATTTCACACAGGTAAAACAGGCTCTCCTGTGAGTGTATCTGTCAGATAAGGATGTAGTACTTCAGCTCAGTTTTTTAGATAATTGTTATTTCTGCTATAATAAAACACAGAAATCTGTTAAATTGACCTGAACACAAAATAAAGCTTTGAAATGTGTCGTACCATGTTAAAAACATTGCTGTCTGACCCTCATTCCATACAGAAATAGGTATCATTATTAAAGCTGAAGAGTACAACTTTAGATTTTTGTATGTATCAGTATTGTAACAAGTGCCAGTTTGTATTATTTGGTACCACTGAAGTAGACTTCAGTTTTCAAAGTGTCGATGATCACTGATTTAGAGAGACTTAAGATTTATTTATGGGCAATAAGATAAAGACTGATGGATTATCTTCAGAATCAAGTCATTGCTGTCTAACATCTATTTGAATGTGTTAGTTGCCCTTCCTGGTTTTACATTGGTGTGTACATTTCAAATCATTATTTAATACTGGCTCTATTCAGCTGTAGATTAACCTCAATTTACCAAGCCAACAAGTTCATTTTACTCCTAACTTTGAGCAAGAGTCAACAAATAAGGCTTTGGGGTAGGTTCTGAATGATATATTTAATTATAATCACTTTAACGAGTACACAACGGCCTTAGGCATATCTTTAAACTATTATTTTAAGAAATCAACTGTGAATTATACAATGCAAAGTGTTCCACTTATATCCCAGTACAGTAATATGAGATGAGACATCAGATTATGCCTTTTAGTCCACTCTCATCTGCAAATGACTGAAAAAGCTAAATGATGACAGTGCAACACTTTTAATCCAGCTGATGTTGTTGCCGTGATCAAAATAACGATATATAATGCCCCGTGTCAAGTTAAACTCATGAGTTCGTCCCCGACTGTTTAAACTATAATGACATTTGAGTCTCGTTGCAGTTTTTAAACCTAGAAATGAGCAGTCACGTGTTAAAAGAGGAAAGGGCTGCTGGTAAAGTCAGATTAACGTCAAACAAATCCCGAGCTATCCTGCACAAGTGATCTAACTTGTAATAAGATGAACACAAGTCTAGGTTTAATGAGGTCGTTTAACTCACCTTTCCCAGGGATATTGAGAAAAGGCATGCACTTATTCGCACATTCAAGACTCGACACCGCGTCCGCAAGGGAAATTATTTTCGTTGTCAGAATAAAATCAACATAATGTGTTAAGTTAATGGATACAAATTCTGTTGGAAAGAAACAGCTAAGATTGTTGTAATTACTTGTATAAAAATGTAGGCATGATCAAACACGTTCAATGGCATCATTACGTTGTAAATTATATGAGGATAAAAGTGTCGTGTCGGGGTTGTGGTGTTTTATTGTGAAAGTGTACTCCAACTTCCGGATAGTGCAGCCATTACTGAACAGTGTGTGACCTACGGCATCCTGGTAGGCTCAAGTGTGAAGAAAATGCGAACCACGATATAAAAACAAACCGCTTGACAAGTTCTACTTTGTTGTTGGGGTTTAATCGGAGGAAACATACGTAACATTTCGTTTGATATTAACTTCAAAATCTTACTTCCGCTCTATAAAGCTTTGAATGGTCTCAGACCTAAATACATCTTAGATTTAACACCCAGACCGTTGAGCTCCTCAAGAACAAATGTTCCCAGAGTCAGAAGCAAACAATGTAAAGCAGCTTTTAGTTCCTATGCTCCTCATCTGTGGAACAAACTTCCTGAACACTGTGGATTGCTGACATACTTTAAATCAGGTTTTTTCACGTTTTTCCATAATCTTAATCACTTAAGATTAAGAGCCTCAATTGCCTCGTTCTAATGTATTTTCTTGATTTCCTTGTAAAGCACTGTGAATTGCTCTGTGTCTGAATGAAACTATGAAAATAAAGCCTTGCCTAATATAAGCATGCACACAACATTGTGTGTTCTTGAAAGAAACAATATGCAATTTAAATAATATAATCTTATAATGAAACCAATTTTTTTTTACTCATAAGGCAATTGATGAAATAATAATTCATGTTTGAAAAAATACCTTTTAATCATAAAAAAGAGCACATTCGTTTTTTACACAACTTTATTCTGGATCTTGCCTATTCTTGTTTTATGGACTTGGACAATAATTGAAAGCTTCATCTAAACCTAACATTTCTCAATAATGTCATGACACCACATACTTGCACAGTGCAATAATAGTTGAATTTAATCACAAACAAATTGTTGCAAGTCAATCATTCAAAAATACTGAGTGAAATGACTTGATTTCTTGCCATCAAATACATTTAAACCACAAAACTTTTTGAAACTTTCGAATCATTACAGCTGTTAGATTAAATTACATGTTCATAAAAATAATAAAAACAATAGAAACATAGAATAAACATAGAAAACAAAAACAACATATAAACTATCCGACACATTCCAAAACAATACATAGTTCGTACTCACTTTTCATAAACTAAAACTACATTTAATTGTTTACTTTTGAAGAGTGAATGATGGATTGTTTTGGCTCACTTTTGATCGTTTTTATCACATTGCTTTTCTTGTTTTTTTTAATGAATTTTCAATTCAATAACAGTTGTAATTTGATTAATTTGATTGATAATTTCTGTCCTCTCTCAGAGACATGTTACTACCACTCCTTTAGCATTCAGACGTACATTGTTGACAACTTGTGAAGAGTATGTTGTCTTGATCAAAATATTTGCTTGTAAATAGACACAGTAACATTAGTATCATCAAACAAAAAAAACAAAAAAAAAACCTTCACAATAATCAACATGAAAGTGTCTCAAATCACAACGAAGGCAGAAATGTCATCTCCAAATGTGTTGACTAATGAAGTTACAGCTTCTTTATCTTGACGCAATCAATTAAGAACACGCACACATAAAGAGAAGTACTTACCCTCCTGCATTTTACCCCTTCTCTAATTTTAATTTGATCATCTTCGTTCGGCTCAGGCGGCAGCAGGAAGGCCGCTTCGCATTCTGTGCCTCCATTGTGTGACTTCACACATGATTGCATCCAGGGGTGAAAGGTGACGCAGACTGACCTATGGCCATAAGCAAGACAATCCCCTCGTCTCTGCTGGGCGCACTCTTGGGTGTCCTTTCAGCGGGAAGACTCTCTTCAACTGAATTTTTAAAACCGCGTCAGCAGAATTTACTTTACTGAAACAGCAGAACCGTGCTCTCTGCACGTTTTCGAACAGTTCCATAAATGTTACACCCACATAGATGTTTGTGATTTCCTGTGAAATGTATTAAAAGGGAAGAAAAAAAAAAAAGTTATCCGCTTCAGCATGACAGAAAAAAATCCCACTGTTATTCTGAATAATGACTGTATATTTATATTGCATTGTAATGAATAATGTCAAATAATAATTAAGTTTACACTTCTTCCTGCTTCCTTTCAAACGTGTAAATCTAGATTGGCACATATTGAAGGCGGGTTGTGTTGTCTCTTCTACATTCGTTTACTCATTTGGATGTTTTTTGTTCAAAATAAAGATATATCAAATCAAATCAATTGTGTAGGAGGTTGAAGATATGTACTATGATTACATCAAATCGCAAAATGCTGCAATGATGACAAAATATCTTGGTTTGATTGTTGGAAATTAGAATTTTAATTTGTTAATACTATAATACTGGAAACAAAGTTGTTGAGAGACTTCAACATTCCAAACTACAAATAGTCAAAAGTATCGGGGAACCGTTTGTGGATAAATTCCTCAATTACGATAGGTGTTAAAATTACACAAGAAAAAGAACCCTCATGAATCATGACTGCTTGAAGTGATTTTTAACTACCTTAAATTGTAAACAGCAAAGATTTGATTCAATTACACAGTACTTGGATCCAATATCTACATTCAGAACATTTGTTAAACACAGCTTATAAAGCTTTATTCAGAACATAACAAAATGGCAACAACAAAAAAAAGTGGCAACTCAGCAGAAATTTCCTGAATCAACGTAAAAAATGCAAATCAAAAAGTCTGAATGTCAGTTAAAATCATGGGTAGTGGCTTATTACTCCAAGAGTAGCAAAGCAGCTTACATAGTGTTGATGGTAATGAGGAGGAGTAAAGATATCTGACTGAAAGAAAAAAGCAAAACGAAAACAACTAATACGATACTTGTTTCCACTAATTTCAGAATTCCCACCAACGGTAATGAAGAAAAGTTCAAAGGAAAACATGGATTTGGAATTCAGCGTTGTCATGACAACTTGAACAACAGTGATGTTAAATGATCCTTGACAGTGCAAACACTGATACGGTTAACAATCTATCAACTCAATCTCGAAAACTCGAAACGACTGAATTCCTGCTCTCCGTTCAAATTGTTGTTTCACTCTGAGCTCCAGATGATTTTGTCAGTACAAATCAACTGAAGAAGGAAACAAACAAAAACGGTTTGAACCTGGAACTTAAAATAAAGTAAATAGATAAGTCGTGTCCGACCTCAGTTCTGCATGTTTTAGATGTTTCCCATCTTCAACACGGGAATCTTAAGATTTTTGTTATCATCCAGCCCCTTAAAAAAAAATAAAAGTCATTGATGCAATCAGGTGTGTTTGCAGCAGGGAGAGACCTCAGATATGCAGGATCAGGACTGTACATGAACAGTTTAATTCAGATACTTAGGTCTACACAGGCAACACAATGGCAATTCTCTATTTAATACATAATCAAGGCGAATTAAAAGCTTTTGCTTGAGTCCACAATGTTGCTTTTGTATTTGTGCAACTGTTCCATTTCAAAAGTCATACCTGTTTGGATAGTTATTTGAATAATCTTTTTTAGTTTTCTCAGACTTTTTGTGAACAAAAAGCTCCTTCCAGTTAAAAAAAAATCGACTTTCGTTTCCACCATGGAATAAACATGCACTGAAACAAGAGATTTACCAAAACAATTTGTTTAGATACCACAAACCATGCATTGATTTATAAATCTTTGGGTTTATTTAAGTTTTGATGTAAAACTTTTGCATTTACATTTGAACATCTGCAGCAATGTGTACAACCGTATTCCCTTTTTGTTGTTTGTTTGTCTGTTTGTTGGTTTTGCGTCGTGGACGTGCATGTTTCCCACCAGTGGACATGAAGTGGAGAAACTTGGAGAGGAAGTGGCTGATTTATGCAAATGACTGAGTCGAGCAGGATCCTGAGCAGCTCTGAGTTCTCTGGCTGGGAGGGAGGGAGGGAGGGAAGGAAGGAGGGGAGGGGAGGGGAGGGAGCCGCCCTTCATTCACCACATGGTTAAACCCTGGACTCCACTCGCGCCACTTTCGCAATCTTACTACGATTCCCAAACTCCTCGCAAATCATAGCAGCACATGGTTGTGCACTTTTTTTTTCGCTCCCTCCTCCGACTGCACGTCTGAGCTCAATCAGTCAATCCTGTTTTTCTTTCCCCAGTTTGTTCCTCCAGAAAACAGTGAGTAAACGGTAAGTCTGTGAACAAGTGAGTGGAAGATGGTGGATTTTTTTTTTTTTATAGAAGCTTGTGCGTATTAACGCGCCTGGTATTGCCAAAGAAACCTGTTGTTAGCCTTTTTTTTTTTTTTTTTTCTTGTTAGATGCGTAAACGTCCGGAAAGTGTTTTGGATCGGGTTTGTACGCGGACACAGGAGTTCACTTTTTTTTTTAATTTGTTTTGGTTTTTAAAGCGTTTTACGCTAGTGCATAGGGAAGGGAGAAAAACAAACAAACACGTTTTAATCGTCAGTTTCCGCATTTGAAAACAATGTTGTAGAGGCGCATGGCAACCTCTCCTCCATGGTTGGAGAATGAGGGAGATTTGAAAAGCATGTGTTGCTGCCGCTGCGACTCGATCCGCGTTGCCTCCTGGAAAGTGATTCCCCCCCCGTCTTCTCCGCCAAATGACGCTTTTGCACGGCTTCATTAGCGGCCGCGAGACCTCGACTCATGCGCCTCCGTTGCAGACTTGACGGGAAGTTTTCGGCCGATTTGTGCGCATTTAAAAAAAGTGCGTCCAGAACAAAGCGGCAGCACATGGAGGGGACGCAGCAGGCCGCGGGCGCCACAGTTAGCTGCTAATGCTAACCCACCAGATAGTGAAATAGATTTAAGTCGGAACATTCTGAATGCGTGGTTTCGCTCCCTCGTGTTCGACCGAGTGGCACGTTCAGAACACCACGTGAGAGCCTGATCAATAAATAAACGATTATTGGTTAAAAAAAAAATTAAACATTGCTATTAGCGGAGCAGCTATGTTGCTAATAATCGAGAAAATGTAACGCTTTAAAAGTGAAGGCTGACTGGTGGCTCACACGTTACCTTTAGTGCGACTCAAACCTTCTCAGTTGTTTTAAGTATTGTTTGAGGAAATAACTTACTTGTACTGCAATTCTGTTATCTTTAATCTTAAAGCTAATCGTGCTAGCAGTTTGTGGTGAAGTTGGCCTCCAGCACGTTGCTTATTGGTAAACTTAAACATGGTACAAAACTGTACAAATTCTTAACTTTATTGCTTTAAGGGCCATTTAATAACACATTCATACAATTTACATTGATTTAATTAAAACCTCACCTTTACAGAAGCTACCAATTCCACAATAAATGATTGCTGATATTTAGAAATGTTCTGTTATTGGTGGGTTGTAGAGATGTTTTATAGTCTGGTCGTAAACCGTTTTTCTAACTAATGTCACTTGTATTTGATTTTTAGTTAGTCAGTCATGAAAGTATCGTCTCTGTTGCCAGAGAACCAAATTTACAAGGATTTATGATAATCATTCGTTGTATGTCAACAGTTTTAATCAACATGCATGCAATTGATATTATATATGTCAAAATAATCTCATGTAGTACGTACATGTCGAAAATGATCATTATCCCACTTACCTGTGAGGTCTAATTTTGGAAATTGGCTCACAAACTAAAGGGCCAGGGGCCACATGTGGCCCATGTCTGCTTTAGCTCTCTACTAGTCTGTAGGCCAAACAGAAATAAGACCTCAGTTTAAATAAGAGTATCTTGAGACTTCAACACAGTATAAGCACACATATGGGTTAGACTTTTGTGATGATTGCTAAACATTGTGTTTTTGTAAATATTGACTTGCCTTTCAGATTCAGGTAGCACTTTATAGATCACAAACATGTGCTTCAGTTATTTCATATGTGCAAAGATAACATGTTTTAAAACCTCTTGCACCAGGTCCACATCAGAGAAGGGTATACCATGCATAGTATCCCAAATAGAACATCCAACTTTTTTTTCTATTTTAATGTCAGTTAATCATTAAATGATTTTTTTAAGAGGAAATAGATTACTTTGTCACACCAAACTATTGTGTGGCTCTATAAATGACTCTTCTTTGACCTTTTCAGATTTAGTATAGATTATGTGAGAGATGTTTTAGATGCATTTGTAACTTGAAATTGCAGACATTCAAAATTTCCCTCTTTTTTTTGTTCCACATGTAGAAAATCTTTTGTTCTGGTCTGACTTTGTTAGATCCACATGTTGACAAGAACTTAAGTCTTTGTTGAGATTGCTTCAGAGCATGTCCAGATGTGAGATTGTGAGTTTAAAGTCTTGACTGATCAAGATAGTTAATTGGATAAATGATCCACAAATAGTCATGTTCTTATATGATAAACTTCTAGGATGAGTCACTCAAGACAGGAAGATGGAGCTGAGTGAGTTCTGAATTAATAATAAAGAAAAATATGTAATGTATGCATTCCCTAAACGAAGATAAAGGTTTATGGGCCTTAAAAGTTGGTTTAAAGTGTTAAGATGAACAGTATAACGGAATCTTGAAAGTCTGCGTTCTCTTCGGTGGCTGAAGCGTCGAATGACAGGCCAACTTCGGCGTCGTCCGGTAGCACGCGTTAGCTTGTTGTGTAGTGGGAAGTTTGGAGCACGCGCCCGCTCGTCACGAGCCACGCTGCTCGCGTGCGGCGCACTGAGACGCGGGCGCACGCATGGCTCCCGGGGCGTCGGGTGAAGTTTTATTTAATTTGTTTACCAGAGAACCGGATCTCGCTCGCAACATGTAGAAAGTGTTGACTTGTGGGCGCCATGTTATCGCGTGGGGGAGGGGTGCAGAAATGTGGCCCGAGCGCGAGTGTTGCTGTCCCGAGAGCCGCTTCTCTTTCAGTCTTCTTGCAGTCGAGCTTCAGTCCTCCCCATCAGACCCGCATCAGGACTGCCCCTCCCGTTCGACCGATCCCACTTCAATTCCCCTTTCAGAACCGTTTCAGTCCGGTCCTGCGCTGGTGCTGCTTCCGTCCATCAACTTCAGTAATGGAGAGTCTCAACACATGGACGCTCCTGCTTTGTTTTCATCCGTGTTCTCCTGCACTTCCTCCTCATGGCTCGTCAAGCCACAACTCTGTAGCGCTCCTGTAGCTTTCACAACATTGTGTTCATCAGATCGTTAAAAAAACAAAAAAACAACTCTTAACCTCATCTTAAACTAAACTTTTGGTAAGTACAAGTTGCAGCTCCAAGCAAGTTTATTTGATGTAAAGTCTGCAACAACGTCCTGGAAAGTTGTAGAACCCTGCAGTAGATATGCCTTTATAGTGATTGTACTATTTTCAGTTTACTTAATTTAGTGGTTATGTTTGCCTCTGCATCGTTTTATGGAGCGACCGAGAGGCTGGAGGAGCAGACTTGCGATTGGAAGTTCACATGTTCGATTCCCACAGCAGACGGGTCCCTGAGCAAGACCACTGACCGCCATCAGCTCCCCACCGTGCCATAATGTGGCTGCCCACCAACCTGGTAATAGGATGAGTCAATAAGGGATTAATAGATACGATGGGCATCAGCTTCCTGAGTTTTTACAGCTATGAAGTCATGTTATCAAATTTATTGTGGCTCCAATTCTCTAGAAAACAAGTAAATATGTTGCAGCAAATTGAATATATAGACACTTAATTGTGCAATCTAATGTCTGCCTCTGCTTGCCTGAAAGGATTCCCTTCACCTTTTCTTTTAACTTTGTAGTTTGCAGCCGTGTGGAGCTAAGCTGCAATATATTCCGTGTTTATATTGTAGTAACGTGTTGGAAACTCCTCAAAATGCAGTCCATGTAAACACTCCCAACAAACCAGTACCCAGCTGATGAACACAGTCCTAATCTCTGGTAGAAGTGACCTCCGTCATGGAGGAATTTAAAGTGGAGCTCTTGCTGTGGTATAAAGAACATGCAAGTGGCCGATGAGGGTGAATCAGTAGAATTAATTTGATCCGGATTCACTCGCAGTTCTAAATGCTTTAGAAATGTAGAATAAGTTCTATATGTATATATATATATATTTAGAAATGTGGAATAAGTTCTATATATATATGTGTGTGAGATGAAGTATACATTTAACTCCCTTTGATGCTACATGTGATCTCTGGGAGCGGTATTTACAGTCTCTCACACGTCCTTTCCTTTTGGAAAAACAAATCTAAAGCTGGCTGAACTGTTAGATTATGTACTTGTTGCTTCCTTTCTGCCTGAAAGATGAGCTGCTCCGGTCGTGGTTCAGATTTGACGGA
This sequence comes from Lipophrys pholis, assembly GCF_963383615.2. Lineage (NCBI taxonomy): Eukaryota > Metazoa > Chordata > Actinopteri > Blenniiformes > Blenniidae > Lipophrys > Lipophrys pholis. The sequence continues at coordinate 11,190,905 of NC_137632.1, forward strand.
TCACCTAATGCTGTCTGCTTTCTCTTTCCCCACAGATGGTTTGGCTCAACAGTCTTCATTGTGGATATAAAGGCACCACCTGTGAAAGAAAACGCCCCACGGACACTTTCTGGTCACTGTGGTGCCAAAGTGCTTACAGTGCAGGTAGTTTTGTATGAGTCTACTGCAGTGAAGGCACTTTCAGCACTCTTCTGACGATGCTCACTGGAGGATCGGGCTTGTTGCTCCGTGGCAGGCCTGAATGGGCCCAATCAAAACGCTTCTGTTATTGGAGATCCGACAGAACTTGTCATCTTGCTGCGAGGCTCTGTGTTTACAATCCGAGCACTTAGTGTTGCGCAGCTACTCATGAATTTAAATACCAACCTCTTAATGTAAAGTATTTTTTTTTTACTTAATGCCTTTGTAATGGATTCTCACGTGCATTTGCAGCAACGCGCTTTCATTGGCCGGCCGTCCACCTTTTATGCTAAGGTGCATCTAGTGCAGATAGTGAAGTAGACTAGCATCTACTGCCCTAAGTGCTCCTTCTGGCATAAGGAGCCTGGACTCTCATCTTGATTTATATGCATGTGTGTTTACAAGCTCGACTGTGACAGCTCTCTGTTAGTTTTGCATAGTTGCGCTGCAAGAAACAGTTAGTTGTGCAAATCTATGCAAAACTGACGGCGGCCTGTGTTTTCCGTTTGGCGTCCTCCTGTGCGGCGTCACTTCCCCCCGCGGTGGTTCGGCCACCGGGATCCTCCTGCAGCGCTGTGGGAAAGGCACAGACAGGTTTCAGTAGTATTAAAGTGCTTATAGTGCAGGTAGTCTGATTGAATTCTACTGCAGTGTGAGCACTTCAAGTACTTCTAGACTTCTCCGTCTTGGGGGGGGGGGGTGCGGATGCGGATGCAGCAGTCAGTGGCATGTGGGTCTCTGGTCAGTTTTGCTGGTTTGCTTTCAGCTTTTCAAATGTACTGCTGTGCAAATCCATGCAAAACTGATCATGGAGCTGAAAAGAATCGGTGAGGAGCGACCCCTTTCTCTGCAGGCCGGGAGGGGTAGCAATGCTCAGTCCCTGTGTGGTATTGCACTTGTCCCGGCCTGTTGAGGACGTGGGAAATGGTCCCGCAAGTGCTTCAAGGAGATCTCTGCATTGGCCTCGGATTATCGTCCTCCTCCAGTCACACTTCTCCACTTCTCCTGCCGTGTTACTTTTCAGCGCAACGAAGCGGCTTCTGCGCTTCATCCTGATGTTTGATACAGATCTGTGGAAGAAGTTTAATCTAACTTTTATGAAAATAAAATGCTGAATATAGATTAGAGTTCTGTTTTTTGTTTTGCATGGAATTATGCAACCTCCAAATTACTTGTTCAAAAATCCATACTAAAAATCATGTTTACATTTTTGATCTTTTCCTTGATGCATTTATGCACATAAACCAATTTAACAAAAAATGTAAATGTAACTTATGTATATATGAAGGATTTTATTTTTAATTTGAGGAGCATAAGAATTTTTACCCTCGAGATTTAGGAAACTTTTTTTGTCTTGGCTTTTTAGAAAATGAAAATGCAATTTAATCCTTCGTTGTATAAATAGATGGGTTGAATAATGGGTGAAAAATGCTTAGTAATGCTTTTCTTGTTGGATTTTTGGAAAGTGTTTGTTTTCCTGAAGAAAAACATCTTGGTGTATTTTGCTATCAAAATTCATGTGATCATCAATGATTGGCATTAAAAAAAAGTTTGTGCAGACGTATTCGTCTCAAAGTAAATTGTTAAAACATTACACAAACGACACCTAATTCAATATACAGCACAACTTCTTAGTTGTATATGCAGTGATTTTATTTTTTTGCTGTTGAAGAGCAAATTGCCATATGTCAAAGAGACATAACTGGTGAGCTGTTCAGCAAAGTCCTGCTTGTTTAGTTTTTTTTAATTATTGAATGTAAGCAGCACATCCCTTTTATTGAATGAAAACAAATGACCAATTACATGTTTTACACCGACATTTACTTCAGACTGTTGATAAGAGGGTCAAAATCCAGTTCAAGTACTCTGATCAAGTTGTTTCTTTATATTGATAATTGAAACTTTATGTTTATAGCTAATAAATTAATTCTTTGCAAAGAAAAAAAGGACCTTCATTTTAATGAGATTTAAAGTTTAATATATTTTGTCACAAATTTGCTTTGAGAAAAGACATTGAGACAACTGAATTGAATCCTTCCTAATATTACAAAACACGTTTACTTATATAGCGCTTATCAAAAACCAGTGCGGTACAACACAGGCTAACACCAAAGAGGAATTTAAAATATCTATAAAAAAAAAACTGCAAGATACAGTGCCATGTTTAAAAACTTTTTTTTTTTTTTTAAATAGAATTCAAACTAAAATATGATTATAAATCTAAAATAAATACAAGACATCACAACTAAGCAACATTCCTCTGAAGGAAGATGCTTCTTGCTAAAATATTTATTTCATATATAATACATCAGATATTCATGAGAACAATACTTTGGACATTTACTGGAATGTCCTTAAATTCTTTTTAAGTTATAACTGGCCACCGTTTAAAACATGTAACTTTACTTAAATGCAAATGATTTGCTGTCAGGTAGGAAGGTCGCTGAAGTGAAACTTGTGTGCAATCACAATTTCCACCAGTAGATGGAGCCACCTGCACATAATATAAAGTGTTCCTCCTGGTGTCAGTAGCGACAGTTTACTGCATTAAAATATCAGGACAGTTGCATTCAAATTCCCCCGAATTTTAAAAACTTGAGTGTGTTAAAGAGCATCTTAAAAAAAAAAAAAAAGTTGTGATTAGAATAATTATTGCAATAGTGATTTTGTTTACCTCAATATTCCAAATGTTTAGTTTTTTTGTTAGTTTTTTTTTTGGGGGGGGGCGGGGGTTCTTAGATTGTAATTCCTCCTTCAGTGTCATATGTTTAGATGGATGTTCCACTTATGCTACACACAAAGGCACACAAACACATACAACACATTCAATATCCGGCAATCCACTGGTCAGTGAGCACAGTCTCCATTATCTGGTGCTGTATGGTAGGCTGGCAGTGGGAGCCATTCACTGGAGTGTTCACCTTTCATTATCATGTCCTCTTTACTTGACAGACAAGATAAATGGGAAGCATCCAGAGAGGACATGAACTCAGAGATGCATTTCAGCTTGTCAGTCCACGTCTATTTCTCCAGCAACCTCTATTTACGTTGATGTCTAAAAAAAAAAAAACCCTTATGCCTTATTAAACAACAGAAAGCTGGGTGATCGCAGGCTGCCGGACTGACGAGCGCCTTGTGTCTTGGAAGTTATTGTATTAATGTGCGCAAACTGGGTAAAAGATCAAATTCTGCGACGCTATTCATTTTAACTACAGGGTAAAACAGTTAAACAAAGTCCCATTTTAAAAGTGCACCTGTTTTTTTTTTTTTTAGCCTTTGACGTGACTGCGTTGTCAGCTGATTCTTTTTTCAATTCACACTAAAATATATCTACTTGTATCTCTCTAACAAGATTCCCACAGTCGTTACAAGCCTTTGTAGCTCCAAAATAATGAACCCGATGACTTTATAGATCTCCTGACGTTCAATTAAGTGCAAATGTCTGTTACTTTGAGTGAAATGGGGGGAAAAAATTGACATTGTGGTATTGTAGCTCAATGCCATCCGAATACCTTGTTGTCAACAACTTGTGCGACCTCACGCTTTGTGCTGTTGCACCAATGTGAACATCAGGATGACTGAAGTGAAGACTCTTCGAAACACTTTATCCAACGTAAAGGTCACTGGGGGCTGAAGCCAATCGTAGCTGACAATGTACGGATGCAGAGGACGTCAAGGACAGGTTGGCAGGGCAAACAGAGACACACCACTACACGCACTCTGAGTCACATCTTTGGACAATTTAAAGTCACTAATTCGCTGGACTATCCAGACAAAAGCCATGCTGGCATGTTCATGCCACACACAGAAATGCCGCCAATCCACATTCAAACCGAGCATTCATATGTTAAGTGCAGCTCTATGGTATAAAAAAAAAAAAATTTATGTAATCGAGGCAGTGACTTTCACATGATGAAATCTGGGCCACATATTAAAACAAATTGACAAAAAAAACTGTTTCGTTCATAATGTTTAGTTAAAGGGACATTATTTACTTGTTGATGTGTCATCTGTATGCTGCTGGAGTAGCGACAAATGGCGGGAGAAAGTGCTAATAAAGGAAAGCTGACATTTATTTCGGGATGGGAATGCATTGCATGTGCTGTAGACACAGGCTAATGCTAATATTAGTCGCAGTTGGACACGTCGGTGTCAAGAGGACCAGTTTAGTTCAGGATTCTCTCGAAAGGAACCAGGAGGTAGAAACCATGAACACAACAGAGAGAGACAGCAGCTCCTCCACTGTTTTTATATCAGACACAAGGAACAAGCTGATAGAAAGTTGAATAGTTGTCGCTGTGTCATTATTTCATTATAGTGATCAGTTACTCAAACGTAGTGGAATTAATGTTAAATGCTTTTCTATAAGGTGGTATTCCCTCCCACCTCACAATGTGTGTGTGTGTGTGTGCGCACGCTCACGCTTCCATTTTCATCCAAAATGACTCCGACCCGATTGTCTTGGTCGAGCCCATCATAATGTGGGTTAGGTTATAGAGCAGACATCCAAACTGATCACTTCATGAAGGGCGACTTGCGTCGAACAGGTGAAACCGCCTGACGCCACACACGCAGCTTATTGAAGGCTCCAGTGTGCTCTTCGGGATGTGTCATTGTGTTCGGCGACAGTGGCTGTAAAAACGGCGACGAGTAAATGTCTGTTTGAGAGGTGTCTGTTCATAGCCCTGGGAAATGAAGGCTTGTCTCTTTGCAGTTCTAATTAAGTCACAATCCTCTCAGCACAAAAGTGCTCTTTGCTCAATGTATTGGGCTTTCTGCCTTTCTGCTTGATTGTGTTGTTCATCTTGTGAACCTCCCTAATCTGTATTCACAGTTCACCCCCACCTCTCTACTTCTTTCCCTGAAATGATAGGATTTTTTTATATATATATATATTTTTTTTTTACAAACACCTGAACCGGTGTCTGCTGTTATTCAGCTCTGACCTTTCGCGGTGAACAGTCGCTGCCCTCGCCGTCCCCTGGATTAAAGGAGATAGTACGGACTGGCTAAATGAACGACGCTGCCGTTCATTCATTACGTACGGGCGGTGGGCTCTCTCTTCCTCCGAGGAACAAGTGAAATCTGACTCGGAAGAAAAGAAGAAAATAAAATCAATATGCCATGATTCCTGGAGGATCTAAGTGACGGGAGCCTGTTTTTGCACACTTAAATTATTTGGGTTCCCTGGTGCAATGAGTGTGGTGAATCTGTAAAGGATTACAGAGAAGGAGGAAGTATGAGCTTGAGTATGAGTCATCCTTCATGGAGGTTTGGGTGTTGTTGGTTTCATCAACATTTAATGGCCCCCAGCACACTGCAGACCGCCTCAAACACTTAATCAGCATAAGTCCTGAACACAGGCTTTTATCCTGATAGTAATTATCCAACCAAGCGTGTCTGCTCAGAGTAATATGTGCCACTCATGATAGTTACAATTTAGCCCATATCAATATTTCATTTTATTTTATTTTTTCCCCCCTTCTCGTCACCCGGAGAATCTCAAACCTGTAGAGGTCTGCAGAGGTACTACTTTCATGCTTATCAGGGTGTGACTGAATTTAGAGAAACCTGGTTCACTGTTCTTAATACTCACAGGGCTAATTGAATATTCAGAGGGGACCTTGTGTGTGTTGATGTTGTGTCTCAGGGGATTGTTTACTTCTGCTAACAGACGGGGGGGGGGGGGGGGGGGGGGGTGTCAGCCGTGCTGCTGAGGCTGCAGTTCACGGCTGGCGTTCACTCTGATGAGGGTCTATTCCTTCAGCTGACCTCTGTGAGTAAACCGCGGCTCTATCTCCAGGATCAGGCCCGACCGGAGAATGAACTCCAGTTTTACGTATGCGCGTGGCACACCACAGCTGTCAATTTATGCTAATGCTCTTCTGAATTAGCCATGAAAAACAATTAATTTTCTGAGCAGGTTGATGGGGGAGTTTTCACAAGGAGCTTTATCACAATCTTCTTTTTTTTTTTTTTTTTTTTGCTTGAACACTTGCTGACTGTGTGGCTTAAGAGGAGGGACATGGGCTGCATTCAAAGAGTGTCCATTTAAGATTAGGAAACAATCCTCCGCCTGCTTGATACACTGTACACATTCTTGATCTTGAGGGATGTCAAGATGAGTCATGCCATTTATTCCAGTCAGTGAAAAATGCAATAGTTACTCCACGTTCTTTTCTGATAGTCATACAGACTAATGAAGAAAAGATGCAGTGCAAGAAATAGGACATAATGAGGCATGAACAGCGCTTTTTTCACCTTGAATGGCTTTTGTAGTAATCATGGTCTGATAGTAATACGCGGAACAAAAATATAAACGCAACTCTTTTGTTTATGCTCCGATTTTTCATGAGCTGTAAAACATTTAGCGTACACACAAAAGACCTATTCCTCTCAAATATTGTTCACGAATCTGTCTGAATCTGTGTTAGTGAGCGCTTCTCCTTTGCCGAGATAATCCATCCCACCTCACAGGTGCGGCATATCAAGATGCTGATTAGACAGCATTATTACTGCACAGGTGTGCTTTATGGTGGCCCCCAGTAAAAGGCCCGCAAAAATATCTATTAGATTTATATCTTTGTTCGGTATAGATATAACATTTTAACACAAAAAAACAAAAAGAAAGGGCTTTTACGCACGTTTTGACAAAACAAGTGGGTGACAGTAATATGTGGCTATTACTCCAGTGACTCAAAATAAGAGAAATGCATCAAATCCATTTAGTTATGATACAATGCAGCTTGAATGTGCAATAGTTTCATAGAATATTCCAGCATCCCATCACATACACACACACACACACACACACACACACACACACACACACACACACACACACACACACACACACACACACACACACACACACACACACACACACACACACACAGAAAGGATTAATGATAAATGACTAAATGGCCGGTAAATGCAGATAAATAGAGAGAGAGAAATAATTCCTTTTATGGTACGTTAGCTGCATTTGAATTAAAACAGAAACTTTCCACGTGAGTAGCCGTAGCCTTTTCAGCATTTTTTTCCCCCACATAAATGGGAATCTCTTCTAAGATGTTGTTAATACGTAGGTCCAGACGCCACTTCGGTTCTGATCGCTTTATCCTTTCACCTGCCAGCACCTTGCTGCACAAAACACTCGTGCTTTTGTCTCATATCGTCTCATTGTAATGAAATTCAGATTAAATATCGAGCCATACATTCGGCATCATATCTCTGTTTCACAATGCCTGATCAGCACATGTAAACAAACTTACTTAGTAAACTAAATGCCCATCTACTCTTTCTTTTTTTTTGGTCTGGTACAGGGGTCTGCAACATGTGGCTCTTTAGCCCCTCTGCAGTTGCTTCCTGAAGCTTTCATAAGATTATGTATATAAATGAACGCTGCGTCTTCTTTTTATTCTATTGACACACCAGAGATATTTTTAAAAGGACTCTTATCTCATAGCTAAAAGGGGCTGTGAAAAAAGGCACAACAAATAAAATGGGAAAACAGGTTAAAACCACAAGAAATAAAAAAAAAAAAATAGGAAAGAAACAGCTTTTAAAAGAAATCTGGATTGTAATTTTCAAAACAAAGAAGGCTTGAATATTAAAACAAAAACATGCAATACTGCTTATGTAAAATGATTACAAAGCTAAAATGTTGAAATGCTCACAAAGAAGGCTGAAACCACTAAAATCATGTATTGCATTTAGCCTTGTTCTACAGTTGATTTTGATTTTTGTATAAAATCCCCGAAATAGCTTTTGGGTCATCAAGGTTGCAGACCCCTGAAGACCCTGTGAAATACCTGTGACCCTTGAGAATCACTGGTCTGGAGTCACACTTCTTTTAAAGAAAATATCCTTTTCTATGGATGTGTGTAACTTGAGGAAACTGTATTTTTTTAATAACGTAATAGGAAAACACTTTTGCTAAAATTAAACACAAAACATTGAATTTGCCACATTAACCCCCCCCCCCTCTCAGTGGTTTGGTCCATTTTGCTACCGATAGATCAGTGGAAGTGTATCAGTGGGAAATGATCTCCTGTGAGTAACTATTTTACATAAAGGTTCCACATAAAAAAAAACAAAAAAAAAGAAAGGTCAGACACTTTCATTTGTGTCTGACCTTGGTAATGAATCAGATGCATTAACTCATCTAACCACACTGCATTTTCTTCATTTCATGGATGAATCCTACCAGTGAAAACAGCGGCTGTATAGAGAATAAAGCCCCTAAACATCATCACCACAATGTTAGTGTGTTTGTTAACCCTTACATATTTATATTTCGACACTGTAAGTGCCATATTTTTTGTATATTATCTCTCTATGTATGGTTGTAAAATGCAATTTACATTTGACAAGCTAATTATCTATCCCTTTTCTTCTATATAGTCATAGTAAAGGTTCTAGTTCAGCCTCTAGTAACTCCACTGTCTGAAAATAGCCCTTGTTCAGTCTTCATTTAATGCCTCCTTCCTCAAAAAAAAAGAAAAGAAAAAGAGACATAAAATGTCCACTTCTGTGTATGATAGAGCGGTGAATGTATGATTTGGGTAACAAAGGCTGGCTACAAGTTATATTTAGCTCTTGATGAAAACATCTTGAAAAAAAGAAAAAAAAGGAGGGAAAACCAAAAAAATATAGGCCAATTTAGGGATGATTATGGGAAGCTGCGGTGCCAAGTACAGGGACCCAAAGGCACTATGTGGAAGAAAGCACCCTGCTGTGGTTATATGGGCTGGTAAATCACACAAAATGTCTTTAACCACACTGCTTCACTGCCACCAGTCTGTGTCCTATTTTCACTCACCCATACTGTCACCTGTCTCTCATTTCCTTTCCTCGGGGAGTCAGAGTTCCCTTTTGGCTTGAAAGACTCTCCAATCTTTTTTTCATCGGTCCAACTAATTTCCAGTAGCACAGCCAGTAAGATGAACTGGCAGAGGCTTCAGCACTACAGATGTTAAAGCACCAACTGCTCCACAGTATTTCTGGCCCTGTATTCCAAGAGACAATTCCAGCACTGTTAATTCAGTTCGGTCCGTTTCATCCTATTTGCTGCTTGATCGCATACTTTAGGACAAGTACATGATGACCAAATACATGGCATGCTACTCTCTCTTATTGTTTGTGAGGGTTGTCTTGTTGTCAGACTCAGATGATGCTGGTCATAGGAAACCTTTAATGAAACAGCTGTCACTTTTCTGTCCAAATCGCATTGTGGAATAACAGAACAATTTTTATATGGATTTGGCGAGGTTGGACGACATTTAAACCAAATGCTGTCTCCCGGGTTTGGGTTGTAGAAAGGCCATGAAGGGCAAACGGTGGTGAAACATCTGTGTGTATTCCATCAATATTTAATGGTGTGTGCTATCCAAAAAGTACCATCTGTACCTCCTTTGTAGATATGCAGTGATTTTTGTTGGCAGGATATATCTATTTATACTGCTAATGTACTGGAGCCTATACCTCAGCATAGGGAGAGTACTTATAAGCTGCAAGGCACAGTAAAGTACAATAAGTCCAAGAAGGGGTTTCAATGAAAACAGCTGCTTACTGCGGTTGTAAACAGGTTGATGAGAACAGTCAGATTGGACTAAAATAGCAATGATGTTGGCTATAAAACTAAAGAAAACGAGAGTTAAATACTCCAACATGATAAGACAGATTAACTGGGTGATGTATCCATCCACCCACTTTTCATACCATTTCATCCAATTTAGCTGATCCCAGCTGACGACAGGAGAAGGTTACGGGTCACAGGCATGCGTCGAGTTCGACACGGTGAGGCAAATCATCACGCACACTCACATTCACACCTTTGGTCAATTTGACATCAAAAAATAAACAACCGAATTTGATTAATATTTCATCATCTGGAAAAAAAAAAGAGGCAAACTGACCTTGTTCGCATTTCAATTCTTCTGCTACAAGTGATGCATCATGGGAGTGGTCAGTTAGTTTAAAGTCCCAGTGTAGATATTACAGGACAAAGAAATCCGATTATGTTTATGAGGAACAATAACAACATACAAAATCGTATTATTTTGTAGCAATAATATTCAGTTTTTTTAAAATACCAATATGACGTTTATAAAAGAAAATCATAAATACACGCATTTGTGCACAAAACATTGCTTTTGGGGTTTGTAATATGAAAAAGTACTAGGAAAGTGGAACTGGAAAGAAAAGCAGATGAGGGGTTCTTTATACATTTCAGTAATGAGGTTTTACCATTTATCAAAATATTAAATGGTATTTTTGTTCACGCACTCATGCTTCATGAGACTCACCCTGAAATTCACCAGCTGTGGGAGGAAATCAGTGTAACCATAAAAAAACCCAACATACAGGGAGAACATGCAAATTTCACACAGAAAGGTTGGAGTACTCACCACTAAACTACTATGTATAACTGTATGACACGTCCTTGAAGTAAAAAATATAATATTAATTTTTTTTGTATTGCTTTTAAAATGAGAGCTCTCCAATTGGGGGTCAACACATGCTGAACACAAATGGCATAAAACAACTTGCTAATAATGTGAAAATATAACAACGTTACGCAGATTCAACAGGAAAAACTGTGGAAGAATATACAAGTAATGTTTGCGGCTCGAAACTGAACTCCAACCAAAAGCTTTGTGGCATAATTTATCAGTCCACTTGACGCATTTCTAACATTACTGCTACAAACTCTACATCTCACACAAGAAAAGAACACACGGGTAAGTTTAAAGCATATGAGTTTGGTTGCAAAGGGTTAAAATAAAACAAAGTCTTCTTGAGTAGAATGGACCATAGCATCACCAAGCTGGAGGAGTACAATTCAAGAAACATTTTATGCAAATCACCTCTTCAACGTAGTGTTTTTTGAGAACAGGTGAAAGATGAGGAAATGACCTTATGTGTCACTTTAGACAGTAACTGCAGATTTAATAGGCTTTTATAACTTTTAGTGAAGACACCCTGGCGGATATATCTTCTTTAAGTTGCTGAAAGTTGCTTTAATAATTGATTGAATTTAAATGGTCCTCTAAGTTGATTTTTTAATGGAGGGCAGCATGGTTACAGATTACAGCCATTATAGTGAACTCCACTGCAGGGTACCTTTGCTTGAAGTCTCTTGGAATTTTACAGTATTCTGCCAACCAGTTTGGGTTTTGAAGGGAGGAAATCTGGGGGATTACTGCATGACACAAAACACGAAGCAGGCTGTTTCCACTACAAATACAGACAGCAATTGTTTTCGAAAGATTTTTAAATGGCAGATGGTGGATCAAATGAAAGCTAACACACACATTAATTCATTATAGTCCCTCCTTAACAACGAAGCAGTACTTTGAAGCTTACCATCGCCAGCGCCGCATTTGCTTACGGAACCCAGATAGCATCGCGAGCCTCTCCCATCCGCTTTGTATGCGACATTTATTCGCAGTTTTTTGGGGGATTTATTCGGAAATGCTAAGCTGTTAACGCCCCAAAATCGAATCAATTGGTGCTTGGATGATAAATCATCCCTGTAGATTTCATGCAATTTGGGTTCATTGTTTTCACGAAAAGGTAAAATGCAAACATACATACATCCAAAACAATAAATAAATACACGCGGGCGAAAAAACATAATCTTCCCCCAAACTTCGTTGGCGAAAAAAGTAATTAAAACTCACATAGTCACAATAATCAAAACATCAGAATTATCTGCTGGATTACCACAATACCGTCACACTTTCAATTTCTGTTTTCTGGGTAAAAGCGTCATCCCACTTTCAGCAGAATACCACACTGGCAGACACATCCCCATACGGTGTCTCACAGCTACTGTCAGCTCACTATTTGTTCTCATTTACACCACTAGTGTTGGCCAACAACAGGAACGCTGGTATGTGAGATAAATGACATGACACCCTGCGCCATTGTGGCAACTGTTTCTTCAGTGACATGTACCTGCATTAAAAAACAAAAAACAAAAAACAAAAAACAAAACCAAAAACCCAGGCTTGTTTTTTTTGTTTTTTTACTTTACTGACAAAGAAAAACAAAAGGATGGGATTAAATACTGTGATTTCAGGTCATACTTGTGTAATTTAACTTAAAACATCGGATTTATATTATAGTTGTAGCAGTAGTGGCAGTAATCATAGAACAACTATATACATAGGCCATTAAAACATAGCAGCAGTAGTAGTGAATGACTACCAATATAAAATAAGTTGGAAAAAGCCTGCCCACGCAGTTATGTTTTAAGGTGTCTCCTAAAAGTGTCCTCTGAGGTAGCAGCCCCCGATTAGATGATTTAAAATGCACTGTAGTATTTTCTCTTGAGCAGCAGACATTTCTTTTGACACGTGCCCTGATCTTAGATCCTCTGGTGTGGGGCTGTAGATGTTGTCTTATCTCTGCGATGTTTTTCCTGCCTGTCTGCACCCTATATAAAATTCTGGATACAGGGGTCTCTGGGAAATAAAACCTTGTGGTACGTGGTAGAGAGAGAGAGAGACAGAGAGAGAGAGAGAGAGAGAGAGAGAGAGAGAGACAGACAGACAAGTCTCTTCGCAGTGCATCAGTAATTAATAAATTGCCTCAGAGTGGAAAAGAAGTAGTCTTGTAACACTACGCCTTTTGTATTGTTGTGGGCACTGTGGGTGAGAAAAGGAACAGTTGAGTGATTTATACAATAAGTGTCAGTTTGTCAGTTGTGATTAAGCAACATTTTGATAATTGTGACGTGATCGCATTAGTGGCATTATACAGCCGGCTGCATCTCAGTATGCTGCAGTTTGAAGTCTGCCTCTAAATATACACCGCTTCATCTTATGTTTTTAAGAACCAATAAGTGACAATCATATCTCTATAAACAAAAACCGCCACAGATTGGTGAGTTCTTCATAAAGTGTAAAATTGCCAGACAAGTTTAAGTATTTGAAGAAATCCTCCCCCTCCACTCGATGTGAAGAGATAGATTTACAGTTCCACTGTGACCAATGAATCACATAATTTGTCATCACAGAGTGATTCCCCTCTGAGCTACTATTAGATTACTTTGTCTCCTAATTACTCAGTCAGAATTTGCATAATATTTCAGCTGAAACTTTACAAAGTGAAGCTTGAAGCAATTATCTGTCACCATCTTCAACCAGGAGAATTGACTGTTTGACCCCGCTTGTCTGAAAATCACACTTGACACTCGTACTCCTGCAGGCAATGTCAAATGAGACAGCTGGGGCTAACTCAGGATGACACACACACCACTGACTGCTGCTAAAGATGTTCCATTTGTCAGAAATATACTAATATTTCCTTTCAGCAAGAGCTCTCTGCTCACCACGTTTCATTATTTGCTGTAAGGCTGCTCTGAAAGATCTCCTCTGGTACAGACACCGCTCCGGTACTGACACGTCCTGTGTCCTAGATTTTAGATCCAGCCTTTTTGCTAATGTGGTCCAAAGAGTGGAGTGCAGATTTAGAGGTTGCAGACAGTTTTGACACAAAATTGGCAATGCTGCTAGAGTAAATTCTGCAAGGACTAGAGAGGAGCTTGCCCACGGGGGAGATAGCCATCACAGTGCATTCTTCCAGGCTTTGTGGAGATCTCAGGGAACTTTATCATAATCTGCCTCGCTGGCGCGGTGATGCACTCGTCTCACAACACAACCGGAAAAACGTAATGTATTTTACAACAGACTTCAACCTCTAATGGCACATCACTGCGGAGCTTTGCGCTGCTTTGTGTGTGCATTTCATTGTGAAAAAGAACAGAAGAAATCAAAGAAATGTGTGGGACTGTATAAAAGCAGGAGGCTTGAGAAGCTTATTGATGAATTAGTGGGCGGATCGTAGGCATATCCTGCACTTGTGCATCTATAATGCTTTGTTTCGGGGGACTGTGCTTTTCATGACAAAAACAAATGGATTGCATTACATTAGAAGAGATTTTCGCCACAAGTAATGGCTGTTCATTGAACAGCAGAGCATCCCTTTACTGTGCATTCACTTCACAGCAATTGTACACAATAACCAAGTGTACCTGCGGCGTGTAGCATCTCTTAGGGGGCCCTATCTGTATGATTCTGCAAGCGCAGAGCCGCGACCTTAACCTCTGTCATCCCAGGTACATGTAACATGAGCCCGGGGTTAATGAGCTGTAACCTCCATAGTGGTAATGGAGTGCAGACTGAGCGGGTTCACATTAGCTCACTGTGACAAAACAAAGAGGGCAGAACACAAAACAAAACTACTGACTTTGGCAAATTTAGACAGATTTGTAGAATTTAGGTCAGAATGCAGAAATATAAAAGTCAGCCTATATATGTCAGTGTGTATATGTCTAAAAAAATAACCATTCACATGTGAGGTGCTTTACCACTTGGTGAATAAGAGGCTATTACATTTTACAGTTTGCATAGCTTCTGTTCGCATTATTAATGCAAAATACATTAGTGTAGAGACTGTATTGATTTCTTCCCCCCAAAATTGGAATCCATAGCATAATTCTATCACATACAAATGAGAGTTGAATTAGAACTATAATTATCCATTATCCAGACTGATGCCAGACGGTGGTGTCGTGATAAGCAGTCTCACTTCACAGTGAGAAAATCCCGGTTGCTTGCCTGGATTTCCACAGTTCAAAAACATCCATTTGAGGTTAATTGTCACACTAAATTGTCATTAAATGTGAAGGTTAGTGTGTGTGATTGTATTTCTTTTTCCCTTTGTCCCGTGATTGACCGGTGAGCTGACCAGGATGTACTCTGCCTTCGCCTGTACTCAGCTGGGATCAGCTCTGGCATCCCTCTACTCAGGATTGGATAATTCAGTATAGAGGATGATTTAATGGATTGAAAATTCAAACTGAGCTCAAATCAAATTTGAATCGGTGAGTCCCAAACTGCTGCACACTCTAGAAAGTGTCTTCTGAAACAAGACAATACCAACTGAAGTGAGGTATGGAGGTCTGAGGGAGACAGGAAGGGCCTGCAGATTTTTCATGTTTTATACAACATATATCACCCCCTTCAGACAAGAATTGGATAGTTAAGATCATCACTGCCTAATAGCACAAAACGATCTTAACAGGCGCTGATGCTCACAGTGTAACTCAAGAGGATGACAAATTTTCACAAGGGTTTACATGACTTTCTCGGTAGATCTCTGCTCTGATGTATTGATTTGCTCTTTTAATTAGCTGGTTTACTGGCCGGCTTATTCATTTCAATTACAGTCCCCTATAAACATCCAGAAACCTGTCAATTGCTGGTGCGATGTCTTCGCTACAAATAGAAGTCGATTTATGGAGGTGTTACTCTTTTTTAATTCCATTATCTTCTTGCCCTTGAGGTTCATTATATTTTGTCTTTGAGCACACCAACATTGATTTCAGACGCCAGTCTGGAATGACCCAACACCGCTTTACCAATAGTTATCTTGATTTATGAGTCATCTAAAAAGCCATTGATGCATACGAGTGTGAGGTTAAGTAAAAATTCCTATTGTGTGATCATTACCAATGGTTTAGCTGCCCAAACTTCGCCCCGTGTTAAATTTTTTATTCTTGTCAGAAGAATATCGTGCAACAATAATAAAAAAAATCCTGTGAACAACTGTTATTCCACAATTTGGATGCATTAACATGGCTTCTTCAATCTACAGGATCTTATTTTAAACAACAAATGTACATGTCTTATTATTGCTGCTGCAGGCCCCAGTTTGGTGGATAGTTGTTGTGACTGACAAGGTCAGAGATTGTGTAATCATTATCTCCACTTACTCTGTTGACGCACATACATTTTGTGCTTTGCAAGTTGGCACACTGAAATAGCTGTGATATTTAATCATAGTTTGATATCACAGTTATTCATGTATAGTCTCCTATATAGCAGAGTGGTGCAGAGATTAGAGGTGGCTGTCGTGCATCCTTCTGTGTCTGTGATGCTTCGTGACAGTGGTGCGAGTTTGCACCAGTGCACCAGGGGAAATTCTGACAAAAGGAGAATGTGGGGTCCACCTTGGTCAGGTCACCAGTCTATCACCTTGCAAACACAGAGTGACACGCAGTAATCACACACGCATTTGCCCCTACATACAGGTGGAGTGACGAGGAATTAAACCTAACATGCATTTGGGAGTAATGCAGGATGTCGGCAAAATACCTGAAGAAAAACTATCCACACACAGGGAAATCAAGCAAAGTACATATGTGTATATGAACCAATGAGCTGTTCCCACTCTAATGAAGGGTAAATATAAAATAAAAGACAGCTCTGCTGCTTGCAGGAACATATCCATCCGATGCTAAATAGCAGGTTTAACACATCTGAGGCAAACAGATCAAACACCATGTGTTTACTTTAGGTTATTGTTTCAAAAATGAAGTGAAAAGAAGTATATGGGATACTGTTAAAAAAAAGTGTGAGTGAGTGAGCAAGACAGAGAGAGAGTGATAGAGAGAGAGAGAGAGAGAGAGAGAGAGAGAGAGAGAGAGAGAGAGAGAGAGAGAGAGAATATTCCTTGTGAACGATAGTGATAATTATTTTCACAGTGAAATGTTCTCCGGAGCAGTAAGAGAAAAACAACATGAATCTTACAGTTTCTTTAACATGAATCACGTGCTCGACAACATACTGGGCACATTTCTCCTCCCCAAAACATGCAACTTTATGTAATCCTTAGCTGAAGGCACGTGCAGGCCATTATGACAACGTGACATTTGAGCTCAGTGATTATTTTAAGGCTTTAATGATGAAACATGACGATCATATTTTTAAGTTTCTTTCTTTGTTTTTGTTCATTCCTTTATCTTTATTATTCCGCATGAATATGTTTTTGAGTTCTAAATAAACCATCACTCTGGATCGAGTATATATAACGTCAGATTATTGAAGCTGGTGGGCCTATAAACCTGTCAACGATTCCTTAACACCCCCCCACCCCACCCCACTCGCACACACCCCGACATCCAACTTTCATTCATTCAAAAGGTTTCTGCATTCTTGTTGCGAGCAGTACGATGTTTGAAATGGAATGTATTCTTGATGAGGGAAGCTGGGAATTGGCTAGCTGTCAGATCAGCACTATTATCTGCCTTTTAGGTTTGAAGCAAATTAGACTTGGAGTCCCCAAGGTGCCTGGACCCTTGCATAGTGGCAGTGTTGAATTCTCAGAGCGTGTCACTTCCTTGATGGAAATTCACTTTAATCAGAAGAAGATTCACGGCCCCCCTCTGGACTTGTTCACAGCTTTTGATTTGTTTTCCGGGAGAGTCAGATAGCACACTTTCACTTGAAAGAAAAACGAAATGTATCAATTAAAGACATCACAGCAGTTTGGACCTGCTATTATTCTGGTGCAGACACACGGGAAAGTTATGATTCGACTGTCTCACACAACCACAACGCATGACGTGCACAAGGATGAGGGAGACACGCTTTGATGTTTCTACACAAACCTAAATTATGACAGAAGTGAAGCTACGATCAAAAGTAGGGGCACACGGTAGTTTAATGCAAAACAAATGTATTTTAAGTACATACTGACATAAAAATGTCTGCAATGTATCTCGAAATATTTAAATATATAAACTAGTCAAAACAAAAAAGTTAAATATTTGAAAAATGTCTGGTTGTCGACAGGTTGGGCACTGAAACTGTTTAGTTTAAATTGTGTTTATCTTGAGAGATGTGCCAAAAGCAGTTTGAGGCAATGCCTGCGGTAAAGCAAAAATCTCTTGCCGGTACATCTGTGAAATATATAATCTCTGCTGGCCTTTGTTGAAGCACAGAAAGGCAAACAAAGATATTTTTCTGACATTTCTTGCAAAAACAAGGCAGGCGCTGTCACCAGGGACCGTGCGGAGAGGGTATTCCTGGTTTAAAAGTTATTCTGATGTAAATATATATTTAGAAGCTGATGTTTACACGCGGATGTTCCTCATTCAACCTACATACATTGACCTAGACGCAGACACAATGTAATATATATGACTTTACCAAATTCAGTGGCAGTCTAACAGTCTAACAGTCCAACAGTAGTTCTGTTGTATCTTTTTAGAACATTTCATACTTGCTGAGGGAGTACTGTGCAACTTACATCAGCGATTGAAGACTGATAGGTGTAACTTATTTGAAGATTTATGGAATTCCAGGACCAGTTACGGGGGTTAACTGCAAAAGTAATTACAGCAGGTCATAGTTATGAGCACAGCTGTGTTATTGTAGTGTTGCTGTGACACATTAGTTGAGCTTTCAGCATTGGGCCAGTCTAATGCCTGATTCACTTCTGTTGTGTTCATCTGAAGTTGGCTCAGGTATTGGATTCCAATGTTTTAGCATATCTGGATGTTTTCATTTCTAAAAAAAAAACAATAGATCTATGATTTATTGACAAGAATATTTGGCAACAGGGCAGTAGTGCTAAATCACAAACAGGATGCAGATGAAAAATGTGGGAATTTGGAGTCAATACTTTTGATTGCCTATTTAAAGCAAATTAAACTGAAAGAAGAACTTTGTTGAGTTGAGACTGTAAATTAACAGGGTGCCTCTCACTGTCTGACCATTAGTGCAAATCACCAAAGTTTCGAGGGCATTGAGGTGATTTTTATTAAAAGATCTGAGTTAAAAATAGACTTTCAATTTAAAAAACACAGACACTTTTATGTGCACACATGCTGCTTCCTCTTTTTAATGCCTGTAATGTCTGCTTATTGTAAACAAAGCATGCGCTATCAGTAAGCTGAGTTAGGCAATTTAGTAAAGTCACTTTTCAAATCTCCGTCCATCTTCCTTGGTTTCATCCATCTTGTCTTATCTGTGTTTATAAGCCATCAGGTGTGTTGTGTCTCACCAATTCCCACAGGTAATTTGACTCTCAGTATATTTTCAGAACATCTTCCAGGCGCCAAGAATAGTCCAAATCATTATGGTTTCTGGCAGATACAAAGCTCGTGAAGGATTAAAACAGAGATGAGCTGCCAAGCGGTGTGAGGATTTGGTTTGTTTGTCCCAGCTGTGCTGTTTACAACCCTCTGCGCTATAATATGTTCACAGACAACACAAGTGACCGCAGAGAGGAGAGAGGCGTTAAACTCTTGGAGTTTCGTCAAGCCTATCGCCTCAAACTCATCTACAGGCTCTATGTGTCCGCCTTTGGAGAGTGATTGACCACTACCTTTAGATTGAAATTGATTGCATAAGGGCTATAACAATGAGAGGCTGTTGGTATTCTGGCAGTGGCGGCACAGGGGTGTCAAAGGATGGGATACTGCTGTCACTAGAACAACAGGGTCCTATATTAACGTATTGTCCAGTAGTCAGATTCTCAGCATCAGAGTAAGCCTTTGATCTGAAAGAGACTGTGTTTCTAATTGGGTTGTATTGATCCGTCCGGCTCCTGTTCATGATGCTACAGTCATGATGAATGTCAGCTTGTAGTGCCGAAAGAAAAACTACAGAAAGCAGCCAAGTAGTACACGTTCTGCAGGAAAGTCTGGGAGATGTGTGGTGTCAGGACACTTAGAGATGAATCAAATTTAAGTGGCAGATAAGGATACCAGCCTCCTTCAAAGTTTTGGATCAAACTTACTGCAAGATTTGAAACCACTTTGGGTTACAGTAGCCAGCATAATGATGTCTCTTTGGGACACCAGAGGGGGCGGGAACTGGTCCACACTCTGCAGAAGACAGGCTATGGAGTGTTTTTTTGTACTGTGGCATTAAAGCAGAGTAAAATTGAGGAAACCCATGTATCCACAGAGCAAACATGCAAACTACACACAACCCCCCCCCCCCCCCCCCCCCCCCCGAATTAACAGTGACTTTTCTTGTCATATGATGCAAAAGTTTAGAATTTCTATGTTGCATGTTTACATATGTGCTGTGATTGACTTCATTTTAGACAATCAATTTTCTAATTTACATAATTCAATGTTTGTTGAAACACACACACACACACACACACGCACACACACACACACCCACACACACACGCAGGCATGCACACACACGATTTATAAGGACAATTTTTGGGGGGTTTATGAGGACCCACATTTCCCAAAATCCAGTCAACTTACAAGTTATGTCAAACAACTCAGCAACTTCAGGCTCAACAGCTGCAAAATTGTTTCCTTTGACCAGGTACAGCTTCATCATCTGTTCTCCAGGACATGAAGCTCTCATCAAATACTGTAATTCAATTAGGACCAGATGAACGTGTGTGAATGAGCAAAAAAGAAAGACCAAACCTAATCTTGCCTGTAAGCCTATTGATTTTATGCTGCATCTATTATTCTGACATTTGTATACAGCCATCAGCTTTAGATGCACATTTGTCTTAACCGCTCTGGGCAATTGACATTAAATAATCAGGAAGCTCAATGTACGCCTTTGAAATTCCCTCGACGTTTTTAAGCACGCAGCGTATTACAGAAATGCACGACATGTTTTGGATTATTTATGGAAGTTTCGTCAATCCATACCATTGGCGCTGACACTGGCTTCATCTAAGAGTATCTACCCACTGATTCATTATGCTGCATCAGATGCCCTGAGAGGAGGGAAGGGGCAAAGCTTGAAGGATTGCACAGCATATTAAATCTGTCTTGCTGAACATCAGTAGAATGAAGAAATCCAGTGTAGATTCACATGCAGATATAAAATAACAAATTGCTGGTTGATATGACTTTTAACTCACATGCAAATCTGGGAAATGAAGGGTAGAAGACGTTGGAAGCAGTGATGGAAAAGATAAAAATAGCAGGTTAATGATATGTCACTTGCGCTATGAATGTGTGATTTTCTTCTGACTTTGCTGTCATATCGATAGTTTCATGAAAGATTTTTTCATCTGCAGTCTCAAATTTCCAGTTGGAAGCAGAGTGTTGTAAAAACACAATTAAAGCAATTTTCAGTTATTCACTCTTTAAATTTGATTGCCACAACACATTCGGAAATTGCGACCCTAATATTTGTCAAATCTAAAACAACATTATGGTATTTAAAAGTATGTCCCCTGCTAAGTGGCTTTACCAGAGTCAAACTACGGTCCTTAAACAGCACCACCATAAAAGAGCCCAGGCTTGACTGAGGCAGTCAAGGCAACGAGGGTGACGATAAATCATTGAAATGGTCAGGTCTAATGACACCACACTTACCTTTATGTGCTAAAGTACCCAGCTATATTGCTTTACTCAGGCTGTCTGCTGGTGTTTGCAGGTTCTTGTCAGGTGGCTTCTCCTCGTGGTGGTCCACATAAAGATTAATCTCCACCCCAGTGTTGCAAGAATGCTAATTCCTTTCCTAAGTCAACCGGCCTACCCGAGGAAAGAGTTCAGATACGATCTAAAAGGATGAGCGAAAGCCTTTCATTTTTTAATCTGCTAATTAGAATTATTATATATGTATTTTTTTTATTATTATTTCTTTACAGTTTTGCTACTGTAACTGCTGATCATTCTTTATTACATAATGGGTTCATTTCTCACAGTCAGTCCGAGACATGGCCTGGAGTCATGTTTGTTTCAAATGCAATGTACAATTGCTGAGGTGATGAAGAATGAGCAATGAAAATGCATTTGCAGTTTTTTCCTTGCCTCGGGCTTGTGGAGAATGTGTGGGACCTCTTGTGCTTCATCGAGCCTTCATCGCTGGGCCGTACAAAGGGATGATTTTCACACTTTTGTTTCTACCTGTGAGTTGTTGGATGTACAAATTTGTGTTTAATTAGCATCAAAATGAGTCAGTATAATTGACTCTCGCATGTTTGTCTTCTTCTTCACATATCAGCAAAGTAGTTGTGTTTTTATGTGAGAAGCGAGAATAAAACTGTACAGAAGATAAATGCGTCCTTAATGAATGTTAAAATGTATTTCAGTTTCAGTCCACTGATCATAACTATCATATGCAACAACAGCCGAGGAAGTGCACTTGCTTTGGTTTGCCAAGAAACGCATGGAACAAAGACACTCCCAGTTAATCGGTTGTTCAAACTGATTCATTTAGAGTAATTTAACTTCATTTCAGGTAATGACAATCAGCTTTAGCATCTAACGTTGCATGTGATTAATTCATTCTCACTACAATTACCGCAGTTCAAAGAAATGTGAACAGTGGCATTTTTAATGAATTCCATTATGAAAGAATGATAGAATAGAATAGAATAGAATAGAATAGAATAGAATTAGCTGAGGTTCGCTCAAGCAACCTCTCTGTACTGGGTATAGAAGATGTATTGATGGCTAATCTAATCTAATCTAATCTAATCTAATCTAATCTAATCTAATCTAATCTAATCTAATCTAATCTAATCTAATCTGATCTGATTACAGGTTAGTTACTGTATGTTTTGTGTAGCATGTTCTCCCTCTACCAGTCCTCAGGATTCAAGCTTCCTCCCACAATCCAGAGACATGCAATTAAGATTAATTTAGTGATTTTAATGACTTGTAAATGTGAATGTGACCAATTGCAAGATGAATGTAGCTAAACTAATTTTCTTAAATGTTTGACATGTATCCAGGGTACGGGACAGGTCGCCAGTGCATCACTGGGCGATAGACAAACACACACACTTAGAATCACAATCATACAAATTTCAAGGGTCACCACTCACACGCATGTTATTGGACTGTGGGAGGAAACGAGAGCACACCAAGGAAATCCATGCACGTACAGGGAGAACATCCAAAACTCCACACATATGTGAACCCATTTGAACCCACTACACCACCATGTAGCCACTTTTAAATATTTAGGCTTTGATATTTTTCTGACTTTTTGGCTACTTATAAATATAACCAAGACAACTGGCCCTTCCATTGATTTTCATCCTTCAACTAAAATCCGTCCACATAATCTTTTATTCGTCTATTAAATAATTGACAGCTTTAATCCATCCTGGATGCTTCATTAAACTCCTAAATGACCACTTTAGCTTAATTCGATGCACATTAATTTTTAGTGTTGATGATGGTGATTTCATTTTCAAGATATGAACACAGAAAAAGCTATAGATATGGCTGACATTATTTCACATTGCCCAATGAGGGTGATACTGGTCCGGGGAACTTTTTGTTACATGGTTAAGGTAAAATAGCAATAAAACAGAATTAAGCAGCCTTTTATTTCTTCATATTGCATATTCCAATTAGTAACAGTAGTTATCGCAGTCAGTGGGTAAGTAAATAACAGTAATGTCTTACTAACCACGAGCCTCGTGCCACATGAGGAAAGTCCCAGGTGAAGTGGTCTCAGGTGGAGGTATCTGCAAAAACAACTTTTAAAGAGCAGTACAAGTGATCTGACGAAATTAAGTTAGCCCCACCTGGAATGATGCCCACTCCTGGTGCAGAACGGGGATTAATGCTCTCAAGGGTTTGGTAACAAGAAAAGAACTCTGTAATTATTTTGATTGCTAATTTAGCATTGGAGAAGCCCAGTGTTTGTTTATGCTTCTCAGTGGGTCTCTTGCCTCCCCACTTCGCTGAAACACAGCAGCTTGTTTCACTGGGAGTGGATTATAAGTCCCTGTCCTCTGAGCATCTGTTCAGTGCAGCAGGAAATCTTACATCTTCCCACAGCTCCGAACAGCTCATGCACAAACCTGCGTTCACATCTCAGAGAAATCTCAACCAGGACACAGATGCCGAAGAAGACACTGAATGATACTGAATGTTTAATCCCAGGAAACATTTGAAAATCTCAGCGCAAGAAAAAAATAAAAATAAAAAGTGTGCAATAAAAACACCCAAAATCAAATAACTTGGAAGAAATCGTTAGAGGGAAGGAAAATACATACTAACTACTTATTCGCGGTTTATAAATATTGAGGGTCCCCCAGTAGGGGGATGTTTGACAGGTTGTGAAGTTCACAGCATTAAATAGTTGAAAAGCACTGGATTATAATTGACTCTTCGGTGGTTTCTAGTTTGAAGTGTGCAGTATTGTAGTAGGCTTTTTTTTTTTTTTTCACCTGAGGTGATTCAGAGGAGAAAAAATAAAAAAAATTAAAAATTTAAATTTACTGTTTATTGCACTCCAGAGGCTGTGCTTTGCAGGCATTAGCTGTTGGTTGCAATATACACAATTATTAATGCACGTGGTTGTTTATGGCTGCAGTTGTTCTTGCTGAGCTTGGTCTTCTGTCTGTTGATTTTATTACTTAGGAATTGTCTCTAGGTTAACATAATGTGCTCTCTGATACATTACTTCTCCATCTCGAGAGTAGCCTGGCATGAAAAAGTTTCTATCTTAAATATGTACGCCTATTTGGTTCTTCAATGTCTGACCCCAGCATTTCCAAAAAGATTTATTATGTAAATTAGTGTAAAGCCGGGGTGCATCGTGTGGAAAAGTTACTTTTGCTGACTTGGAATTAGGTTGTTAACCTGCACAGCGGGTGCTTAAAGTCGTGATGAAGATGGCTAACTCAATTACTGAAATGTGCAGGGGGAGTTGCATTAAGTTCAATCCACAGCCATGTTGGGGCTTTTCTGATTTTCTGTTACCATTAGACAGTATTGAGATGCATTTTTAAAGTCTGAACAAGACTCAATTCATATCTACCTTTAGAGGGGTCGGGTGAAGTAGTAATTCAGATGACTGACTCTGTTAAGTGAGGGCGCTCCAAGAGTCTGGGTTCAATATCCAAGGAAATTGTAATATTTTTGTCAATGTCCAACGGAATCATTTATAAAAAATCAAAATCCATTAAAAATGATTCAATAACAATTGAGTGGATGAAGAGAAGAGAACTTAACCTGACTGACTGTTTTTGTAGAATAGTGGATATGATAACGGTCTCTATTTGCAGAGTGCTAGGATTTAGAAAGCACTGTGACTCAAGAAGGTCAGGAATTCAAGACCTCGCAGCCTTTCTGTGGAGAGTTTGCAGGTTCTCCCCGTGATTGCATAGCTTTCTTTGGGTAATACGGTATCCGTAACTGGTGTGCCCATATTGCATAGGTATTGTTTGTCTGGTCTGTCTCTGTGCTTGTCTTGTGATGGACAGACAACCTGTTGTTAGCTCGGAGCAGCTTTAGTGCCATGTGACCCTACATAGATGGTTTAAAAAAATGGAGTCCCCACCTGGCCAGGGTGTGTTTTTGCTGTTAAATCCAGATCTCATACAGGCGCTGTACTAAGACAAGAAGGGGTAAAGAAGCATCATTATTTAAGCCCTGCAGAGGGTACAGGGTGGAGTGGTGGAAAGAGCCTTTAGGCAGCTGAAGCAAGCTGAAGTTCAATGCCCTTCCTGGATACCATCTTGAGTCAGTTTATTGATTCATACCCAATATGTCTTAACTTCATATTGTTTGTGCGAATAAGTAAATGGGAGTATCACAACTAATATATAACATTTCATTAGATTTGAGTTCTAATAATTTGAGTTCAGTTCAGTTAGATTTAGTTGTCAATCACTGAAACAGGTTCATCTTACCACTCCATGAAGAAAAAAAACAATGTCATGACACATGGCGCTTAAATACATGAGAAACAGAAGGGAATAAAAAGGTGCTTGTATCAGAGAAACACGTGTGACTGACCACCACAGACTCAGTTGTAACTCCCTCTGCTTCTATTATTAATTTGAATCTGAGGAATACATCCTCAGCGATACAGCTGAACACTCCCCTGAACACTCCCCTTATCCCAATCAACAGCAGTCATGAAAATCAAAATCATAATTGGGACGAAAAAAAATGACCTGGCCGGTAAAGGTGGGGCTGGCCTTTTGCCTGGCTCCTGGAAAACAAACAACACGTTGAAACTGTTAAAGCTGCAAGTTATTTGAGCACGGCAGACTGCATGTCAGCTGGCTATTTTTACCCTACAACATGAATAACAATGCAAAGAAAAACTGGTGGACAGGTATGAGACACGCACGTGCACACGCACACGCACACGCACACGCACACGTAGATTTACATATTTACACAGCTTTGAAATTACTGAGATATTCGTGCCTTGTCCATGTGTTTTATATATGTGCTTACCATGCGCCATTTAGTATACATTATAAGATACTTCCATTTATATCCTTTAGATTAAGTGAAGCATGTGCAGTGCCTATCACATATTTGAAATCAAATCCAGCCAAATCATTTTTCCCTCCTTATATTTGTGAAAACAGTGTCAAACAACAATTGATGGGGTTTGCACAGATGACATTATCCTTCTGTCTTAAATCACAACGTTGGCTGTGTAATTTCTGCATCTCTGACCGTGATACCTATATATGCACCTGAATGAAGAGCATTCACTGTGTCTGAAGAGAGTTTAAAGTCCATTAGGATGCAAGACAAGTAGAACAATTTGACTCATTTCAAATTGACTGACTTTTGTCTTTTGTTTTCCAGGACCTCAAATGATACTGGAAATATATAATTTGGATTTGACAGTTCATCCAAATGCTTTGAATCAGATTCCATGTCACGTAAGATATGAATCCTCCCAGGCTTCTCTTATTCTAAGCCATGTGTCTGTCTCATGACTTTTGATATTAAGTCATTGGCTTTTTTCACCCTCATCTTGGAGTACTCATGATGATTTATTTAAACATTGTAATTAACTAACTACATACACACAATAATAAACTTGCAAGTTATTTAGTAAATCAATTCATTGTATACTTGTAAGTACATACACAG
Source organism: Lipophrys pholis (assembly GCF_963383615.2). NCBI lineage: Eukaryota > Metazoa > Chordata > Actinopteri > Blenniiformes > Blenniidae > Lipophrys > Lipophrys pholis. Next base: position 11,217,744 of record NC_137632.1, read on the forward strand.
CCAACTTCTGTATACCTCACTGCACGGAATAAACGACTTGATAGTTGTTCTTCTATTTCAGCTTCATTCATGCCAGGATTGTCTAACTGGGTGTACCGCAAACCAGAACCGTTTGCTGGTGGAGGTTGAACAGTATCAATGTCTGGTTCTTCTCATGCTGCTCATGAGCTCGGATCACATAATTCATCTATCTGCTGGCTCAACAGACCAAATCCACGAAAAGGTTGGATGATGTTGCAGTGCCTTTTTATAGAGAGTAACAAAAGAGAAAGTGTCTTGCACATACTTTTCATAAGAATAAAGATTGTGCACTGTTCACCTTTAGATTCTTATCATATTTATCATCTGTAAAAATGGGAAATTTAAATAGTTAAAACAGGACAAAAAAACAACCCTGTGCTACATGGACTGGTCTCTATTCCATTCCATCAAAGAGATTCCACACCGAGACAGACCCACATACTGAACATTCACCCTGACTGCTATGGTAATTCAAAGTCACCACTTCATGCAACAAGGAGCATATCATTGGATTATGGCAAGAAGTTGACACGGGCACAGGAAGAACAAGCAAACTCCACACAGAAAGGGCAAAGCTTGAACTCACACCTGACTGTCAGGTGACGGTACTAATCACCACACACTGACTTGGCTCTTACATGTTAAGACAAAGGAGGAAACTCCAATATTCACTATGCAGTCCATACTAGGATAAAAAGAACAAAACCCACACACACACAATACACACAGGATGAAACACGATCCACACCGTAGTTCTTTCAGCATAACATATAATGGTCCTACCAATTTATTAGTGATTATATTTAGACTACCTTCATCCCTATTGGGGATTTACAGCTCTGGGTTTGAAGTGCACTGGTGTGTGCTGGACGGCATGCAAGTCGAGGCAGCCACCAAACCACATCTTTTAGTTGTTTGTCTTCGTTATGAGCTGCACCTAAAAACTCAAGCTTTGGCTGATGTCCAAGAAATACAAACAAGACTTCAAATGCAATCAGGCAAAAAGGGGATTCTGTGCAGGTGGTGGCTGACCACACTCTGTCATACGGTGCAAAGTTCAGAATAATGCTGTGCAATTGCTTCTCACATATTAGTAGAAGACAAGACGGGCCGGTTCAGGTAAGAGGAAAAGAATGTGGAGCTCTCCAAGGTGCTGCTCAGGCAGCCGTCAGTTGCTCAGTAACTGTGAGGCAGTCGCAGTAGTTTGTACCAGGGGTAAAGGTTACTTTTCAGCATGTCGTCAAACAACAACATGAGAGCAGTTGTTTAATCAATAACTTCACACACTTACGTGCTTTTATGTGTTATTTTTCTTGGAGACTGAGGCTCCAGAGGCTACGATTTGTGCCTTTCACTTAATAATGTTTTGATTGTGAGGGCTATCACTGTCACAGCTCTGAGTAAATCTATTCTATTAAGTCCTATTTGGTGCTTTCTGCACTGTGAGTTTGACAGTATGTCAAAGTTATGTTTTAGCCACCTTGAAGGCTGCAGTGTTTACTGTTTTGACAAGTAGTCTGTGCTTTTGCAAAGATAATAAAACTCATTTTTCTGTACATCTTCTGTCTGCCCGTCTCTTAAGAGTAGTGGGGGGTTTTTTTTCCCGTTTTTTTTCTTTTAATATCTGCCATGGCAGGAGTAGTCTGTATCATCCATTGACACAAGACCCCAAGACAGACTGCGAAACCACCAGAGGGACTTGACAACATCACTGGCTGGTCTGAGAACGCCTTAGATCTCGAAAGAACTATAGTAAGTCGCTGTGGAAAATGTACTTTAGTGCAGATTTTCACGTCTAGTTAGGAAACCTGACAGCTATCTCAGCTGAATATTTCCCATGAAATTAATTTTTTATTGTATTGAAAATGTCATTTGGATGAAATGATCCTCTGGGAATTCAAAGTTGGATTCATTAATTAAGTGTGACATGTCCAGGTCAAAAAGTCTCACTTTGAAACTGGAGCAAAGGATACATGAAGGGAGCAGTAAGATGGCTAAGAAACTGTCACAGCCCTGCTGTTATGTTCTTTTCCAAGGTGTTCAAGGTTTGTTTCCTCGTTGTGTTTCCCTTGTGTTTATTCCCCTCATTGGTTCGGGTCTTGCCATGTTGTTGTTTTGATTATTGGTTCCGGTTTTGATACTTACGTTCTTTCTTCTCATATGTATGTTTTGTGCATCCTTGTTTAATGCCGTAATTCTCCTCCCACTTCAGGTGTGTGTCGGATGTGCTCACTCTCGTTGATCACTCCTTGTCGCCAGCTGTGCCTCGTCTTCATTCAACTCCCAGTGTGCGTACATGTGGCATCCTCTCATGTTTGCTGCTGAGAGTTCATTCCAACCTCTCCCGGGCTTCTTGTTGTTCTGAACCTCTTGTACTTTTGTTTTATGGACTGAAACTTGCCCAAGAATAAACTGCCAAATCCAAGTTTATCTGTCTCTTACCGGCGTCCCTGTTAGTAATCGACATAGCAATTTCTCTTTAGCTGAACGTCAACGTGGGACTTCACTTCAGGTTGCTGTACCAAAATATTTGACCACTGGGCAGGGACAGAGTTTCATCGGGAGTGACGTGTCCAACCAAAAATGATGTTGAACTGTTAAAGATAAAGAACCAACATGCTCTTGTTTTGGCTTGTTTGTTTTGATAAATGGACAAAACAAAGTCAGTCAACAACCATAAGATGAAGAAATAAATATACTTACTAAATATTTACAAAGTTCATTTGTAAAGCTTTCCTTTTCACCACTTTCAGATGCACAACCCAGGTCTGGTATGCTCCTTTGTACACTGAAAAATAAATAAATAAATAAATAAATTAGCTTGATCCACCAGCGCTCATGTACACATTATGAGCACATATGCTGCAACCATCAGAGACAGAGACGTGGAAATACGAGTCTAGTGAAAGATTTATGGGTTTTATGAAATTGTAGCCAGACCGTATATTTCCCTTTGAAGTGTTTAGGCTCTGTAACTAACACGGTTTTTAGTATGTGGCTGTGACCTGCGAGGGAGACACAAAAAAACTCACATTTATATTTTTGTAATAATGACGGCATTTCACGAAGGTAATGCAATGTGACTTCAAAAAAGGGAAAGACGCACTTTAATCAAACAAATGAAAAAAAAAAGAAAAGAAAACCCTGTCCCATTAATTCCCTGAATCTGCGCCCGTGGATTTGGATGTTTGATCTGAAATCTGCCAAAGTTGTGTTATGTTCGGTAACAAGACAATACTGCTTTAAAGCACTTTCTAAATGCGGTAACCCATACCAATAGGAAGCCTTTGCACAGGCATGGCAGCCATGTTAATCCACTGTTGATCTACCCAGGGATCAAGCTGTTCCAAAATCAATAAAGCTGTGAAAGCTTGCCTTCTGGTGTTCATCACATCCCTTATATCTGCGAGTTATACAGTTTGACACTGCGCTGCACTCTTTGTCAGAAAAATGTGGTGATAATGTGTCACCATTTACTCCATTAAACTATGGAAATAACTGCACAGTTGCAGGTTATGGAATCAATTGCAAAGAGACAACAAGGTAGAAACACCTATCATCAGTTATGAGGATCAAGGGTCTTGTTAGTGAAAGACTGAAGGAGAAGTGTTGCTTCTAAAAGTTTCATGAGTTTACCTGTACTTTGTTTTATTGTACTGTTTTTTTGTTTTTTGAAATTGTGACACTGCATTACACTGTGTACTGGCAGCGGCTGTGGCCACATCTCCCTTGCCAAAGAGATCTTCTTCGTGAAAAAAAAAATAAACTTCCTGGTGTCTTCAAGGGTAAATGATAAAATCGGTAAATGTTTAATGTCAGCAGCTAATACTTTTTGCATGAATCTTCATTAATATTCCTTTCAAATAGATATATATTGGTAAAAACTCAACTTGAACTCGGTTCAAGTCTGATTTGGGCTTCGAGACCATTCTGTGTGGAGTTTACATGTTCACCTTGTGCGTGTGTGTGTGTGTGTGTGTGTGTAAGTTTTTCAACACAAGCGGGTCCAACCGTCCATGGATGGTTTAGTAAATGACGAATGGATATTAGTTTGCAGTGCAATACTCATATTACAACGATCAACTGGTATTTGTTGGTATTCACATACAGCCGTCTGCTTGAATATGTGTTCACCTCAAAACCCACAAGTGATAAATAAGTCATTTTTGTCAGTATGTGCATCTGGAAGAATCCTGAACTTTGAATGTAAGTGACTGGGATTTGAATTCCTCTCCAAGTTGCAGGGAGTTGCTGTGGGAGAAATCCAGTAGACACTAGTACTCATAATTAAGCACAGTTTACGGCACTCAACTCTGGAACTTTTAAAATCAATAAAAGTCTCTTGCAACATCATGAGTACGCTCACAAAGTCAATATATAATAATATATAAATGGGTGGGTGCTTTTATTTATTATCAGTCACTTATTAGTTCCCAGAATGGACATTTCTTTATGGAATTGAGCCGTCGGTAGGGAGCCACACAGCAAGGCGCATGTGGGGAGCTGATGTGGGCTGATGGTCTCGCTGCGAGAGCCACTAAGCATGTTTTTTGGACTGCAGGAAACCCACGCACAAACGGAGAGAACATTCAAACTCCACACACATCGACCACCTCTGCACCGCTGTGTGTTGCATCTCAGCTGGTGATCATCTGTGAATCCAAGGGTTGCAGGTTTGATTCCTCTTGTCACCTTGTGTGTGTGTGTGTGTAAGTTGCTGTGTGTGAGCCTTGCTCAAGGACACTTTGACACGTGGACAAACAGGGAATCGAGCCTGCAACCTTCTGATTGACCGGGCATCTTGCCGCCTGCATCTGTGTGAATGGGTGAATGTGATTATTAGTGTAAAGTACTATATAGGTCAAATCTATTCATAATACTCAACCTTACTGATCTTCTGTTGTGTAGCAGTGTTAGTTTATTCATTTATTATAAAAAAAAAAAAATCTTCATTATGGATATAAAAGTATCATGTATTGTGTCATCGACTGTTTACCGTTTGAGAAATGCACTTAGGTATTTTATAATCGAATTCATGCGACTGACAAGGCAATTAATTACTAATAAAGTGGCTTTTAGAAGACTGATCAGTAGGGTACTTCTACTTCAGTGTTTTATTTCCCTTTCTCGCATCGGTCCGTCCACTTTTAACCGAGTGCAATCCAAGCAGTATAACAGTATTTGTGCTTGAGTACCCACCTCTTCTCCCTGCTCCACCTATACGCACGGGTTCATGATATTTGGCGTCCTGCCGCCTGCAACAGGGACGGATGAGGCTGGATTCCACTCCATATTTTGTGTCCCGCTTTCTCTCTCTTTGCCGGTGCGTCTGATTCGAACACAGTGCGCTTCTTCCTCCACGGGCGCATTTCCACTCCAACAAAGCGAGCGGGGGCTTCGTTCGTCTGCTCCGCGAACTTGAGTCAACACGCCGGGGGAGAGACGCGCCGCCGCCGCCGGATTCATGTGGCTCCTCCACACTTGCAGACCTCTTTTCCGCGGCGCCGGGGGACTTTCTACTCTACTCGGTTGCGACACGAAGCCCGTTTGCCTTTGGGGAAATGTGTTGTTAGACCGTAATTGTTGACTTTTGCGATCATTAAATACCTGCGGATCTTTCTGCAGGAGGACTTTTTTTTTTTTTTTTTTTTTCTTTCTTTTTTTTTTTTTGCGGGATACTGCAGAGAGCGCAATACGGACCTCCAACACAAGTGAACAATGCTCAGACTGGAGACCATCCTTTGCACTTTTTCTGTGCTGTCCGTTGCAGCCAGAGCAGATTTTAAAGCGAGGAATTGCAGCGAGGTGAGAGAGGCTTGCATCGGGAAAGGCTTCAGCTTCGCACATGTTCCTCATCTCGAGATCCCAGGTAAGACTGCACTCAGTGTCTCCCTGCCTATGGCTGTCACTTTGCTCTACAATATCTGCCCTTTGCCTACTTTTGTGGCACGAAAACCCCCAAATGCATAGCTGCGCATGGAAAAGTAAAAAATAAATAAATAAATAAATAAATAAATAAATAAAAATTCCCCACTGCAACTCATTGTTGATGCAAAGTCACATTATTGTAGTTTTTAATGGATATGCTGGGGGGGGGGGGGGGGGGGGGAGGCCAGCCCCTGCAGATGAACTCCATCAAACTCATCGATTAGAGCCCTTCAACCACCTGTCAGTCACCAAGTTGCCTTGAGTCTGACTAACGAAGTTAACCTCACACTAGACACGTGTCAGAAAAGCCCAAACCGGCTGAGCTGATGGTGATCGATACCTGAAGCAGCCTCCTGCTCTGACCCCCCCCCCCCCCCCCACGTTTTGCACCAGACAAGTGACAGGCCTGCTGGAACCAACGTGGGATGCCTGTGATCAACTGCAGGCTTATCAGTTTAAGGGGACTTGTTTACTGATTATATAACCACACCGGGAGAACAATAGAATTTGAGCCAGCATCAATACTGAATGTGAAGAAAGGTCCCCCACCTTCCAGACAGCAGCTGTAGTACGATCTGTCTGCATGTGCACGGCAGAGGTCTTCTCCTGGTGTTGCTCGAGCCCAGACAACAGCGATCAAGCTCTGCATATTAACTCCTGCCCTGCCAAAACAAAAATAAAAATAAAAAAGATAATAATAATAATAGTAATTAAAAAAAATGGAATAAGATGAAGTGCAACTTTTTCCTCTCTGTTTCCAGTCCATACCCAGGAGCTGCTCTTTTTTTTTTCTTTTTTTTTTAATTTGCATGTTTCCAGCCATAGTCCTGCTGAGCAATTTTGTCAGAGGGAAAGCAAGCGCATTGGCACAATGGCATGCATAGAGGGGACAAATTGGGATCACCTTATAAATTTATGTAGATGTATGTTAATGTAGTTTAAAAGTTAGTTCAGATCATGGTCAAATATCTCATGAAGATAAAATGTCACAAAGGTGTTTACTACAATGCTCTGAGCACATGAATATATGTAGTGTTCTCAACCATTGGTATAGATAAAAAAAACAAAAACTTATTTCAATAGATTCATTTAATATGAAGTCATCCCTTCAGGTCCTTGTTATTGGCCAACGGCTCCATCTGTAAAACAGGAAAGCTGGCACGAGTTAAAGGCCGCATGTTTGATAACAGGCACACCTGTTCAGAGATGGGCTGAATACCAAACTGATTAAATCCTTTGCATCCATGTCTGTGACATCACAGCTAATCCCTCAAATGAGTGAAAAATTAATTCTCTCTCATCTCTCAACTATGTCACACCAAATGAGTGTCTTCTGATCTGCTCTATGACTGAGTCATAACCTTACATGTCTCCCGAAGAGACGGCGCACTCCCAACAACTCAGCAAAATCGCACAGTGATGGACATGTCCTTCAGGCTGGCCACTCGGTGCCTCTCGCTCATGCAAACAACGCCTAAGCTAAGGCAAACTCTGTAAATGTAAATGTGGGAATGGCTCCTCTTTGAAGGTTAATTCTAACAATTAAAGTCTACAGCCTATGAATTGTATCTGCTCAAAATCCTCGCTGATCCACATGTAGAAATATTACACTTTTCCAGGACGTGAAACTTCATATCAACTTGAACTTTGGCTGGTAAAGTACTTTCCTGTGCTGTTTCCAGTAGAGGAAGTAGAGCAGTGGCTTTGTTTCAATACTTCATCTGAGGGCAGAATCATGCAGTTGCTTTGAATTATCTTTGAGGTTAAGCTTTTTCGAAGTGATAACTTAAGTTGATATGGCCACATTGCAAAAAGAAAACCCCACTGTACACACAGACTAACTTGATTTTCTCATTCACTTTATTCTCTTAAAGATTTAGAACATGTTAAGGAGGTGATCCAGAAGCACCCCGGTCGTAGATGGAGCGCATTTTGAGTGCCGTCTTTACTTTATTACAGAACCAGTTGGCCTTTATGGGACCCGGTGTAGAGTGGCTCCGAAAGCTTTCCCACATGGCTTTGTGTTTCTGTCAGCCTTACAGCTGCCATCACACTCCATTAACTTACTGATGATTTGTGAGAAATGTCAAACTTCATGTTACTGGTCCACCTCGACAAATTAGGCTTTTACTGCTTCCACACGCTGTGCGTTCTTGTTAAATAATGTCTCTGTGCTGTTTGATTTCCTGAAATCTCCTGTCTGTTTCTGATGGGCAGAGCTTTGAAGATCAGATTGTAGTGACAGATGAGTGTGTGTGTGCGTGTGTGTGTGTGTGTGTGTGTGTGTGCGTGTGTGTGTATTTCTCTTTTTGTGGGTCCAACCATCCTGTAGTGTCCCAAATGCAAATCCTGCACCATTTATGTGTATTTCCTGGTTCTTTGCCAGGTAATTCTAAAAAATGAAAATGCAATATGTTAATGGAAGGTGCAATAATCAGCTTAGGTGAGGTTTTATGTATTTTAATGTATGTGCTGCTTTCATTGTCAGACTTTGCTCGTGAAACTTAAGTCATTCGGATAACAAGTTGGACATGTACTGGACATGTTACATGTTTCTGTAGAATTTTATTCCCTTTCAATTTAAAAGCTCCTACAGCAATATCGTGTTGCCTTTCACATTACGATCATACAGTAAGGTTTTTTGGCTGATATGAATCACAAGCATTACAAGAATAATGGAAAAATAACAGTAATGACGCAGCATGCTATTATTGTGAGAGTGGTATTGTGCTCAGCACGACTTAAAATGCTCAACCACAGCTAAGAAATGTTTTTTTTATGGAGCTGAAAATGAAAAGCTTAGGACCCCAGACTTTGTCTTTTGTGATTGCTCAGAGAAAGCAGGTCAGAGGGATGATATAATTTAAGTTAGTGTTATTGGCAGATCTAAAGGCTCCAATGGTACAATAATTCTGACAAGACAAAGGTGACTCGACCCGGCTGGATGCTGTCAGGAGCTACACACAGTTTAAGTCTTTGTGAAGCTTTTTTACATCATGAAACATTGTAAAGCGTTACAATGAAATACTGTTCACACATCTAACCATGTCTATCTCCTTCAGCACTTCAGATTGCTTTAGTCTTTTATCTATTTAATATGACTGTTAACAAATTAATTATATTCTTTGCCTGTTGAAACCTCTTCTTCATTGCTCCTGTTAAAGATCAGACTCGCACTCAGCCTTGCTCCTGCAGTCTCAGTTTCCACTCAAGTGGATTACCCAACGTCTGAGACAAGATATGGAAAGTGAGTCATACAGCAGACTGCTGCATTCAATGGAACTTCTTAGCATGTCATATTCTGTGCTATCATTTGACGTCCAGCTCTGTTTACTGCCAGTCAGGAGATGGAGGAGGGACAGAAATACCGGTGCTGATATTTTATGTGATCTTTGGCTGCCTGCACAACGAGGCAAACGATCTCTCCTGGAGCGTGTAACGTGCACAGGATTTCTACTGTCATGTAATGGGATGGAGAGGATTAAAAAGGGCTAAATGGGTGTGCCTCGAGATGGGGAAAGGCCAGGTGACTTTGTTAGCCCCTGCAGCATACTTCACAGTCGCTGTGTTGCATTGTGAAATTGTTGCCACCTTCCCGTCAGTCACCCGTGTGGAAATAGATCCGCCGGTGAAGTTCTGCGAGGGATCACAGCTGTAATGGCTTTATGGGGTGTTTATGCTCTACAAAGCACACAGCGTCCGATACTCTTATACTCCACAAACATCAAAGTATTTGTCAGAAAAATTGCATATGATTGGAGTTTTTGGATACATGCTACTGGTTAGGTTTGTACACTTCTGGACTAATATTTGAGCCAGTGTTCTCCTATATGTGATTTTCTCCTACTGAGAAGTGGAGGGGGGAGGAAGGGGCACTATCAGGGAAGAAAAAAACCCCAAACAATCATCATTTTTCTCGCGGCGGAGGGGATTTCTCAAACGCTGTCTCCACCCGTGTGTCATCAATCATGCTTATGAATGCCAAAATGGCCTCATGATGGGCTGTCTCTGTGGGTGTTCCCTCTCCGAGCTGCAGGATATGTTGTGTCCTGCAAGTGTTTGAGGCCAGGAGCAATGGAAGAAGAAGACACCACACTCTAAAGATAGGAAAGGGGACAGGCTGTTTTTTTTTTTTTTTTTTTTTGCCCCTCTCACATTTGTACCAGGAAATTAATTAAAAGACCTCAACAAGGACATTAGCAAGTATGACTTCTTAAATGTTATATGTGTAAATACTTTTCCTGTAACTTTAACGTTTCATCTTATGCAGTCATGAATATCGGATATCTTTAAGGAAGGATTAATAATACGTTATCTCTGGCTTGAGTACATGTACGGCTTTTGTTAACAACTATGCAAGGTTATAGTGCCCTTCATTAGAGTGTATATTAAATATTATTTCCAGAATTTAAATGAGTTTTCTATCTTTTCCGTTGAGTTGTATGAAATCCCAATAATCTTCTTGAATACAGTACGAATCACCTGCAAAAAGACATGCAGTCACTTTACTTTTTTCCAACCAGCAGTTTTCTCTTCTGCCTGACGTTTCTCAGACCTCAGATGTTAATAAATTGTTTGCTTCTTTAGGAAAGAGGGGGTAACTCCTGTCTGCAGGGTTAGGCTTTTTTTTTTTTAACCAGAAATAGGATTCTCTGAGTTATATTTCTAAACCCTAATCCTGTTTGTGACCTAAACTTTCTGTTTATTTTTGTTTCTGGCCTCCAGCGGGGTTTATGTCCAAATTTCTGTTGCTCATAACCCTGCTTACTGAAATTTTAATACAGCCTACACATTTTAAAACCGGGGGGAGATTTCAGTTTAAAGTTTTGTACTTATTAACAATGCAGTATGTTGTACTCATTCACAGCGCATGTCATGTGAATCTATGTATAATTATTTGCATTTCACTTGCATTTAATGCCATAAGGAAACAAAGCCTGCTTTCTCTGCGGCAAAAAAACAATATTTTTTGAATACATAAATAAGAGTGGAAATAAAAAACACATGAAAGAGACACAGGCTTATTGAAGCCTGGCCAAATAATGTCAGCATTCTGTGCCTTGTTTAGAGCGCTGACACGCAGCTGTTGTCATATAGGTTACGAAAGGAATGATTCTGCTTCCACTGCCGTGAGAAATTAATGTTTGTCAAACTCATTTGAGCTAAATCTCCTGTGAAAAACAAGGGATTGAAGCGATTCTCCAGAGATGGCGTGGCAATAGATGTGTAATGGTTTAGGAATCATTTGAAATGTGAAAGAACGAGTGCTCTTGTTGTCAGAAAGAGATTGAATAGATGTTAGTTTGATCCATTAGTTCCTGTCAACAACTGTCCAATTAAATCCTAACCTGGAGACGCTAAGAAATAGCCTTTTCATTTCTCACTTAAGAAGCTGGCATAAACACATTTCCAGTAGTCATTGATCCAGTTTTTTGACCAGTGCAGTCTGCACATACTGAATACTTTCTCGCTGATATAAAAATAGAAGCCCTTCAGTAGGTTACAGTTTATTCTAATCACTTTTAACCAAACTTCATTGATATACTTGACATCATGCTATGAAGCTTAAAACATATTTATTTCCCCATAGGGAAGTTTGGAGTAGTCCTTGGGTGTTTGGCAGGATTAGATTTAAGACAGACTGTCACTAACTCCTGTCAAATCCTAATTTATGAAAAAAAAAAAAAGTAAAAAAAAAACCCAACCCAAACTGTATTTTTGTGACACGTCATTTCTTTAGACATTTTGACACTTATCTCTCACTTGCTTGTCGTCTTGGATTGTGTTTATTTTTGAGAACTGGTTATACAGTTTGATGTCGTTGATAAAATCTTTTTTAAGCCATCTGCAGTTCATTGCAAAAAAATAAAATAAGAAATCTAGAATGCGCATGTGTGAGTGTGGGTGTGTGTGTGTGTGTGTGCGTAACTTCATTTTATTGATATTAGGATGAAATTTTGGCATCTGGCTGTGACATATATTTGGTACTTTTCCCCTGACATCTCATCTGCCAGTCAAATGTAGCCATCGTGAAACAAAGCCCACTTTGAATGCCTCATTGCTGTCGTTGGATCTATCTTTAGCTGCACGTCTGCCACTCCTGTCTTGTTGACAACTTCTGACTAGACATGATGTGCAACTGGAGAGGATGTTTGCCTTTAACGCTGCTCCCGAGGACAGTTCATTGTGCGGCGCGTCGGCATACCGCCGTGGGGAACGTATGCATTGTGCAGCATGGTCGTGTACTCGCCCTCTCAGGGAAGCAGCCTGCTGACTAGAGGACACTCGCACCATAACAAGGTGTAATGGCGGGTGTCTGCATTGTAAACTGTAAATGCTGAGTGAAAGGTAATGATCAGTGCAAGTCTCAGGGCTGTCCAGGTCCCTAAACAGCCACCAGCTGCTACCCATACTGTAGTCCTCTGCCATGCTCCACTTAGCAAACTGATGCAGACGAGAGTGGCTCGCCTGCTCACTTCTTATTCTCGGGGGCTTCTCGACGTGCTTCCCACATGGATCGAATATCCACGCTGGACTTCTCAAGCCTCCACTAGGCTTTCTATTACATACTGCTCAATAAATATCAAAGCCAGACATAGTGCTACATATGCTGATTATGCTGCACTCGTCACTCCTAAATGTGCTGCACATGGTGTTAGGGAATCCATACATTAATCCTAACTGTAACGATATTGGTGCACCTTACAGCAGGGTACATGGTGCATAAATATTCTGTAGCTATTACTCCCAAGGTCAAAAACATTGTACTTTTGGGTATTATATTTATCGTCATGACAAAGCTTTGTACGAGGGTATTTGATTCTACCTCATTCTGTCTGTTTTCAATTTGTACAATGTCAGTAGATGGTAGAGAAAAAAAATGGCATTACCAATTTTTTTGGTCAATCTGCACTGGAATTTATGTTTGGGTCAAAATGGGAAGGTATAGTTTCAGAGAGAGTTTTATGCTGAAGTGTCATAATATTATAGCACCGTTTTGGGACAATTCTGTTGGAAGCAAAATAAATAGTCACAAAAACCTATTTCTCCACAACAGCTTCTTCAAAGCCTCCTAAAAAAAATTTCTTCTGGAATGATTGAGGGCAGTTGTGCATTTAGATTTCTTTTCCCCAAAGACATTTTTTTTTATATAGTGCATTTTAAAAATATTTCATTATGAAAAGCCATATCGTTGAGTCAACACTGGGCTGTTTTTATCATGCATGTCGCCTTGCACATGGCATGTAGAAGCAGAATATCTTGACATACTCCAAAAAATACTGACATATTTGCTAGGAGTATGAAACTGTTCCAACATCTTTATTCCTGTCCTTTTTCCCTTCACGCCGATTCTCCTGAGGATGAAGAACACCATCATCCCATTGTACTGTGCTGCTTTTATTGTAGACTGTTTTATGTCAGTGAGAATTCATTTCCTCTTGAACCTGTCCTCATTCACCCAAGGACACATACCCTTCCATATCAGCATCCCCTAGTTATTTAAAACACGAACATGCCTTTCATTATGACTTCTGACACGACCCAAAATGTGATCGGAGTAACGTCATTCACTTTTGATTGATGCAAGTTCTAACTTGAGCAAGAAACTTGGCTATTCTGTACACAACACCCTCTGGAGACTTTGTTCAAAGTTTGAAGGAAATTCTGAAGGAGTGGAATGCACCGATTTATAGATTAACGCTGGGTTTCATATGCATGGTATGCAATTCTCTCCAACGGTAGGGCCTAAGGATACGGTCTCATTTTTACATGTGGACTTCTTGTCAAAGGGTTATCCTTCAGTTAGAGGGCATGTTTGCTTTGTGCTGCAGAGAATGAGGGATGAAGCTGAACTATTGAATGCATATTACATTTAAATTGCCTGCATGTATGCACTGGATGTCTGAAAGCATATGACATGAGCTAACATTAGGTGACATTCAGCTAATGCTCAGCGCTTTCAGACATCCAAGGTGCTTCATTTACATATTCAAACGTAGTAGGCATTAGGGAGGCAACGGTTCTCTGTAAAATATTGAACTGTTCAGTTTGCCCTGCACAGTACAATATGCCCTTTAGGATGGCAGTTTTTCGGTTTTGCAAATAATTTTGCATTGACGCTTTACAGGCCTGTGTGTGTGTGTGTGTGTGTGTGTGTGTGTGTGTGTGTGTGTGTGTGTGTGTGTGTGTGTGTGTGTGTGTGTGTGTGTGTGTGTGTGTGTGTGTGTGTGTGTGTGTGTGTGTTGGTGTGTGTCCACAGGCCGAGTCAGCCTGTTGCATAACAGCCCTCCTGGGCCACGAGGCGGTGTCCATAATTGCGTCACTCAGGGGCTGTCTGCTCCTGGAGTTTAAACAGAACCAATATGGTGACTCGGTCACATACTCAAACTACTAAAACATTTCAGCAAATACTTCCTGAAAACATTTGAGATGAGATATAAGTTTTGCAGTTGCTGAATTGCTCCTTGTTCCACTACAACTAGTTTTACGAAGGTTTTTGCGATGCATCATGCTCTCTGCGCCGGCTTCATACAAATCACTGGTTTGGGATCATTTCAGTTTCGCTGGTGTGAAAGCAGTTAACATAAATTTGAATGTCTGCAAATGTTGCTTGACACATGTCCCATATGTAAAAGGAAACACAAGCAATATGAGCGTGCATCTGCAGCGTAAGCACCCCGATGTAATGCTTTCTGACAGTCAAGGACTTGAAAATGTAACACCAGGGAAAAAACGGACTGTCTATCGAGAAAGCTTTTCAACGGATCTATAGTGCCTCTTCAAAAAAACATGTTCTCTTTACGCGCAAAACATGTTCCGAAACGGAACCAAAACCGTGGCCCAAAAAAAAACGAGGTTCAGCCCGAACCATGTGCTACCTATAATATTACACCCTTAATAGACGTTTGTTTTTTTCTATTATATAAACAAAGACAACCTGCTGATTTATAAATACCTTCACCAACGAAAGTTGGGGCGAAGGTTATATTTTCATCCATGTGTGTTTATTGATTGATTGATTGATTTATTGGTATTCATGTATCTATTTATTTATTTATTTGACCGACCTTTCCCAAAAACAACCATGACAAATGATGGAAGGAGGGGTGTGGTGGATCAAATAACCTTGTACTCCAGTGGTTTCCCTGGTGACATATGCAGCGTTGGCGACGGGATTCGTGCTACAGAGTGCCCGTTCTAGTTGATCAGGAGATGGACGGGGTGTGCTTTCCTAATGTGTTACAGTCACATCTATTGAGTCATTTTCTTTTATTCGTGAAGCAACAAAACACAATAAAAATCTATTCACAAGTTATATCCACACTGTGACTTACTTGCAGCAGTTGTTTTTGTGATTTTCTGGTTCACTCACTCTTTGTTTACCTGTTGATGAAAGTCTCTTGAGACCTCACAATAATCACTGCAATTATTCTGTTGTTATTCTGTTACAGTGCATTGTGCCTTGTTTGAGTCAATGCTGTGAATTTCGTCATAAACTGTTTATTGAAGTCTGTACAGTCCAGGAGCTTTCACACTTTTACAGACAGATTTTCACCCAAAAAGGAAAAATAAAAAAATCCACTACGAATTGCTGTACCAATCAACCATTATGATCATTTGCCTGATATTGTGCAGATATCCTTTTTGCATCCCCACATACAAACAAAACACGGTGTATTCTGATTTCTTTTAGTCAGAGCCAGCATTAACCTGAAGCAATCCGAGCTAAAGTCGCACCTCTGTTCGATCGGGGCCTGCCTTCCCTCCCCACCTGCATCAATGAGTCCTGGCCCCCATTAACCTGTCACCCGTTCATCGCTTTTTCTTCCTTGGACCACTTTTGATAGATAGTGACTGGGAACACCCACAGGAGCTGCATTTTGGGAGATGTTCTGACCCACCTGTCTAGCCATCTCAATTTGTCCCTTGCCAAACTCGCTCAGTCATTTTGATTTTCCATTTTGAGCCTCTCACATCTTTTAAATTCAAACTGTTAACTTGCTACTTAATAAATTGCGCCTACTATGAGGTACCATGACATTATTATTATTATGATTATTTCACCAGTCTGTGTGCATAGTGTTCTGGCTGATCAGTGCATTTATGTAAGCATATGATATATGTGTGTTCATTGTAATTAGAGCGGTATTTACTCACTGGGTGAAGGTTTAACTCACCAACGCCATTCATGATTTCAGTGAGCTGATAAGAGTTTTATAAAAATATAAGTTACTAAAATCCCTGCTACTTTCTTTGGGGTGAACTGATGTCACAGGGAGAAAAACAAAAACTGCTCTGACACAAGGAATGTTGATCTCATTAGGACTGACGGTGGCTTCAAGTGTGAATCCATAAAATGTTTGTCAGGAGGAACCGTGGGACAGAGCAGATGGCAGAGCACATATGCTGTGTGTCTCTTTGGCCAGGTACACTGAGGAATACTTCAGAGAGTTGGCCTACCTTTGCCGTTATGTGCAAAAACTTGGACAGTTTGAAACAACCTCAGTCACAAGTTAAGTCGAAAAGCATCCCTTCCATACAGTCGTCATAAAGCACTTTTGGAAATGTGTTTTGAAACTCGGAATTAGAAGCGACTTCAGTGTCTCTAATGCTATGTTGTGATTACAGTTTTGGGTAGCTGTTAAATGTCCTCTCGTCTGTGATTGCATCCTCCATATGGATCTTCTTTCTTATGCGCCCATCATCATCCAAGAAACACATTTAGAATTGTTGTTGTACACATCTTTCTTCTACAGTGTTGGGACAAAAGAAAACGCTTGCATATCGTTCCGTATTTTGTGTTTGTGTTTACTTCTGCTCTGATAATTTGTTATGTCTTTCATTATTGAGCATGAGGCATTGGAGATTTAATATTAACACCAGAGTTGACTGCTCTTTTTGAAAGACAAAAACACTTCTGATTAATGTGACTTTCACAATTCAGTAGCTGGGATGTTTTTGAAAGGTGTTTCGGAAGTGCGACTACATACTAGTAAAACAAACTGAACAAATAAGATTGTGAAGCAGACACAGTTTCTATCACAGTGTTTGTCTCTTGTACGGAGTCGTCTAGAAGCTTGAGAAGTGAGCAGGTGACTGGACCTTTTCTGTCCTGAATCCCACTTTTTATTGGTCGCCACTTTTGGTTAGTAACACCTTTAACTCCCACCTGCTTGGGATCGTGTCGGGCAACACATCCAGCATTAAACATGCAGCCAAAAGACAAAAAGACCTTTAACAATAGAAACCACTCTGCGTTGCTCCTGATTGAGAATTTCAGGAAAGGAAATCCTGTCTATTATGATTGCTTTTCATGTCAGTGGCCTGCACATTGGTTTAGTGGTTAATAGTCTCTACTCACAGATGGACTATCCTGAGATTGGACGCTCACCTTATCTGCTTGTGTGTCTCTTTCCACAGTCCCAAAAAAATGCATGTGTGATCTGTCCAGGAAGTACCTTTACAGTGTGTCTTTATCCCATTGTGGGCTGGGAGAAGACAGAGGCATCGATGATGGATGTTCATGCTGGAGCCAAAGGTTCCAGGGTTGAGGGGTTAGGTCAGAGGGTGTGAGTGCCGGTCCATCACACAACTCTGATCTCTCTGTTATCACACTATTATAACATTACTGTCTGCTGGCTATCATTGATGTGTGAGTAGCTATGTTTTGTACATTGAATAACTCTGGAATCTTGTTTTGTATGAGTAGGTGGTTTATTTTCACAAGTTACAGTTCAGCTCAGAACGTGCACATTTACCCGCGACTCTTGTCTCCAAATGTAATTTGGGTGAAAGTGTCATCACCAGCCGTCTGGTGGTTGCGGAGACGCAAGAGTGGCAGGAGAGAGGTCCGAGCATTGACTTGTTACGCTCGTCTTTTATGGTTTGTCAATACTGAATACTGACTGTTAAATGGCAAGTATGTGTTGCAAAGTAGGAACCCATCTCAGCAGGAAGAAGGTCAAATTTAAATATCCTTGCCGAGCGTCATAGTGATAATAGAGTGTTTGATTTGACTGACACTCCATTTGATTAACATCATGAGAGTGACATGTTGTAATTGCAACTTATGATGGACGATGTTAATAAATCTGAGTGCCTGAATATCCCTCTCTTATTAAAGCCCAACTTTACATTTTTCACAATGTTGTCACATAGTTAACACAAGTGACACAACATTAGTATGTATTGGATCCGCTGCTGTATTGCCATTAATATGTTAATGTGCGTGCGATCGGCGGCTCTGTGTGCACGTTAAACAGTCCCGTCTACTTGCTTGAAGTGAAGTCATGTATCCTCCTGTCAGCTCTGAAGAAGTGAAGGAAGGATACCGGGTCTTACAGTGAGGTTAGGCTGGGAAAAGCCTCTTTGTTTCCCCCTCACCGTGCTCTTAATACTGAACGGCTTGCCGAAAGCGAGCTTCAAAATCAGGATATAAGTGGAAAATACTTTCTGTATCCTGCTAAAGTATGGCTCACTAAAGATCACAGTCAACTTTATTTTATCTTACTGGACCCCCAAGCCAACCCCACCCACCCACCCACCCCCACCTTGTGTTTGCATGAATTCTGACCCGTTGCCAGCAGATGTAATGAGATGCAAATATATAAATAAAACTGTCCTGAAGCTGTGGTCACATATTTATTTGAAGAATATTTTTGTTTTCTCAACTGTTTCCAAAAACCTTTTTGCAAATCTCACGGGTCACAATAAAGCTGCTCTATTTTCTTCTCTTGAAATAAGCCACATGAGGTGAGAAAAAGAAATTCTACCAGTGAGGAAAAACTCACTGGAAACACATTTGACATATTTCTTATGATTGAAAATTTGAATTGCATGAAAGGTTTCAGCATGTGTTTGATGGGGGGAATGAGCTGGTGAAGCACAGCATTTTACTCCTTTCTTTTTCTTTACAGTTTTGTAATGGCATTTTGCTGTTTAATGCTTCAACTTTGCCTCAAGCTCTATCTATACTGACATGTAATAGCGTCGTATACTTGAATTATATAAAGTAAAATATGGCATCATTACCAGTTTGTGCAGTTGCTTTGAATAAAACCCGCTGAGTTCCATAAAAAATGCCACTAATGGAAAACAATGCAGTGTCTTGCAGCGAAATTGAGTATTTTCATCCAGTTTCAGCATCAGGATCGATATCAGCGAACTTAATCATGGGGTAAGATTGGTCCTGAAAGTTTCTGATGTTTCATATTCTTTCATTGTTTAGAGTTGACACCTAAATGAATCTGGGAGGGAAAAGCAAAGTAATTTCCTAAATTGCTACAGTAATTGCGCTCGATGATTTCTAAATGGACAGTGCACTTTCTGATGAAATGTTTGGAGGCAGATCGATGGTTGTAAAAGCTCACTGGTGAAATTCACACACCAGACAAGTATATCAGCTCAAAAAAAATGTGTTTTCAGTTGGATTAACTTTAAAAAATTGCCATATTGGGACGCTCGTGCTCGGATTCTTGCATCTTCACTCACTTCACGTTGAAGCAGCAATTAAATAGTGTCAACAGAAAGAGAAACAACCACATTAATCTATAGAACTGAAATCTTCCCAAGATGCTTTGAAAATCCCACCAGTGCTGACTTAGAGGCAGAAGTAATTACCTTTTTTTTCATTTCGACATAAGATGTTAGTATTTATCCATGTTTGGTACCTGATTCACTCGGACTATGGCTGCTCAGCGATTTAGAGCCGATCCCAGCCAATGCAACAATTGCAGACAATTTGGAGTTTCCATTGAATCAAACAAATATGTTTGAGGTTTGCAAGAATAAAGGTAGGAACCCACTAGAAAACTCATGCAGACACAGGGAGAACATGCAAACTGGATCGCCTTGTTGGTCATCATGTCTTTTCACAAGGCAACAGTGTAAAACCACTGTTCCACCGTCGCCCGTCCTTTAGTTCCCTGATTGCAGCTACACTGCGATTTTGCCTTTTTCAGACAGTGTATGGGCAACTGTTAGGATATTTTTGCCATTGTGTCTTATAATCTGAGAGATTGAAGAGGTTTTCCAACGGCCAGTGTCATGGTTGTGCGACCACTGACATCCTGCGATAATTTCCCGACGGCGTCAGAAATCCTCGGCAGCCGGCACGCTAAACCACTGGCACCTGCAGCTGATCACCAATCAATCGAAAAGCAGAAGAATATTGTGCATAGATCAACGGGACATTGGTGCATGGGATTCTGAAAGAAAGAAAAAATAAAAGGGCAACCCTGTAGAGACAAGAAAAGCTTTGTCTGTACAATGTATAGACAAGAGCTCCTCCCTTTACCATAACATTGTCCTTTCATATTAATGTGTGTCCAAATAATCCGGACTACATGTATTAATTGTTCAGAAGCAATCTCAAGCCTCACGATTGTATTATTTATGAGACACAATGTTTAATCAGGGTTTACTTACAATGCTGTGGCCTCAATTCAGTATCAGTATCCATCTTCCATATGTTATTAATGTGTGACTACATAAAGTCCTCTACAACCACTTTATAATGACAGAACAAGTGTTTCTCCCAGCAGTAAAAGAACTGTCTGGTCCACACTCGCTCCTGTCTGATGCTAATGTGTGGTCTGCGCTCCGGTAGATAGATGGTCCGTGAAGCCCCAGTGCTGTTTTAACCTTGACTTGGAAGGTCGCGGCACTTTGCTGAGTGGTGGAGTCCCTTGAAAGCTCCTTCCCATATGTTGATGTACGACAGGCTTACATTGAAGTGATGTTTTGCTCTGTTGAGACTGCTGGAGCACACAGTAGGGTTGTTGTGTCACGATGGATTTCTTTCCCTCTTCTTGACATATCTGATGAAAACACTGCACTCAAACTTTGTAGCCTGCGGGACTCGCGAGTAATGTAACCTCTTTTCTCCTGTCTGTCTGTGATATTAAACAAGTTTGAGGATCCATGATTTGAGAAATAGGCGCTATTTGAATAACACTTTTCAGTCGAATTGAAGAGAACAAAGAGAGAGATTCTTCTGCTAGAATTGAGACGTTGTCGATGTCTATTTAAGCATGCAATGAGAAGTATATACTGTATATTAGCCCCAATTTTCACTCATTTTGAAGTCTGTTTTGAGGAAGAGCCCTCAATTATATTCTATATGAATGTCTTTAAATCCTGACTTTATGGTTTGTCTTAATGGATTGAATGCATTCAACCATGTGTTCCCATCATGTTCTAGATTTTTAAAAACATTTCATTTCAATTATAAGAAGACGTTTAATCTGTAACATATTGAAGTCAGAGATTCATTACAATAGCTATAATTCTGTCATTAAAAAAGTGTTCGCTAAAATTGCTAAGTGTGAAATGTTTATTTAGCTGATATATTGTCTCATTGGGAGGTAAAGGGGGATATTCCCCATCGACATGTTTGGAAATACCCACTGCCCAATAGAAAGTGAAATTAAACAGAATGGTACATTAAGCAGATTCCCATAAGAAATGGAGATGAAACCATTTAAATCACATTTTTCATTCCCTGTTGTTTCTGTGAGGAACAAACAAAAGTACTGAAAGTGGTACTTTATCATATCTGCATTTCACATTCTATATGGATTTTGTACTTCAGAGATGCACGAGATACAGAGATATTAAAATGTATTTTATGCACCTAACGCACTCACTTAAATCAATTTATGTACAAAAAAAACCCCACATTTAAAACAATGCCTTTATTTTACAAGGGAACATGTTGCTTCAACCATTATCAAAGAAATTTTATAACTCGACTCCAGTGTGCAACAGACACACAAGAGGTGGTACAAATTGTGTTCCTATCCTATGGTTTGGAGCACATCACAACCAGGGTGGCGAGGTCTGCGGGTTTCCTGCTGAATTGTGATAGTTTTGAAGTGTTGTCGTGGACTGTGCCTGGGCAGACCAAATTTTGTTGTCAAACCACATGAATAATATCCATGAATAAAGAGCCTAACCTGGCTTGTTTGTGTGAACTTTGAACACTCTGAACACCTCGCCAAAGCTCAATGAGAAACCTGTCCCTTTAACAACTGTTTGTTTATAGGTATAAAAAAGGATTGAATCTTCAAATATTTATATTGAAAAGCCAAATCTGAACTCATTGACCTGATCATATACACATATGTAGCACTGAATAATTAGAGTGTAATTCGTAAATAGCACATTGCAGTAATAGCAAATTGTTGAACTATAACTAGTGTACATGGTTCTCTCCCGTTGTATGTTGGCTTCTGGCATTAGTCTGGATTTGAGTTCCGATTTTTACTGGTTTTGTCTCACAATTTGCGTCATGGACTTGTTGATAGTCCTAGTGCTGAGCGATGTACTTACTCAGTTTCACTTATAATTTATGGTTACCAATGAATCTAAAATTCAAATGTTTTCAAAGAGTGAAAGCTGCAATAGCTGGAAATAACGCACAGGGACAACGTTTATAACTGTATGCTTAGTATGCACTAGGTAAATAATGCTAGATATTATTTTGTATTAGAATGAACAAACACAAAGTCTGTCCTTCTTTTTTAGATTGACAGATTTGACTCCAAAACAGAATGTCACTGTTGGGATTTTTATACCAACATATCCCTGGTAAAGCTTGTAAACTGCTTTTTTCTTTAAAGAGCCTCAGGAGCTCAATCCAGTTTTATTTTATTTTATTATGAGTTTTGAGGGTTATTCTTGACTTTAATACCAGCACAGCTGGGAAAAGTATATACTCAACATCTCTACTTGAGTGGAAGTACAGATATTAGTGTAATGAAATACTGGTCCTGAAATGTACTTAAGTAGCACAGTAACTGGGATGATTGGGTCAAGCGATATGCATGAATCTATAACTATTTTTTAGTTTAAAAACTATTATCATGAATAAAACATGCTGTTTTTACCCGCTTGCCAGAACCATGAATTGGATAACATGGAATAAAAGAAGGATGAATGGATAGTTGGAGGAGTTGTGGGACTGAAATGTTTTAGGTTAAATAAAATATGACGAATGTCATGAAAAGTTGAAAGTAAAAACGATCTGCTGGCCATTCATTTTAATAATGCGTTGAATGCCTCAAGATATTTACACTCGGTTTAAATCAATACCTCTTGTTGATGTTGCTACTTTACATTTACTCGTTTCTCAATACTCAACTATACTCGTGTAAAAACCACATAATTGATGAGTAAATAGTGTTGCTGTGATATAATGAGTCACTTCCCTGAAGATGACCTGATCCTTTTAAAACCCCAAATCTCCCGATAAACTGCAGTCACCACAACAATTTGAAATCCAGCAATCTAACCTCACAGAGGCAGTAAATGTGATGAGAAGGTTCTCCTGTGGACTGTTTCTGCCTTTGTTTGGGGAAATTAGATGATATGCATCATTAGCATTCTCATTCACGTCAGTAGACAGCCAATGTAATCAATTATGTAATGTGGGAGAATATTTAAAAATAATGCATTGAATTGATAACCACTGGTCAGTGAAATCACTTCATATAAGACCAAATGAGGAAATAGATCACAAAGTCATGTTACAGAAGGCACAGCATGTAGTCCCCCCCCCCCCCCCCCCCCCCCACACACACACACACACTCCATTCATGTATGAAACAAAGGGCTCATTTCCTATAAAGGAAATATAGTGTTATTCCTTGTAAAGAGTTTCATTCTAGACTGTTCAGCAGTCCCTGAATATCACTTGGTTTGTGAAGCACAGAGAGAATCCCAGGGTTATGTAGAATAGACATAAAAATACTTCATTGGTATGTGAGTCTGGTTCTGCTGGAGGTTTCTTCTTGTTAAAAAGAGGTTTTTTTTTCCTTCTCCACTGTCGTCTGTGCCCGCTCATGTGGGATTGTTGGCTTTATTTTATTTGCATGCTAAGAGCTATGAGATGACTATGTTGCAATTGGCGCTATATAAATAAAACTATAATGAACAAAAAAAGTGGTTTACAGACACCCACGTTAACTCATTTATATTATGTATAGCCTTCTGGTGAAAAGTGCCGACTTAATTACTATTGGTCTCTAACGGTAAATTCTTTGGAGTGACAATTGGCCAAAAATGGTTGAAGTAATGATTTAGTTCATTAGATAATTTATAGACACTGAGGAATGTATCCCTTAGTTTCATGTAGGGCTGCAATTTATCGTGAATTTATCGTTATCGTGACGTTACCAATTTGTTTGACTGGCTGAAACACTGCACCTTAAAGCTCTGCATGTTAACACATTTGGCCAATCGCTGCTGCACTTGAGTATGTTGACAATGGGTCGTATTTCTCTCCATTATTCCAACATTGCATCATCCCGGATGGAAACGGTACAGAGTTCAGAAACAGAAAAATCAAGCAAAAAATGACTAAAAACAACAAAGTCGCCATCCTGCTTCACTTCTGAAATGCTGCTGGTGGGAACTACAGATGGCACATTGGATAAAAAAATAAATAAAAAATATAAATTAACGCAGTTCAGTTGTGTCAAGCTGACGTTGGGTCCATGAAGAGGAAGAGCACTGTTAATTTGGAAATGCAAATCCCAAAGCACAGAGTTTTCATATACTTAATGTAACATTATCACATTTTGCTTGTTTACTTAACATCGTACAGCCCGAGTTTTAGTGTAGCAATGGTAAGAAAAAAATTATATGAAATCGGGGTCTGAATCCGCTGGCCATTGGGCCCTTTTCTTCTGTGTTTGCATGTTATTCCTCTATTTGCAGTCGAGGTACAGCTGCTGCTGAACAAGAATGTATTACTAAAGAACATTAAAGGACAGCACATCATCCTGTTTGTAACATTTCATTATCATGGCTATCAGAAAATCATACCACGGTGGTCATGCTTGTGTGATTTGTATATAGTTGGACTATAAAGTACTTCTCTACTTTATAACACTACACATTTGATAAAGATGGCACATTGAGTATGACACATAATCAAACTTTTTGCGGAATACCTAATGGATTATACGTCGAGCATTCAGATGTCTCAGGAACGGAAGTGTGCTGCACCAGGAAATATCTGGGATCCCAAGGTCTTTTGCCAGATTTTCTAAATTTCTTTGAGAAAACATACATGGAAAATAAATATACTGATGGCAAAATGATTAAACATACAGCCATTATTAAAATTGAATGGCTTCATGTTATCAGTAATATTTTACAAAGTGACTAATAATAAATATGGCATTCATCCAAACTACTATATGCGTGGGACTGAGTTGAAGGGGTGCAATGTGGCTCATGCTCACCCACTGGGTGTTCATTCACAGAACCCCAGGTTTTATACTGTGTACCTATTCATCTCTTATCACACAAAGTGCAGTTGTTGTTCGCAAGATTGTCTAACAAGTCGAGTTAACTTGTAAACTCTCTGATGTATTTCTAACCTCCACAACTACAAACCCTTCAAACCTAACTTTAGCTGTGGCCTCCATTTGAATGAATGAATGAATGAATGAATGAATGAATGAATGAATGAATGAATGAATGAATGAATGAATGAATGAATGAATGGTTATCAACAACTATCAGTCCTTTCAGCTCTTCAGGAAACCTTCCTCGCCTGTCTTTGGCCCTCTTGAATAGTATCAGATCAATACTCCTGCACAAAGCTGTGTCACATATCAGACACTCCTAAAACTTCCCTCATATTGACCACAAAACATCCTTTCATGATGTAACAATCATCTCTCTTACGTTTAACACCGTCTAAACCTCTTCTGCCTCTGAATGTGTCCGGGATATTATAAGGTTGCTTTTTAAACTTTGTTCAATCACTACTGAAGGACCCGGTCGACAATCATAAGACTAACAGTCATTTTGATATGAAAACCCCTGGAACAGATAGTCTTGGATCATATGAAAGATTACATGTGTGTATTTTTTTTTTTTTGTTATTGTTGCTTGGCCTTAGCACATCTTGACATGCAGCCTGTCACCTCACCCATGTTAAAAGACTATAGGTTTTCCACTTCTTCTATTTCGAGACTGGTTTTGTTTCAGTTCATGTATTTCTGTCTTGAATTACTGACATGAGACATGAAATCCTACCTGAATAACTCATAGACCTTTTCTGATGGCCCCTCTACCACAGACATTTTACATTATATCCTTCACTGCAGCAGAGTCATGTGATGCAGAGCACTTTGTAAGCAGACACAACCCCCCCCCCCCCCCCCCCCCCCCCCCCCCCTCAAACTCATCCACAGGGACCAGCTGTATCTTCGGTCCTGTTCATACTGGAGCAATTCAAAACAGCATTGTGCCATGTGATGCTGAAAATGTTGTAGTTTATATGTGAGGACTCGAGTTCGTCATGTTGAACAGCATAATATGAACTTTAAAGCGCCTTTTATCTCTCCATCTTCATGGTAGACACCCACATAGTATTGGTTCTTTTGTAAAAGAATTGCATCTCCACGGACAGTTGTGTCGTAAATGCACGTGAGTGAGCGGCACAAGCAGCACGCTGGATATGGAATTATTAGTGTTGTCCATCTCGTCGTGCATGTACAGAAGAAGTATTTACCACAACTGCTGCATGTGCAGCACTCTGCATTTCAGAAATATTCTATTTGCCCTGTTTGGATGCAGACAGAGACC
The DNA here is from genome assembly GCF_963383615.2 of Lipophrys pholis. Lineage (NCBI taxonomy): Eukaryota > Metazoa > Chordata > Actinopteri > Blenniiformes > Blenniidae > Lipophrys > Lipophrys pholis. The sequence continues at coordinate 11,244,297 of NC_137632.1, forward strand.
AGTGTGTTTCAACAACTTTGTCCTCTCGAAGCTGTTTCCAAAAAGTGCCATTTTTAATGACTTTCATCAACCGTTTTCATGCCAACTAACATCAAGACACCATGAAAATTTACTGTTAACCTCCTACAAGTAGGCTAAAAAAGTCTTCACCAACCAGCACTACACTCAAGCCTCAAGCCCTTCTCTGCAACGTTCCCTGTGCAATCGCCACACTAAATGTCCCAGGACTCGTCTAAAGGGAACTTTTGATCCTAATGTTAACTTATCAGCAAAGCTTCCATAGTCCCGAAGGGTATTGTGAATAAAAACCTTGTCGGTGTGTATTTTGCAGGTGAACATCTCCGCGTATGTTCTCAGGGAAACACATGCTGCACCCAGGAAATGGAAGACAAATTTGGTCAGCAGAGTAAACAGGACTTTGAGAACCTGGTTGATGAAATGAGTCATGAATTGAGGAGCACCTTCGTTTCAAGACATCAAAGATTTGACGGTAAGTGTTTTTTCTCCTTAACTCGGTGCACTAGTTTTGTTTCATTCACTCAGTCTCTCTCTTTCTTTTTTTTTCTTTCCTTTCTTTTCTGCATCGGCTTACCAGTCGCTCATTGTGGGACAAGTTGCTGCAGAAATGGAAATCAAAGCTCTGAGACTGTATGTGTGTTAATTTGAAAGGGTTCACTGAAGTTCTGTTGCTGTCCTCTCTCCAGAGGAGACGAGATGTGAAAATCTCATTAATGTGCCCGGGACTGGAGAGCACTTGTGTTGGATTAGACAAACATGCCTTCTCGCACAACAGATTGACAGCCTCAACAGCAGCACCGAGCCAAACTGCATTATTAAAGTTGTTCGGTGCGTCTCGTGCACTGTGTGATCTCGCCTTGAAACTTACTTGGACTTTCTTGACCAACCGTACGTCCAGCGAGCAGAGGATCTGCTCATTACTGAAGCAAGCCACACTCTCCTCCTCCACCTGTCCCTCTCGGTGTCCTCCTTCATAAACCTTGCTGCTTCTAGTTACAGATTAATGAGAAATAATAATCCTTCTAGCTACCAGCACAAGATCGTGTGGGCAGCAGCAAGTCAAGACTGCGGACACTGAGAGGGGTGGTAGAGGTGAAACGTAAACATCTGTTAGCATCTTCATTCACTTTGACATTTTCTTAGAAAGTACCTTTTATTCGTCTTTTATTGAGCTGTTATACTTTTGGACACATTATCCAAGTAGAGCATTCAACTTTATGATTATTTGTACTCAAACCATGGAAAAGACCGTGGTTATAAGATCCTTCGACCTAAAACACTGGGAAATGTTTCGATTTCTGCAGGAATGTTTGCTTGACCACACAATGGAGAGGAATTATATTACCGTCATCTGGAAAGTTTTACTGAGACAATTGTTATCTCGTCAGTGCCAGGATAAGCAAGCTATTCTTTTGTGCTCCTCTCGGAAACAATGCCAATAGTGTGCTTTACAAGACAGAGAAATGTCAAAACAACACAACACAAATTTGTAAGAAGTAGAGAAAGCCAAAGAAAATCTTTGATTAATTGTGTTGTTAAGGGATCAGAACCCCTGAACTACTGTATCTCTGAAGACACAATGGGTATTAGGATGTAAAAAAAACTATTCTGTATCTACTAGATCTACACAACATCTGTTTGTGCTCAGGGCAATCATCAGATATATCCTAAGAAAAACAAAAGCTACATCACATTTCATTTTGATGTCAAAATCATTTAAAAATCACACAGGCTTTCATTATGTGATTTAAATAATTGCAGTGTCGCAGCATCATAAAATCTCTCTCTCTCTCTCTCTCTCTCTCTCTCTCTCTCTCTCTCTCTCTCTCTCTCTCTCTCTCTCTCTCTCCCTCTCGCTCTCTCTGTCTTTCTTTTCTGTTTCTTCCTTTTACTTTCAACAAATGCCGTACATTATGGAATAGAAAACACAGGCAAAGCAGTCAATACATCCCTCTCCATAGCTGCAAGGTCAGTGAAAAGGACAAACGCACATATATGTCAACAGAAATAAATACAAGAATAAAGGACGTATTAATAACAGTCCACTTTAGGGTAAAATACCCTCCAGGTACCATATTTCCTGGCAGAGGAGTGTGTGTGTGTGTGTGTGTGTGTGTGTGTGTGTGTGTGTGTGTGTGTGTGTGTGTGTGTGTGTGTGTGTGTGTGTGTGTGTGTGTGTAGGAAAAATGAGACTATGGGGGCATTGATAGACCTCACTATAATAACAAAGGTATAACGGGACCCTGTTGTCTAGTAAAAATAGAGCTCAAGAGCTGCTGAAGCCTCATTTATTTACTGTTAACTTCATTTGGTGAATATCAGAAACTTTTTGGATTCATGTATTATTTGTGGGAGGATCGTGGTTTTAATCATTTGACGGTGATGCATTTAATGCTACTGTTAGTAATATATTCATGAGTCATTTCTTATCCTGCCTCTACGAGCCTGCAGGTATCCCCAGTAGCGCCACAGCGGCGTCCTGGAATAAGCTTCTCCAATGTGTCTGCTAAGAGCTTTGAATACTTCTCCCCACAAGGTGTGCAGCTTGGAGGATGACCAAAATTAAGTGTCTAACTGGCAGCTTGTGTTTCTTCAACATGGACGGGGATACTTTAGGCTGTATTTCAGTACAATTTGTAGTATTTTAAAGGATATATTGACTATTTTACATTTATTGCCTCCATAAGTATTTGAGACACTTTGTGGTTTGACCTTATTCGTCTCTGCCTTCCTTTTCCACCTTATGTGCCGTGCATTTTGTGGTTTTGTAGTTAAAATAAGTGGTATATTTGACTTGTTGGTTACAGCTCTCCTTTTCCCTTTCCTTCTCCTGTTAAAAGCCTTCCCATTGGTGTAGGTTTACATATCTTAGTGTTTTGTGCTTTTTGTTAGTAGAGCTGCTGCACGTTATCTCCACTGCAGGCCATTATTTAATGGTTTTGATTCTTGTGACTCTTTCTATGTTCTGTGGTCTAATCTGCCAACATTCAGCTTTGCATCCTTTATTGCAGTGACTCACAAGCCTAGAGCTCGGGACCCCCTCAGGGAGGGTTGGGGTAGGAGGGGGGATTGGTGGTTCCCTGCTCTGAGGTTATCACAACTCTACGTGAGACCATAATAACTTCATTGTTAAAGTCGAGAGCTCACTTCCATGAGTGTCCATTTCTTTCATTTCGAAGGAGCCTGCTTCGCAAGATTTAATGTTTGCTTCATTATCTGTCTATATTCAATAATTTTATGACAATGAGAAATATACTGTCATGGTAATATCATAAAAAGGTCAATCCGATTTGAACCACACCCCTAAACATGGAAACAAAAGTGATCTTATTCTTTAACGGCAGGAGGTCAAAACACAGATCTTCATATTGAGCTCTCTAAAGATATCCAGCATCAACAACTGAAAAGTGCTTGAGTGATTTATTGTGCAATTTAATCCCCAGAAGTCAATTCCATGCTCATGCTTTTCAAACTCTTGAACACATTATATGAAGCAATGCTATTGGGTTTCAGCATTCAGCCGTCTGATGATTGCACGTTGCCCAGAAACTCAATGTCGCAACTGCATGTCCAACGTCTTCCTGCAATGTTTTTTTTTTTTTTCCAGGAATATGTGTTTCTTGAGCTCACATGTGATTCCTGGAAGCATATATAAATAAATAAGTGTTATTTTGATCATCTGCTGTCAGGGATGGTGACTATCATGAGGATGCTTCTAGTACAGAGGGAAATGGGGTTTGTCCAGCAGCACTTAAAAGCACGACTCCAGGAACCCCTTCGTCTCTTGGGGCTTGCTGCCACTGCCCATAATTTCATTAGCATCAAAACACATGCCATATGCAGGTTTGTTATGCAAGAGAGTGAAGGGCTTCACTGCCAACCCTTTTGGGCGAATGAGATAATGTTAGACATGCTACAGGCTCATGCTGTGCCTCTATACACCGAAATAAATTTGTTTGAATTAATTATCTTTTTCGAAAGTTTAGAATTTGTCAAGTCCTGTACTCTCCAATTTTTAAATGATGACGAAAGAACACCTGAACAGCTCTGATATTGAGTCTGACTATATAGCGAAAGATCTAAACAACACAGAGCCTTCGGTTCACTTAGAAGCCCTTTGCCATCTATTCTACACCTGACTGTGGAGTTCCACCTACACAGAGTCGGTGTGTGTGTGTATATTTTCCTCTGCTTATGCAGACTGTGATGAGTGCTACAGTAGCTGCTCGTGGTTGGACAGCCCACACATTCCTGACACCACAGCCTGTGTCACAGAGAAAGGGCACAGTCTCAACTTTGCCAAGACAAACAACCACGCAGAAACATCCACAGCTGCTCAGGGAGACAGGAGAGTTGTGTGAATCTAAGGTAAGATACAACTGAAGGAAACACTGCCACACGTACAGCTACACCAGCTGGAAATTAGTCATAAATTAGGTTTTCACCACACTTCGCATTAGACGATTTATAGGAAATGATCTGTTAGAGAAAATGGAGAAAGTATTGCCTTGAGACAGAATTATTTTCTATTGTGCCCAATTCAATTCCAACTCAGGGTACATAATTGTTAATCAATGTTTGGCCCTCCAGACCGCATACTCCACGATGCGGAAGCTCTCGTGGAGTAATAATGCTGTCGTCTGCTGCGCGTCCTCTTTTATTATGTTACTTTCACATTGTTCCTGGTGGCACCCATTGTTGTTGTTGTTGATAACATTGTTATGAAGTTGTTTTACTTTTCACAACAGCAGAAGGAAAAAGCTGATTCTTTCCTTGTTCAGCAGCCATCGTCGAGGTGCCCTTGAGCAAATCACTTAACCTGAAATTACTCCTCAAAAGCTGCCAACCATAGAAGACAATGCTGGCTGGCGACCAGGTGCAAATATGTGTGACTAGATGAATGTGAAGCAGGCTGATGTTGAAAAGGCCATGCCAGCTCAGCAGAATCTTTCTCTAGTCAAGAAGTCTCAGACCAAGGTGGGATTCAAGCAGAAGGCCACAGTGTCTCTGTCACTATAGGGCCACTAAATCAATGTCACGATAGAGGCTTTTACATGCTGTATGTCGTAGAGGGCTATTCTGTTCAGCCAGCACAGTTTCTTATTACAAGCTCTGATGATGTAAAGCAGGGGTGTCAAACTCAGATCCTCGTGGGCCGCAGCCCTGCACGTTTTCAATGTCTCCCTCCCCTGAATGTCCTGATGGTTCATCACCACATTCAGCACAAAGCCAGATAACGAGCTGCTCATTGCAATCAGCTGTGTTGAAGCTGGGAGACATGCAAAACGTGCAGGGCTGCGGCCCTCGAGGCCTGGAGTTCGACACGTGTGATGTAAAGGATACGACCAGTAAAGTGGTTTTCCCATAGACAATGTTAACAATCTCAAGCAGACTTGTCAAACATAGGTGCCACATGACCTGGCAAGTGTAAAAAAGACTGAATAATGCATTCGCTTAAATTTTTTTTGATCATAGAAAAGGCTGATTCTTAATTCATTTACTGGTGACTGCAGTATTTTAATAAGAATAATGGACTAAACACAACACTGAGACCCTCAGCCAATGGATCAGTGAAGCAGCATTAGCCACTCTGTGAAGGAATATTTATAGAAAATTGCACGCCGAACTGCATTTATTTATTTATTTTCTACTTTCTTTTACTTTATTTTGACCGAGGAAGAATAATGAAAAATGGCATAGTATTGAAATTGCATAACACTTTCATACTTGTATTCACTTAATAAAATAAAGCATTTGGAAGTGTTCAAATTGAAAGTTATTGATGCTACTATGTTACTCGGGATCAAATTGGACTAAAATGAGTTTGACAATAGCATGTGGAATACCAGTTATTGCTCCCGTCGCTTTGTCCAACTTCGGAATTAAGGGGACAGCCACAAATAATGTATTGGACGTTGCATATGTATGCTTTGATTCACCAGCTGTGATTCACCTTGAATATCTCTGCTTCTTATTGGCATCGTGTGACTCCCTATAGCTCAGCCACGGAAATTACCACAAAGAAATGGAGACATGAAAGGTCAAGCTGTCCTGCTCTCTGCAGCAGCAGAGCAGCTCAGAGCAGCCCGCTGTAGACGGGCGGTTCCTGTCAGGCCGATCAGCGACCCCGCTTATGATTGACGTCTTCTCAACATGAACTAGAAGAGGCCGGATGCCAAGCCTGTACGTTAGGCACTCTTTGGCAGATACGAAGCCGGAGGTTTGCTACTTCGTTTACTGTCTTTTAGATACGTCAGGGAAAGCAACGTGCGCCCCGCTGCTCTGAGCAGTTTAATCTGCTGCATGGGGGCCAACAAATTATGATAATTATTTTATTTTTCGCAGTCTGAGGGCAGCTTTGCTCATAAATTACAAGTAGTTAGTGTATGACAGTGGATAACTTACAGGATTGTATTTGATCTGACAAATCATCAAGGAAAGTCGTTATCAATTTGTTTTTACCCATGCAATTGCAATTGTGTGTCTTGAAAATCAGATTCTGCTTTTAAATATTGATATCTTTTTCAAGGAATAAATGCAAATATACATTACCAGTTTTCATGCAAATTGAGCATTTATTCAAATAAGTGGATGTGCCACAAAGGTGATTGTGGGTGTTTTTGTAGAACATAATCAAACATTTTTAAACACAATCGATCCTGAACAATTTTAAAGACCGACTTGCTTCTCGGTAAGTAAGTGGCTGGACTGTTTTAAAAGAAGAATTTCTTATACCCGCTCTCAATATTCATATGAACACCAATGAAGTGAAGCTGGAGAGTTTCAGTTTGTGTTTTGAGTAGGTGAGAGTAACACGGAGGATCCAGCTTGTACAAATTAATGGGATTGAGAGTCTGAAGTAATTACTCTGAGTCACTGTGTTGACTTCTAAATTGCACATGAAGCCTTTTTTTTTATTGTGGCCAATTATCTGGATGTTTGCTGGAGCAGGTTAACCCACATTGTAAAATGTCCTTCCACTTTTATCCCATAAAACATCCGACCAGTTGTAATTAGTTTGTTTAAAAAAGTAGCATTAAGCAGTACTCTATTCATTTTAGGTTTTGATTACAGCCTATGTCAGTGTGCAAAAATACATTCATTTCCAGTGGCTCAGATATTTATGTGATGCAATTAAAAAGTGGTCTGCTAGGACGTGATGTCCACATTATTTTTGTTATTTTTATCATCATAGATTGTATTCACTCAAATAAAGAAATTGTTAGTGGAAAACCAATCATTATATGATTCTCCATTGGCTGGTCACAGTTCAGTAGACTCTCTTGTAATTAATTCTACAGGCCACTTCCCACGGGGGCTTTCATTGTAGACGTTGTTCCTTTCACTGCTACCTCTGGTGGTTATGTTTAATACATGGATTTAGGCAAAAATTGGTGTTTTGGTTGTCCATTCCAAAAATCTTGGTGTCAAAATTAGATAGTAGGTAGAGCATGTGATCATAGGTCCATAGAATTAGTCCCACCTGTGTGGATTCTGCAGATATAATTCCTCAGCATCTTGGAAAGGAAATTCATCTAAGTTCCTCCCCTCTGCCCCAGCAATTTGAACACATCAGGAAGAGTCAGAGAATAACAAATCAATCAGTGGCTCCCTTTCAAAATGTATATACCACATGATATCAATTGACCAATCACGTTGCTTGTTACTGGGCATAATACAAACAGGAAATCAGTTTCGAGTTGTGTACTGATAATTCGCTATAGTTTGGCAAAAAAAATACGAATTTAGGCAAAATTAGATGGTGACAAGAGGTGATGGTTATCATACACATATTTTAGACAGCTTTGAGCAACCTGCCCTCTATATCTTTGGCCGTCTTTTCCGAAAATTGACCGTCCAAATGACGGCTGGGCGGCTTGCTGCCTAAAACCATGGATTTATGCAATCAAATCAAGTTGACTCTTTCGTCATCTCCAGATTCTGTGGCATGCTTATGAATGGAATTCATGCCATGTGCCTTTTCCATCATGTGGCTCCAGAAAATTCAAATAGGAACGCCGTGTTTCATGACTGGTGAAATAGGCGCCTGACATCTCTGACATCTAGGAGAGCATCCATCAGTAGGTTTCTGTAGAAGCAGAGACACAGAGGCTTTCTCTTCATATCAGAAAGAATGACTGTTTACTTCAGCACATCTCCAAGCACACAGTGAGAAGTTGGAGCCAAACCGAGCTTTATCAGCGGAATGTTATGAGCTCACTGCAGGTTGGGAGCATTTGAAACGTTGCTGTCCTGCAATTCAGTATCATTATCCTCTGCTTGCAGCTCTTGCAACCATTTATTTGGACAGACGTCTTAATTACTAATATATGTGTGGGATTTATGTTGGCGTTCCCAGTCATTTTTACTGTCTGACATTTTACTTATTTTATTGCAGAATGTGATCCCTCTCGTGAATTTTCTGTAATTACATTATGATGTCTTTTTCAACTTAATATTTCAGTTACTCAATTATACCGATGCCATCCATGAATTCATTTTTCACTGTAATCGCTCCAAAGCAGAGCTCAGAATTATATCAAAAATGCTTTGCCCTAATTACATCAATTACATTCAATTATTAACACGGCTAAACATGACCACATTGTATTTTATTTTTTCCTGAAGTGCACCTTCTGAAGTGAAACGCCGTCATTAATCGGCGTGCATATCGTTTAGCCTATTCTCATTACCAAAAACAAGCCACTGAAAACACAAATCATGCTGGTAGCTTTGCATATTTAAATAAGAAATTGTTTAAATAAAAATTGCTCACCGAAATGCTTTGCCCTAATGTACGTACTCATAAAATACACATTACGGTAATATACCTGAAGATCAAAGAAGTTGATAGTTCCTATGAAAAATGAAAAGGTGTGTGTCAAACTGTGGTAATTTAATTAGGCAGCATTACAGTTAACAGGCTCTGGTTCTCGATATGATGTGCTAATGAGGCGGAAGGTAATTGTGTAAAGAAGAGCAAGTGTTTTATAAGCATGTGCCATGTGATAAATAAAAAGCGGTTTTGGTTGATTGAATTGATGATGGACTTGATCTTTTTTACCCTTTCGAGCTAATGGTGCTTGTCAAGAGCAACTGTGAAGTAGTAAAGTACTCATGTCCCACTGCTTTTTAAACCGGGAGCTGACGAAGCTATTGATTATTCTGGAAATTAGTCGAGTAATCAAATAAAAAAATAAAAAAATCATTAAATCACTAAGCTTAATTTAACGGTAATATATGATCGAGAAAATACTAAAAGTCTTAAGTCTTCTTAAACACCTTTATTGGCAGACTTTGGTGGCATTACTGCACTGGTTGCTGCTTCTTGAAAGAAAGAACAGAGTCTATTCAAGCGTCAGTGGCATATTCTGGATTTATGGCCCAAGAACACACAGTATTGCCATGTTACACTCTTGTTTTGTGCAAAAATGAATAAAAAATAGTAACTTCCCACATTACCTTTTTAGAAGTTCTGAATAAAACTGAAAAATATAACTCATCCCTAAAAAATTGATCCCTAAACAAATTGATAACAGAGAATGAGAGGTCTGATGCCGCCTTAGGCGCACGTACGTGCGTATGTGTGTGGAGATTATAGAAAGTCTTTTTCTGTGTGTGTGTGCGTGCGTGCGTGCGTTCGTTCGTGATTATTTTTCTGTATAACTTTCTAACAGGACTAATCTAAACCACTTTTGGAACATCATGCCTCGACAGGTGGTCACGACAGTTATTTCCCCCGTTAATCAGCCATCATTCAGTTACATTCTTTACATTCCATAATCTACACCAGCAATCACTGAGCTAAATATACTTTTGCGAACGTGACATTAACATTCCTGTTGTGTTTGCTCGGCAGGCTCAACGCATACTGCTCAGATGCTGGAGCACAGAGGAACTGCTGCCGTGGAAAGCTCATTCCGTTTTGCAGTACTTGCATTGCGTTGTATTTTGCTTTGGGTTTAATTGATAATTGTCGCACACTTTCGACAGTTTCTGAGGTTTCCTCCGCAGGTTGTTTTTATTCTTCCTGCCGCTGACCGTTGTCCCGCCTTGATTTTTCCGTCTGCGCTTCGTAATCGCATTCACTTTATGGCATCAAAAGCAGAAGTGAGTCTGCCGTGCAGGTATCGTGAATAGGAGTGAATGAAATGAAGCCTGGAGGCATTTCAGTAATCAAGTTACCCAAATTTCTCGAGTAATGGTTTCAGCCCTGAACAAATAAGCAGTTTTAGTCATAGTCTTACAGATATTTTCACACACTGACTTCCTGTCCGTCACAGCGGACCTTTAAAGCCATGGTTCTGTGACTTAACTGTTGAACAACAAAGGACACATCTGCGATGTAAGAATAAATTGTACCTCCTGATCATCGCTTCATTCTACTTGGTAATGTATGGGATGACAAGCTTGTTCGGTCTATTTCTGAACTCTGACAGCCGCGATTATGCAGAAGGCGGCCATTTTTTCCTGGTGTTGTTGTCACTTAAACTCAGCTTGAACACAACATAATAAGGTAAAAAATTTGCATTCGCATTATAAAAAGCACTTTATTTTGTATTTTGTTAGTGCTACAACTTTGGAAATGCAGGAAGACAACACCTCGACGGAAGCATCAGTGTAAAGTGCTCCGCTCTCCTGGTGTTGATCAGTGCTCTGAGAGCAGCTTTGCGGAAGAGTTGTAGCTGTCAGATGAATTTTTACTCAAAACTGTGACAAGTAACACAGTGCCATCACCCTGCTGCGTAGGTCAGAGAGAGTCAAACTTTCTCTGCGCTCATCAGCTGCACTCCAGAAGTAGCAGGTGTTCAGTGACAGGTTTCATTCTGAAGATGCAGTAAGCATAATGTCATACGATGCCGACTCTGAAACAGAAAAGGGTTGTCAGGGAGCACCTGGAGAAATTCCTTCCTGTTTGAACATGCAAACTGTGCACAGAAAGGCCACAACTGCTGGCGATGTAGGTGATCAGATTGGTGATCGTTTCCACATCATAACAAAGTTTGATAAATAGAAAGACAATGACATGAATAATAAAATCACTATATAAGAGCAAATCAGCTGCATGCATCATGTCGACTGATTTTCGTTTCATTCAGAACTTGTCAGTGATCCATTGTGTGCTGATCAGGGACGACCAAAGGGCCACATGAGGTCTGCTGACCATGTAATTGCTCGGTCTGTTGTGGGCTGTCAAGGCTTTTTTACTGCAAAAACAAAAATGATGAAAGCAAATGTTAAATTTGTGCACTTTGTGGCTTTTATTTGGATGTATTACCTGGTAAAACACCATAATTTAGGCCTGAAAGGTTTTCTCAAACATTGTGCTATTCTTCATAGTATTCTCTTTTTAGCACTGCTTCTTCTTTTGATAAGTCCCCGCACGGTTAGACGCATGAGTTCTGAAATCTTTGAATGCCTGGACTATCACTATTGATTGCTACTTGATACTGAATATTGTCATATCAATTTCTGGTGAGTGATGGAGTTGATGAGGCAAACAATAAGCGGTTCCTAAATTAATGAAAATACAGCCAGTGTATAATGCACTCATGATCATACTGAAGGTTAATGAATTGTGCTTCATCTGACAGCCTTATGCTTCCAGCATCTGGAGAAATCCTCGTGTGCATATAGGAAATCAGTCAGCAATATACCGCATATCCTTTTTTATAACGGTACAGTCAGGTGTCTGGGGGTTTATATGTGGCAATGCAGACCTCTTGTACAGCAAACATAGAACTTATTGTATTCCAGAGCTATATGAGGAGAGGAAGGGCTCCATTCCTTTTCAATAGTTGCTCACTTGAAGTAAAATTGTACGGAACTGTCAAAGTCCCCCATAATATAATCGCGAGACACCCTAATTGATTCTTTATTTGAGTATTTTTGGTTGCATTTGCCGCCGGCGCTGCAATCAAGCAGAGTTCTTTTTAAGCCCCACAATCTACGACTCCACATCGAATGTCATGTTTTTGTCAGTGTTTTCCGTTTCGAAAATAAATACAGAAATGTTTCCAGTGCATGTTATGAAAGCACATTACGTGCGCCTTTTACAGAGCAGTCTTTGTATACACAGTCAAATGTGGGACCGAACTGGACAATAATGCTTTCTTCTTTTCTTCTGAACCCAGAATTCTTCCTGGAGCTGCTGGAGAATACCGAGAGGTCCCTGAATGAGATGTTTGTGAGGACTTACGGCAAGCCTTACATGCAGAACTCGGAGGTCTTTGAAAACCTGTTTGCTGAGCTGAAGCGTTATTACACAGGAGGGAATGTTAACCTGGAGGAGATGCTTAATGACTTTTGGTCGCGGCTGCTGGAGCGTATGTTCACACTGCTCAACTCCCAGTATGTCATCACTGAGGACTATCTGGAGTGTATCAGTAAGTACACCGACCAGCTCAAGCCCTTTGGAGACGTGCCCAGGAAGCTCAAGGCTCAGGTTACCCGTGCATTCATCGCCGCACGCACATTTGTCCAAGGGCTCTCTGTTGGTCGGGAGGTGGCCCAGAGAGTGTCTAAGGTAAAACTTTACACCGCTTCAAATAAAATGAAAATCTTTTCAGATATACGTGCCTGTTTCTGTCAGCTACTGAACCAAAACAGACGTGTGGTAATTTGGTTTCGCGCGCTGTATCTGGAAGAAAATAACACATTTGACCTCAACCAAAGACAAAAATGTGATGCTAACCTGGATTTAATAAGCCCAACGTCTGGCTTGTTTTGTGTTTCTGCAATAAGTATTGATTTCTCCCAGATTTTCACATCAGCAAGTCTCTTTGTGGCTAACAAGTAGAGATTTCAGGCTCAAGAGAACTTGTTCAGTTGCTCTTTCTAGAAAACAGTGTTGAAAGGTGTGCGGCTTGCTTGGGAGACGGGCTGAAACAGAGTGAAAACGCCCCAAAAAGAAATTTCTACCTTCACTGATTATTGCGTTCTTGCTAAATATTTGCTCAACCGATATATATAGCTGCTATTAATCATGCTGTTGCCATGGTAGTCTGCTTGATACGGTGTAATCTCAATGCATCTGTTCCAATATATATCACACCGCCTGCAGATTGTATGTTGTTTTGATCATGTGCAAACTCACCAAAAAATAAATAGATAAATAAAAGCTAAGACTTGGATTTAGATGCATTTAACATTAATGAGATTTTTCTACGCATTGACTCGGGGTGAGAGGCATTGATTCAGTTCACTAAATCCCCAGCTCCTGTTTTTTTTTTTTTCATTTATTTATTTTTTCCACTGCTGTTTTCATATAACTTAGATTTGATTATCAACGCTATAATAAATATTTATAGAGCCACTGTACAGTATTTGGCCTAAAGCTAGCAAAAACATATAGTAACTCTCAATCATGAGTGGCAGAGAGAAAAAGAAGACACTGCTGCTCTCCCTTTAAAAAAAACAGTTCTGCCTCCGTGCACTCGTTGAACTTTAAGTATGTTCCCTTCACTTCCCGTCTACCCGTCTACCCCCCCGCCCCGTCTAGCCCCCACCACCAGTAGTAGTGGCGCGGCTCATTTCGACGCAGCCACAGAGGATGTGTTGTTAGTATGCGTTTACTGAGTTACACTCTGCGTTTCTTATAAGCCGGCATGTCCCAGCGTCACCTCTTGACATTTCAGTGGCACCTGAGATCCAGGTCATGTGTCTGGGACTGCAGCCCTTTGATCCCCGGGGTATTCACTCATCATGAGGGATTGGGTGTAAGCATAATGAAAACGGACACCCTGCTGGAGGTGTCACTTTCACAGCAGCCCTACGATGTGGCATCCATGCTTATTACTACTGGGATATATAGTTTTATTGAATTAAAGGAGATGATTTATTTTTCCTCCTGTGTGCAAGATATAACAGAAGAAGCCTGCACAGCTTTGAGGAAGCCCAATCTCGTATCTGGACCTCACACATTCAGCTCAGACGTACGCCAGGTCTTCTATTCATTTCAATCCAATTCAGTTTCATTATTATTGTGCCAATTACAGCACAGTCTTGCCTGTACATCTGCGTCTGTTTATTTGAAGTGAAGAAAAATCTTATCATCATGGTAGCTAGAGATTTTTCAGAACATACTTATTGCGATATGCCAGCTAAGCCTTCTGTTATATGAAAGTATTTACTTACGATATATGTACTGCGTTTGATCAGCGACTGTGTGAAAGCCACCGTGACCATTAACAGCCTGCATTTGTTTCATGTAAGGCTAAGTTCATTATATTTATCTGTTTATAGTCAGTTTGTTTTATATAATGACTTACACAGTTACATCTATATTTAATACTGTCAGGCTCGAAATGCTAAAAAACAAAAATCCATCACACTGAAACGTTGTATAGCAGTTACTTAGGATTTCGTGTGGATCTCGGAAAAGAAGAATTTTGCCGACGGTTGATCTATTGAACACACTTTAACAGCTGTAATTAAGTCGTGTTTTAAAGCAATAATAGCTTTTCTGTGTATCATTTCTTTAATTCACATCTCAATTTGAATTCATATCAATTCATTTGCTTCATTAGTTAGGCTATAGTCATTAACTCGTTTTGAGAAGGAAGGGCGGAGACAGCTTTGTTATTGCAGTGAAGGGAGCAACAACATAAAAATGACATATTGTAGGTTTATTTAATAGCAGCAAATACAAATGAATGAATAAATCAAGAATAAATGAACTATCACAGTGATATTGAGAACAATATTAAAACTAATGCAACAGTGGATTGTTTCTTGATCTCTAAATCTACTTTTACTTGTTTTGTTCCTATATGTTGTGCGACAGGCTTATAGCTGTGTCAGAGCTCTCTTTTGTGTGCACAGCTCTGTGGGGCTACAAAAATCTATTTGCTCCTCTCCTTATGATTCTTGTCACTGCATGGATATAAAAGTAGGGGTCGAAGCACATCAAACATTAACACACATCGCCAAGATTGGGTCATCTCTCAAATTTCCAGACTTGGAAGAAGGTCAACCGTGCTCCTTTCTCCTTTCAGCCTTGACTATTGTAACTCACTGGGGCTGAACAGTGGGCCTCAGCCAACAAAGTTTAGCTCTGCCAACAAACTTTTATCACCTTCAAGAGAACGGAGCCCACGTATTTTGTGGGGTTGCACTTAGCTGTCCATTTCATAATTAAAAAGTTTTTATTGCTTGTTTTATAAGTGGGCCTTGTCACCTCAATACTTCCACATGTGGTCTGCCAATCCCCCCCCCCCCCCCCCCCCCAAAAAAAAAAAAAGCTGCACCGTTGCCTGATATTGAGATTGCTGCTTTGGCAAATCCTTTCAGCCTTTCAAGTGGTGTTAAAAAATCTCAGCGAGCCACAAAGGATTGCCTGTTGATTTTTCACCTAGACCTTAGTTTTGTACAATGAAATGTGAAGCAATTTCTTTCCTCTTCCATCTTCGCAGTGAAGTCATTTAGCACAGGTTTTTGTCCAAAGCCATTTTACAATATCTTAAATCATCTCGCAACATAGCTTTCAATCTCCACTAAAAGGAAGAACAAAGAGCATGTTGTTGAGTGTTGATTTTTGTGAGGAAATTAGACATGAGTATGTGATTGCAAGTTGTGGCATAGTGTGAAATGTCAGGTTTCTTGACTGAAAGATGCTTAATTCGACGCTTGTTGGTGCTTCACAGAACTGAGAAAATAGTCCATTAGCTGCGACCCAGGAGCTTTCATTTCCGCATCTCAACAGGACTCCGGAGTGCAAGCATTTGCATGTGGAGAGTGAGAACGTTGAGTGCCGCTCGCTCTTCAGAAATCAGTTTTAGTAGGTCACGCAGTCAATCTTATGTTTGCAATCTCAGACGTCGCTAAACTGACTCACACGTGGCAAAATGCTGATAACATTTTGCTCTTTACACAGACTCGTGACCTGGATATCATACAGTAGCTGGTGATCCAGCTGATTGATCCCTGAATCTTGTGAGACGTCTTGAATAAGACAGAACTCGTGGCGACAGACTGTATGCAATATTTAAGTCAGTTTCATTCATAATAAAACAAGAATATTTTTCAAATCATTTGTACAAACGTCTCGTCTTGTTTTGAATCTAAATAGGTTCACAGCAGTGGAATTAAACAAATCAGGCTTTTTATAAAAACAAAGACGCAGCTGGATAAAGTTATCAACCTCAGTCCAAAACAAAAACCAACAGCAAATATCCATGTTGCCATCAGAAAAATAGCTCACTTCAGCAGGAGTCCCCCAGCAGACGCTCCCCACAGTGAGAACCAAAACCTTCAATCAGAGTATCTGTATGCACACGCGGTCTGTTTACTTCGTGGTGAAGAGGCAGCGGCTCCTGAAGGTTCACAGCAGACATACGTACATAACAGACAGATTGGCCCTCAAGGGTTCGTCATAATCTGCAGGATGATGATTCAACAGCAGTAAGTCTTACGAATGCCACATTTAGTTTTTACTTCAGCTTGGATACTTCTAAGCGTCAGCCACTTCTCCAGCACCTTCCTTGGTGTTTTCCTTCCGAGCGTTGGCTCGAGGGGAGGCTGATGTTTCTGGGTCTGGACATCAATAGGCTCCTCACCTCTTCGCCTCTGCTCTCTTCTACAACATCCACAGTGGTTAAGAGTTGACTTTACTTGAGTGTAGGCAAATGCATAGGCTACTTTCTCAATATAGATCAGCTACTTGGAATTAGAACCAGTTTCTGGCTAATTAAGCTGTCAATGCCTCTAATTTGCCACCTCTTGAATGGCAAACGAAGGACTTGTAAATCAATGGCTTAATTAGTTTCAGGACCAAACTCAGACACACATGTTGGGCTCACTGTGGTTTCAGTGAAGGTACTTCCATGGAAATTAGAATGTTGTGCCATTCCAGCGAATTATGAATTTAGTTGTTGCTATAAACAAAAATGGTTTTGCTGTGACCAAACCAATAGAAATGTTTTGGTTACTGTAATAAGATGCTGAAGCTCTGGCTCCTCAGGTTTTACTGTGTGTCTATGGACTAATTGCCCATTCATCTATTGATCTCAGCCAAATAACTCAATAAATCCATGCCTTTTCTCCTGCGGTATCACAGCGTGGATGTCTGATGACTCATTCTACACTCAGGTGTTTAATAAGAAAGCGCATACACTCCTCCACTCCTCTTCTGTTTTCATCAGCTCAAGATACAAAAATCAAACCTCTCCCCTCATTTCACTCGGACTTGAAACATTATAGCTGTTTTTCATCTCTGACCGTCTAACAGTAAATCACTGACATGTTCCTGTTTAAACTGTCTAAACTCTAAAAAAATGTTTTTGTAAAAACATAAATAGACTCAATTTAATAGTTGTAAGGTTTTTAATGGTTGTCAGTCTTAAATAATCAGCCATTGAAAAAACACAGACAATAATGACTATTTATAATATCTATTTAATCACATCTTAACAGCTTTATCTATATATCTTCTGACTACAACATTATAAACTTGAAACAAATGTATTTTAGCTATTGAACCCCAATGAGATGCTGTGGTTTTAAAGTTATTTTTATGTTTATCATGCCTAAAGCAGCCTTGTTGATTTTTAGTTGGGTCTTTCAAATTTCTGCTTTAATTTATATTGGAACTCTTCATCTTCTGTATTTACTTTTTTCATTACGGCTTTATCCAGCTTAGGGTTTAGTGAACGCTGGACTCCATCCCAGCCAATGAAGGACGAAGGCAGGCTGAGTCACCAGTCTTATCACAGGACAAAGGATGCATGTTTTTTGGTATACGAGAGGAAGAAGGCAAAAAAACAACAACAAACAAACATATGCTCACACAGGGAGAACATGCAAACTGTACTGTAACGGATATTCTCAGATCTCTGATCGTGCTCATGAAAACAGCAAACAGTAGATGTGAATGTTCTTTAGCATTTCAGATTTCTAAATGTTTCTTCCAGTTTTTCAGCGTACTTATAAAACAATTGAAAGCATTAAAAAAAAAAGCAGAGTGACACTAAAATCCTCACAATTCTAAGAGTTATAAATTATCCAAATGCTATAATCATATTTAATTGGTGCTGCCCACATACTAATGACCGCTCGCGCTCCGTGTCCCTGCAGGTGAGCAGCACGCCGGCCTGCATCAGAGCACTGACAAAGATGCTGTACTGCCCCTTTTGTCAGGGCATGCCAGCAGTGAAACCCTGTAAGAATTACTGCCTGAACGTCATGAAGGGCTGCTTGGCCAACCAAGCCGATCTGGACCCGGAGTGGAATCAGTACATCGGTAAGTGACGTCCAGCATTGTTACTGCAAGTTTCACCCCCGAGCTCTTCCTGGTCTATTCATCTTCCCCTCACGGTTACTGCAGGTCTCGCAAGAAATCCATGTCATTGGCTAATGATCCAAATTGGAAGCATTACAAAGTGTTGAACAGTTAAGTATGTGGAGGTGCAAAAAAAGTATAGAAAATTGATTTCCATCTCATAATGTTTTTTTAGAACAATGATGATTAATTCTACATTGAGATTACACATTTAAGGGAATATCACTGTTTTCTTTCATTTCATTTTAGCTTCTACAAATATTATTTCAGAAGCTCAGATGTTTATCTTTTTTTTTTTTTACCAAAGGCTTATCACATTTAAAATGTTTAAGTAAATCCTTCAAATTATTTTCAATTTAAGAGTTCTAGAATTTCCTGACTACATTATTAACTATTTCGACTAGTTTTAGATGCACTAGTTTTGTAAATCAGATTTAGTTTTTGCTCTTTTTTAGTTATATCAGTCACATCACAGCGCAAAAACGACACACTAAAGCCATTATGAAACCAATAAGCACTTAAAAATGTTTTAGCTGGTTACACTTGTTAAGCACTAGCTGTTGATGTTCTCATGTGTGAGGCTGCTGCTACACAGATTAAATGTGATTGCAGTAATGCCTGTTCAAAGGCTGCAAAAGTTGATGTACTGTTTGCAAAATGTTCTTGTTGGCAGTATTGACATTTATCCCACATTGTTTTTAATCTGATATGAAGCCATTTTGAGTCCCTTAGTAAAGCCTACTCTCGCTCTGTTCAGCTGAAAGTTCATGTTGAATATGAATGAATTTAAATGCTTTAAGGCTGGTGTTGATAATTAGTTGTACTATTTCACAAGTTTGAACATGAAATAAGATGATAATAGCTTTTTTTTTTTTTTTTTTTTAAAGATTTGTAGAGATCCCTTTAACTCTTTAGCTGTTGAAACCTGGACCTTACATGTGCTGCTTTGTGCGGTACATTATTAATTATAGAAGCAACTAATACATGTGGTAGATATAGAGTCTAACAGCACATGTTACATCACGGTAGCACTCACATTAATGAACCCCTCTAATTGCCTTTTTCATTTTCACCATTAACTCAGAGCTGTGCGCAGCTTCGCAGAGAGTTGCACATTAATTGCAGACCAAAAAGTGACATGACGTGCTTTAAAGTGGACCAATGATAGTTTGTGTGGAATAATCTTTCAAGCTGCAAACGTCAACAATGTGCTGAAAGTAGTTTAAAGAGTAAAACGCAGGCAATATGGGTGTTGATTAGGTGACAGTGGGAGAGCTTGCACACCTTTTCCAATACAGATTGGTTTCTAATGCCACATGCAGTGCTCAGAGGTTTTTTTTGCAGTTATTTGTCATGCTCATAAGAAAAACATAACATCGTGGTCAAGAAGAAATGCTTTGGGCTCTGTGGGTGTCGCTTTGTGCAAGGTGTATTTAAATAAGACTGAATGTGTAATGTAGAAATTTTATTTATTTAAATTTATGTAGTTTGAATTTCTACAAGGTTAAGTCACACAGTTGGTGAAGCTGAATTAATTTGCAGTTTTCGTCTTTCTTTGACTTTTTGCTCGCATTGGTTGCCTCCACAGTCTTGGTGTTAATGCATTTTATTTATCTTGATTGTAAACCACTCCACTCTGATTTGGATCAGCCTTTATAAATACGTCGAGCAAAACAATGATAACTCAGATGAAAAACACGCACTTTGTGACGAGGCGGGTTTAAAGACGCCGCTCTGCCACATAGAAGAATATCACTTTCTATTTTAAGAGAGGTGGTGGCGTTGTCTCTTTTTGACAACATCAATTTTATTGACACCCGTGGAGCCTTCAGATAAGAACTGCTTTTATTTGTTCTTGTCATTCATCCATCAACGTTTCTCGCAAAAAAAAAAAATGTTTTTAATGGGATATTTCTTTGTTCCGCTGGGCTATACTGTGGCTGGTAAAGGGGCAAAAGTGCACCGCCAGTAGGGTCAAGTTTGTGAAGAGAAATTCAAAAGGAAAAGGTGTACAGCTCAGATACCAAACCATGAATGAGCTCGGTGGAATGATAAGAAATACAAAATGTTAGCGACTCTTAAAGTCTCAGATAAATATAAAAAACACTAACTGCCCGAATAGAATTAAGTACACCACTAAATAGTCCCCCAGTGAGGGATTAAATAGGAGTGCGAGGGATCCTGGTTTGAATCCAGAGTGCAACAAGAAGAGCGAAAACGCAGCAAGTCTACGTTGTAACCGAACACGGATCAACAAAAAAGACACAACTAAAATAAATCCAATTAAAAAAAAAAAAAACATGTGGTGAGACTTGATTTAAAAAAAATAATCAAATTGATTTTGAGGCTTTGTAATTATTTAATCACATCCCAGAATTTGTCTTTTTTTTTTTTTAATCTTCACTGAGACTTTTCTCGTTAATGCTGAAGGTTTTTGCATGGTTCATTGAGCATGCTGGGATATGTAAATGCTTGCATCTAAACAAATGTGATTTGGGAAAACGGTCCCATGTCTTATAAAATTACACTTGGTTATCAATTGTAACAGCTCATAAAATATGATTTAGAAAGGTTTATTTATTCTCATCTAACAAGACATCTGAGGATTTTCAAGTGATTTACAAATCTGTAGACAAGTTCATTCAGGTTTAACTAATGAAGTAAAAAAAAAAAAAATAAAATAAAAAGCATGATTTAATCTCATTTCTCTTGAGATTACACTACAAACCTGCATTATTTTTCAGTACAAATGTTTCAGGCACTTAAAGAAAACAAGGACTTCTTTGAGAAATGTTGTTGCGAGTAGGTGCTACTTATGAAATACCGTATTACCGAGGTCAGTGAATGGGCACCACTCTGAGCTGTTAAAGCCATGGGACAGGTACGTTCCCCACAGCAGTTTGGTTGCATGTCTCGGTATTCCTGTGGATTTAAGCCGTGCTGGCTCAGTTGCTTCCCTCTCCTTTTTGTAATCCCGGATGTACTCAGTGATGTTGAGATCACATCACGGTGGAACCGCTGCATCTGCTCCAGGACTCTTTGTTTTGCTCGTGACCGTTTGTTTCCGACGCTGCTCGGACGCTTGGGGTCATTTCCTTGCGGCAGAGCGATTCCGGGACCATTTTATCTGGTTATGGGATTAGATTACAAGCATGCAAAGTGAGTGAACCATGAAGTGGTAACCATAGCCGAACAAAATTTAAGATCCTTGGGCTGAATTTGAACAAACCGCAGTCGGAGAGCTTTCACAATCTGCCTTCTGCTTGAGCATACTTAGCGTACATTAACAGACAAGCGGCCGTTAGCACAAAAAGCAGATCCAGGGCATCATCGCAACTGTCTGTGTGATGAATGTTTTTCAAGTAATTACTTCTCTTTAAGCCCTTATTTTGTGCTGTATCTCCTGAAAATGGGATTAGTTTTATTTCCTTTTGGAGGACTGGTTGACGTTTACCCTTCGTCCCGAGATCCTCGCATATTTGGCATGCCGCCTTTTTATTGTTGTGGTGTAGCACCAGCTTGTGAGAGCTGGTGACCTTGATACGAGTGGAAAAAAGTTCCGTGCTGGTCTTTGTGAAGGCCATCGGGACTCTGTGGACCAGCGAACCAAAACAATGAGCAGCAGCTCCATGAGGGTGAAATCTGCAGAGAGCTTCAGGGTAAAGTGTCGATTCTCACCGAGCTCTGCAGCACCACGCTTTTTATTTTTTTAAACCAAGTAATTTACTTCATTTATATTGTAAGAAAAACATCCCAACCTATTCTGAAGCACTGATTTTAAATGGCTATATATTTATAGGAAATATGTGTACAAGTGTAGAGTTTGACATCAGCCATACCAATGAAGTTTTCTTTTAAGAGTAATGAACAGACTAGTTGCTTTGATGAAAGAAATATATCGTTTCTGAGAGTTTTTGAATTGTAGTTCAGCTTTAAGCATCTTTATTTAAAAAAACAAAGGGGATTATGTGAATGCTACATGCCTCATGTAACCAAAGTTTTATCAAGAAATACTGATAAAAAGTCAATGAAGTGGAGTTTAGATGTAATGCTTATTATATTAAAATGCATTTTATTTTAATGTATTCATTTTTGAACGACAATACAACAAAAAATGTTCCAATTGATATGTACTCATGAACTAAAGATAAAA
Source organism: Lipophrys pholis (assembly GCF_963383615.2). NCBI lineage: Eukaryota > Metazoa > Chordata > Actinopteri > Blenniiformes > Blenniidae > Lipophrys > Lipophrys pholis. The sequence continues at coordinate 11,266,745 of NC_137632.1, forward strand.
AGATGATAGACATTACAATACCTTTCCACTATTATTTCACTATTTATTAAATTGCAATGTAGTTTTAGCACGGAATGTAATGTAAACATAGATCATTTCTTAAATCAAGCTATTGTGAACAACCACATGTACTGTATATGACGATTGCACGCTTTTATAAAAAACACTTTCTTGGACCTTCTGGGACAGACGTAACATCGCAACAATATGTTCACTTCACATCAACGTTTTGTAATAATCCACTGCATTTTCTCACATTTAGCCTGAACGCCATATGTCATCATTGTTCCTGCATTTTGTAATTTTCACTGATTTCTCCCAAAGATTAATAGTCAAAATTCTGTCTGTAGTGTTTCTGATTACTACAATGTTTATGCCTGAACATACAGTACAAATTTGTTGAGAGAATAAAGAATGTAAAATGATTTATATATTGGTATTTTGTTGTGCGGCTATATTAGTGTATCTGAAATGCGGAATATTTTATTGTGTGTGTCTGTCCAGCAGAGCTGTGTCTCTTTGTATAAGTACAGTTCTAAAGTAGAAGAATACAAGAATAATACACCTGATGTAGTTTTGGCCAACTGACCTTCCTACTGTCCTCGTGGTTTCACAAGTTTAGAAATGTATTATTCACACTTAAAGACATAAGATAACATTTTTTTATATATGATTGCCTTCTGTTTGGTTATTATATTATTACCATTGGTCATTAGTAATGCAACTTAATATCACATTTAGACAAAAAGGAATTCCATTTCAAATAACTCTGCAATACGTTACAGTTCATTACACAATGGAAATTCATTACATATTATGTTGAGGCTGTTTATTACAAAATACAGCACATTATTACAAAATGTGACAGAACATAGCAAAATATGTGTTATCTCATAATTAAGTGGAATGCAATATTTTTTTGTTGAGTTATTGCACGATGGGTTGTTAGAAACCATCCATCTTCTTTACTGCTTAATGCTGTGCAGGGTTGTTGGATTAGAGTTAGAAACCTTATTAGAAACCTGAAAGGAAAATCTTTCTTGCTTATAGATTCCTGCCGCTGTTGCCAAAAAAGTATTTGAATGTGGATCTCCTGAGGAAGTCCGACATGAGCCACCGATTACCTCTCGGTGTGAGATTTTAATAGGTTTAGTTGGACGGAACAAGTTTCTAAACTGAAGTAATTTGAATCGAGGTTTTTTTTAATTCACCTCAATCCTGTCGCACTGGTACTAAAATTCGGTTTGGATTTCAACCCCTTCAATGCTGCCAGGTTTGAGGATTTAGTTCGATGGAAATGCATCCAATGACAGGAAAAGAAACACATTCACAGTCGCTTTAGTTTCAATATTAGGCAGCAGGATGGACAAGACAGACTTATTCATACCTGCATAACAGTGTAGGTGTAGCGGAGTGCAAATAAACATCAGTTCAGATTTCAGGGTATTGTTTGATACTCCTGTTTTTCAACTGGAGGTCAACCAGTGCATTCCAGTATTCAAACATCAGTCCCTTATGTGCCAACATGTCATTTTAATTAGATAATTAATAATTATATAATATTTTATATTTTCCTCTTTCTGTAATATAAGCACTTGATTGTGGCGCTGTATTTGCTATCAATCGGTTATTTTCTATTTGTGTGACTTTAAAGCGTCTTCGATGAAGGATGACCCTTGACATACCCTTCAAGTGACAATAGGGTTGAAATTCTTCTTTCTAGTATTCCAGTAATTGCCCTTTCAAGAGTGAAATGTCAGTCCCTCTGTTTGGAAGCCATAAATCCTGTTCAGAGTCACAAGCGTTCCTCAGAACCCTTGAACGATATCCTGGTTATTTTGAGTTGTCGTTATTCAGTGAGAGATTATAGTATTTGCTTACAAAGACCACCTAAGCGCCTTTCTGTCCAACTAGAAATAGTTAGATTTACTCTGCTGAAAGGTTTGAAATTTGAACATGCCTCCAGCTAAATTTGACAGTTATGCATTTCTGCCATTAATCCTGTGACTCTGTTCATTCTGTCTTTATCTGAGCTCTTGTCAATTGGATTATTGTTCCCTGGTGCAAATGAAATGCCAGTTCCATATCTTTTGCCTTTGACATTTCATGCTCATTATAGGATGAAAGATTTTCAATTAGCTCGAAGTCTAAGCAAAAAAAAGGTATTGACTTGGCTTTTGGAGTTAAATTGTCAGGAAAGATCTTTTCCTGTTCTCCGACAGACAAATTAGTTTAAGACATAATGCCATGTGATATAAATTATGCTTCACAAATGCGCTGATATTACTCAGCTGCAATTGGAAGAAACTGGAAAGAAGGCCTGAGAGTCTTGCCTAGCTGACTTCACTATATTCATCTTGGTTTCTGTGGCATCCATTCAGACCAACGTTATATATCGGCTCCACTGACCAGAAAAGACAGGAGATTGGAGAAGTGAAAACCAATCCGACCAAAAAGGGAGAAATCCTTTAAATCTGGAGGCTGTGTTTTGGATTGTAACAATTTTCCTCACAATGCTGCAAGAAGCACACGTGTGGCCAAAGAAAAAGGAGAAAAACAAACAAGCCATTTCACATTACCTACATTTATCCACTGTATGAATGTGAATGAGAAATAGGCAGTAATGGCCTCGCCAGAGGCAAACTGAAACAGATGTGTGTGTGGAGAGCAGCTGCACAGTCATATATATATTTATATATATATTCCTCAGAAAGTGTTTAGGAAAGTCTCAGGAACTAGTCACAAGTGACTGTTTCTGTACTGCGTCCTCAAAATGGTTGAAGTCCCTCATTTGCTTTGATGTTTCGTCTCTCTTTGAAACTAATTATTTGTTGTTAAAGCCAGTGCGTAATAATTAATGTGGGGAATATTTCCAACCTAAATCACATCAGTCTCCTGAAATTGGATCCATATGACAGGAAAATGCAAAAACGCATCTGAGACAGATCGTGCACATCTGCAGCAATAACGACCTTGAATCGAATGTCTTAGTGCAACTGCTGCTTTTGCTCGTTCTTTAATAAAAGGTTTAACTAGAAAAGCTTCTAAAAATGTGGCCGAGAAATTACATTTGATCTCATTGTGGGCTCTGAACCTAGATATTTGCAAGTTCTGGTCCTGTGAAACTAATATAACTTAAGTTCTAGATAATCACTTAATAAATTTTAGTATTTTTTTAGACTTTAGTATTTTTGCATATCATTACAGAACAGTACAATTTAATATCATGCCATTAAAAAAAAAAAGGCAATACTGTATGTGTCGACAATTAAAAAGAATTTGATTAGCGTTTACGTTCGGGACAAATTGTGGATGTTTTGTGTAATTTATCATTTCTGTTGCCGAGTGTGATCTTGTGTTCTGTTTCCGCGGGCTCGTGCACATGTCTGAACTCCGTCATAACAATTCTCAAGACGCAAAGGCTGATTCAATAAAGAAAGAGGGAGTCGAACAATAAGCGCCCGTTTCAGCACGGCGACCTGTGTCTGTGTCGTTGTGGAGAGAGTGAGCGTACAATGAAGACGTAACATTCAGGCTCCTTGAAAATGTCTTTCTTCTTCGTGGTTCTTCTCATTATCTGCTGTACGTGAGAATTACTTCTCCATCACAGATGATGGTGTCGTAAATATATTGATTTATTTTATTTTCTACTTTTGTTTTTTGTTTTTTTTCTTTCGTGCTGCAAGACTCAAAAGAGCGAGCGGTATAAACGGCACCTGAATTCATTCATTGTTATTGTCCAGCTTCTTGCGCATGTGCAGAGCTATTCACTACGACCACAGCGGGCACGCACAGTGCCAGCATTTCAGAAATATTCTGCATTTTTGGTGCTTGTTTAAACCACATTAGACGTTTGTTGTTTTCACCCCAAAACGTCACGTAAGTGGAGACTGTAGGACGTGGATTTCATAAACTTGAGCAGGATAGTTTTACTGCTTAGCGTTGCTCTCCACTAAACACCTGCAACAATATTCTTCTTTCAGTCCGTCAGAATAACAACGTTAACTTGCACGTTACATATGTGGATCAATAAACAGAGAAAACCAATAATTTAGCTGTTGTTCTTGGGGCATTCGCGTGCAGTTCATTCTGGAGCATATGGGTGATTTCCAGGTATTTCACATCCATGGGAATCTGCTAACTATTATGTTGCAGCCCTGGTGTCTCTGGGATCGTCACATCATTCTCTGCTTAATCTCTATTGGGTGTCAGCAGCTGGAGCCCGCAGCAGCAGTGTGTGCAAAACTGTGTGCGGCTGAACAACTGTGGAATCAGCCGCCTGCAAACCCAGCTCACTGTACGACATCAGACCAGAGAGTTTACAGCACATCATGATTACAGAACTCAAACTGAGTAGTTTTTGAGAAAAGTACCTTTGACTATATGAACCTGCAGGATAAACACCGTAACACCACCTAACTATGCAATATAGTTTTAATCCACGTCTGCAAAATAGAACTATTCGTTCTTAATGCTGAATCAAATAAATTACACAATTGATTACATGGACTTTGCTGAGTAGTCATTAAAAAAAAAAAAAAAAAGTTTATTTCTCCATTTTGCTTGTGAAAAGTAGTGCAGACTTTGTGTATTTTTTGCTTTAGGGCATATTTCACATACCAGGACTGGTTTTCATTCACAGTCCTTGCTTTACAGATTTGATGTGAAGTTTGTCGACACAGCTTATTACAGCGAACACTATAAACAGCCCATGTGCAATTTCATGAGATCAGGAGTGGGAAGTCATTTTAATTACCTGATTTATCTGAGACATGAAGCCACGGATGAGCAGATGTCAGTCTGTTTGCTGCACCTGAGCGCTGCGCCGGACACAAGCTGCATGATCCATGTGTCCTGCGGGACACAGAGGGATCGTCATGCTTTCTGCTCTCTGAATAGCTCTTTTTCATCACACTGACAATCTTCTTCATGTCTTTTTTTTTTTTTTTTTTTCTTTTTGAAGACTTCTCCTCCGGTTGGCTATTCTTCTTGTTGACTAATGTTCTAACGCAGGCTGTTTTTAACCATTTTTGATGTTATTTATCAGGCTGTCTGCATAAATTGATGCCTTTTACCTCTGCGGTCGTTTGAATATCAGTCACATGCCGTGGTGATAAATATTGTTTGTTGCCGTTTACACCCCAGATGTCATTACATTATTTTTTGTGTGTGTTGACGTGTATCTCATGCCTGTGATGGCATTTTTTTTTTTTCTCTCTCTCTCGCACCCTTCCAATACTTAGTTGTCAACAGCCTAAGTCATATTGAGGTGAAGTGTGTGAGCTTTTTTGTTGTTGTTTTGCGCCGGAGTTGCTGGGGTGTTCACAGGCTGTTATTGCTCTCTGTGGAGAAACACGCCGCCACACTGGAAACTATCTGCATCGATTCTATCTGTTCGTTTCTCTTTAATTAGATGATTTGTCTCACTTGGTAACTGTAACCAGCCACAACCTGTTTATTAAAATTCAAGGCAGCAACATACTTCTTGCTTTGTGAAAAGTTCCTCATGAATAAAATATTGACCGGCAAAAAAAAAAAAAAAAGAAAGAAAGAAAGAAATCCGAACACGCTGTGAGTGGACTGTCCTCTTACAGCGGCTGAAAGTCAGACCTCACAAATAGACCGCACAAGGAGGCTGGGTTATTCTCTAATGCTTTTATTAACAGCATAAATTCAGAAATCTAGTTCATCCCATTGCCTTTGCAAACCTTTTCAAACCAACAGAGCGATGCAGGTTGGAATGCAGCAACACCTTGTATTGTTTATGTCAATCTGGATCACAAGGACCAGGCTCGGTGGCCTTCATCCAGACCGGAGTGGAATGAGGCTGAGACATGCTCACCTTTAGCGAACAGGTGCTTCTGGATTTCCATTCAGTGGTCGGGCTGTTTGAAATAGGGTGAGCCGACTCTCCGTCTGATCAGACAAAAGAAGACGGAGTCGGAGAGCCCATGAGTGGGCGAGCGAATGAGAGAAACTGCACTGAAAGGGCTGGATATTCACTGGAGCAATGATGTGGATGGATACGCTACAGCACATTGGAGTATCTGGATATGCTGTTGAAGAATAACCTGCGACATTAAGTCTCCTCTAGAATAGATTTTGACCATATTTAAAGATAAAATATCTCCAAATATGAATCCCCCAATGTAAATGTTGTTAATGTAAATGTTACTATCTAAACCAGGGGTTCTCAAAGTTCCGTACCTGAGGGCCAAAACTAGGAATGCAACATTGGACTGAAGGCCGCGGAAAAAAACTGAAGGAAAAAAAACTGACAAAACCATTTCATTTGTAATCATTTCAATGACCAGCTTGCATCTCTACGATTTACATTTATTGGTCCGCATTCAGTAATGTGTAATAAACAAATTTATTTAATAAATGAGGCAAAACCTGGCAAAACTTGAGAAAACCTTGAGAAACGTTGTAAAGGACACAACATCCAAAATAGGGTTTTCTGCCCTCTACAGTCAAATTTGGGATATAACAGTCCTATGTGCAGTCCATTCAGAATATATGTAAAAACATATTTAGAATAAAAAGTCAGTCTCACGGCGTGGCTACACGAGAATGGTGTTTCAAGCAAAAACGTTGTTGTGCGATCATCCTCAAGGTGTGGCGTTTTAGGAGTACGACAACTTTTTTTTTTAAACACGGGTCACAGAGTGGGAAAAATTCTAAAATGTCAGCTCAGCTTTGAGGCGTTGACGGGCGAAGATTTGAGAAAACATCATCTGCAGAAAACGATGATGTCATCGCGCCCTCTCCTCCCCATCGTGGTAACCTAATAACCACAACAATGGCGGACTACATGCTCCAGGTTGAGCTGCAGAAGCTGCTGATACTCGCAGGTTTTATAAGGTGATGTTGGATTTCTCGAGGAGCAGGAGCATAGACCTATATAAATCAGAGTTATATAGAAGTCTGTTATAAGCAGCAGGTAGGAAGAAAAGCTTGCCATACAACCATATATCCCACTTACCAGCTCCACTAGAATATGTATTTAATTCATACAGGAATACAAAAATGGCAATTTGGGTGGATTACAGGTGATTATGTGCTGGCTTATTTCTTCAGCGGGAATGATTGCCAAGCTAAGGTTGCAGATTTATTCAAGTGCTCTCTTCACTCGTGAAAAGCTCACAATTATTCACAATAGAAAATCCAGAAGGAATTACTAAGGCAAGTAGCAGGACTAATATTAAAGAGAAAAATGAAAAAAAAAAAAACAAATTCCCAAAATAACTTAAGTTCATTTGCTTAGAAGACCAGTTTTTGTTTTGTTATTGCATTTTTGAAGAAGCCAGCATTGGCTGAGTGGCATTGGATTGTCTTTTCTGAACACACTCAGTCAGTAGGATCTCCAACAAGCCACAATGATTAGACAGTGCAGACAGCCATTATAAATCCATTTAACATGAGAGGTGTGAGTGACATGGCTTCAAGGAACAGCTATTATTCACCACTGCTGCTCAGAAGCTTCTCTGTCATGGATTAAAAGAACATGAATGAAGTGAAAGAATGTTTTAACGTCACAAGCAGTGGTTTTCAAAGTGCTGGCCTCCCCAGGGGGCTATGGAGAGGTTCATACGGGGTGCAACAGCAGTAGAACTGGGAGTTATGGGGGGGGTGGTGGTGGTGGTGGTGGTGGTGGGGATTCCTTTTAAGCATACAAATGAGCCCCATACAAGATGAAGGCAAAGATCGTTTGTCATTTGAGACAATTCATTTTCTTGAACATAAACCTGGAGAAGAAAATCACAGCTTGCCAAAATGTCATTCAAAATTTCCATCCCTAAGCTCTGATGGCCAAATCACGTGTTTTGCTTCGCCACACATCAGCAGCAAGGTCCTTTTTTTGTGGTCCTTTTTCTTGGAGGTCATCTAATAAATCCCTGATAAGTCAGACTGCAGGATTAGTAGATCGGCTTACAAATAAAGCTGAAGAAATCAGTGACCGTGGGCTGCATGAAGTCAGACAGAACCATATTTCTTAAAGGAAACGGTTCGATTTGACTACTATTTAGTTAGCACATATCTATTAACTCCTCTGCTGTTTATTTATACCAGACAAACGATAATAGTTTTGACTTTAATAAAATATGTACTGCTCACAATAAATTATTTAGTTTTTGGGATTAATATGAAGCAAAAGCATTATTGGAGGGTTGGTAGTTAGATTTATTTTTAGACTTTAAAAGCGGAAGTGAGCTTCGTAAGTCTTTAGAAATTGATCTATGGTACCTTTCACTCCAGCGGTCATTCAAGGTAACAGTTAATTTAGCTGTTACACAACTCATAAACAACATGTTTGGTAATTAAACTCTCATTCTAATGCATATGACACATACAAATCCTGAATAACGCTTTTGATAGAACTTCAAAGCTAACAAATTACTCCAGCTTTTTTTCCCTTCAGATTGGGGAGTCGCTGCTGACAAGATATTGACACGACCTGAACCTTCTTTTCAACATGTTCTATCTGCAGAATTCAAACAAATAGTGCGGAACATTCTGTGCTTTCTCTGGGGGCAGCAGGCAGTGAACATGTTGAATTTTACGTGCAATGGCATCTGTAGCACTGATTTACATTTTGTTTTATCGTTATTTGCTTGCCTAATCACTCACAGTTACATGAAGATGTGGCTGAGTGGATCTCATTATGGTTTCACTTCCCACCTGTGCAATTATGAATCTGCAGAAAGAGAGAAATTTTGTACAGGGCGACGAATTATTCCCTCTGGTGGCGTTATGAGCAGGAAGATGTGTCACTGACTGTTTAGCCCGTCCAGATTACATCTGAGCTTTGTGGTTGTAATGTGTCCTGTAATATGAGGCTTTTATAAAGTGCAAACAAGGATGCTGACGGGGGGAAGCGGCTTCTTCAACATATTTGTGGGTAAAACGGTTTAAAGAGCCTTGTCAACACCCATAGACTAAAATACCATGACATCCCCAACCCCATTAGTAACATGATCTCATCGTGAAAGTCCCTTTATTGGATTATGCTGCTTAGTGTAATTTGCAGCGCTGCTCTCCATCAGCACTGCTCCAATATATGGCTTTTATATTACATGTCTTGCTTACTGTTTAGACTGCCGACATCTCTCATTTCCAAATTTGCCGAGTAATAATGGGAAAAGAACAAGGATGAACACTTCAGGCTTTATTTTTAAACAAGACTGAGTGTCTGCAGCCACAGTTATTCCCAGAAGACGAGGCACGTTGGCATTCTAATGTGTTACGACAGTCCGATACTGAGGTTTAGAAAGCACTTTGTATTTCTGACTCTTTATTTTGGCTTCGTAGCTGAACACAACATACAAACATGGCCTATGATGATTAATTTGCATGTATTTTATCAAAATAATCTATAAATTAAGATTTTGAAACCTGCGATGATGCATGATCCAAAACCATCTAAACCAGGGGTCGGCAACCTTTGTTGAAACTGAAACGTTTAAGGGTAATGAGTAATGTGGAAAGCCATTTGTTATAAATTCACAAAATGGTTAAAAAATCTTGTTGTTTGAACTGATTATTGTAGGAGCATGTCTAGTGTGCTACCCACCGGTATCATGTTGTCTATCCCGTTATAAGTACAACTGTAAGCATCAAATTTAATGGAAATATTTTTTTTTGAACATTTCACTCAAAATCACAGAATCAGAAAAAGAAAGTGATGATTTTGATAGCCTGGAAGATTTGAATGGCTGGTCAGATCCTTTGGCCACATGTGACAAGTGAATGATTATCATACTATGGGTAATTTGTTTTTACCTCATGACGGCACTGAAGGGAAGTCACATCATCATGAAAGGTCATTATGAATGATCTTATTAGGGACATCAATGGCACATTTCAAAGCAAACAAAATTAATCTAATCCGAATGTTGACACAGCCAGAGGCCACGGGATGAATCGAGGAAATCAGTGGGACGCATGCATGTTTTTAATTCAGTAATGTGTCATAATGCCGTGAGATAATTCAGCCTTTTGACGAATGGGTTCATGAATCAGCATCACCTTTCACGTTGGTTCACCTTATGAAATACTGTCGACAAACAAATAGTCATTACCTGTACGTGACTGTAGATCAAATATGTGAAAAAATCTTTTTTTGCAAGTTTTTACAAGGCAATGTATGCTGCTTGTAATTCCTGTTGCTGCAGAATACATTATTAATATAATTTCAGATTTTCCTTGCCTCAAGGTAATAAAAACAGCTCAGGCGTCAGTGGTGGCCACATAACAATTGTGAGATTTCAATGAAAAGTGAATAATATTTGGAAAAGTTTTCCATAGTTAAATAGGAGGAACTCTTCGCTTTACTGTTGGCACTCATTTAAAAGTTAAAGCTTTAACGGTGTGTTTATGTGTTACCTGTGTCTGTATGCGTACACTCAAGGTATTCTGTTTTGAACAGGACAAAAATGTGGCCAAGGGACAACATACATTTTTCCCCTTCTTCCAGTTTCCTACCATTTCATAGCACTATTAGTTGGTTGACTGAACCACAGATGAGCTATGCTTTACCGAATCTGAATTGTACTAGAGCCATTTTTCATCCCAGGGAACTCTTCACAGGCAAAACGCTATAGATGGGCTTGTTCACTTCCCTTATTTGTCCTTGTCTGCTGGAGGTTGCTCCTGGCTGACATAGCCTGAATTTAAGTGGACATCAATCTCGATAAAGAGGCGAAGTCTAGAGTAGAAGTACCTCCTTCAGTATTATTTATTTATTTTTTTGTTTTGCTCCTAGTTTTTTCTTCTTTAAAACAGATTAAATAAAGCGTGTTTCTCCCAATGTAACATTAACTTGCAGTATGACACCAGATGCTTGGTTGATGCCTTTCAGGGCTTGGTGTCTTTTACATTTCTATGCCTGTATCCAGTGAGACAGTCGCTTTCCAAAAAAAAAAAAAAAAAAAAAGGCGCTGCTGAGAATAGAAAGCGATGCCTCTATCTGCATGGCTGTGGTGTGATGATAACAAGATTTCCTCTGGCTGGCCACTGGCCTATCTCCACGCTGCAAAAGTGATGCAGTGAGAATTTGGCTCGGAGGTGGCAGCCATGCCACAGCGGACTGGACTTCATGCTCGCCTCATAAATGAGAGTCATTAATTCTCGGTGTAGGTAAAGTTTCTCACATGCGGTGTGGGAGCCCCTCTTCCTGCTGGGACAAAGCCAAACCCTGGCCCCACTCAACCCAATCAGCAACTGTTCCTCTTTCCTGCTCGCTCTTCTTTCCCTCCGCTTCGTATGAAGACAAACGTCGCTGCTCTCTCTGTTTGTTTAGCCAATCTGATAAGTTGCAGATAAGTCACCATTGTTGGGGAAAGATTGCTGTCGTCTGTGATGTTGGAGGCACTCCTCTATCCCACTATTATGAAATATGTTCCCTGTTGGCTTTGTTGACCTAAATCTTCACATTTTTTACTCTCAATTCCAGATCTTTTTCCACGTACGTTTGTTTTATGTGCAGATTTACCTGAGGGAATTCCCACTCTAAACAGATGAAATATGTCTATATTTTGACAGTATGACCACGTGAAATTGTTCTCAAGAAGTAGAAGCTAAAAAAATAAAGCATTTAAATGGTGTATTTTTCAAAAATGTTCAGTGAAATATGCTGTTAATTTTGGCAGAAAATCTTGATTTAGTTTATACTTATCATCACCGTCAACATCACTGCTAATAAACGGTCTTTCTTTCTGCCTGTGCAAGTGTGATCCACTTAAAGACCATATGGTTGCACAGTGGTGCAGCTGAAATGCAACTGTATGAAACCATTTGGTACCGACATGATCTGTATAATAAGATCTCGGTAAGCATCACAGGCATTTTACAATTGACTGAGTAAACAAACAGAAAAGCTCTTCAAAGGCTCAGCCTGCCATAATTGAAAAGGAAATGGAACCAGAGCCGAGCTAATGTTTCTTAGCTTTTAGTGATCTTGAGTCCCGAATGAATACAGAACTGGACTCTTGTTTGTTTGTTTTGTTGATTCTGTCAGGCGCTTATCTTTTTTTGTGCCTTTAGCCACCATTCCTTTTCAGTTTTTTTTTAGCTTTTATGTGTTTTTAACAGTTTCTATCATCTATTTTGTGTCTCTTTTCTTTTCTATAATCCGTTCTGGACAGTGGTGAAGTGGTGAGGACTTTCGTTTCGGAGCTAGAATACTGATTCAATTCTGAGTTAGTGCTGTTTGCATGTTCCTCATACCTGCATGGGTTATCTCAGGGTACCATGCTTTTCTTTTTCCCCATAGTCTAAAAACATGTTTCAAATTGCCTGTAGGAGAGGATTAGTGTGTTGACTGCCTCTGTGTTTTCCCTGGCCTCAACCCCACAAGCCTAAGTTGGATAAAGGAATTTAACGAAGGAATAAATATATATGGATGGACGGCCTTGCATAATGTGTCTATGAAGAGGAGACCACCCTTTTCTTCAAACACAACTAGCCACTTTTAGATTTGGGTGCAGATAAAATGAACCGTGAAGGGTGCGATGGGGTATGAAAGATGTAATTTCTCTTCTCTATCCAAATGTCAGGATGACCTTATTTAGTTATGAGGTTATGCTGGAGTCATTATGACAGCCTTTCTGGGGAGGTTGTGTCTTGGGAGGTCTGTGGACAGTGTCATGACAGACTATCTAAGTCCTGTCTCCAGATGTGAGACTTTCACTGTTATGAGTTAGCGGTTTGGTTATGTCCAGCTCCCCGTGGCACGGCATTCAAACTCAGACCTACCATTATGGAAATGGTGGCACATCAATATGAAAACCCCCTGGGGTTGACGACACTCCAGCTCTGTTTCATTGAAATATCATTCCACTCACTTAGCCTCCAAAGGGCAACAGCAGTTGCCTAATTAGTCTGAACTGCAGTGAAAATTGCACCACTCACAGTTGTACATATTAATTACCCTGAATATAAGATCATATTTTAAAGCTATTAGAGGTGCTAATTGAAAGTGACGAAAAATAAGTGAAGATGGCAATGTAAAGTGTCTCATGTTCAACAAGGCCTCCTGGCTTGTGTCCACAAAATATTAATGAGCCGTTGACCTTTCTCGCTGCGCAAGTAAAGAAAATGCTTGGCTTTCAAAAGTAGTATTAAATCAATGACTCATCAGCTCTGGGCTGTGTCCAGCATGGCAAGATTTTGTTGGCCCGATTGACTTGATCTACATGAAAATTTAATTTGCCTCAAGAAGCGTTCATGCTTCATGAGTGTTGGATCACGAGGGGGAGGCTGGTGACGAACAAGAACACAGTGTCATACTCATTTACTGTTGAGACTGTGACCTTAGAATATAACACACCAACAATTGATTTTTAAATTTTTTTTTCTTGAATACTGAAATTATCGAATAAGTCCTGAATTTCTGCGCCAATCTTGGAAATAAAGAAGATAGAGTGACATCCTCGAGTGACTTTCTTTGAAATTAACATGTGCGTGCGTACATCTGGATGTGTGCAGGTTTGCACCTCTTTCTCTACCCTCTAACACCTTCTTTCCTCTGTTTTGACAGATGCCATGCTGCTGGTGGCACAGCGGCTGGAGGGTCCTTTCAACATTGAATCTGTCATGGAGCCCATTGATGTCAAGATTTCAGAGGCCATCATGAATATGCAAGATAACAGTGCCCAGGTCTCCTACAGGGTATGTCAATTACAGGCTATGTCCTAAAGAAGGAAAGATACAGACTGGTTTGTGGAAATCCAACTTTTTGACAAACTGAGGAAGGATCTTGGTGAAAGTCATACTGAGCGGTGTGTAAGGTGTGGAGCACAAAATGTTCTAATTATGTCCAAGTTTAGGCCTTGTGTTTGAATTATACGTTTCAATTTGGTCAGATAATCTTAGTTCAACTAACAGTAGTTAATGTGTTTCCTGTGTTTTACTGCATTTTTTCCCTCTGCCCACAAAATTGTAGACAGAAAGGGGAAAAAAAAAAATAAAACATGGTAGGTGGTTGTGAGGAATATCTTTCTGCCTACACAGATTTGGATGCCAGTTCCCATTCAAAACTAAATGCTTAGCTGGCTTTCCCATGGGACAGATGCAGTTTTGTTTATGGTGTAAGTATATGTGGTGTTTTCCCCAAAACCCTGTAAAATCTTAACTCCGCCATCCTAAATAGCAATGGTCACAGCTCCGAGTTGAATCACCTATCGAGGTGGTTACCTCTGCTTGACGTAAGGCACTGTCACACCAGTACTGCGGGGGGAATGATTCACAAAACCTTAACAAAACAGCATGTGTTTCCCTATTTTCTGCTTTCCAGAGTCATTGAAACCACTGACAGCTGGGTGCCCATGTTTTTTGTAATTGCAGGTTTTTCAAGGTTGTGGCCAGCCAAAACCCGCAGGAATCACTAGGTCTGCTCGTGGTGTTTCGGATGTGTATAACGCCCGCTTCAGGCCCTACAGCCCGGAGGAGCGGCCTACCACTGCAGCTGGCACAAGCCTGGACAGACTGGTGAGAAAACAAAGCCAATGCTGCTGTTTTCAGGCGAGACGCGGCTTCAGTGTAAACATCATTTGTCTTTCTGACTTGACACTGTTGATTAAAGCTGGTGATTTGCCATCGTAAGCCCCTGGAGCCGGAAATTAATTCTTTGTACTTGTCCTCCATTCAGGCCCCTCTATCGATTTGTGTTTGTTAACGAATCAACGGCTTTACCCCATGAGGGCAGTGCAAGGTGTGATGTGCTGTGTTCAGTGCCCTTCTCATCTCCGTGTACTTGGCAAACAGAAAAGAGACGCATGAAAGGGGATGGATGGATTTTGTGAGCTTGACCATATCAATTGTTGTTCCCAAGCACACCTTCATTTTCTGTCAGATTATCTGTATGTTTGTTCAATGGGATCTTGATACATGGATTTTCATCTCAAGCAACCTTGAAACCCAAAATGCTGCATCAGGGTAAAGGTTAACATGAGTCTGACAGTCCAATTCAGCTGAGAGACAGTTCTCATCATGGATTAACTTTGCAACCACTTTGCCCTTCTTTTCTCCCCTCCAGCCCCATTCAAAGTGAATCTTTCCGAACCGTGCCTCAGCTAGTTTGGTATTTATGGCTGGAGGAATCAAATGAATTATATTTTGCACCATTGACTCTTGAAAGGTACTGAATTATTAAATCCGTCTAGAAGAATGACAGCCTCACCCACAGTGTTTCAAACATGTACAGTAAAAACAAACATCTTGGTGCTTTGTGTCTGTTGATAATAGGTTATTTAGTTAATGGGTACATAATTTGAAAAGCTGTAATTTTTTTGCCATCTGGCTCTTGAAATCCCACATCAACAAATGAGCTATTTGTTTTATTCAATACTAATTATGGCTCTGCGCAATCTAATTCATTCTCAATGCATTTTTGATGTCTTAAACACAGCAGCTGCCTTTTTAGCTTTGTGTGTCCGTCAATGATTTCTTCCACCTACACTGCATTAATTAAGACTTTCTGTTTCCCTGCCTTTATGCTGCAAACCAGAGGATTGTTTGGAATGCCATGCAACACAGTGTAAGGTTCAACATTTTATACTCATGTTATTGATGGGACTGTTGTGTAGTGCTGTTTTATATTATTACATGAAAGAAGAATGATGTTTAAATGTTATGTTGACGGAGGTGCCTGAGACTGTTTTCAGAGCACTGGAGTTTATGAGTTAGCGAGCCCTGTGACCTGTAAATCCCAGAGGCAGGCAGCACCTGATGTGCCAAGGGTCGTCGTCTTATTTTCATCCCACAGGGGATTCAATGTCGCACGCTCTCGCGCTGAAATGTTTCCTGAGATTTCTCAGGAATCCTCATACAAGACGTCTTCAGACCTCGATAATGTGGCGCATTGTGGCATGGGCATTCTTATTGCAAAGCATTTTACAGTCAAGCCTCTTATGCCATAGAGATTGTTGCGCCGTGGTGTCCTCAGCTGGCCAGGAATCCTTCACTAATATCCAACGTAAACCTTGGTCAACCACCATATTTATTCGAGACACATCCCCATCCAGGGCCCTCATTTCCGCAGTTAATAGAGTCAACTCCTTGAGGACTCTGGCCAATCAGCAAATGACCTGCTCCGTCAGAGCTGACGGAGAGGAGAGCTGTGAGGAGGCGCCGGAGCGGTGTAGCAGACAGCATCTGTTATAGTGGTACAGTGATCTGCAGGCTGCAGACTGTTTTGGCGAATTTCTTTTTTCTTTTTTTTTTTTTAAAAACTAGGAAATTTGCTCGCTTACAGCATCCTGAAAACTGTAGCCCCCTGGCAAGATTATGATATTTATTTCAACGTAATATACCTTAACCCTTTTACATGAGCAGAAAATTCTATTATTAACATGCCTGAGGAGGTCATGCTGATCTCACCACAGGAAGCTGCAAATTATGACATTTATGTAATAGGCTGTAACACAAGTCGTTAGACTCGTGGAAAGTAAGAAGAAAATAAAACCCACCTGGTTTGTCTTTAGGCTCTGTCCTTCTTGTACTGCTGAGTTTTAACTCAAAGCTACTCTGTTCAGATTTAGGCTTTACACTGAGTGTTTTAATGCTCATCAGTACGCTATTTACAATAAAATTGCAATGCTGTACACACTAAACTATGCAGATTAACATCTTATTGAATTACCTCATTTGCATTAACTTAACATCATGTTTGTGGCATTTTATACACATTTTTCTCCTTCATTGGTATTTTTTGTCTTCTATTGAGGCCTCATTCAAATTATTGATGTTAAAAGTTCTCATTGGTTGTTTAGTTGTCACAGGCTTTGTCATTTGGCTGTTTAATGCTGAACAAACGTATCGTTCACTGTGAATAGCTCCTTACATGACGTGAAAACAATGCAGATGAGTGTATTTTGCACTACTCAAAACTGTCATATAATAAGACTGAAAAGAGACTCATACGTTCAGCATCTCTCTGTTCATTTCTCCATCTTCTCCCATCACAATACTAAAAAGCGTCTTACTCGGCCTGGTTTAAGTATTGATTTTATTTAAGATGAAACACCCTTGCACCGATGGGATTGTCATGTTTTCCAGCCGCATGTCTGCAGGCCTGTCGTCAGCTTTTCATGCACATTGTCATGTCTCCGCCGCTGATGTTTCCTTCCTGAGGAGAGCAGTCCTCTCCTGGTCCACACAAAACACTGGATTTGTCCGAACAAAACATATATATATTTTTTTTTTTTTCATTTCAATCGAATACTGGGAGCACTGTTTGATTTGTGTGCTTCCTTTTTGTATGTGTGTGTTTTTTGTTGTTTTTTGGGAGCAAAGCGATACTTTTGACATGATCAACTTCATGCAATGTCTTCTTCTAAACCGTTTCTCGCACATGCAAGATAGTCTTGATTCAAATTGGAATTGCTTATGAATTTTTCTTTTTTTTTTTCAATTTTTTGCACCTATGAATGATTATAATTAGTATTTCTCCTTTAATCATTGGGTATAAGCCTGCAGATGTCCTTGTTGCTCTTTGGGTTTGTTTTGTTGTCAGGCAATTGCCTCTTTTGTTTAGTGCTGCATTAGACTCAACCAAGGCGCAAAACCTGTAGTGTTTACTCTTTCTCAATCTTACTTAAGCACAGTAACAAGAAATAGGCATCTCAAAGACCTGGCCACTTTGTTGATGTAAAGGTGCTTCTTTTTCGTAGAGGCTGTTTGTGCCGAACATACAGTCGCTGCGATAATTATAGAACGTGTTGAGTAACAGAGCAAAGTAAAGGAACTTGTCAAAATGTTTGTATTTGATTAGATTTTTGAGGTGATTTGTAATACAAGTCCAAATTAGCAAATATTTGTGTATTTGGTGGCTGTGGCTGAGTTGGTGGAGTTGGTGGAGTGAGCCGTCTTTAGATTTGTCTTGTGCGTGTGTCGAACTGTTGTTGAGCGAGACACTGAAGCCCCAAAGCATTCCCAATGGAGGATGACCACCTTGCATGGCAGCCATCAACATCAGTGTGTTAAGATTTGCAATGACTGCTGAAGCTTTGAAGTAAAGCTCTATATAAGTGAAATCCAGATACCATTTTAACTGAATTCTCCCGTGTTAATATTAAAAATAACAACAACTTTTGTTTATTCCATTCCAGATTAACAAAGTTGTACTTTGGGGTGCACCAGTTTTTGATTAAGTGCTGCCTTTGTTCATTTAACAGATATAAAATACCCTCCCACTCCTTTTAAAAAGATAGTCTCTCACTTATGCTTAACGAAAAGACAAAAACCTCCAGATTTTCACTGGGAGATACAAGTTAATTGCTATTAATAAAGCCTGTAATTACTCCCCAAATGTTTTTAAAAATAAATCAACAAACAGCAGCTGTGTTTGCCTGACAAGTGTGTAGATCTGCCAAACTGTGATGCAGTGCAACATCTGTCTGTGTTAAAGTGTAACCTCACTGGAGGAGCAGTGTGAGTCATATCAGGGACTGTGATTGTTGTCGTTTTCCATGTTCTTCAATGAAGGAAAACAGCTCATCTTTTCCTTTAAGTGTTACCCCAAGACAAATAAAAAGGTCAAAATCATTAAAAACTCTCATCAGTCATAGAAAAAAAAGAAAGTATAAGTAGCTCATATTGCTCAAATGAAAACGTCTTGTCAGGAGGCCTTTACCGTCTCAACTGTGAAATGACCGGAATGCTTTTAATAGCATCCCTCACATCATCTTATTATTTCTATTATTCTAAGTGCTTAACAGCTGTTGACATCTTCTCCACCAGTCTGCTTGACAGAATGTTTAATTTGAGCTTAAGTGTTGCGTTGCTCACCTTCACCAGCGAAACCGATCTGATTCTGACGCGTGTGGTTTTCTTATTACCGAAACAACAGCAATAAGCGGACGGATCTGTAAACCAAAACATGCTGGGTCCGTTTACTCTATTTTGTGCTTTTATGATTATACAGTAAATTAAATCACCTAAACAAGTACATAATAAATGTAATGATGTAATCAACATCAAATTAAATGCAAAACCACAATAAACTATGGAGACACCAGTTGATTACACTTTTTACAGCTTTCACAATCAAAGTGAAAAGCCTCTAACTGGCACACATCAACAACTGCCATTTATTGCTTATGGATTCTTCTTTTATGGAGGAAAACATTGGGAAAAGTACAGCAACCAAACCAAAATGTGGTACTTTGCGGTGTGGAGTTGATTGTGTGAGTATTTCACCTTGATGTGTTCAAAGAGACAGCTCTGCCTCACTTGGAATTTAATTAAACTTAATGTAATACATTTTATTTGATGTGTGTTGTCCGGTCTGCTGGTGAAGTTACTTTAATCACTGTGAGGGGGAGGAATACTGTTATTCTTACTGTGATGGTAGTAATTTCGCCAAAGGGGGGGGGGGCTGTATCTGTTCCACACTGTATATTGTACCCTGGCTATAAAGCTGCCATAGCCTCCCATACAATCCTAGTACACACACCTACACAGACTCTATGAGTAGAGGGGTGGACTAGTTGTTGGTACTTTTGCCTCACAGCAAGAATTGCTCTCTCTATGGGGAGTCTGGTTGTTGTGTACTTTCCTTTTTTCCTATAGTCAGCTGGGGGCAGCATCCACCTCCCCGCAGCCTTAAGTCAAATATTGTTAGTTTAGAAAATGGGTAAGTGGATGGCACGTGAAGTAATGTCGGTTGAGTTATGTCAACAAAAAAAAATTGCAGAAGAAAAAAAAACTGAAAAAGTTGGGTTGTTTCATTGTCGTTTTCAGTGTCACAAGTTGCCTGTAGACATTTTTAGAGTCAGCTTCTGCTTTTTTTCAGATGCTATATATTTCAATGGAATACAATAATAAACAGAAGTCACTCTACTAAACTGAAGAGATGGTCACTGAGTTCAAACCAACCCATATCAATGAAAATCAAATATTATTATCCACTGTTACTTGTGAACTTGGTGCTTTTTTGCCTTCTATGTATACTGTCTATATAAAGCTATACTGCTATGCTAAGTGTGTTGTTAAGAATTTCCTTTTTTCTTAACCTAAATGTTTTACTTTGTGTCTGTGAAAAAGCAAGTATAGCTAATCAAAACCTCATGCCACGCATTCAAAAGTCTAAACTAGTCCAAGTGATAAGTATTTTCAAGAAGATCGACGGCTACTTTATTTCCTAAGTGAAAATTTCAGGCCTTTTTTTTTTTTTTTTTTAAATACTCAGAAAAATACCGAAATTCAAACATTGATTTCAGCCATTGGTAACAAGCACACCTGCGCTTGACAACAGACATTGTGAATGTTGGATTGCATTAAAGCAGCATGGCTTCAGTTTTGCCTGAAACCTCACCTCAGTCTGAGAGTTTTAATTGAAACTGCTGCCTATTCTTTGCTTTCATTCGTCTGCATTGTATCAGAAATAGGTGTGAAAGTGCTTGTCTTATCCGGCAGCTATCTCGTCATGACTGTGACAGTGTTTATGTGTTTATCCTGCAGCTGGGACACGACTGGGTTCCTTGCAGGAGCACGTCTTTGTTGTCCCACACACTGTCCCCATTTCCATCCTTGCTCGGGATAATTACCCGTGACAGTGGCACTGATCGGCCTTGTGAAAGTTGACAATAGTTTAAAGTGTCCTTTGATAATAACTTCGCGTCGTGGATTTACTGCTAAGTTTGTGAGTCAAAGAATGAGCAAGGGATGGCAGGGAGTGCCTGTGTTCATTTCTTCCCGTGCTTATAGAGGAGCCTGGAGGAGCAGGCCCACCTCCAGCTCAATGAGCCATGACTGTTTAATTGCCTGACATTCTGTCAGAGCACACACCCTCAAAGCTCGGAGAGAAATGGAGATTTTAAAGTCCAAAGAGGGGATAAAGGCACAACAGACTGTCAGGCTCAGAGGCGCATTAAAGATAAGAAGTGGGGCTTTTAATTTGACATTTGTAACAAGTTTTGTGCAGTTCAATTTAGTGTAGTTTTATTGGGCTTTTTTGTCTCCCTTGTGTAATACATGGTTTACATTTTATCTGTGGAGCGCAATGGCACAACAATGAGAGCTCGGCGCGACTTGACTGCAGAAAAGAGCCTTTCGGGAGCAATATTTGTCAAAAATTAAACCTTTGATCCATGACTTTCTACTCCGAAACATCGCTGGTCTGTCTTTGTACAGAGGTTTACAAAGTTCTGTCTTTGTAAAGTATCTAATTAAAGATGTGTATACTAATCGGATTTGTTTTTTTAATAAATAATTAGGACATCATGTGTGATTACAATGCAGTTAATGCACATTTATAAAAATGAATACATGTGATTAGGCTATAGTTAGCTCCCTCATCTTTGGCTAATTCAGATTCACAAAGAAAGTCTTATGTCAGTTCGATTATGTCTATATGCTGCTTTTTTCACTAAATTGTTAAAAGTTTCATCCATTCTTTATTTAACAATGTGTTTTAGCCTCAGGTTCTTTCAGGAGAAAAGAGAAAATACAGTGTGGCTTATGTTTGTTATATTTTTTTATTTTTCCATATCAAATCCACCAAAAACTATTATTCTAATCTTAATGTCATGTTTTTTTTTCCTTCAAAAGCTGCGGTTCACCCGTAACTTTTTCTGTGCACATAATGGTGATGAATTATAAATACATACGTCAAATGGAAACATAATTGCGGAAGCATTATGACATACAGTTAATTTGTAGAGCTGTAATTACTTCTTGTGTGTGTCTCACTTTGCCAACATTTTCCTTTTCATAGATACAACAAACCTATATATAAAAAACCTGTCAAGTCACCAGTCAATAGGCATTTTCTGGCTCACGGGCAGACATCCAACCCAAGATTAATGGCAAAAGGGGGAGGGGGGGGTATTTTATTGATGCTCATTACATCTTTTATCTCTGACTACATTGACAGTAATGTACCTAAAAGAGGAAAAATGGAGTGACACGGTAGGCCTCTCACTGTGCTGAACTGTTAATTATTTAATATACATACAAAGTAGAGCGTTGCAAGTCTTCTAATCCCAGTGTTTACCATTCGATCCCCATATCCCCAATCCCATTCTTGCAAAGCATTGAACTTCCTCACAATGTGTGCCAGCGTGTTGCATGTGTGTGTGCATAAGGAGAAACTGTGGTTACACTGATTAGCCAAAACATTATGACCGGATATTAGATGAGATGTTCGCCAAGCCAGTGAAATGGCAAAAATGGCGAAGTGTAAAGTCTTTGAACAATCGTCCAGGAGTGGTCCCAGTCCGTCTTAGGGATCCACCCAACTAGTCATCTAAACATGTAAACACCTGGTATTCAACACATTAGATATTAATCGATTAGAATGATATTCCCATACAAGGCTGCTCAGAGTTCCAGAGCAGTTCCACCCAAAAACAGCATTGGAAAATTACAAAGATGTCCACTCACAAAAACTAGCATGGAGTCTAAATACTTTCAAAGACAAAATGAAAACAAAGTACAATGTAAACCGTCTGGCAGGTGCTCATAATGTTATGCCTGAAAGTGCAAGCCAAAATGAAATAGGTAAAAACACATTTTTAGGAGGGGTGAGACTTAATCCCCGACAGCGGTTCCTCTCCTCGCAACATTAGATCACTTCTTATCTCCCCCATGTTCAGTTCAGTAAGTGTGAAACCGTTAAGAAAGAGGCAATCTTTATAGTCCTCTTGGCTAGCCCTCTCTCAAAGAAAAGGTGGCAGCATGGTAGATCAATGCTTAGAATAGATGCCCAGCAGCAGGGAAGGTTTTCACTTGACTTTCAGTCCTGTCCATATTTGTGATTTTGTTTTCGCAAGGAGCTCCACTCTCCTACCACAGAAGCATGCAGGTCAATAAATAGCTCTTAGGTGTAACTGTGTGATTGGTTATGTTGGTTGGCTTTGTGATAGATCAGTGGTCTGTCCAAGGTCTTTCTTCGCTTTCAGCCAATGTGTGGGTGCCAGCCTTCCATAGCTCTGATCAAGAAGGGTATGAGGAATATGAATAAGTGAATGAATGTTCACGGGGAAAAAAAAATTGCCTTTCAGCAAGTATCAGATGATTTGTCTGAGTTTCCAACAATCTATGAAGTAGTATAGTCGCTCTCCGTGTAGTCTCAGTATCATCTTCTTATGTTCATACCAGAATGTTTGAGGTACATTTCTTTACAGTTACTAGGTGAGTAATTTTTGCAAGAGTTTTAAAAGCACAACAGTTCCTGCATGGACTCTTTCCTTATTTGCCTTGTTCAAAAGGAAACATTGAGTAAAACATCCATGTGTGGTTTGTAAAGTCAGTTGTCAAGAAAACATCGCCACTCCTTTCCAAAATCTTGACCCTGGCATTATATCTCTGCAGTCCAAGAACATGTCAAGCCACTGAAACATTCTTGTTTTGGATACAGCTTAATGGAAGTAAAGTGGGCCTATCCACAGCGCCATTCTTTGAGTTGTTGTATCTACTGACTTCTGCCCAAGCCATGCAATTATGAAGATTCCTCAGATTCTAGCATAGCTGATGTTTTTTTTACAAAGACCACACAAAAATAAACAGGCATGGAGTGCATATGTGGCATGAAGCTTCAGGGAACCGGTTGACCGTGAATTTTAACAAATGCCTGGGTTATCGCCGGTGCGCTAACAGAAGCATTTTCTAAAATTATGACATTAAGCTCTATGATTTATTTAAAAAAACAATTATGAAGATAAGTAAATCACCACCAATATTTGCACCACCTGTAGATTGTGTGTGCCTGTCCAAAGTCTCCCTCTCACACACATAATGGGGACTTTTGTCCTTTAGGGAATCCCCATAATAGGTATATATATGTATTTCTTTTTTTTTTATAGTGATGTTTTACAGGGGAGGGGCACACCATGGAGTAGTGGTTAGCACCATAGGGCCGAGTCCTTCTGTGAGGAATTTGCATGTTCTCTGTGTGAGCGTATGGGTTTTTCCAGGACTTTGGTTTCCTCACACAGTCTAAAAGCATGAACGTGATGTTAATTGGTGACCCTAAATTTCCCATCCGTGTGAATATGAGTGTGTGTGTGACTTGAGTTGGGCTGCTGACCTGTCCGGGGTGAATCCTGCATTTGCCGGGAACAGCTCAAGGCTCCCATTGCTATGAATTGGATAAAGCAGTATCGAGGATTACAGTGGTTGAGTGCAGAGGGGCTTCCAGAGAGCTTGAGCAGAGCGGAGGCCTTTGTCAGCATGATTTAGTTTTTCTCTGGTCATTTTATTTAAAACCACATTTTATAACTGTTTGTATTGTTTACTAGAGATGAATAGTGAAATGTGCTTTAGTTTGCAGGCATTAAGACTTCACAGATCCTCAAAACTAAAAGATTCTTTTTTTTCCTGCGTATTCCAACAACAATAATGCGCTATAATGTGAAAAATGACTTGGCGTGAGACAAATCATGTGAAGTGCGGTATGATTAAAGCTCCATTCTCTTACTTTGTTTTTTGGAAACTTCTGAGTTACTCAATGTGCCTAAATGTCTCATCTGATATATAAACTGTAATTGTTATTTCCATGTTTACCTAACGAGCTAAAGCCTAACCTGGTATTACAATATTTTGAAACCAAGAAGTAGTGTATAATCAACGTGCTTATGTGGCATCAAGCAGCACAACTAACAAGCCCTATAATATGTTACATTTAGAAAAACATCAGAAATTGCACAACAAATCACTTCTTTGTGGGAGACATGGACGGTTAAGAGAACTGGTGGCTGATCACTTTATATGCACTCACATTATTGTGACTTGTTGGGACCAAATATAAGTTCCCTGAACTCTTCATGCCCATGCCATTGTGTCGACGTATTATCAGATAAATGTAAAACACAAGTATTCTATTGAAAACCCTTAACAGTAGATAAGTATCGTGTAAAGACAGTTATGTTGTTGTTGCATGAAAGTCATCACACAGTCAGAAACAGTAATATTGTTTAGTACTTCATCACTTCACTTTCCAAACAAGCTCTGTGTGCAGCACACATCAGTCATAGCACTCGTGGTGTTTGCTGTTTAGTCAGAAAACAAAGGGGTAAAACAAGAACTTAACCAAAGTTGACATAATCAAGACACCGCACTCTGAGTGAGACAGCTGTGTTTACTGTTAGTGCGCTAAAACAGAAAGTAAATTTCATTTCCAAGCATGATATTCTGGTGTGCTTACAAATATAACAAGCTGCGGCTCTGCACCACATGCAGATCCTCAACAATGGCCTGAAACTTAACAACAGCGGGAAGACATGCACGTCTTTGTTCAGCAGTCGGACTGCACATTCTCATTTTCAAACATCAGTATGAGTGATTCACAAGCTCCGACATGCCGAGGCATTATTTACTTATACGGTGTGACCACGGGTCTTTTAAAATGGCATTTTTAAATTTGTAATGTTTGTTCCATGTCAAACGAGTAGCCAATGGTATTGGGTGGAGCTGCTGTGGGAAAAGGTTTGAATTCTCATTCTGGGATTTTCCATGATTTTTATTCAATTTTTTTTTATTTGTTTTTCCCCTCTCCGAAAAATACCTGCAGGAGTGCATAGATGTAGTATTGCACACCCTTGTTTGATTGTGACACAGCAGAGCAAAATCCTATGACTTAAACTCAATATCGAGATTGATTGTCAGTTACTCGTGTAACTTTTCACCAGTTGAGTTGTGCAGAAAATCTGTCTTTGTAATAGATATTTTGTAGATTACCTGTGGGGATTTGATGTAAAATAATTGATTCTATGATGTTATGGTAACTGTACTCCAACATTCATTGATTATCTTTAACATTACGTTGAATTGAATCTAGCGCCTGTTTATTGTTGCTATGACGATGAGGATCTGATTAGATATCTGCAGAACCGCGAGAGGTGTCCTCACTCTTGTGGGACACTGTAATAAGAAAAGTTAAAGAGGCACAAGGAGGAAAAAGGTATACATAAAACACCTTGTAATTTTCAAGTGCCTTCATCATTTCAAGTGTCTTAGTAAATTTGTGAAAATTCTTTATCTTTTTGTAATTTACTGATCATCCTTTATTACTATCTCAAAAGTGTTAAGCTACGTTGCTCTGAACTCACGCTTCTGCCACAGGTGTCTCACGAGATAAACGTCTGTTTCTTTATTATATTTTCCCAAAATCTAGCTGATTTCAGACGTTTGATTGATTTCTAACTTGTTGATCTTTGCATCCACGTTACTGCACACTTAGAGAAGTGCAGTTCGTATATGGATTCATTCATTTAATTTTACTCACTCTGTGCACTCTTAGATACGAGTTTGAGTCCCACACTCACAACAAGGATCTGCAGGGAGAAAGTGAAGCGCAAAGCATTGGCTTGAAGCTGCTGCCCTCATTCTGCATGCATGCAGCTCCGTGAGAGCCGAGCGTATCTTGAAACGATCGGTCAGTCTTATTAAATCTAAATAAAGGTTTTTCAAAAGGCCACTTTGTGTGGGTGTGCGGGTCTCTTCCTCTGAGGCACAAGCCATATTGTTGCATAGTCGGGATTGAGCATTTCAAATGATCAGTAACTGCAAATCATCACGTCGAGCAAAGTAGATAAGTTTGAGGGCTGGAGCTCCTGATTGTGTAACGTGGCGATAACAGAAAGCAGACAGGAACGTGGTTGTGAGTGTGTCTCTCTGAATACCTGATGTAAAAACTCTCACGTCTTCAAGTTCAAAAGAACTATAAGGAAAATCCTATTAATTTATGCAGCCTTCTCTTTATGCAATTAAATAGTGTGTGATAAACAGACACAGAAACATAGCACAGAGGGACACATGCCAAGCTATTAAAGTATTGTGATTTTAATCAGCTGGTACCCTAAAGCTTTGTGACCTGGATCTGATAGTGACATAAAGAAACTGCACACGCTGTATTATGCTCAAAGGTGCAACAACCACAGTCTGCGTCTCATCCACAGTTTACTGTTGTCTGCACAAAGCAGCAGCCGTAATGTTATGGGGACAGTGGTGTGCCTTCCTGCTCGCTGCGATGAACATGGCGTTCAGGCTGAATATGTATGAGTCAGACATAGAACCAATTGAATTGCTCCCGAAAGATGTATTTCTGAGACATTGAGTCATTTTAATCTGTGGGTTCCCTCTTTTTAAAATAAGGTGAAGAGTGAGATATTTATTTAACAGGATTCTGTTCTGGAGGAAAAAGTAAAAAAAATAAATAAAAAAAGGTGACTTTATCCTAACTACATGATATTTACAAAAAGCTCATTGCCCAAAATGAAGACATCTTGGTTGATAAAGTCAAGTTAAGTCACCAAATATGTATTTTTCTTTGTGGTGTAAACTGTTGTTTCATTTAAAAGTTCAATGGTACATCTGAAGAAAAAGGCTTACGAAGGCAACAGTGGTTACAGTTGACAGAATAAAACAATGCCCTATTACCCCCACAGTATTAAGATATATTGGGCATCCTGATCAGAGCCACAGAGCAGAACACTGTGTGGGAACATTACGTGTTCAAGGGAGAAAAAAAACCCTTAAAGGTCAGTTTATAATCTCTTTCTTTTTCCTGAACGTCACTTGGCAACATGCTGCTCTCTTTGTCTGTGCTTCAGTTTGATAAATATGGACCGTGACTGTCTTTGGGTTACTGGTTCACAAAATCTGGTCATGGTTTCTAAACTGGAATGAGTAAAAAGGCCAGGGTTTAAAAAAGAAAAAAGAAAAGAAAAAGAAAGAAAGAAAGGATGAATAAAATGATATCCAAGCTTTAAATAAGGCAAAAGACCTAATATATATTTCCAATAGATTATGGGGAAGATTGGGAATAAGCAGGGTGCTGTGTGCTCAGTGTGGAACTGAATGCACTGTTTTCTGTGGCTTTACAGCAATCCTGCTCCATTCTTTGTCTTAAACAGCGTCTCACAGTTGAAGACCAGCACAGTCAATATCATTTAAAAAAAAAAAAAAAACAAGTACCAAGTACCTGGCAGCAGTTCTCACTGTGAAAAAGCTTCTGTGATCTTTGTGATATTTTGGGAAGCTGTGTGTGGATCTGGGAAGGTGGCAGCAGGATCGACACTCAGTCGTGGCCTGATAAGTGGGGTCGCTTTCGCTCGAGCAGAGAGTTGTAAAAAGACTGTTTTCAAATTGGAGCACTTTACTCATATATTAAATTCAATCTGTTTTAAAGTGTGTGTGTTTTTTTTCTATCATCCTTAAAAAAGTACTGGTACAAGAGATTACTCAAAACCTTAATTTGAGATTTCTAGTGTTCTGGTTAAAGCGCCTCCTGGTGGTGCATCAGGTTAAGTCTCAACCTTTAACATGGGCAACCGGGATTGAATCTCGTCTGTGGCAGGAACAACATCCGGCCTAAAAATGATCCAGACGTGCTGTGGCGACACCTGAGGAAGTTAGCACCTCTGTTTTGATACTATCCTCTCTTAAATATCATGAGGGCATTGAAGTAAATGTCTTTAATGTCTGAATGTTATGAAGAGCGTGCAGATTTCAAAATGTTAGTTTCAAAAGCACTTAAATACATGAAAAGCTGGCCAGTTTGGCCTCTGTGTGCCCAGAGCAGAACATACAGTGTATATATAGATACATAACAACCTATAAATGACTGAAATCCAGATTTTCTTGTCATTTGTTTCAGCGCAAAGAACGAATACCTTCAGAAAGTTTTTTTTTTTTTTTCATCTTTTTTTTTTTTTTACAAAACCTGACATGAACCATTCCCTGGAATCTCATAAACAAACAAGGGCGATCATAGATTTCTGACATCCGTCAAAAAGTTTCCGGCTCACTTCGAAAATTTTATGGAATCTTCCATGGCCTATTATCTGTCTGTGGTGAAAACGTCGACAATATCTGTGCAGTAGTTTTGACGTAATCTTACTCACAGACATACAGACAAACAAATTATTTTATTACGTTCTTGGCGGACGTAAAAAGTGCAATCTGACGTCGTTACCGCTCGACTACTAGATGACCAGTCCGTCACTTTTTTGATCCCATAATTTCAACAACCTTCCATGCTCCAGTGTTTTCACAAACTCACCATCAGAGTACTGGTATGATTTAGTGCTGGTGCTATTTCACGACCAACGAGGCAGCTATCTTTCACTTCAGCATTCTTTCGGACATCGCTGAGATCTGCTGTTTAGTGTTTCAGCCGCTTTTACATGGTCACTTTTCTGTCAGTCCGCTCGAATTCTTACCGATTGAGGCATCAGAGAGCGTCTCATTTACATGAACCCTGGATAAAGTGAAAAGATTGTGGAGCAGGTTCATATATCCTCACATTCAGCCAGTGGGTCTCTCACCCCTCTGGCAGGCTTGTTTTGACCCTCGGGCCTTATGTTTGACTTCCATGCTATTAATCCATGCAAAATTCATTTCCATTTACAATCCCAATGCGTTCGGCCAAACTTAGATTTATAGATTAGCCATGAATAAATACACATATATATATATTAACTAGTCACATCACAGCCTCTTTACACTCAGCTATAGGAAGTATGGCAAACACACAGTTGGCTGTGTGATGTAGCTTACCTTTGGGCTTATTTTAAATAGCCAGGGACAGAGGTTACCTGAAATGGCAATAGTTTGGGGTATTTCTGCATCAAAATATGTGGGAAAATCCTTTTTTAATTGTAAACAAATTCAGGATTTTTCACTACAAACAATAAAGGAAAGTCAGCCAGGGATTGATCACAGTCGAGTGAGTTCCATGTTATTCCTTTCGCGTATATCCTCTTGTCTCTTATGGGCTAATGTTGATGCCATACAGACTTTACTACTTTTCATATGTGTCAATACATTAATGAGGCACATTGGCCCCATTACACTGTAGGCTGCCTGCCTCCCGGGGGAACGAGGGCAGCAGGGGGAAAGCAGGCTTGCCAATGATTGCTCTGTTCTCCACAGAGCATAGCTTCCCTTTAATCATCTCCCTTTTTCAAACTTCTCCTGTTGTAGCCCGGGGCGAATCACATGCACAAACTCACCACTGTTTCATCAATATTCTGTCATTTTTCTCTCGCCACGGGATCAGTGCGTGATAAATTTTGCTCGCCGTGATGAACCTTTTTACCTAACTTGAGTCGTAACCAGGGGAATGAGGAAATGGTTCGGGGCAACAGCATGTAAAATGGGCTACTAAATATGACCCGCTGAACCTCCTGTTGGCTGACAGTATGTTAATGTAACTCGGGCTCCATCCAAACGCAGCTGTTGAGAAGGGACATTTATCAAAAACCAACATACAACCAGGTGTTAACAATACCCTGCATGAGACAAATGAAGCATCGTTTTAGAAGTGACTAAAACCACCAGAAGCTGTGAAACCATTCATAAGATTAAAACAATTTATCAACTTTTGCTTTTTATTTCACAGTTTAGTGTATTTTCCTTCTGTGAAGCAATAACCCAGATCAAAATGGCCTAAAAACAGAGATCTTTGTTTTTAGTTATGCATCCCACAATTATAGCTTCTTTTTTTAAAAAAGTGCATGTGTTTTTTTTAAGGTACACAGAGATTCAGCGTCTGATTACATTAAAGCCATGGTTAATTGTTTTGCATTACGACAGCCATGGAGACTGTTAAAAGTTGAAAATAAGTGTAAGCCTCTGGGGGTGTCACACAAATTGAAAGCGTTTGGATTCAGTTCACGTTTCTTTCACTGGATTATGAAACCAAATCTGCTTTTGACAACATACACAAACTGCATGAAGCAGCAATGTCGGTGTAAAGCACTCAAGCAATTACAACATACAGTATATTTCTTTATTGAAACCATAATATTTTCAGGTGCAGCACTGAGACGTGATAAATATTCATTTGCTTTGCTTATTGGTTTAACAGTATCTCTTCCCGTCTCTGTCAGATGGACCATTAAGATGGATCACACAACATTGCGGGACTGCAAAGTCACAAAAAAAATTAAATAAAGAAAATAACAGCCTTTTTTTTGTTTTTTTATTTATTCCGACAGAATTATTTTGCCAGGAAGCAGCATGATTAGTCTGACAGGGCTGTCATCCGGAGATATGAGAAAGATACATCGCCCTGGTGGAGACTTGTCCGCGTCAAATTGCCTCGTAACGTTTTTACTGCGGCAGATTTATTCGAGGACACAATCAGTTGTAATCAAGGAAGACAAGAAGTTGTTGAAGAAACTGCTGCATGTTGCTAAAAATGGATTTATCATGCTCACATGTGGCCCGGTGGGAAACGGGCAAACCGGGGGCTGCATTATCTTAACAAACCACATTTTCGCATGATTAGGACGAGTCTGCTTGTTAAACAAATTCCATTTGTGTGTAAAATAAATAACTGTGTGATGTATTTTCTGTGGTTGTGAAGTCACAGAGGCGGAAAACATATTTGTTTGTGCCCTCTCTTGACGGGTATGGATTGAATATATGCACTCTGGTAGTTACCTGCTCTGAGCGACACCGCCAGTCACTTTTGAGGTGAGTGTTTCCAGACAAGGACAAAAAGGACATGACAAACTAGAGACAACTGCTGCCCGGAACATAATCGCAAAGGTTATTTCCTCTGCATGCTTTGGGCGAGCCAATGTTGTTTCTACTGTATGAGGTTTTAATATGCTGAAAGTGCTTTAAAGCCAGATGGCAGGTCTTGGTTGAGAGAACCTGCTGTGTTTGGGCTGACCTGAACCAATGGGGAAGACTTTATGACATGTTAGACACCAGATTTAATAACCATGTCCGAGGACATGCACCCACAGGGCCTCAGTCCCCCTGATACTCGACACTGTTGCAGTCGATTTGTTGGCACCGCCACCACAGGAGAGGGCATTAGTTTTTAGAACTGACTCAGTCAACAATATAACTCAATGGAGAATGTGATGAAGAGGCAGAGTTATTCTTACTGCGGCCTTTCTCCTTGTGAGAAACTATTCGGTCTGTCCTCAAAGCGGTCACTGGTCAGGGAGAGACTTGTGGCATGGCCAAGGTCTCTGGTATGAGCAGGGCTGACTCTGTGACCTCTGTAATTGAGATGCAGGAAGAATACTGCATTCGTATCAAATGAAAAACTATTTTAACTCAGACAGGAGGAGCAGTTGCCAGGGAAAATAAGTTGATCGAGGAGTTGTCTGCCCTTGTGGGTTTAGTGGTAAGACCTGCTGTCGAGTCTATGATTAGATTGAACATGCACTAACTTAGCTCCGACTTGAAGCAGAGGGATATGCTCCGTGTCAAACAGCGATGACAGATATGTTCTTGAAAAGGGACTAATTGTTAATTAAACAAGGTGGTGGTGTGTTTTAAACTCGAGAAGGGGAGAAGAGCAGATTGACTCAGCTGACAGAGCAGCGGAGGGTGACAGCGAGCACTGTGAGTACAGCATGACTGTCTGTCTGCGTGAGTTTCTGGACATAAAGTTAGAGAGTCTGACCGCTTTTCTTTCTTTTCTTTCTTTTTTTTTTTTTTAATGAAAGACACACAGCACGTCGATGCATCATCCCATGGCCAGATAAGAGCTCAGGCCGCTGACATTGTGCTGTTGCCAGGAGTGTGACTGCAGCTTCAAAGCCAATGACACATCAGCTTTTGATCTGAGAATAGGCAAGGGCGTCTGCAAACCACTGGTCAAAGCACAGTTCCCTTACATTTCTCTTCCCAGCTCAAAAGATGCCGCACCAGAGCCGCACTGTTGCCATGCACACAGAAAGTTCCAGAAGTCGTGCTCTGCCTTGTCCGCTCGCTCAGCTGCATTCTCGGAAACACAAGATAGACAATGAATATTGTAAGAAATACCTTGAGTGTCTGCACACACCATTATCTCATCGACTCACACTGCTG
Source organism: Lipophrys pholis (assembly GCF_963383615.2). Lineage (NCBI taxonomy): Eukaryota > Metazoa > Chordata > Actinopteri > Blenniiformes > Blenniidae > Lipophrys > Lipophrys pholis. Next base: position 11,299,526 of record NC_137632.1, read on the forward strand.
TTTGTGAAAATAATTATTCTCTGTAAACAGTCTTTCCTGTTTGTCCAGTCGAGCTCGCCAATTACTTTTTTTTACCGAGGGTAAACATTATACTGTACATCCCGGTTGGTCGAGTGGATTTAATTTCTGATCGGAAAAAAAAAATAAAAGTTTAAAGGTGTTTGGATCATTGCACACTGTGCTGTGTGAGCCGTAATACACTAGAGGCTGCTTGTTTATCTATGTTTAAACCCTATGTAGAAGAGCAAACACTTGGTCCTATGGAAATGAGAAAGATAGACCAATAATAAAACTAATAATAATAATAATTGGCCTTGTTTAACCCTATAGTTAAAAATATATATATATATTTCTAGTAACTGCTGTTATGCCCTGCAGCTCATTCGGACTGTGATTTCTCAAAATATATGTAATTATTGCACTGAGAGAACAAGGAGGAAACAAAGCATAACATTGTATATTACAATAAAAGAAAGAACTGGAGTTTTTATTCACAGATCTTTTTCAGGATGGGAGCTCCGGTCTCAGATCACGGGTCAGCTCGCCTGAAACCTTCACTTTCACTTTGGACTAAAGTATCAGAAAGAAAGACCAAAAAGAGAAACCCATGCAGGGTAATACCGGGGAGGGGGGAGGAGGAGAGAAAGAAACGAAAGGGAAAAACACAATGAAGTAATATATAGCTCATGACAGGAAGCAGGAGGGGACAGGGCAAAATGTGCAACAAAAATATATGGCTGAGGAAGAAAGGGAAGCAAAGGAGAAAGGAGGACAAAAGCACACCTCACTGCTGCTCTTCATCCTCAAGGTTTAATTTATTACATGAACGGGAATTCTTCTGCAACAAAGGACTGTAAGCGAGAAATCAGTTCATTTTCTGTATTTTTCTGACTGTCATCAAACATCATGAAAGCCGAAAAAAATAAAATAAATCTTGTTAATGTCACCAAATTCTGATTATCTTGTCTTAACCACACTTTTTTTTTTTTTTTTTTTAAATCTGCCATTTATTAAAACTCTTCACTATAAATCATTGTCCCAGCGGAGGACTCGATTCTTAATGATTATAAACAAGGCTGATCTTTGGATCGTATACGTACACAGTGCATCTCGCTGCAGTTAATACCCATTACAGCACCAAATGTGGATTAATCTCCCTCTTCAAATACAGCACATCAGATACACTCCTATTTGCATTTGGGACTACAGTGACCAGCTGCTCCTGGAAATTCACAAGCATTTTTTTGTTTGTTTGTTTGTTTGTTTGCTTTTAATAAATTATATGTCAAATAAATTTTGGTTTTCAGATAAACCTTTGAGGTTGAGACCAAATGCTATGCAAATGTTTGAAGTACAGAAAAACAAATCCATGAAAATACTGCATTTTATTCTTGCATATGAGAAATGTATTGCCCGTTTGGATGATCCAATAATGTTTAAGTGTTTCCATTGTTTACCCTATATATATGTGAATATATGGCAAAGTAAGCTTTATTTTCAGTTTACTAAAAGAGATTCATACAAACTTAAAAGCAAACGATTGTAGTGAGACTGAAAAGACTTTCAGTATCATGTTGGGAAACATAGTGTATGACACTTCTGCTTTACACATACTGTATATATAGCTCTGGATTTACACTAAACTGTGGCATTATTGCGTTGTGCCTTTAAGAAACATAGAATATAAATGGCATGATTCATAAAACATAGCCAGAGCAAGGCCACCGAGAGCCCGGTAGGATGAATCCATATATATTAATGCTCTTTTTCAGTTTAAAACAGCGTCATCTTGAACTTAACCTTCAGAAAAGGGTGACGAGTTGAGATGACTGTAGAAATTACTTGATGTGAGAAATCCAACAGAAAAAAAAAACATTTTTACGTGTTCAGTTTTCGGTATTTATCATTTATAAGTTGTAAACAATAATATACTATCTGGTTAACCGCAGACTGTAATGCTGCAGTTACCCAGATAGTAAAATATTGTACATCCGGCTGTATTTGGCAAGAACTCTTCAACTATCTGCATAAACGATGCTTTCTAATCCTTTTTTTTTTTTTTTTTTTTTTTTTTTTTTACTTTAAATTGTCATCTTGACAAAATGTCACTCTTTTAATCTTTAAATAGAAAAACAATAAGCCGTTAAGATTATTTAGACTTGTTAAAATATGTTTTTAAACATCCCTTAGTGCATTAATGGGCTTTTCTCATTTGTTAAAAGTTTACTTTACTCCAAGTTAGCTGACAACATTCATCTAAAAAAAAAAAAAAAGTCTTGACAGTAACACATTTCTGTCATTTGACAGCACTTCTTACAGTTGTTCTTTGATTGATGTTCAAAAATTCATATGCTATTGAAATCTCATGGAGAAAAAAATATGAGATATATATATATATGTCTTTATATTGTTTAACAACAGTAAATGTTTCTATCTTTCTCGTCAGGTCTTACAATCTATAGAGATCAAAACACTAACGCCGCCTCGAGTGTCATCAGGACTTGAAGTATCTGTAGCAGAACATGATAACAGTCATTTGTTAGAGCGTCACCAGAAACAAACACAAAGTAATATCCCCGTGTGAAGCGGGCGGAGGTGTTGTGTCTGTGATCTGCATTGCAAGTTTAATGAGAATGTCAGCGCTGTCAGCAATCTGATGCTGATTATAATAAGAATCTCCTTTGTGCTCCCCCTCCTCTCTCTAACATGCCACGAACACAGTGAAGTGTTCGCCTCCTGTTTGGAGACCTCCAACACATCGCTTTGCTCGTCATGTACCCGATCTGGAGGTGAATGCTGATGTTTAGAAAAGAAATCCCAATTAGCAACTACAGTGGGGTTATTTGAAATGTGTCTCCTCACTTCCAGCCCTGCTCTCTTGGTGTGGCGCTCATGCCCACGTTTCTCAAAGACATAGTGCCATCTAGTGTGCATCGCAGTCGGTTGCATGCCAGGTTGTTTTTGATAGCTGGCTCTTTTGTTTTTGTTTTTCTTAGTGATAGGAGCGGATGGAAAAAAAAAAAAAAAAGTCCTGAAAATGTGGATTCAAATAGAATCTCTGATACGTGTGTGTGCAAGTAAAACTACTGTTGTTGAAAATGTTCAATGAAGCGCACATTTTACAAGATCTGCAGAAGATATTTATTTTTCTATCAACACTGAGTTGCATTTTCAGTAACAGGCATTTAAACCAGATTCCTCAGATGAGCATTAAAGCATATAACAGACCCTGTCAATTCCTTTTACCGTAAACAGAATTATTCTTTGTTAAAGCAATCAATGCAAATATGTTGAATATTGATTTCATTTTTCAGTAACAACTTACGATTTTCAAATTGTAGTATGTTATGATTGAATGGCCTAATTTCAAGCCAAGGTTTAAAAATGTATTGGAAAAAACTAAATTAAAAATATAATGTTAATAATTATAATATAATTAAGGAATAAGTGTAGTTAAAACATATTTTTCTGCTGGTTCTGCAGGGTTGTTGTTTTTCAGTTCCCTCAAAAGATTTGCACAATCTTTTAGACAGCTGTCAATTCTCACCATTTTCTAACCCAAAAAATGTAAAATAAGATTCCTGAATTCTTTACAATCTGAAAATGTACCCAAAATATATTGCCCCTGTTTAAAAAAAATATTTTCATCTGGACTCTCTTTAAGCTCATGTGCAAGCACAAATCCAGCCCACACAAAAATGCACTTTATTTGTAATTGTCCAAACAACATTTTTTCCATCTCTTCCCTCTTACAAAACAAGGATACTTGTGTATGTGGTTTTTTTTTGTTTTGCTTTTATTGCAGAATTAAATTTTGCCACATATATAGATTAAAAAGAACACTGAAATTAAAAATTGTGTTAGTGTGTTTTCTATTATTAAAAAAAATGTATGGAATATTCTGATTACTGACTTGTGACGTTTGCATCGTGGCTGTGAGAGGTTTTTGTAAGTGTACTACAAACAAAAGTACTACTTGAAGACTTGTGTATATGTGAATATTTGTAATCCGTACCTGTGCCCTCGACATGTGAGGGTGGCTTTTATTATTATTATTATTATTATTATTATTATTATTATTATTATTATTATTATTATTATTCCTAAAATGAACCGTTCCACTTATTTTGGAAGTTTCATTATCCGATATTAGAGGTTTGTTTTTTGTTTTTTTAACTATTTAAAGTATGTTTGTTCCTTCTCATTTTCTTTACTGTTTAATTCATGTGCTGAACAATGTGTTTTCACTGCGGTTGAGTGAAGCAGCTAAACATTTCTTTAATGATTACATGGTTGATGACAACTTTGTGTGTCAGTTATCCTCCAGAAAGCTGTCTCAGCGTGTTAAAACAGCCTGTTGAGAAGTAAACATTTTGCAAGAACGTGTCCAAATGAAGCCGCTAATCAAATGTTTGCATTGCTAAAACGTGAGTAATTCACAGTTTTTAAATCAAACTTTTTTACGCGTCCCGCTTTGCCAGCAGATCCAGGTAAAAACTGAAAATCTTTCACTTGTTCAACTAAACTTAATGTATGAGGTTTAGTCAAACATTGCCAGTCAATCTCTTGTATTGAGTGCAGCCTTGACCCTCTGGGCAGTATCAGGGCTGCTGAAGTGCTTTGGCATCAGTGTGACAGGATTAACACATCAAAAGCAGTGTCGAGGCCTACAGCAGCGTCACACAGGCAGTACAGCACCTTTCATGTTCTGCTCAGGTTCACTACAATTTCACGTAAGCCAACAGCAAGTCAGACGGAAAAAGATAATGGGGCCAACCTGCTGCTATCAGGCTTTCCTTCAGCTTCAGTGAAATATGTCAAATTCTGTGTGTTTGATGAAAGATTGGAGTTCAACAGGCTCAAGTCAGGAAACGATATCTGACTTTGTCACATGGCCGGGATGCAAAGGAGCATTTAAGTCTGACATTCAAGTCGAAATTATTGCTGCAAGCCGGCATGGTTTTACTTCTTTTGATGTCAACTATTGATAGTTTGTATAGAAGGGAAATTAGCTGTAAATCATTTACTTAGTGTCCAGAAGTACGGATGTCTCAGGGTTAAATCTTCTTTTGATAAAATGTGTTCACATGTTTTTATGATCATTTCACAAATGGGATGCATTTTTTGAGGCTTAAAAAGCAAAGGTACACACAGTTAGCACATAATTAACTTGACACCAATCCTAAATCATTTCATATATACATGTCATGAGTATCAAGGGTACAGGTTCTGTGCTTATTTTTCTATTACGAGGACTGAAATTAAAGTGCTGGCGTACTTTGGGGGTTGCGGTAGTAAATAAAGGAATCAGGGTGTGTGAGAAGACAAAAAGCTTTTCAGGCACACTGTATATAATGTTATACAAAATTAAAGCATTAATAAGTAGTGTTTTGAATTTGTGCATCGGTGCAGCATTGCATCTTCTGTTTGTGTGGCCCAAAAACATGCGTTTTCTGAATTGCCCATAGTTCCTAGTGCAGCTGAAGCACTCAAACATTTTATTTTGTGGTTCAAATTTCATCTCAGCAATTATTCATTATGAACAGTGCTTATACACTGCTGTCCAACAAGATCCAGACATTAAAACTAAAGTGAGAATCTTTTATTGGAAAAAAAAGAAAGAAATATTTAATATTTATCATAAACCTTTATGCACTTTTGCAGCAAAAGGAAAAGAAAATTCAACTCAGTTCAACTGTATGATTTAAGAAAAGGTGAAGGTTATTAACTTTTAAAAAATGTTGCCTGTGGTTTGGAAAAAAATTCTCCAAACGGTCTGATTCATATTATCATATTATCAAGAAAGATATTTACAAAATAATCATATAGTCAATGACTTTTAAAATGTTGACAGAAATTGAGGAATTTACACGTTAGAATATAATTTCTACCAAGATCAATTATTAACTGTTTGAATATTCATTATGGTGATGATGCAACTATAAATATAAGGAAGATTTGAAATATTTGCATTATCTGACACTCTTGAAGCATCGTAGTACATATCCATTAGAAATGCTCGATAGGAATAGATTTGTGAATTGTCACCCTTGCAGACACTCTATGTGATTTATTTATTTATTTTTTCTGAATGTTTCATTTGATATTATTCTACAGCAAAATAACTCAGTATAATGTAAATGTTGCTTTATATTTTTCTGACGATTCTCAGTCATCCAGGTCAGGTCATTCCTCGATTCTTCTCTCAAAGGAAACTGGATTCGCTGGAGGCTGTGACCACATTTCACCTCTCTTCTGACAGAACAAGAATCGGGGTTAAATATTTGATGTGCTGCACGATTCTGAAGCGCAGCAACGGCAAAGTCTCACTCTTACATTAACGTGTGTGTGTGTGTAACGGTGCTTACTTACCATTTGCATGCTTGTTTGCATTAAGCTCCGGACAAGATCACTGGCACAGGTGTTTCATTCGGTTGGTGCAGTCTTCACTCATGTACATGCTGTTTATATTTTCACCCGAGAGGCAGAATAGATCAACATCTTTATGGTGCGTCTTAATCAACAACAGTCTCTTCTTTGTTTAGGTGATTGACATTAAAGAAAAGCTAAAGCTGTCCAAGAAATTCTGGTCCGACCTGCCCGAGGCAATGTGTGTGGAGGACAGAGTGACCGCTGGAAATGCCAGCGATGAGGACTGCTGGAACGGGCACACCAAGGGCAGGTAAGGCCAGCGGGAGCCAGTGCGGGCTGACACAAACAGTTACTCACAAGTCCAAAGTCTTTTCAGCTCGCCTCCTGATGTTAAGCAGTCTAATCCGGGACAAGGAATCAGATTACTTACTTTAACTGACTTAAACTCTGCTGTGCGAGAGCGTCACATACTTTGTGATTCATCCAACAGAAACCGCAGGTTCAACCTTTGAACTACTTAAATGGTTTAATGTGCTCTGAATCTTTTTTTGCACGTTTATTATGATTGAAGATGACGTCCGGTAAAAAGAAACATTTTATTTGTGAAGTGAAGTATTTTGCTGGGTGCTTCTGACGCCCTCCGTCATTTCTGAGGTCAAAGTCAAGAGTCAAAGGTATCTGAGCTTGCCGTTTTCACTCTGGAGGTGCACATCAACCGAGGTGGCCTGGGATTATAGGAAACAAAAGCTTTTAAGTCAGATGATTGGTGGTCTGCTCTCACATGATAACCTGCCGCTTATGTATCGGACAGGAATGCAGCCGGCTGACATGTTTTCCTCAGAGAAGTATGTCAGAACATTGCGCCCAATGAGTCGGTCAGATTTTGTCGACATCTTCTTCCATCTAGTCCTTTTCGAACCCTTTGTACCGTGTTTCATGTGGATGCAGTCATCTATGTTCAGAATGAAATTAAAAGAAAATAAATGATTTTGCAGGTACTTTCCGGAGGTTCAGAAGGATGGGCTCACCAGCCAGGTGCACAACCCCGAGGTGCTGGTGGACATCACTCGCCCGGACACCTTAATCCGTCAGCAGATAATGGCTCTGAGGGTGATGACCAACAAGCTGAAAAATGCCTACAATGGCAATGATATCTACTTTCAAGACTCAAGTAAGTCATTTGTCACTTTTGTCATGTAAACAAATGTGACAATATCCTACTTATTTTTGTATTTATTTTAACCAGAGGCAGAATTTAATTTTATTTTTTTTAGCACTGCCCTCCCCGCCCTGTTCGGTCAGGTTCATGTTCCAGCTGCTTGTCACTTATCCTGATAATCTGTCTTCTTTGAAATGCTCCCTGACCTCGAGGCAGCAGTAATCAGCACCAGTAAAGATGCAGGGGGCACTGAAGGTGCAAATATCGAATATCAGCGGTGGGCAATACAAATCCCTGCAGCTCTGGTCTTCATCAATGAAAATGAAATCACGTTCGAGTAGTAGATTGGGAATGTGTCATTTTGGTTGATTTAAGTCCATTTTCAAACATATCAACTATCAAGGATAATTTATCAAAAATATTCTGAATGTTTGAGTTTGTTTTGTTTAATCCATAATTATGACAAAATATGTAACATGGTGATTGATCCATTAGAGATTATCATGACTGAGTCAGAGTTTATATATTCAAGGACTAAGATGTACACACAAATGTACATGTGTGTACATACATGTATGGTTGCTAGATTGCTTGCTCCAAGACTTGATGTACAAGAACCCCTATATCCCATGGGTTTGGTTTTGCACTTCTAACTAGAGCTGCAAAACAATTACACATTTCTTCAATATTGATAATACATTTTATTGTGACTCATCGGGATTGCAACACTATTAAAGAAGATTTTCACTTTGCTTAGGCTTCAGGTTCAGAAAAAGAAGATTTAGAATATATTTTTTCATTACAATGATTATTTTTGTCACATTACATACATATTTGTTTTGTAAATTATGTCAGCCATGATTCATACTTCAGAGGAAATACATTATGCTACTTTGCAAACGAATGCATTCAAAGTTTTATCAACTGCATAGAAAATGTTTGGAAATGTAAAATTATTAAATATAGGTTAATTAGTAACAATGTTATTATTACTACTATTTTTACTACATTCATAATCATTTCTATTGTCCTACATCTCTATTTGCTCATGTTGCTTTTCTATTTTTGTATACATGTTCTTCTAGTTTGCAAATAGATGCAAATTTAGAGCAGTGTTGATGCACTTCATAATTAATCTTTGCAAAATGTATGTAAGTTTAATATTTAGGGTTATTAGCTCTGTTTGAGTCTGTACCAACTATGAAAATATATTAATGTAAATTCTTCTCAATGCCCCTGGAAAAAATGCCCCCCTTAAGTCTGAACCACAAGTTGCTCCTAATAGTGTGTGAGCACTTTGCATGGCTGCTGTTGCGGTTGGTGTGTGTGTGTGTGTGTGTGTGTGTGTGTGTGTGTGTGTGTGTGTGTGTGTGTGTGTGTGTGTGTGTGTGTGTGTGTGTGTGTGTGTGTGTGTGTGTGTGTGTGTGTGTGTGTGTGTGTGTGTGTGTGTGTGTGTGTGTGTGTGTGTGTGTGTGTGTTTGAATGAGTGAATATGACTGATGGTGTGAAGCATAATGAGACTGCTCAAGCAGCAACGTGCACTATATAACCTTTCATTTATCATTTACAAAGTGAACCAGGTATCTGCCAAGTCTATAAGAAAAACCAGCTCTGTACATGTGAATTAGTGGTTTCTTGTGACCGTTTTCAAATAGTCATAGACCTTTTTGTTTTTGAACCTTGTGTTATATGCAAATGGCGAAAGTTTACATTTCTGTGTCAAAAAGTTTAAAGTTCTCTATTCTGGTTGAGTTGATTCGTGTCGTACTTGTGCTGTTGAGCTGTGCTCATTCTGGCTTGTGTCTCGTTCTGGTATTGCAGGCGATGAAGGCAGTGGCTCAGGCAGTGGCAGCGGCTGCACGGAGGTCTGCCCCACATACATGGACAGTGGTGCCACAGAGACCCCGGTAGTGAAAGCCGACCGGAGCGGGCCTGTGGATGACTCGGCCCCGCTCCGTGCACCGTCTGTAGCCCTGCCAACCATGCTGGCCCTCTCTGCCCTGGCACTTCACCGACAATGGAGATAATGCTAGAGGAAGAGGGCTAAACATGGACAGCAGGGGGGGTTTTTTGTTGTTGTTTTTTTTTTTTTTTCCTCGCAGTTTTTGTATTTTGGCAGATTGGAGTTACAGTCAAGCAGACAGCGTCCACGCTGCTGGCCTTGTGGCTGGAGGAGCCTGCTCCCAAAAAGAGAGCAGTCATACATCATGATTTCCCACTTTCCCAAAGATCGTGCAGTGCCATCCTCTGACTTGATTTTTTTTAAAGCGTCACTTCTCCACCTAACACTAATGCTGGCCCAACAAACTCTGCTTCAGAGATTTAAAAAAATATATATATATTTCTTGCACATATGGCAGGTATCATTGTAGGTCTCCATGTGGAAAATATCACACGCACTTTGATTGTTTTGATTTTTGAAATGCAAAAATGTTTGTGTTGGAAAATGTTGCGAATGTGGCAATTTTGATGCTCCTGAATAAGGCATAGAAATTTTAGAAAGCAAGTTCTATTTTATTTTTAAAACGATGCATAATCATCTAAATGAGAGTAGTGGGGGTTTTTCGCCTTTCTTTGGTTTTGATTGACTGCTCACTCCACTTTCATTAACTCGTGTGCCATGTATTGATTTATGACCAGAAGCTATGAAATATTCATAAAAATAATCAGATGGGATATTGTTTGATTTCCGAGCAAATGCCACTTCCAAATTGTTTTCTTCTATGTTTGCCAACATTTTCAGTCATGCAGTTTAGTGGGATTTGAAGTGCACTACATCATGGCTTGGTCATGGAATCTGCACAGTTTATAGCAAAGATTAAGATTTACTTTTATATACAAGTTTACCTTGCAACAGTTTTAATTTCAGTATGGTTTTTTTTGTTTGTTTTTTTTCATAACATGCAGATTCTCTGACTTGGCTTCAGGAGTGGACTGCCTCAACAGAATTATAATAGTGCAGTCGTTCACAAAGAATGAAAGTCATATCTATGTACAGGTGCATCTCAAAGATTTGGAATAACCTCCCGTCCCCATAAACTGACTTAAACAGTGAAACGTTTATGTGTTTTCAGATGTATCATTGAGAATAAACTGAGATATTTAAAGCTTCTTTAAATTTGTTTTTTATGACCTTGGCTTATTGTTTATAACAAATCAAAATAATTTGTATATGTGGCAAATACTAGAAGATTTCATAATAGCAGATGTTTCATCTATTTTGAACCACAGACTATAATAATCGCAACTGAAATTTATAGAAAAATTAAACGTGAGCGTACAAAAATAACTTCTTAAGGATATTCTAATTTCTTTGGCATGCATCTGTACAGTTATTCTGTCAGAGTAGTCCTGGTGCCAGTGTTATAGGTGCACATCTTGATTTTAAATCAAAGTTCCCCTGTCAGAGAAGGTTGAATACACATCTTATATAGAATATCTGATTTATAACGAGCTTTCTTTTATCTGAAGTGGTTACAAATGGTGTTTCCACTCAACCACTCTGCAGAATCAGCGCAAAGTAAGACAGTAAGTGAACATAGGCTCAGACGGATAAATATTGCAGTGGTTTACAGATTTATTCTTCTGATATTATAAGTACAGGTCATGCAGATTAGTTTGGAGTCGCATCCCACGTGTGATCTTTAAAGAGGCATGCACAGTTTAAAAAGTGAAGCACATCCATTTAATACCGAATTAATATCACTGAAAGAAGTCTTGTGCTGCTGTGATCTCTGTATTAATACATAGAAATTGGATCCTATATTGTTTTCTAATGTATGCAAATATTTACAAAATGTATTTTGGATGTTTCATAAATCCTGGAATTGCTTAAATAGGAGCTGTGTTTGTTACTTTTGCATGTGACTGAATCACCAAAGCCTGTCCTCTGGGATAACTTTCATTCATTGCTGAATCCAAATTAATATAATGAAGCTGAAATTATATTTAAAATGAATTATCATACCACAATTGTAGGAAGTGGAGGAATTAACAGGGACGAGGAGTAGCAAACACCACACAGTGGTTACTAAAAATGCAAAGAAAGGGTCCCTAAATTTATCTGGAAAGCTTGAATGGTTATGTCTGCAGCACAGACAGGCTTGAAGCCGACCACAGTCACCTGTGAAATGAGAATCTGTGGAGACCGGACAGGGCTGAATGCTCCAGTGAAGCTCCTCAGTAGAGCGTACTTATAGAGAATGTGAGAGGCCTGGCAGTGCTGAGGGGGGCGGACAAAACCAGCCTGTATGTACATCCACTGTTCTGAGAGCCCGTCAGGTTCATAACCACCAGGCCAGCTAAGCTTACATGTCCGCAGAATTAGTCTTTATTATCACTCCGCACTCAATCAAATAAATATTTGTTCAACTTTTTTTCTTTTTTTTTTTTTTATTGCATTTAAGTGTGCATTTGCAGCCACACGACAACGACACAAATACAGAGAAATTTTGTCCAACATCTCATTTAAAAGCATTCTTTATTACGACTTTTGATCTCATAGGATGCCCTTTTTATGTGTTCTATCATTGAACTTTTAAATATTTTTGCAATAAAAGAATAAAAAATGGGTGTGTGGTCAGACGAGTTATCAGAGAACTAGAGTGTGCAGAAAAAGCTATACGTGAGCATTTTTTTTACAAGTACTGCATCACTATATGAATTTCAGTCCATATGAAGGAAAAGTATTGAATCTAGTTTCAAACTGGAGGATGAAGAACGAGTTGAGCAAATATGCCTTACTGTTTTTCGGTGCAATTAAGACGATTGCATTTGTGTTTTGTTACTGTTCTTGAGAATAAATTGTTATTAAAAACATTCCAATAGATTTGTACTTGTTGTAACTTTGTAAAAGATCCATAATAATCACAGCAACAGAAGAAAAAAAAGGGGGCTACTTCTTGTGGGTTTTCTTAAAGAATAACAAAGGTTAAAGTATATTCATATAAACTAGGTCGAATGGGGTAAATATCATTTTCAATGAATGGTACATGATTGTTATTACATGAAATTCTATTTAATATGTCAGAAGCACAAATGTAATTCAATTACAGGATTTTTTGTTTTTGTTTTCACTTGGTTCACAGTTGTATGTTGTATTCTGGCTCCTCGATCTCTCTGACTCTTTGGGTGTGTACCACCACTGCCGTGTGTCGCAGTACAACAGGTGAATTCTAGGCCTCCTCTGTGTACTTTCTGTTGGTGAAATCCGCTTTTATCAAAGGTTCAAAGCCTCTGTTCCTCTGCTGACGCAGGTAGAGCACAAAGATAAGGAGAAGCACCAAGAGACCCATGAAGACTCCCCCCAGAGTGGAACCCATCACGAATACAGAGGGTCCCCCATCCGCTTCTGTCAAGAAGGAGAACAGAAGATATTCTCTAAAAAACTTTGTACTGCTGGGGGAAAAAAACATTTTAATTTGTGGTTATATTACAATTTGTGTTTCCATGTGAATGGGAGTTTTTCAAAGTTTTGGTGAAGCTGTGAGCCAATGTCTTGGCTCACAGTCCAATGACTAAAAAAACTCTTTCAGGGCAATTTCACACAACATACATTACACTAACTCCACTCTCACGTGTTTATGCTCAATATTAACTTTTTATAATGGACAAATGCTTGAAAATTGGAAACTTTGTAAAATATACAATCTTTTCTGGTTGTTTGTTGCACTATTATATTATAACTTCACCGAAAGTTCACATATTTTATGTGTTATAGCAGGAAAAACAACGCTTTTACACAGAAAATATTTCTTCAAAAAGATGTTTTTTTTGCCCACTTGTGATACCCTACTGAGTGCTGGTCTCCCACAATTTGTCATTGGCAAGAAAGAAGCTTAAATAGGACATTTCAGACTGGGTTTATATTTATAAACATGCTTGTTGTATTACACTCGACAGAAATGTCAAAGGCATCTATTTCCATAGTTCTCGCAATTTCCAGATATGCTCCAAAAGCTACAAATAAATTAATATTCAGCCCCACTTTAATTGACTCAGTTTTAAGATTACAGGAAGAAATGCAAAAGATACTAATTATGGTCATTTTCCCAATTAAAGGCTCGTATGATGTATCACAAGCAGTATTAGTCTACTACAATTACCACTTCCTGTTTTGTTTGATGGCTACATATATTTAGAACTCCATCGATAATTAATTTAAGTTAAATATCATTTAAATTAATTAATACATTGAGTATTTTTATAGATTTTTTTTGTTTGGGTAGTAACAACTTTACTAGCAATAGTACTAGTACTTGAGTATAAATATTTTTCATACTTTTGTCATCTCTCTACATAATTTGTACACGCAAAAGTCTAATCCATCTCTCTGTAGGGCCGTGTAAATTGTATTTCTCCATAATCCCTTTCAAAATTTGCTCACCATCCAGGGAAATTGCATAGGAATACCCCAACTGCTCAGCCGTGACATAAATCTCCTCATTGGTGATGGGAGGGAAAAAGGGCACCATGTTGTAGTCCCTGTTGTGACCAATGGGGGCCATGTCGTCCGGGAAGGTGGAGTTGGTCGGAACAAACCTCCTCATCCACTCGTCAAAAATGGCATCGGTGAAAGCATGCAGCACCTGAGAGGTAGGGACAACAGAGACACTCTTTACTGTTTAAACTGGGCTTGTTTTTGGAGGTGATGGAGAAATTGTGATCACAGAAGATTCTGACCACAAAGATTGGATCGTTGGCTGCGGAGTGAGACAGAGAGCTGGTTCCATTGAGCATAGAGTGGACGAGGTTGTGGAGGTTATCCACTGTCCCATCGAGTTCCCCATCAGGTCTGTCATATCCTTCCAGAGCATTCCTGTATTTACAAAAGATATTTTAAACTCTGGATTTACAAAGTATTTGTATCGCAGGAGAGAGGAAATGTAAACACGAGCCTCATGCACCAGTTTAAGTTGATAATTATAGAGCAATACCTAAAGCTAAAGGACGAGTTGGTGAAATAAGGAGGGCTGTCAAATTCTCTGATTCCAAGACAGCTCCTGACATCACCCATGGTAGGGAGGGACATGTTTTCTCTTTCCATGATTCCTCTCTGAATGAACCCCTCCCCAGTGCCGTTGCAGAGAGTCACCAGACGATTGTAGTCATCCAGGCTGGATGGAAAAGAGGAGTTAGAGGTGAACAAAACGTCTCGCACTTGTTTCCTGAAGTGTTTTTCCTTACAACAACATATCGTGCTGACCTGTTGCAGACCACACCCCATCTGGAGAATCTGGATTGGCCACTGATGAGAGAGGGGTTATCTGGGTTCCTGCCGCCCAGCATCGAGTCAGTGCACACATCACACTCACTCTGCCCCGTGGCAAAGTTCCAGTAAGGGATGGCAAAGTTCTCATTGCCAGTCAGTCTCTGCAGGGAGAAGATCAATTGTATTGACATTAGAAAACATTTCTGTCTGGTCAGCACCATGTATTCTTGGAAGCTGACACATCTTGATAGTTTGTTCCCAGTCTAAGATATTTACCTTCCCTCCACTCTTCCTTCCCTAGCTTCTCTCTCTCCATCAGCTTACCCTTATTCTCTTTTTCTTATCAGTGCTGATCATAGGAGAATCTGTGCACGTAGTAATCTATTCAACAATCCTTCTTCTGCAAACATTTTTTTTTAATCTACTGTCATGATTGGCAGCAGCCTTTTTGATACGTCACGCTACATTACACTTTATTTTCCCAACAGGGGAATTCTTCTGAGCAGGATAAGCTGACACACATATAAGACACAAAGAACAACAGGTCTATTGCAAATCAACAGGCTGCAGTGAGGTTGTATACAACAACAAAAAATGAAGCGCCTCCAAGAATTTACTCATAAAGTAAAAATCAGAACAAATTCATTTCAAACAGTTTATATGTCAACGGGGTTTTTGGGTAAAGCGGAACTATCCTTCAAAACCTCAACATACTGACAGGGAGAACAATGCAAGACGAGCACAGAAAGACACTTTTATTTTAACCTAATTATTCTTGCAGTGATCTTTTCTTGAATTGAAAAGCCAACCACAACAATCCATGTATTAAAATCAAAATAATAGCTTCTAAAAACTTTTCTCTGTCTTTAAAAAAAAAAGAAAAAGAAAATGTTAGTGTCTTATTTTGGTATTGCAAATCACACCATAGGAATGGTACGAATTCCTCCATCAAACTGAAAAAATTTACTCTGTAACCCCACTTCACACACAGACACACCCAGGACTCCGGAGTACAAGAGAAAACATTTAGCCCTTGATAGCATTACTTCAGAAACACTCCCATACCTGGAGTTCTCTTTCAAAGCTCATGAGATGATACCTGTGCCAGGTAATGAAAGCTGGACCTTTGTGTGAGAAATCAATGGCTCTGAATGGACGACCTGGACCTGCAAGTAGATTTCATGATCAACTCCTCCTCATATATCAAAGCAGAAATCAGCACCATAAATGATACAACTATATATATTATAACTTTTTAGCTAAAATGTGAAACACAAGTTGAATACATCCTTATAATGATAGATTATATTAGATTAAGGCACATTTGAAAAATACAGATAACTTTAATCCAGAAAACATTTTGGACTCAGAGTAATGCAGAGTAATGGGTATAATTTGTTATTGTGGATATTGTTTTCTCTTCTCGTGTCAAATTGTGCCAGAAACACACTACCCCAAATCTCACCAATAACCAGTGCATAAAATGACATGTTCTTCCTTGCTCCACGCCACTGAAAACAAAACTAACTGTCCACCGGTGTGAGATTTATGTTTTGGGTTTTTTCAATGCAGGTTAACACATCTTAGCAACTATATGTGCTGTTTTTTTCTTATGGCGGTGCATTGCTATAGATTTTTAACTGTAAACCCTTTCTGCATTTGTTGTATTTTAGGCAGCATCTACACAAGTGAATGAATTAATATAAGCTTGTCAAATTCCAGGGGCTCACTAATTTAAACTTCTTTTTTCTTTTTGTCTTACTTGTAAAAGCTATTTAGGGCTGATGTTGAATGTATCTAAAGTATTACTATCACTATCATCAACAATGATTTCTATCAAACTGACTAAATGCTACTGACTAAACAGGTGAGTTTGTTTCATATCAGGGAATGGCAACCGTGTTCATTTACCTAGAAGAGTGTCTCTCACTGAGTAGTAATGCTGCCAAACAAAGAAGTCGTAGATGGAGATGTTGGCGATCTGTGGCTCAGTCCCATTCGGTCCCAGCAGTCCCAGCCAGTGATGAGTGCCAATGACAAAGTCTGGCTGAACGGTGGTCTTCGCCAATTCCAGAGCATCCAGGAACTCTTGGAGCTCTTCAGGGGTCAAGGAGTGAATATTTTTCCGCACCACGGGAGCTTTCCTCTGGTCACAGTTTGCTCCCGTCCAACCAAACTTACATTGGCCACAATTATATCCTGCAAAGTTACCTGTAACACAAAGATTCAAACATTCAATAATGGGGGGGGGGGTCATGTTGATGATGGCTCGGGTACGGCAGTTAGCATTATCTTTTTGAATCTACCCCTCCTTCCACAGTTTACTGAAGCTGCATCTTATAAAGCTGTGTAAGACTCACCGATACATCTGCATGTCTGATTGAAGAATTTGGTTGGCCATCTCTCTCGGTCGTCAACATTTCTCAACCTGTACGGTCCGCCCCAGGGTTTGGTGTCAACTCGGACAGCAGAGCAATTTCCTCTCCCAGACAGAGAGCCACACACGTTGGCAGGGTCTGAGCCCAGAGCAGGGCAGCACTGCTTGGACTGGATCCCCTCCACTGTGCAGCATGTTCGCGGAAACTGAGACTCCACCGGCTGCGGAATGGACAGCAGTAGACAAAAAAGCCCCAGACCCAGTGCGATCATCATATTTCACCTGTTTCCTCTCCTCCAGCCAATGGTGACGAATCAGTTTGTAGATCAACACTCGGCTGTATCACGGCCAGTTAGTTCCTCCAAAAGAGTGTGAAATCTCACTCTGCTGTGGTCTCCGCTTGTGTATCTTCAATTTAGATTCGGTGATAGTTTTGACATCGGTAGAAACAACAAGTTAAAGCCAAATCGCGTTGTGTTCCAGTTGGTTACATGCACATTAGGGAAAGGCTCTATTTTCTGTTCCTGCTTTTGTAGAGAGGGATTAAGCCCTAGGTCTTGTGATGATCACCTGACTGCTGAGCTGGGAGTTATATTGAAAGTTGCATGAAAATCTTGAAGCTGCCTGAGGGAACGCTCATGTTTTGTATGGCCCCTTTGTCTGAAAGAAAATATGTTTAACAATCAATTCAGTTTAGCCATCGTCATCTGACCAAATATTCTCTGAATGTCAATGCTCTCACTTTTGATAAAGTGATATTACGGAGACGGACTAATCACTTGAATCTTTCTAGAGGGTTTTCGTACTCTGTGAAACTTTTAGTGTCGGCTCACTTTCTGGGTTACCAGCTTTACACCTCAAGTCTGAGCATACATCTGTGGTGTGTTGAAGGTTGTGAAAAGAATGGCTATAGAACTCGCTGACTTGATACAGAATGAAAATTATCCCCCCAAAAAATGATCATGCTTATTGTTTTGTTTGACTATAGCTGTTGTTCCTGCATTCACATACATCACTATAATGATGCACTCAACAGGAATACCCAGTAGTCCTCTCCACTGCTTCTATATGAGCTACTGAAAAAAATAAAGGGTGCACATAATCATCACAGAATAAGTCTATCAGACTCCTGGGGTATCGGTCTGTTCAGTTAGGAGGCAATGCTTATGGGAAATCAAGTCCACGTGCTGTTGTGAAACTGGACAGAACTGAATTGGTAGAAATGAGAAGCACTTAGCCAGACAACCTCTATTTAAGAACAGTTATGCAGGTGGTAGTCACAGGTTACTTTCCACTCTATGTATTTTCTGATCTATTCTTGGCTAGTCAATACTTTTTTCCAGTGGCCTCACCATTAACGGTATCATAAAGCCATATCTGAAGCCCACACAAGTTGCTCAGGTGGCACGCCAACCATACATGTAGTGGCCAGAAGGTTTGCTGTGTGTTCTAGCACAGTGTCAAGAGCATGGATGAGATACCAGGAAACAGGCCAGTGCACCAGGAGACATGAAGGGGGTGGGCGTAGGCGAGCAACAACCCAGCAACAAGACAGTTATCGGCTTCTTTGTACAAGCAGGAAGAGTAGAGCAGCACCGCCAGAGCGCTCCTAAATGACTTCTTGTAGACCCCTGCAGTGCGTGTTTCTGCCCAGACCGTCAGAAACAGACTCCATGAAGGTAGCATGAGCGATCGGCTTCTACATGCGGAGCCTGTGCTGACACCCCGGCAAGATGCAGATCAACTGGCATTTGCAACAGAATGCCAAACCTGCCAAAATTGCCACTAGTCATGTTCTCTTCACAGATGAGTCCGAAGACGCTGTGGAGAACATTCTGATAGCTGCCACATTCTCCAGATTGACTCAATTTGTGATGAGAGGTATATCTTACGAGGGCCACACAGACCTTTTCGCGCCAACCAGAGGTACTCTAACCACAGTTAGAGCCTCAGAAAAGATCCTTTATAGATCATTAATAGATCTCTCATATACCCACAAGTTTTTGATTATTTGTGTGTAAATGATGGTATTCTATCAGGTTTCATTTGAATCCTTTTCCATTATTTGGTGGTTATTAAGACCTCAGACACAAAACTGGTGGACTCAAATGCACAACTCAGAAACCGTAGCAGTTTATCTAAAAGTCTTTACTTTGTTCAATGATCAAGAAATACAAATAAAGGTATTCTCAAGGACGATCAAAATTACAAATAGCAAAAAAGTGCTCAAAGGATTAAAAAAATATAAGCTTGAAAAACATGAAAACCTGGTACGTGACGACACAGACTTGAACAGAACAAGGTAAACTGGCAAACGGAGACTATTTATACATGAGGTAGGTAAGAACAGATTAAACCAATCAGGGGCGGAGTTGACAATCACAGAGGGGAGGAAGTCAGGGTCTGAAATGACAGGGAAAAGGTAAGCACAGGGAGGCGCATGAAACAAAAGATTTAACATGAACTTCAATGCCATGAATGACCAAACATTAACACACTTGACAAGACATGTGAGTGACTGATGAATGAATTAGCACTGTCAGTGACAAAACTTCCTCAACAGAGATAATTAATGACTATATTGCTTGTTGGTACAGAAAGGCCCTGTCAAAATTAACAAGGCGTCATCGCCTAACCTCCGATTAATAGATTATGATTCAATTGATAGAGGATCTGAATCGACAACAGGAAAAAATTAAGAGTCACATTTGCTTCTTGCCAATAGGAGCAGAAAATAGTGGAAAATTCCAAGATTTTGGTAAATGTGCCTTTTATGACTAAAATCTTATTTTCTGTTAGATAATCTGTAAAACTGTTACAGCTGCATTACAGTGCAATCAAATAAAGAGACAAAGACTTCATAATCTGAGGACAACAGAGAGCTCAAAGATCGGGTTCTTTGAAAGAGTTTCTATGAAACAAAAACCACAAAAAAACCAAACAAACCCTAAAGGCAGAAGTAACTTGTTCATTCATGAACGGATGTAAAATGGATAAATTTTTCTTAGAAAACCTATGATGGAAAAGTTGAGGTTATACAACTTCAGTTCATGTGATTTGGTATCGTAATCTGATGGTATCACAGTTAAGTGAGCGGCATTTGCACAAACTCTACCTTTGCGTTACCTGGGCATTAATATCACACACACACACACACACACACACACACACACACACACACACACACACACACACACACACACACACACACACACACACACACACACACACGATACATTTTGTAGATTAAACACATAGTTAAAATTTCCATGACCTCCACTTTTGTCTCGTACTTTTTTTCATTCACTTAGACCACAGGGGCTACAAAGCATTGATACATATGTCACTTTCATGAGGTTATACTTGTGACTCAACACAAAACACTCCTTTTCTTTGTGGGGTTTCGTAAGATGTTCTATATTGAAATGGAAAGTCTCACTACCCTTGAGCAGTAAACATAAAACAGCCAACCCGATATTAACCACAACAGCCTTTCTATGGTGGGTGAAGTCGTCTCTCAATTATGTTTCATCATGAGTTAAACCTCTGATCCTTAGTGTTGTCTGCCATCCTCCTGACGCATTCCAGCAGGCTGCCATGTGACTGCACCACTTTAACTCTACATTCTATTGTAGGTTAAGAGGAGTCTGTCATTCTCAAACACATAGCTACAATACTGTTTCACGACTTTCAAACGTTTAATAAAATAAAGGAGTTAAGTTTGCTGCTCATGTGAAACACAAGTGTTACCTTTCATAGGAGTGTTAATAAAAACAAAAAAGAGTGTTACCTGACTTGATAATAAAGACACAATGGCAGTGTGATTGCAAAGTGTGAAAATGCCTTATGTGTGGCTGGAAATGTATTTATACTTAATTAATGTAGTCTCGATGTGTCGAAATCTACATTTACCACAAAACCAATATAACTATCAGAAATAAAATAAAACTCAAATTAATTTTCAGAATAATCTTATTTGATTTTCCTTTTTGTGAAACAATCAGATTTCAGACAAATGTCAACTACATTTAAAAGAGGCAATGTACCAGATAAACCCAAGCACACATGAATCTGGCTCCATGAGAAAATTCATGTGTGACCACTGAGTCCTTTACACAACTGGCCCTGTCTGGTTCACTGCACGCAACAGGATTAGTGAGCAGGATTCCAGGAAGTCAAATGGAATTTCTCTGTTGAAGTTATGTCACATTAATGTCAGTAAATAAGTGCATGTGCGTGGATTGAGAATCCAAATAATATACCTGTGCTGTGGTTGCTGTTCATCACAGCCAAGGCATGACACCTGAACAAAATGGGATGTTGTCCCTATAAAAAGCAAAATATATCACACAGCAATCTGAAAATGTTGATTATAATCTAAGATTAGTGAAAATAACATTTACTACTCTAGCACAACATTTAGCAAAGTAATTTATGTAAATTAAAAAGAAAATGAGGTAAATTGGCGGATACATTTTTTCACTGCAGACTCAACTGAAATGGTGCTTAGAGGATAATTAAATTGTTGTAAACAGTACACCCCGTATGAAATCACAGTGAAATATGCAACCACGTTTTTTGTATTGCACACCAATTATGTGATTATCCTTGGAATCACAGTGTTATCAGTCCTTGGTGTTGATGGAGATAAAGGGTGAAAGTTGTTGGCTGAAGGTTTGTAGTACTGGACATGTGGAAAAAAAACCCAATCCTGGTTCAGATGAGATCTGGAGGTGAACATGACGGAGGCGGGAATGTGTTTGCTTCAATGAGACACAGACATCCCACCTGCCAGACACAGGAAGAAAGAACTCTTTTTAAATCTGATAACAGAACAGAAATATAATTTACTTGCAAAGGTTCTGGCTCATAATGCTCTAATTCATCTAAATGAGGAGACACCCTCACTCATTTGATTGGGTTTAAAGTCAAAAACAATGTGAGAATGAATACATTTTTATCTTCAATGGTAGTTTTACCTAATCCAAATAGTAAGTGCATGGCAGAATGGGACATTACTGTATTACTGTTGTGGGGAAATGTAGTTACAATATAAGAAAGTTTTCTCTCTATGAACAAAAACAAGAATCAGGGAAATCTTAATATTGTCCACACAAGATATGTTGGCAGTTCGACAAGGGGTTAGATTATTTCAGGGAAAGTTGAATGCTGGGTTTCCAAATGTTTGTCATATTAAAGAATGTAAATTGTTGAGATTCATGTGCATACTTATTGTTCAGCTTTTAATTCATAATACAAGTCTTTAGGTATAGTCTTCTATTGTTGTTAAACTAATTGTATTTGAACAATATGTTAAGTTTTTTTTAATTGTATCTCCATTCAACTTACAACAAATTAAGTAATTTAATTCTTCATAATTTCAGCCTGCAATTATTCACTTTGATGAAGTTATCTTGGTGAAAATCCATGGGAAAAGTCCTCATGAGATGGGTCCCCAATCCTGCCCAGCACTTTGAAATCACCAGATTAAGTTCAAATGAAGGGTTACATAAGTAGTAGACAAGGCAACAGTTAAGAAACTAGTGCTGATCAATGTACTATCTAAGAATCACATGAAAGCCCAAAAATATGACACTCTTGCTTTGTACAAAAACCTGTTGTGTTAGGAAAAGAGAGGTACAAAAGTTGATTCTCTCAAATATTTTCTATGAAATAACATTGGAACACAGACCATTCACAGTCCTTTTGAGTTCCTATGTATTTCATGAAGAGTTTCATTGCTGTTCCCAAGTCACAGCAAGTGTGAGAGTGAATGTCTAGGGCATTTATACAGCTTTCAAATTACAGAGGAAAGAGGTGGAAGAAGTAATTCCTGAAGACAATCACCATCGTAGTTTTAATATAGTGAAAGTATATGTCTTTATATATGTCTGTCTGTTTTGTGTCAAATATACTTAATGATCCTTCCAAATGTGTCAAATGTACTTTGAAGTCCAATCCGTGCACCCTGTAGCATGTTGCATCGTACTGACCAATACATATAAGTCACCTCATCAGGACCTCTCTCACTTACCCTGTTTTGAATTGTTGTGTTTTGAGGCCTCAGTAGCACACTTTATCTCACTTTATTTCACTTTATGTCATTATTAACAGTGGTTATGTGGAACAAAGCTAGAAGCGCATGCTAACCTGGCTAGCAGCTGATCGGCATGGTGCATGCACAGCCCCGGTCTGCTGATTTAAATTAATTTGATCTCAACTTTCTAATCGCAAACTTACTAAAATGAGGCTGCCAGTTTTAACCACCTACCAGGTTTAAAGTAAATTACACCATGACACACAAATCCAAAACATTGCCAACTATATAAAGACTTCAGCCAACCATGTTTTAAAAGATATGTTATTCACAACACGGATTTATAAAGTAAGCAGACACTCTTGCTCAAAACTGGTTTTGAAATATATTGCACCGGAAGTGGGGAAAAACAGGGACTATAGTATGTAAAAAAACAAAACTAAAAGACCACATATAAACAGTACTAGACGGAAGCTACAACTAATCACTATGGTCTATATTAACATTAGCAGTATCTTCAGACCACAACCAAATGTAGACTGAGGCTAGAAGATATTTTCCTTTTATTCAGTACAGATTGTATTAATGAAGAAGAAGAAGAAGAAGAAGAAGAAGAAGAAGAAGAAGAAGAAGAAGAAGAAGAAGAAGAAGAAGAAGAAGAAGAAGAAGAAGAAGAAGAAGAAGAAGAAGAAGAAGAAGAAGAAGAAGAAGAAGAAGAAGAAGAAGAAGAAGAAGAAGAAAAAGAAGGCTTGATCCTGTTAGAGTCACGGAAAAAAACCTGCTTCCATCTACCACTGCTGATTTTCAATGACAAGCCTTTGTCAGTGACAGTGATTATAGTGTGGTGTGCCAACTGTGGCAATGGTGCCTGAGGTTACCCCTGTTCTGCGGAGCTTATAATTGTAGTTTCTTTTTCACCAAACATTATTAATATAATAACGTATCATAAGCTCATTTTCCTAATTGATGAAAGATCAGTCCACCACAAATATCTGTGCAATCATCCTTTACTCCAAAGTTTGCACGAAACGTCTTTACTCACCTATGCTACAAACTCCCAACCCAACAAATGGAATAATTCAATTTTTTCGTCATCGATGTTAATTGAATTCTAGATTGTTAGTTAACCACTCAATAATCAGAAGTCTGTGATTAAATAAAAATTGAACTCCGACAGAATAAATAGAAGTCTACTAGGTACCCATACAAAAAAAGAAAAAGAAAAGAAGTTTGATGAAGATAATGAATGAATTTCTTTATTCAGATATTCACATGAAGATCTTATCAACCCTGTATCTGTTTTATTTTGTGTAGGTTCAAATTCTTTTCAGGCAGTTATGTTTTAATTTGGTATTTCTGGTACCTGAAACAATGTTAGGACTTGTGGGTCATAAATAAAGTAAGTAAATACACATTTTACCACATCAGCCTCGTTGAGTTGTATTTATTCTGCACAGGAAAAAAACTACAATAGTTCCAAGTTAAAAAAAAAAAAAAAAAAAAAAAGCCTTACCTAATTGTAGCACAGAATGCCATCTGACATGTTTTAATGTTGAACCATCTGTTGAAAAATGATGTCTTGACAAACAGAAACCTTCAAATTGAATAAATAAACAGGAACCATTATTCTAGCTGAAACACAGGATGGTGCCAGAGAGCCACAGAGAGATAGTCCAGTCTAATGATATGCAACACATGGCTGTGAGGGTGAAAGACATTTACAAATAACAAGTTACTTCATTAAAAAAATACAAATTAAAGAAGGACTTGTTTTTAATATTTGCCCGACAGAATCACACAATCTTACATTCAGGACAGAGCTCCTGACAGTATTTCTTTTTTATTGAGATAAAATAAAACATTTTGAGAACGTAAATGTACATAGATGAGCAAGAAAAGAAACACCATTTCCATATCGCTGAACAGCATCATCATCAGCTGCTAAACCTTCCTTATAATCCCAGTGATATCCAAAAGAATACATAATGCATCTTTTAAGTACAAGCGAACAAATAAAAGTATTCTGTAATATGTATTTCAAAGAGAATTGAAGATGCAGGTGAAATTGCATAAGAGCTATCATGTGGATGGAAAAATGTATTCATGACAGTTTATTGAATATAGCACCTAACCCACTCTGCATGTTTTATAGGAGTATATGGTGGTTACATTAAAGTGGGCTTTTGATTTTATTAAATGAGACCTCTTCATTTCCATTTATAAGGACAAAGTGGAGTGTCCAAGATTTACATTTTTTGTGTCTTTCCTTTGTGTATTTCAATAATGATCACTAATGTGAGTGGACACTTAACAACAGGCTGCTGGAATTTCTTCTGCATATGCAGTATTATTGTATTTTAAATGCGACCAAAACCAAAGTTTATGCTTCACAAATGCACATAAACATCAAAGGTGAAGTATAATGAAATCCAGCCAAAGATAAAATGTTGCAGAGGAGGAGTGGACATTTGAAAGGAATCGCCAAAAAAACATATATAAGACTGTAACACTAAAGTAAAGATACCATGTTCATCAGATTCAGAATTATTTCAAAGTGGTATTACAGGTGGTATTGAAATTAAATTTTTAACAAGATGTTAATGACAACTGTGGATGTAATGATTTTAAAGGAATAATTGTAATCTGTATTTTGTATCATTTCAGGTTCTTACTTTTTATTTTCCTGAGAGCTTTTCCTGTCTACAGTCTTTACAACTGTTTTTTCTCTCTTCTGTCTCTCACACATGTTTCGATGGTCTTTCTTTCACACATAAGACATCAGTGTGTATCTATATTCCCCATCCTTAGTCGGGTTAGTTTGTCATGTTGGCCAACTAATTAACTGAAATGGTTATTTTGGAGTGACTCTTTCAGTCTAAACGACAAGAATGTTGAGCAGAACCCGTTTTGAGTGTGACCTTTTCACTTGAAAGAGGAAAAAGATGTATGGGATTATAGACATTTAACATAAGTGAATAGAAAAATTTAAATATAAGGAAAATTCATCTGGCCAGGCCAGCCAAAGGATGCAAAGGAGTCGTGGATGGGATGTTTCTGTCTTTCTGTTCTGTCTCTGTCAGTGTATAAAGGTGAGAGAAAGATGGGGCAGGTGCAGTTTCCGAAGAGAATAGCAGGGGGGCAGTGTTGGTCCTGGGTTACAGAAATTACTGGCCTTAACAGTTTGCATTTCCTTCGGGATGCTCCACCAAATATGCCATGAAATAGTCTAGGATTGGACATCTTTGTACTTTAACTGTCACCATTTCAAATCTCAACCGTGCCGAGGAGTGACTGACAGTATATACAGTGGACTGGGTGGTATGCAGTCATGTGAAATGAGTAGCCTGTATAGAGTTTTAATCCTCTTTAAGACTCCTATCCATCTCCAAATTAATATCTAGAGGCCACGTATCCCCCTGCACTAGTTTGTACTTGTATAACCCACTTCTCTAGCAAAGTGATCAAATTATTCACTGGAAAATAAGATTAATAGTTATGCTGCGAAACATGCTTCAGGTCCATTATTTGGCAGATTCCAGTGATATACTCATTACGCTGTAAAAGCCAATTGAAGGACGAGCAGCATGAAGAACTGTGTTGTAAATTGATTGCCATTAAAGGTCAACATGCGTTGAAATTGAGGAAGATGCTATCCATGTTCATCAGTATGAAGTGCATAGTATATGGAAAACCTATAATGCTCATTACATGCATTTAAAGGGGTCTCTCCTAATTACTAATCAGTCTCTTGTACCATTAGAGATGGAAATTAGAAATACAAAATAGACCCCATGGCGTCATTCACTCAGCATATATTAGTTTTCCCCTTTATTCTACAATTTGCAGTTAACGAAAGCAAAACCTCTCGAAACTTTGTGATATATTCCATTCTGACTGAAGCGGGAGTTTCTTGTATTATTATTACTATTAATTGAGCTAAATTATCTGGTAGTTTGTGACACTAAAGAACAATTGTTTGTGAGTATAACAGAGTAGTGTGATATATTTTTGTTTGACTGGGTTCTAAAAAACAAAACTATACTGTTTATTTTGCTATGCCCCAATCAGAATATTGGCTAGACCCTTCAGTGATTCTTTCTTCAGTGATGCCCGCCCACCTCTCTGGCAGCTTACCGATTTACATTTGAGCATAATGCAAGCATTAGAGGAGGCACAAGGCAGCCCTGATAAGTTACAAAGTGCTCCAGGGGTAAACCTCGTAAGAGAGGGTTTGGAGTTATTTACAGCGTTCAAATCCTTCAAAAATTCATGTCTGGGGGATGAGATTGGTTTTGCAGTTGATGCTTTGCACACAAAGCAAACACAATGCATACGGAGGGTGTTTAGCTGTAAATGACCAGATGACATTAATTCTAATTGACTGATCTCATCCCATGCTTAGGACCAGTGTGTATGATACTGCTCAGGACACAAGGGTTCTGTCAAGGCACAATGTTAGACACAAAGCAACAAAACAGAAACACTAAGGTTGGCTTAAGAACTGAGGAACACAGAGGACTAAAAATGATTTTTAAATGCAATTTAATTTTCAATGAAGCAATACTTACTACTTGTATGGCATTTTCTATTCAGATATGTTTTGATTGTGCGGCTCCCATAATGAGAGTGCTAAAAAATTGCAAAACCATTACAAAGGAGGTTAAAGGCAATGGAATTCCTTCTTATCAGAAATGCTTTCTGTACAGTTGTTCCATTTGAAATGCATTTAATTGCAAATAGAAAAGAAGAGAGAGAAAGCCAACAATGCGAGAGGCTGAAGCATTTTCCTCGTCTTCTTTGAGTGAGCGTATTCAAATCTGAGCGGGCAGACAATGAAGGAAAAGAATCGTGCTTTGAATAGCCTCTCTCTCTCCTTTTCATTCCCAGGCCAATCCACAGCCTTCTACTTCTCTGCTGTTAGGGGCGGGCTCTCCACATGCAGCTCAAACTTCCTCGCCGCTGTAGAACAACGCATCCACTCGCGTACATATATTCCCCATTCATCACGTCACCGTGTGAGACGTGTTCCGGTAATCTGGAATCCGCTGTAAATGTCATCTGCAGCCACCTTCACTGCGCACTGGGAGCACATGTGCTGCTTCCACAGAGCTCCTCACCCACTTGTTTGACAAGGATGCCGCACCACACTCGCAGAAAGGCTTTGCCAGGCCCTTCCTCTAAAGCCGCGGCCAAGTCCTGACCCGGGATCTGGTCTCCCCCACTCATTCCACTGAGGGGAGGAGGATCTGGGGATCGTGGGGCACAAAGTGCTTGAAGCCTGTGCCTTTGTTGGGGCAAGCCGGTCGAGAACACCCCCAGCAGATATGCTGACGGTCTCACAGGAGCAAGAGAAGAAGTTGAAGCAAGAAAGTGCACCCTTCAAACTTTCTAGTGCAGTGCTAGGAATTCTATTTTTTCTCAACAAAGATTTATACATATTTATACAAGCCCAAATACTGATAGGAAGGTGGCAGAAAAAAAATCTTGGAATTGCAGAGGTAAACTATATGTAAATGCCATAAAGTAATAGACTTGTAGTGCAAATCACACCATTTTATCTTTAATTTTGCTTTCGTACCCTCCCCACTCCCCCCCATCCTCTTTCCTCTGGCTTAAAGGTGCATCAGAGATATGCATTTAAGCATATTCAGAACACGGGGCGTGAAATTAAATGTGTGGCAGAGTGAGAAAAATATACAGACGCTGGAGATGCCTTAAAAATAGTCATTTATGCAGATGGAGAGGAGTGAAATCATTTGCAATGGGATGACCCTCTCTCCAAGCATTTCTCCCCTCACTGTTCTTCCCTAATCTTGCACTGTATCTTCATTTTTCATTGAACTCGCCAGTTTGCTGCTAAGCAGCCTTGTAGATAAGGCAAAGTGCTAAAAGGAGACGACAGAAGGAGCTCAGTGGGCCCGTTTCTATTGCACTTTCACCCAAGGCAATGGGCAGAATTTAACGGATTCCTTCCAACATATGTTTTTGCCAGATAAGTAAACAGTGTGTGTCGGAAATGAAAAAAAAGCATTTGCAATTTAATGACATTACAGCTCCCAGCTTAGCCCGCCGTGCTGCGAGGCGAGGAGCAGAGAAAGGGGAGAGCGGAAGAATGGAACCGGGTGTCATCAATGTTTTTTTTTTTCTTTTTCCTTGCAAGAAGCAGCACTGAATTCTTCTTATTCTTTTCAAACCCCTTCCCTTCTCTATCCCTTCCTGCTATTTTGTTCTCTTGCCCATAGTTTCCTCGCCTTTGTCGGAATGAAATTATCTATTATTTTATTCAGAAAACTTGCCATCCCCTACCATTCCACCCTCTTCAACATCTGATTCTCTCAGATTTTCTGTGCTAAAACACATCTGCCCCGGCCACGGGTGTCCTCTCTCTCTCTTACTCCTTTTCTTTCACTTACCTTCCTCCCTTCCCTTCTTTGTCTGGCTTCATCAAAGTGCAATAGATGCTTGGCACAATAAAGAGGAGCAAGCCTCTACATTGCCATAATGTTCAGACCTAATGTGAGGGCCAGTGATGAGTTCGAGAGAGAATCTGGGCAGACTATATAATTCGGTGGCTGTAAACGATCCATCCTATGTGAAACTCAGTGATTTCCCCTCTTTTCTCCCTACCGGCTGTCAGACAGCTGCCTTATTATAGAAGGCTAATTGTGCAGGAAAGCAGATTATGAGAGTGGTGGGATGTACTCCTTGACCATGTGCTAATGTGATGACAAGTTTGGGGACCCTCTAAGCAAAAGGCGTCGCACGCCAGGGCACTTTTGGCACTGGCTATAATCTGCCTTTGGTATTAACTCAGCAAACCGGCTTGTTTGAGTATGGATCAATCGCTCGCTCATTATTTTTACAAGAAAGCTTTATATTCAAGGCGCTTTCCTGGTGTTGATCTCTCATTAACCATGCTATGTAAATGCACTGGCAATCCCTGTGTAAGGGATACGTCACCCCAGGGCCCGGGCTTGCAGAAGCATGTTAAGGAGAAGAAGGGGCAGGAAATTTGGGTCAGTTGCCTTCGCCAAAACTTGAATTTCAGGTTTTCCTTAAAGCCCCCCTGCTCAGCTTTTCTCTTTTAATGTGTTTTTGTTTGGTGATGTTATGTTTTAAATGTCAGCCCTGGAGCTGTCCAGCAATTTACTACGCACAAAAAGCCCTGTCTCAGTATTGCTTCCAAGTCTTCATGTTACCTCTGTAATCGCTGCTGGCTGCAACATTACACACACTCCATTCACTCATGGTCTTTTATCACCTCTGAGTGTATTGACTGTACAGGTAAAGGGTTAGATAGGGTCAGAGCAAGGTGATAATATTACAGGACAAACAGAAAACGCCTGATCCATTATGTCTGTTGTTGATATGGTGTTATTAACAACCCAGCCACTAAGCTAACTTATTTGTTTGAGCAGAAAAGGACCTGACACATGACACTGGATCGGGAATCTGCATGAGCTGAATTAGCTGTCGAGATGCATTGTGCATCAAATTAACGGGGGAAATATTTCAACTTGTTTACTCATTTCTCACACGCACACACAAACATCCAACAATCCATGGTGCTCCGACATCTGTTTGCCTGACAAGAGGATCACGAGGCACGTGTTGTGAGAAATGGAGGATTCTGCCATATTTGGCTTCACTGCGCACTGGCACGGTGAATGACGCAACAGGAAAACGAAGCTGACAGCACCAGGCATCGGCTCTGCATTTCTTTTGCGCCCTACATACATAAACCTCTTATTATTGCTCTGTGTTAGCTATGCGTATTTTTACACCTGTCTGCACTGATGTCAAAGTGTAGAGGTTTGGCTTTAGACATCCAAGTTCATTTGTGCCTCTTGTAAGAGTTTATATGCAGGGGGGGGGATATGATGCTATTTCAAGATTTCTCTTCCATTTTGAATGGGGCTGTCAAAGGGCACTGTTCCACTTGACCCATTTTATTTTCCATACAAACAACTTCTATGTGCTTGAATTAACATGCGAAAAGTTGAGCACTTTTCTGAGGGTCTGCCATATGTCATGGCCTAGTTA
Organism: Lipophrys pholis; assembly: GCF_963383615.2. Classification (NCBI taxonomy): domain Eukaryota; kingdom Metazoa; phylum Chordata; class Actinopteri; order Blenniiformes; family Blenniidae; genus Lipophrys; species Lipophrys pholis. The sequence goes on from NC_137632.1 coordinate 11,330,724, forward strand.
TTATTTATTCCTTCCATAATTTCAACTGATATTGGTAACGTAGGCAGCTATTTCCGTTGAAGGAAAAGAAGCTGAATCCAACCCTGCATCGTACATGTGGGATAATGAAGGGAGACATTTGGAGAGAAGGACCTCTTAGTGGCTCAAAGGAGAGACGGAGGGAAACAGAGATGTCTCTCTGTTTGCAGGTACTTCAGCGGCTCCTAGCCTTCTATCATTTTTTTTTGTTGGCAGCACTGCGAGAGTGAAGGCCAGGCTTTTGATTGCTTTCCCTGTTTCACATCCTTTTATAGATCTCCTTTCTTCCCACACACAAGGAAACAAAGCAAGTATAAATACTATGTTCAAAAGCCATTACCTTCAATGTAACCCTTTCCGCAGCAACAAAAAGAAAACATGGAAAATTTCCACAACACAGTTTGACTAGGCACAGCGTGATGGTGTGGCTAAAGAGTATGGGATGTCTGAAGGACCCCTGCATATGATGTCTCCTAGGACCATACATAATAGATTTGTTCTGAGGACCTCCATATTACTTCCCAATTAAGGTATGAAGTCATGCTCCTTCATCAGTATAACTAATGGCACGTTTCATGAAGCAGCCATGTTTTGAGATTAAAGACGTGTTTTGCGTGCGTTGGATTTTCTGCTGAATATGATAAGGTGCCCACACAAATTATTGCTTTACTGTCATCAAGGTACACGCTCCTGCATTCTTTATATCGTCATTACTAAGGCATCCATAGGGTTGTTCCAGTGCATTACCCCGTGGCTGCAAAAAATGTGTGCGTAGGGCAAGAAAACAATCTGACAGCCGCATATGTGAGATCAATGTCAGCTCGATCAAACGGGCCACCACACATGACACCGTGTACTTACAATATGTAAACAGCTGTGAGGAAAATCACCTTTCACAATTTGGACTGGAGTTTAGATAGGAGTGGAAAAATGGAGCCAGGAGAACGAGGAAATCCAAGTTCTCCTGCAATGAATGGAGTCTTCAGGATCCCAACATTGCAGCACACAATGATTAGTTCATGGAGCAACATATCACTCAGCAGTCATCTATTTTGCCAGTGTTAATTACAACAAGTCTACAGAATTTGACTGCTAAACCACGATATCACAATACAAGGTATGAATCCCAAATCAAGCCTTGCACACCATAATCCTGTTAAAATGTAATAAATAATCCATGTGCATTAATGTTGGCAAAATTTCATTTTAATAAGTTCTTGTAAAATCGAGAGGGGTGGGGGGGGGGGGGGGGGGGTGATGGCATTACAGCTCACTCACTTCAAGTGTGGTTGTGAGTGTGCAGGAAGAAATCATTCCTTCTCATTAAAGGTGCAATCTTCGAGCCCCCCAGATCTTTGTTGTAATAACTGGGGAAAATAATCTCTTTTATTGATAGGCACATGTAGCAGAGTATGCCAACTGACAGGTACTTATCTTTTGCCTGTGTCCTGTGTTATAGAAAGATATAATTCTTTGTGACTGCTCCTCGGGGCATCAGCTCTTCAACTTCATTATTTCTACTTATGATAGATATATTTTTTTTTCCCTTGAAAACCTGAGAATTAATATGAGAGCCAGCAATCTCAGCCAGCGGTCATTTGGAAATGGAACAAAAAATGTCATGTCAGTTTAAAGAACATTTGTTAAGGCTGCTCACTGACATTATTCTAATTTATTGATGGATTCATAGAATAATCCTATGCAGTGTGTTTTAGGTTATTAACTTAATGATTTCAGTGGCTTCCTAGCAGCTAGAGGATCTTTTTGAGAAGTATAATCTTGTTAAAATTGTGATTATGTCACTCCCCCCCAAAAAAACCCATTTAAACTCCCCCTTGTAAAGTTGATATATTAGCGCTTGTAGATGGTATTCTCGTATTATGTATTTTCAAGCAGCCTTTGTAATATCTAAACATAATTTGTTAAAAAAAAAAAAAAAGTTCTCTTATTTGATACTGAATATAAACTCATTAATGCAGTGAGTTCCTTTAGACAGCAGTGGGAGCTTTAGAGTCAGACAAGCTGCTGCTGAGAAAGGTCTTCTTCTCACTTTGAACATCACCTTGTGCTTTAAGATTTCAATCAGATACGACACACACAAGCTCATCCTGTGAGTGTTTAGACTCCAGTGCACTGCACTTTTTTTTCAGCCCGTGTTCTCAGAAAGTAAAACCATTTAGAGATGAAGGTTGAATTGCACCTCACACTGTTTTTCGGCACCTTTTTTGCGGGTTTTGGGTGGATTTAATTTGCAATCTGAGGAGAAACATTAACCTTCACGTTGGCTTTTGCTTAAAGTTCCCTTCCAATACAGTGTTTACAAAACACAGTAAAGATGGTTAAAAAAAGATCAATATTTATCTTCCCTTTATGTTTTCTTTTTCTCTTTTTGTTCTGACATTATTAGGATACTTTAGAGACTGCTGAAGTGCATCAGGGTGGTAACTTGTTTCTCTGAGGAAACTGCACAGCATTTTATGAAGACAGTAAAAT